>NC_080192.1:59231980-59856980 GCF_030028045.1 Hippopotamus amphibius kiboko | reverse complement strand
TCTCTTCACATATTTTCTCAGACTCTTTCTCTTTCTCTTCTCTTGAGACTCCTATAATTTGAGTACTGATGCATTTAATGTTGTCACAGAGGTCTCTGAGACTGTCCTCATTTCTCTTCTTTTCTTCTTTATTCTGTTCCAAGGCAGTTATTTCCAACACTCTGTCTTCCAGACCTGTTATTTGTTCTTCTGCCTCAGTTCTTCTGCTATTGATTCCTTCTAATGTGTTTTTAATTTCAGTTACTGTGTTGTTCACTAGTGTTTGTTTGTTCTCTAGTTCTTCTAGGTCCTCATTAAACATTTCTTGTATTTTCTCCATCTGTGCCTCCATTCTATTTCTGAGATTTTTGCATCACCTTTACCATCATTATTGGAATTCTTTTTCAAGTAGATTGCCTATTTCTTCTTCATTTATTTGGTCTTATCAAATTTTACCTTTGTTCTTCACCTGCAGCATATTTCTCTGTCTTCTCATTTTGTCTAATATTTTGCATTGGAGGTCTCCTTTCTGCAGGCTGCTGGGTCATAGTTCCTCTTGCTTCTGGTCTTTCCAGTGGGTGAGGTTGTCCCAGTGGCTTATTTAGGCTTCTTTGTGGGAGGGACTGGTACCTGAGCTCTGGTGGGTGGAGCTGGAGCTTGCCCTTCTGATGTTCAAGGCTGTGTCAAGTTGTGTGTTTTGGGGTGTCTATGAGCTTAGTATGACTTTAGGCAGTCTTTCTGCTGATGGGTGGGTTTTTGCTCCTATTTTGCTTGTTGCTTGGTGTGAGGCATCCAGCACTGGAGCCTGCATACAGCTGGGTGGAGCCAGGTCTTGGAGGCGAGATGGAGACTTCTGGGAGAGCTCTAGCTGATTAATATTCCTTGTGGCCAGAAATTCTCTGGTGGTTCATCATCCTGGACTCAGTGATCCCACCCCAGAATCTCAGGCATGACTTCCAGCTGGGGAACCAAAACTCTGCAAGTGGCATTGTGTGGCAAAAAAGAAAAGAAAAACAAAAAGAAAAAGAAAGGTGGAGAAGAAAAAAAAAGATAAAATCCAACACAAATAGCAAGGACAAAAACAAACAAAAAAAGCAACAACAACAATTTAAAGAAAAGGTAACAAACAAATAAACCCCAAGATAAATGGTAAAAGCAAAACCAAACAAAAATAAAAACAAATATAGACATGCAAACACACACACACAAGAAACAAAAACAAAAGCAAAGAAAACAAAAAGAGAACAACCAAACAAAAGAACCCCAAAACAAAATCAAACAATTAAATGCAAAACTACAAAAACAAAAAAAACAAAATAAAACAAGAGCAGAATGCAAACTGAAAAAAAAAAAGACATAAAACAAACACACAAAAATAATCAAAAAAGATAAAAACACAACAGAAGAAAGAAGAAAAAATAAAAACATGGAAAAAAACAACAAAAAAGTAAAGTAAAAATAAAAAAGTAAAAAATATATTAAAAAATAATTATAATAAACACAACAGAACAAAGCAAAACATAAAAGTATAATAATGGTAATATTTTCCTGGGGTCTCAGTTATCAGTTTCCTTGTCCCACTGTGAGCCACAGTCAACCTCCTCCTCTAGGAGGCCCTCCAATACCTCTAGGTAGGTCTCTGGACCTGCTGTGGGGGTAACTCAACTCTGACATTGCCCAACTCCCATGTGTGCTTGCTCCAGAGTCCACAACTGCTAGGGCTAAACCACTCTCAGTTATGGGAATGTTGTCAATTCAGATATTCCATAGACTCAGGATTCATCAAGCCAATTACAAGGAATTAATATGTGGCTTGTGCAGATGCACAGAAAGATTTTTGTTCCTTTTCCTTAGTGCCCCTGCCCCTGGTGTCCAGCTGTGGTTTTATCCCCACCTCTGTATGCAGACCACCCACAGGAGTCTGCTCCTGAGTCTGCCCTGGAACACTCATGTCTGTCCCAGTGAGGAGAGGGTGTGGAGGTGGCATGGCTGCCAGGGTTTTGGGTGTCCTGGTGGCAATGGTGTGTGGGGGAATCAGTGGCCATGAAAGATCCAGTCCTGTCACTGACAAGTGCACACAGGAAGCTGGTGGCCATGGACATGAGGGATTCAGCCCTAGTGGGAGACTTTCCTACCACCCAGTGGCCAGCCTGAGAGGATCAGCCTTGGTAAGGCCTTTCCTAGTGCCTAGTGGCAGGCACATGAAGGCCAGCCAAGACAAGGGACTTTCCTAGCATTTGCTCATAGGCATGCATGAGCCTGCCCCATCTAGGGCTTTTCCTAGTGCCCAGTAACAGGCACGTGAGGGCCAGCCCTGGTGGGGGCCTCTCCTAGTGCCCAGTGGTAGATGCTGGAAGGCCAGTCCCACTGGGTGCATTTCCTAGTCCCTGGAGGCAGGTGAGTGTGCGCAAGCCTTAGCAGGGGCCTTTCCTAGCACCTGGTGGCAAGTGTGCAAGGGCCTGCCCAGGTGGGGGCATTTTCTAGTGCCTGGGGGGCAGGAGCTGGCACATGGGGAGAAAGAGGCTGCAATAGAAGCTCAACCCCCTGCATATCACTCAGCAGTGGCACCTGACTTCTATGGCAGTTGGGGCTTCCTCCACAAGCATTCACAGTTGCAGATTTCCTCCCTCCCATCTCCTCAGGCTGTCTCCTCACAGCCAACAGTGGTCATGTCCCCAGGTTTGCTCTCCAATGCCCACTTTCCAGCCCCTAACCCCTGTGTGCACTGGCAGACACATGTCCCAGTCTGGGGTGCACAGGGCTGTGGCCTGGACCACCTGTTTAAATCTCACTCTGTCCTGTCTGCCACAGACTGGTCATTTCATCCTCCCCTGACAGCCTCAGATGCTCCCTTTCTGTCCCGACTGACTTCCCTGCTGGTGAGGGGGCCTCTCTGGATGTGGGAACCCCTCCCCTCTTCAGTTTCCCCCGCAGGGGTGCAGGTCCCACCCTGCTTCCTCTTCTCTTCTTTCTTCCTTCTTCTTTCTTTAATCCTACCTGGCCACATGGGGATTCTTCCTGTCCTTTCTGGTGTCCAAGGGCCTCTCATATATAGTGTGTTTTTGATTAGTAGATTCAGCAAATTGAAAGCCAGTCAATTTTTCCCACTCTTCTACAGATAGTATTTGATTATTCATATATGTTCATGTAAAATCTTACTTGTTATTTCTCATTAGGGTTAGCTGGTAATAAACAGAGAAGCCAATAATTACCCTGTCATTCAAAATAGCATATCCACTAAGCTGCTGAAACAAAGGGTCATAAAAATCTAGTCACTCAAGCAAAAAAGAAATTTATTTCTCTCTCACATAAGGATAGGCAGGCTGTGAAGGGCAGGGGGTTCTGCTCTATGATGTCATCTGGAGACCTAGGGACCTTCTACCTTATATTCTAATATTCCCTAAGGATGTGGTTCTGAAATTTTATCTGCACCAGAATCTCCTGGAAGACTTGTCAAACTGATTGCTGAGATCACCCCCAGAGTTTCTGATTTAGTAGGTCTTGGATAGGACCCAGAAATTTGCATTTCTCACAACTTCCCACAGGTTAGAGGAAACAGATGCTGCTGTTTTAGGGATCACATTTTACAAACCACTGTCCTAGAGCGTTGGCCTACTCTGCCTGGTCCAAGCTACTCATCAGAATGTTTTCTCATGTACAGCTCATGGAAAGAGATAAAAAGAAAGAGGAATGCCTCTGTTCAGTCGCTTTCATCGAAAGGCCTGGAACTTACATAATATACATATGATATATATAATATAAAATAATATATAACATATATATATGTTTTTGCACATATGTCTTATTCAAGAACTTGCTTATATAACCATACCTAATTGCAGAGAAAGTGGTAAATGTAATCTTTACCTAGGAAGATGTATGCCTAACTAAAACTCAGGAGGCTCTATTACCAAAAAGAAAACATCAGTACTGGTGGTATCTTAGCATCCTCTGCCACAACACTATAGGTAAGGATGCTGTAAAATAAGACCAAGGAGAAAATCATCTACAGAAGGATATAATAATAATAACAATAATAATATAATAATAAAATTAAAATTAATAAAATAAAATAATATAATAATAATTACTATTATAGCCAAGATTTCAGTGCTTATTATATCCAAAACTCTGTGCTGAATACTTTACACGTGATATATCCCTTAATCTTCCCAAGTATTCTATGAGGTAGGCAATATAATACCCTTCATCTCCCCAATTTACGGGGACAGACATTAACTTATTATTGCAAGTTTATTACTTATTTGATTTTGAAATTTGACAATTTCAATATACACATAAAAAGAACTCAATTTTTAAAGCACAGTATTTCAAATTGGTTCAGTTCTATTTCAGATCTTTAGAGGTCACTTTACCTGTTTCTTATTTGCCAATTTATTATGTATAAATATTATCACTTAAAAGGCTTTCTGATAAATATTAATAACAACTAACACATATTGAATATTTATTACATTCCAGGCACTTTTCTAAGTTTTTTTAAACATATTAACTCCTTTGACCCCTGAGATTCCACTAGGAGTTAGGCATTATAATTATATTCATTGACTAATAAAAAAACTGAAGTATAAACCTCTCAAGGTCACACAACTCATAGAAGCTGAGCTGGGAATTGAAACCCCATGGTCAGTACTCTTAATTACAATGAAACTATGCTGTCTATAAGATAAATCATTAGTGTATTAAAGAGTAACAAAATAAATACAAAATTTGCCATAACTGGAAAGTGAAGAAACATTACAGGACTTTACACTAATAAAAAACATATGTGAAACATATTTTTCTATTGGTAAGAATGTCATGAAATGCATATTTTGAGATACATTACTAGGGAGTCATAATTGTGCTCAGTGGCATTAAAATGAATCTCCAGATAAGTAGACAGCACCCATCTGGTCTGTTTCCATTTCTAAGATGTCTGTGCTTTTATTGCACATTAGCATAAGCCCACTGAAGTCATTGTCACGGTCATCACTGATGTTGTAATGGAGGAAACAGGGAATGTGAACTTCTCTGTATTCTCTGCTTCAATTTCTTGCCTCCCATTCTCTCTAAAACTCACTGCAGTCAGGCTTTCACCTCACAGCACTGAGGCTGCTCTTGTCAAGGTTGCTCATGAATCCATTGGCTAAGCTCTCATGTTATTGTAGTGTTTGGCCTAGCCAATCACCCATCTATTCTGAAACAATTCTTCACTTCCTTTTTGGTTTGCCTGCCTCACTGCTGCTTCTTCTGAATGTCTTTTTTTGGTTCCTCTTCCTCTCCCACCCAACCCTAACCCTTTTGTATTAACTCAGTTCTCAGACATTTCTTCTTTTGTTCCCATCTTTTCTGGTCTATATATACTTACCCCATGATTATAAATGTGAACTAAAAGCTTTCAAATTTGTATCACTAACCCACAGTTCTCCCAGAAACTCCAAACTCATTTATCCAATTTTTCACTGGACAATCCACTCGAAACTAAAATTTCATCACAAACCTGACATTGCCAAAAAGCAATCCCCTGATAAAAGCTCTATAAATATACTTTTTATGCTATCTCACCCATCTCAGTAAATGAAAATCCTGTATTTCCAGTTGTTTAATATGTGATGCTCTAAAACAAACATGCTTAACCATATTTTGCTGCAATTATTATAGAAAATCTCCTGCACAAAACATATAAGTATATAAATGATACATAGCTAAATAGACAAATAATTATATTAAAATCAGTATGCCAATCCCTCTCTACTCCAAAAACTGACAATAAAAATATTTTTTTAAGTTCAATTAAAATATTCTGACTCTCTAACCTATTCCAAAATGAACTCAATGTACTGAGTTCATTTTGGAATAGGTAGTAACTGTAGTTAAACTTATGATCCAAAAATGACCAATACCTTGTTGGCAAAATGCAAACCTAATACCTATCAAGTTGTCATTTTATCTTTCAATCTCATCCTGTGAGAATGCAAGTTACTTGAAAGGAAATGTTGTGCTTTTTTTTTTTATGTAAGGATTCCCAGCATCTAGTAATGTCTCATGCATAGCAGGCACACAATAAATATTTGTGGAATAAACTTAAAATGATTAAAGCAGGAAGGAAATAGATTTGAGGTGAAGGATAAGCAGTGGTGAATATCATACAGGGCATAAACACATTAAGATTTTTTATCTTAAAAATTGATACTCAGATAATAACTTTCTTTAATAATGCAAGAGAAATGGTAATTTTTTTAATGTTTTTTTTTTTTTTTTTAATTTTTGGCCATGCCACACAGCATATGGGATCTTAGTTCCCTAACCGGGGATCAAACCCATGCCCCCTGAATTGGAAGCTCAGATTCTTAATCACTGGAACACCAGAGAAGTCCCTATTAACTAATTTCTAATATCTGTATATTATACCACTGAATGAATAATGGGATAATAATGGTGGTACACAGAATCCAAGGCTTCTAGTAAACTATGACCTAGTGGTAATTCAGGTTGTGTGCTGTTGAGGATAACCAAGTACTTTCTACAACCCAAAATCCTCACATATGAATTGTTAGCTGTTAATATGTACATAGTTGCTTTCTAAGAGCTGATGGAAATTTCTTTGACCCTACAAAAAAATCCAGGGAAGAATATTTTGGACTTTGTTTTTGTGACCAAGAGTAATGGTATCTTTCTGAATTTCAGATTTATTTTCTGTGAAGCAAGAGGGTAAAAACATTCATTTCACATTATGTGTGTGAATATTCAATGAGACAATACTTGTAAAACATTGAGCCCACTGCCAGGTGTGTTATAAATGCCAAAATTTATAGTGATTGCCAAAAATTTCTATTTAATAACATGATGAATGAGAAGGATTGGAATTTTTATGTTCTTCAATTCCTTACCTTCCTGTCTGAAATCCATCTGAGCAGTTTACCTCAAGTAAGATAGGATTAAAGATTGAATGAAGAACAAATCTGAACCACAAATCATAGGTAGAGCTTCTTCACATTGATGTTTTAATTATAAAATATTTTTTTTTCAAATATACATCTCCCAGCAATTTCCCCCTCATCACTGTTGACTCTGATTCATCTTGAAGTGCTTGTTAAGAGGGCCTAGCTGTGTGTGGAAGGGTGTTGCTAGCTGAGTGTACTTTGGAAAAGCCTCTGGGTACTGCTGGTTATGTAGCCTCACACCCAACCCTCACCCCTACACCTGGCTTTCACTTACCATCTCCTTTAGAAACACTGCTTTCACAATTATTCTATTTACTCCTTCAAGTTTTGACAGATATTTCAATAATTCCTTGTTAGAACACAATATACTTAGAAAAGAGCAAAACTTAATTCTTATCCAAGAGCTTAATAAGAATTAGTTAATACCTACCCAAGAATAAAACCAGGTGGTGATTTTATAAATATTTTCACTTAAATTATGAATTTAAACACTTTACTGAGTTAGCTCTATTTGCCTGAAATGGAGTACTTATTTTTTTATTTTTGTTCCTGTATTTTTTTTCTGTTTTCTTTTTTTGTTTGTTTGTTTTTTCTGCTGTTTGGCTATACTTTTCCTCTACAAAACAAAAGTAAGAAGACTAAGAACAAATTAAGCTTGAATGAAAGAGTGGTTTATCTAAAGAGATGGGAAAAGTCATTTCCTATTTTTGTGTCCAAGATTTTTTACAAACTGGATGGTTCATAAAACTGCTATAGAGGATGGAAATTCCTCACCTTTTCAGGCCATGTGGTGTCAATTGAACTCAAATTTAGCTCTTTAAATGTGAAAGGATTTACTTAAGACTTTTGAGATAGGAATTTTCAAAAGAACACAGTATAATTAAACTCAATATATACAAACACACTGCACACAAAACTGATGACTAAGGGGTTGATGACTCAGACAATTAACAGTGGGCCTACATTCAGGGAAACAAGCCTCACTAAAGTGCCAGTTATTTATTTTTTTTTTTTTCCAATTCTCATCTCTCTCCTCACTGTCAGTGCCACTCCTTGGCACAATCACTGTCAGGCTCAGGAATATTTCTCTGACTTTTCAACTGCCGGACTTACAGCAAACAAAGTGCTCCATTTACAGGAAGATTTTTCCTACCCTGAGCCACATTTCTTTCTTTACAGATCTGTTGTGTTCAATGATTAAGGCTTCAAGCAGTCTGAGATGCAGACAGGAGAAGGGATATTCCCACTTCCACTTATCTATCACTAGCATATCTTGAATGCATAGGACTAGCTTCAACAAGAAAATGATGCTACTTGCTGGATGTTTTGGTTGATTTATGTATACAGTACAATGTAGTTTATTTGATGCCCAGGAGCATGAAAACAATATATGTAAACAAGGTATATCTAGGTAGACACTACTTTATGTATATGAAATCAGTGTCATCAAATGGGAAAATCAAAGTGTAATCACTTTGTTTTTCCTTGTAGATTGAAACATTATCAATTAAATAACTTCCATGTATCCCAAAAGGAGGATAGAAAATAAAACTCCTTTGCTGTGTATTGTTAAATGTCAGCAGTAATCACATTTAAAAATATTTTTTAAAATTATAAACTGTAAGGTTAATGGTCTCTTGTGTTAATAAAGGATTCTGTCCAAAGGAATAAGCTAAAATGAAGTGTGCATGAGAGGAAATAATCAAGTTGAAACATTAAAGAGGCAACTTAATCTCAACTAAATGAAAAGAGTATTTGCTCAATACTTTCTCAGAGATTTCCCAAATTCTTCATTGTAAAGTTTTTCCTGTTATGAGTACTTCAAATCAGTCTGAATAATAAACCACAGATGAACAAAATAAACTGAATCTGAAGCAAGTTATACTACTGCCTCAACTTGATTGCTTTTCTCACATTAAAATATATTTAATTGTTAAACATTTCACTTTGCTAACTTCAGAACCTTCTCACAGACTTTCATGACACTGCTTTTTTTGGCTGTGATATCAAAAGTATAAATCAAGCCCTATATAACAATATCTAAGCTCTCAGAGAGGGGCATTTTGCTAAATGCACAGTGATATTTTGTGGGGGGGTTATACTGTATTTTTAAAGTTTTCTTAAAGCACAAGCCTTACATGAAAGACTACATTAGACATTTGTGGCGAACTGGGTAGAATTCTGGCTTTATCCTTCTCCTCTTTCATCTGTCACTCCCTTTGGTCTGGTCTATCATGGTTATTTAGAAATTAATTACTTGTACTTTGTCTCAAAGTTTTTGGTGCTTGATAAATAAATGATACCACATCTCTTTGTTTATTTTGTGTTTCCACACTTATTTACTATCATTTACTATCAGTAAGGTAATATCAGAACCCGAATTTAAACTTACAATTGGTACCAAGACAACTCAGGATTTCAGATTGTATCCTTTGCCTGTTAAGATCCTACAGATGACCTTCAATTAGATAAGGTTCTCTCACTTTTCCATTGTGGAGAAAAATGAGTATTATGGAGGAGGACAACATCAAGCAGGGCAACTCCTACAAAGCAGTGAAATGAGCATATTCTTCTCATAGCCTTCCCATCTGCTTCTTACAAATGGTTCCTCACAGCCTAAGTGCCAGGGCTCACTGCTGGACCCAGTGCCCCAGTGATCTGATACTCTGTCCCTTCCTTGCCTTCCAAGAAGCGTCCAAATGTATCCTGGTCTCTGATTCTTCAATAAATAGTATTTGCCATTTGTCCCATTTTCCAATTAATTTAATTTAATCTAATTTAATTGAATTCAATTTCTTGTTTTCAAGGTAAATTTAACTTAATATGAATTTAGCAGCATCCACACAAAAGATAAGAACCTCCAATCTTGCAGAGATAACTTTTTTTTATGAGTCAAGAGGAAGGTAGTTTGCTATTCCCTTCTATCACTATTTATTTATTTTATTTAAGAACTTTTATTGAGATACAATTGACATACAATAAACTGCATATATTTAAAGTGTACAATTTGATTTTTTTTGCAGCAATAAATTTTAAAACATGAATATGTGGAGCAATAAAATACATCAAGACAAAATTAAACACTGGCACTTTTATTTTTGGAAAATTTTTGAAAATTAAAAAACAAGAATAACAATCACATATATTGTACCATCCAAAATTAGCAGGTTATATTTTGTGTGAATTTAGTAAACTCTTCTTTTTGTTTATTGATAATTTAAAATATATATATATAAACTGATCTTTCTATTTATTTATATGTTTGTGTATTTATTTAAAATGTGAGTGTAACAGACAAAGCTAAAGTTTACCTGAACTCAGTATAAAAAATTATGGTAGTTCTTTTATATATATATTTAGATCAATCACAGGTCTTAGTCATGGTCATCAAAAATAAAAAAGATATTAGACAGAAGGAAAGACATATTAAGTGTTGGACTACTTAATGGGTATGAATTAATCAGCACTCCTGCTATTGAGTGCCCATTATGTGCCAACTATTTATATATATATATATATATATATATATATATATATATGTGTGTGTGTGTGTGTGCATATGCACACACACACACACACACAGACACACAGTGTTTCCCCTCATTCCCACATTGACGCTGGCCAAAGGTCATTTAGACCTCATTTTTCAGATGAAGAAGCTTAATGACTCCACCAACGGCTCAGCTAGGACAGATGACTTGAACTTTAATATGCCTGATGTATAAACCTGTGCTCCTGACTAAGGCTATTCATTCTGTCACCAAATGTGCATTAAACTTTGACATTCTTCTTACCATGCCATCACCAGAAATTTCTCACAAATTCTATGCCAGATAGTAATCATTATAAAAACCGTATTTTTGAGGCATTTCTCATTTTAAGAGGAAGGGGGGATTTAATTTATTCTACCTAAAAAAATCAATTTGAGACGGTATATTTTAACATTTGGATCCTGGTATAAAATTTGACTCATATACCAGCTGAGATGGAATTTCCCTGTTATGGTAAAGGTAAAAAGGGAATTTTCTGCAAACCAAAATGATTACTTTAGCCAGATTCATTTTCATTAATATTAAACCAATATTTGCTGGCTTGAGTTACTTTTCTCATAGTGTATATCTATTAAAATTAAAATATTAATTTTGGCAAGGGATTGGCTTATAACATGGCCTAATTGCCATTTGGCATTTTAAAGCAATTTGAAATATGTTTTTTGGGTTTTTTTGTTTTTTTTGTTTTTTTGCTCTTTTGTTTGTTTTTCTGGAAGAATATAAATATCTACGTGGTAATTATAGCTTAAGAAAAAAACAGTTCAGGTTAATTTGATTCAGGTAAAATGCAAAGGAGGCTTATGCTGTAGCCTATTAAGCTACATGGGTTTCCCACACCTAATCAGTCAGTGTTGTTTTTTCTATGAAACTGGCTTATACCCAATGGGATTTTTTTCCCATCAATTATATGTGTGAAACCATGTAAATGACTAGCTGTGGAGAATTATTTTTTCTCTCTATTTTCCAAAAACTTTAATAACATAAATGACACTGTAGGAAGAATCAGAAACCTCAAACACTTTTTGTGTGTGTATACATATTCCACCATATCCAAACTAATGTAATAAATCCTATGTATGCCTTATTCATTTGTCTTAAATGATACAGTTGCCTTAGGCCACTGTATTAAAGAAATACAGTGAATTTTTTCATTAAAATCAATTTTTATACTATCTCTCTAAATCTGAGTGAAACCAAAAGTGTAGCTTTATTTTAAATATCATTGTTTTCTTTACTGTTTGTATTACTATTGCTTTTGTGTTGCTACTGTTTTTGTTGTTATAATAAGTGATGTAATAAATAAGCTTAAGTACTCCAGACTTCTGGCTCATCCATACATTTAAAATCCAACTAACTAGCTCAAGACTACTGCATTCATGGCTGTCAGTTTGACAGCCCTCCTAAGAGTTTTGAGGACAGCCTCCAGGGTGGGGGACATGAGGGCTTACATCCTGCTGGCCGCTCATCCCTCTGGAGCTGCTTTCCTTATTACCCTGCTTCCCTAGCCTGTTCTGCGCCACTGTTTGTAGGGTGCTGTCACCCTCCCTTACCTTTGCAAGCAAAGCATTAATCATGCAATGTTGCAGCATTGAGCAGACCTTTGCTTATGCTTTGGGAATAAAAGTAGAGGTTTATTTTGCTCCTAAAAGCAGAAAATAAATTCTAAAATAGAATATAAGACTTCAGTTTTTTAAGCTACTGGGACAATCCTTTACTGGCAATTCTCACTACTGACCTTTCCCCTTTCAATTGAGCCTGAGTTATTTCTCACCTGCTCCCACAGGCTCCCCCATACTGTCACTCCAACAAGTTGTGCTTTATTTCACATGTAGGGCAAAATTTTGCTCATTTTTTCCTCTTTACTTATGTTTAGGTCAGTTTTTTAAATACACTTTCATACCCAAGAAGTTCATACAGTTTTTTCCTAATTAAAAAATAGTCATCTGCCTTAATTCTGTAATCTTAGCAATATAAAAACAAAATGAATTATTTTTATCTTCACTTTGCATTGTTCTACTTACAGTATTTTTGGTTATATATTTGAAATAGTTTTCTTTTAATTGAAGTGTAGTTGATTTATAATATTGTGTTAGGTTTAGGTGTACATCATAGTAAGTCAATATTTTTGCAGATTATATTCTATTAAAGGTTATTATAAAATAATGGGTATAATTGCCTGCACTCTATAGTATATCCTTGTTGTATATCAATTTTGTATATAGTAGTGTATATCCATTAATCACATAGCCCTAGCTTGTCTATCCCTCCTTCCTTCTCCCCTTTGGTAACCAAAAGTTTGTTTTCTATATCTGTGAGCAGGTTTCTGTTTTGCATATACATTCATTTGCATTATTTTTTAGATCCCATACATAAGTGATATAGTATTTGTCTTCCTTTGTCTGACATTTAACTGAGCATAACATTCTCTAAGTCTATCCACATTGCTGTAAATGGCAGTTCGTTTTTTATGGCTGAGTAGTATTCCATATATAAGTGTATAAGTGTGTGTGTATATATATGTATATACAGATATGTATATATGTATAGTGTACCTTCTTAATTCAATCATCAGTGGATGAGCACTTGGGCTGCTTCCATGTCTTTGGTTTTGTAAATAATGTTGCCATGAACATTGAGGCATGTGTATCTTTTCAAATTAGTGGGGTTTTTTTTGTTTTGTTTTTGTTTTTTGTTTTTTTCTGGGGTATATATCCAGTAGGATTACCAGATCATAGGGTAGTTCTATTTTTAGGTTATTAAGGAACATCCATACTATTTTCCATTCTGGCTGCAATAATTTACCTTCCCTCCAACAGTATACAAATTCTCCCTTTTCTCCACACCCTCTCCAACATGTGTTATTTGCAGACCTTTTTGAAGATAGTCATGCTGACAGGGGTGAAGTGGCTTTGATTTGCATTTTTTTAATAATTAGCAATGTTGAGTATTTTTACATATGCCTGTTAGCCATCTGTAGGTCTTCTTTGGAAAAATGTTTATTTAACCTGTCTGCCTCTTTTTTGATAGAGTTGTTTTTGTTTTTTTAGAAATAGAGTTGTGTGAGCTTTTTGTATATTTTGGATATTAACCCCTTGAGAGTCACATTATTTGCAAATAATTTTTTCCTATTCAGAAGGTTGTCTTTCCATTTTGTCTATGGTTTCCTTTGCTGTGAAAAAGCATTGAAGTTTTATTAGGACACATTTGTTTACTTTTGTTTGTATTTCTTTTGCCTGAGACTAATCCAACAAAATATCAGTATGCTTTATGACAGAGAGTGTTCTGCCTATGATCTCTCCTAGGAGTTTTGTGGTTTCAGGTCTTACATTTAGGTCTTTATTTTGAGTTTATTTTTGTATATGGTGTGAAGGAATGTTCCATCCTCATTGTTTTGTTTTGGTTTGTTTTTGTATCTAATTTTTTAATTGGAGCATAACTGCTTTACAATGTTGTGTTAGTTTTTGCTTTATAATGAAGTGAATCACCTGTATGTATACCTATGTCCTCTCCATCTTGGACCTCCCTCCCACCCCCACCCCCCAGCCACATCCCACCCATCTAGGTTGTCATGGAGCACTGAGCTGAGCTTCTTGTGCTTTATAGCATGTTTCTACTAGTGATCTATTTTATGCATGATAGTGTATTTATGTCAATCCTAAACAGCCAATTTGTCACACACTCCCCTTCCCCCCCATGGCCACATGTCCGTTCTCTACATCTGCATCTTTATTCATTCTCTACAAATAGGTTCATCTGTACGATTTTTCTAGATGTCACATATATGGTTTAATATATGATATTTGTTTTTATCTTTCTAGCTTATTTCACCGTATATGATGGATTCTAGGTCCATCCACATCTCTATAAATGACCCAATTTCATCCTTTTTTATAACTGATATTCCATTGTATTTATGTACCACATTTCTTTATCCATTCATCTGTCATTGGATACTTAGGTTGTTTTCATGTCCTGGCTATTGTAAAGAGTTCTGCAGAGAACATTGAGGTGCATTTTTTTCCTTTTGAATTATAGTTTTCTCAGGGTATATGCCCAACAGTGGTGTTTCTGGGTCATATGATAGTTCTATTTTTAGGTTTTTAAGGAACCTCCATACCACTCCCCATAGTGGCTGTACCAACTTCCCACCAACAGTGTAGCAGGGTTTCTTTTTCTCCACACCCTCTCCATCATTTATTGTTTGTAGGCTTTTTGATGATGGCCATTCTAACCAGTATGAGGTGATATCTCATTGTAGTTTTTATTTGCATTTCTCTAATAATTAATGATGTTGAGCATCCTTTTATGTTCCCCTTAGCCATCTGCATGTCCTCCTTGGAGAGATGTCTATTTAGATCTTTTGCACATTTTTTGATTGGGTTGTTTGTTTTTTTGATATTGAGTTCCATGAACTGTTTCCATATTTTGGAGATTAATTCTTTGTTGCTTCATTTGCAAATATTTTCTCCCATTCTGGGGCTTGTGTTTTCATCTTGTTTATGGTTTCCTTTGCTGCACAAAAGCTCTTAAATTTACTTGGGTTCCACTGGTTTGTTTTTGTTCTTATTTTCATTACTGTAGGAGGTGGTTCAAAAAAGATCTGCTGTGGTTTATGTCAAAAAGTGTTTTTTGAGTTTATTTTTATGTATGATATTAGGGAATGTTCTTATTTCATCCTTTTACATGCAGCTGTCCAATTTTCCTAGCACCATTTGTTGAAGAGACTGTCTTTTCCCCATTGTATATTCCTGCCACCTTTGTTGTAGATTAAATTGATGGTAGGTGTGTAGGTTTGTTTCTGGACTCTCTATTCTGTTCCATTGATCTATGGGTCTGTTTTTGTACCAATGCAATGCTATTTTGATTACTATAGCTTTGCAATATAGTCGAGGGTTGGGTGAGTTATAACTTCAGCTTTGCTCTTTTTTCTCAGGATTGCTTTGGCTATTCAGGGTCTATTGTGGTTTCATATAAATGTTATGATTATTTGTTCTATATCTGTCAAAAATGTCATGAGCATTTTTATAAAGATTGCATTAAAACTGTAGATTGCTTTGTAAAGTATGTGCATTTTAATAATATCAATTCTTTCAATTTAAGAGCATGGGATATCTTTCCATTTCCTTGAATCATCTTCGGTTTCCTCCCTCAATGTTTTATAGTTTGCAGAGTATAGGTCTTTCACCTCCTTGGATAAGTTTACTTCTTGATATTTTTTGATGTGACTTTAACCTGATTTTTTTTTATATTTTTTACTTTTCCTTTCTGATATTTCATTTTTAGTGTATAGAAGCCAACAAATTTCTGTATATTAATCTTGTATACTGAAACCTTTCTGAATTCATTTTTCTAATAGTTTTTGTGTGGAATCTTAAGGACTATTCATACAGAGTATCATGTTATCTGCAAGCAGTGGTAGTTTTACCTCTTCCCTTCCAATTTGGATAACTTTTATTTCTTCTTGTCTCATTGCTGTGGCTAGGTCTTCCAATACTATATTACATGGAAACAACAAGAGTGGGTATTCTTGTACTATTCCTGAATTTAGCTGTAAGGCTTTCAGGTTTTCACCATTAAATATTATTTTGGCTGTGGGTTTGTTGTAAATGATCTTCATCATATTGTGCTATTCCTTCTATACCCATTTTGATGAAAGTTTTTATCATTAATAGATGTTGAATTTTGTCAAATGCTTTTTATGCATCTATTGAGGTGATCATGTGATTTTGTCTTTGATTTTGTTATTGTGGTGTATCACATTGATTGATTTGTGAATGTTGAACCATCCTTATGACCTGGAATAAATCCAGCGCAACCAAGGTGTATGATCACTTTATGTGGTGTTGGTTTTGGTTTGCTAGTATTTTGCTGAGGATTTTTGCATCTGGATTCATCAAAGGTATTGGCCTATAAATTTGTTTTTTGTAGTGTCTTTTTCTAGTTTTAGTATCAGGGTGATGGTTACCTCGTAGAATGAATTTGGGAATGTTGTCCCCTCTTTACATTTTGAAACAGTTTGAAAAGGATGGGTATTACTTACTTGTAAGTTTGGTAGAACTCTCTTGTGCAGCCTTCTGGCCCTGGACTTTTGTTTGCTGAGAGTTTTGTCTTGTTTTAATTACAGATTCAATTTCATTTCTAGGAATTGGTTGGTTATAAATGTCTGTTTCTTCTTAACTCAGTCTTGGCAGGCTGTATGTTTCTAGAAATTTGTCCACTTCTAGGTTGTCCAATATGTTTGCATATAGCTGTTCATAGTATTCTCTCGATATCCCTGTTGTACTCATTGTTATTTCTCCTCTTTCATTTTTTTTTTTTTTATTTGGGACCCTCTCTGTTTTCTTCTGGATAAACCTGGCTAAAGTTTTTCTATTTTATCTTCCAAAAAAGCCAACTCTTAGTTTTATTGATCTTTTCTATTATTTTTTATCTCTATTTTATTTATTTCCTCTCTGATCTTCATTATTTTCTTCCTTCTGCAAACTTTCAGCTTTGGTTATTCTTCTTTAATTATTTCAAGTGGTAGATTAGGTTGTTTGAGATTTTTCTTGTTTCTTGTGGAAGGCCTGTATCCCTATGATTTTCCCTTTTAGAACTGCTTTTGCTGCATCCCATAGAATTTGGAAAGTTGTGTTTCCATTTTTCTTTGTCTCAAGGTATTTTCTGATTTCCTTTTTGATTTAATTGGTGACCCATTGTGTTTTTGTGTTTTGTTTTGTTTGTTATTGTTGTTGTTGCTATTGCTGTTGTAGTATGCTGTTTAATCTCCCTATCTTTGTTCTTTTCCCATCTTCTTTTCTGGAGTTAATTTCTAGTCTCATACCATTGTAGTCAGAAAAAATGCAAGATATAATAATTTCTAGGCTCTTAACTGTGTTAAGGCTTTTTTGTGATCTATATGTGATCTATTCTGCAAAACACTCCATGTGCACTTGAAAAGAATGTGCATTCTGCTTTTTTTTTTTTGTTCTTTTGAATTTAATAGCCTATAGATATTAAAGTCAACTAGTCTATTGAGTTATTTAAAACCTCTCTTACCTTATTGATTTACCTTCTGGATGATCTGTCCATTGATGTCACTGGGGTGCTAAAGTCTCCTATTATTGTTGCATTATTGTTAATTTCTCCCTTTATGTTTGTTAGCTTTTGCTTTATATATTTAGGTGCTCCTATATTGGGTGGGTATATATTAATGAGTGTAATATCCCCTTCTTGTATTGATCTCTTTATCATTATATAATGCCCTTCTTTGTCTTTCATTATAGACTTTGTTTTAAAGTCTATCTTGTCTGATATGAGTATTGCTATCCTTGCTTTCTTGTTTCTTTCATTTGCATGAAATATCTTTTTTCCATCTGCAAACTTTCAATCTGTGTGTGTCTTTTGTCCTGAAGTGAGTCTCTTGTGTGCAGCATATTGAAGGGTCTTTTATTTTAATCCAATCAGCCACTATGTCTTTTGATTGGGACATTTAATCCATTAACATTTAAAGTAATTTCTGATAGGATATGTACTTATTGCTTTTTTATTACTTGTTTTCCAGTTGTTTTGTAGTTCTTTCTTTATTTCTCCTTTTTGTTTCTTTTGTGATTTGATGCTTTTCTTTAGTAGTGTGCTTGAGTTCCTCTGTGGTTTTTATGCATCTACTGTAGGTTTTTAAATTGTGGTTACCATGGGGTACATATATGTTGATCCATAATTATATCTACTTACTTTAAACTGATAATCATTTAAATTCAAACACATTCTAAAAGATACACATTTTACTCTCCTTCACCAAGTTTGTGTTTTAATGTCATATTTTATATCTTCATCATTATCCCTTTACTGTTTACTATAGTTATGTTCGCTTTTACATTTCTTGTTGTTTTTTTTAATCTATATATTGGCTTATATAAGTGATCTAAGTCTTACTATATATTTGCCTTTCCTATTGGGATTTACCCTTTCCTATAGAGTTTTGCTTCTTTTCTATTTAGAGAAGACCCTTTAACATTTCTGTTAAGATAAGTTTAGGATTGCTGATTTCTCTTATTTTTTGCATATCTAAGAAAAATAGTTCCTTCCATTCTAAATGATAATCTTGCTGGATAGAGTATCCTAGGTTGCAGGTTTTTCACTTTCAGGAGTTTGAATATATCATGCCACTCATTTCTAGCTTGCAATATATCTGCAGAGAAATCAGCTAATATCCTTATGGGAATTTCTTTGTGTATGACTTTTTGTTTTCCTCTTGATGCCTTTAGAATTTTTTATTCATCTTTAACTTTTGCCATTTTGACTATGATATGTATTGGTGTGGGTCTCTTTACATTCATCTTGTTTGGGACCCTCTGTGCTTCCCTTACCTATGTATCTGTTTCCCTCTTTGGATTTGGGAAGTTTTCATTCATAATTTCTGCAAGTGCATTTTGATCTCCCTCTGTCTCTTCTTCTGGACCCCTATAATGTGGATGTTGGCCTGTTTTTATATTAATATTATTCCTTAGATATCTATGTCATTTTCAGTTTTTTTATTTGTTTTTGCACCTCTTGTTCTGATTGGATATTTTTCATTATTCTATCTTCCAGATTATTTATGCATTCTTCTGTCTTTAATCTGCTACTCATTGCTTCTAGAGTGCTTTTTATCTCAGAAATTGAATTATCTATTTTTTATCAGGTCTTCTTTATAGTTTCTAATTTTTTGTTAAAATGATCTGTGCTTAGGGCAATTTTCTATCTTAATTCAGCTAGCATTTTTATAACCAACCTTTTGAATTTATTTTCTTGTAGACTGATTATCTCTTTTTCATTATTTATTCAGTGGTTTTCTCTTGCTCTTTCAATTGAGCATAGTCTCTCTGCCTTTTCATTTCACCTACTTTTGTCTGCATTTATGAATTTAGATGAAACAATTATCTACTGTGGTCTTGAAGGTGTGTTTTTATGTGGAAGTATCACTATGTAGACTGTGTATACCCAGTGTCTTTGGTATGAGGGCTAGTTTTGATGTGGATACAAGCTATGTTTTTCCTCATAGTGTGCTGACCACTTATCCTTTTGATAGGGCATGTGGCTGGTGTTGGAGGAGCTAAAGCATGCACAAGGTATGAGGGGAGACTTCCTTTCTGCTCAGTGTCAGTTGTCATGTCAGGGGTGGGGTCTGCTCTCAAGTTGCTGGAGCAGAAACCCTGAGGGTAGGGCTCAAGTTGGCTCTGTTCTGCTAAGTGTGTGTGTGTGTGTGTGTGTGTGTGTGTGTGTGTGTATCTCCCACAGGATGGGAATGCTGAAGTAAGTGAGGCTCATGTACTTACAGAGGTCCAATGAGCTGCCTGTGTAGGTGTCTTTGATTCTCTTCAGGTGCAACTGGAGTTCACACTTTTTCTCCTGTTGTAGTCATCCCAAATCTAGTGCAAAGTTGTGGCATATTGTAGGCAGGGCTGGGGCATTCACTAGGCTGTGAGTTGGGATCACATTGTAGTGGTTGTGGGAAATGAACCAGTTGCACTGTTGTCATAAATCTGGGCTTCTACAGTGCTTTTTGAGTAAGCATCAACAATGGCTGCCTCTCAACCACCTGGACCACACTCCAGGCACCAAGGATGCTTCTGTGTCCCTAAATTGAATCTTTTCCCAGGACCTGGCTGCCCGAGGTCCAGTTCCAAGTCATGACATGAAGTGAGTTGGGCCAAGGTGTTTTACTTGGCTCAGATTGGGGAGTGCTGTGAGACAGCAGTCACAAAGGCAGACCTCTCTTCACCCTGTTTGGTGGCAAGCCAGCATTCTCACACTACTCATGAGTGGAGTCTAGGCTTCTCTAGGCTTTTTATCTGTCCAGTGGTCCTCTAGGCAGCCAAGCTCTTGCCTACTATATATAGGACTCCAGGACAGGGATGACCAGTCCATGGATCAACCCACTTACCCCCCAGGGTGAGCGTCTGCCTGTGAAATTTCCTTTTCTTCTTAGACCCCTCCCAGGGGCACAGGTGACCAGATGCTTTTCTTCCTGTCCCATCCAATTACATGAGACTCTTTCTTGCAGTCTTAGCTGTATAGGAACTCTTCTGTCAGGTTACAGTTAGTTTTCCATGAGAATTGTTCTATGTGTAGATGTATTATTTAATGTGTTGGTGGGAGGAGGTGAGTTCCATGTTCTCTTACTTTGTAATCTCGATCACAACTCTTTGAAATCCTTTTCAAAGAGTGTGTTATGTAAACTGCACTGTATAAATTATAAATAGACAAATAGAGATACACACAGAGATACATATAATGTTTTACCTTATTTTCTTATTATCTAATATGTCACACATCAAAGATGTGACAAACATCTGGGTACCAGAGAGAACAGTTTTCTTCAAGAGTAGTAAATTATGCTTTTCAGTGAAATAGCCTAAAGATTAAAATTAGTTTTTCAATATTTTAGAAATCACAATATTTATTAAGCTATATAAGTGCAATATCCTTTCCCTTGTGAATTTTATTTGGAAACATTAACAAAGTTTACTTACAACATTTTTTTGTAGTACCAGTAATGCACCCAATGCTAAAGCTAGCACTTATAAAGCAGAGTTCCTGCCTTAGAACTTTCACTGTATAAATAGCTGAAAGAAAAATGTACTGCAATTACTTTGCATTCACTTCTAATTGTTCTAATTACTTCACTTCTCTAGAAATATTCATTCTTCAGCTTTGATTGTGTTTCTTTATTGTTTAGACAGAAAAAGGACATTTATTCATTCACCATAAATGTATAATTGTTTGGGGAGGGGAAGATTTCTTCAGTACTATGTATTAAGCAATGCACTTCCCATAAAGATTACTTTTAAAGTCATCAAAGATGTGACATTTATGGAATCAAACTATGAAAGAAGGATTGTGCATATGGGATAATGACATTACTGCTGCTTTCCATAAAGGACTTTCTATGATAAATTGATTAAATAGGCCAGGAGCAGAGTTAAAAAGATTTCCATGGGTCTCATCCAGAAAGCATTTTTATCAGCCTCTCATGCAGTACCAGGAAAACTGTAAATAAGTTACTGACCCTTCCTCAAAGCAGATACTTTCGGAAAGTTCACTTTATTTTTTAGTTTATAAGTTAGCAATACCTGTTTCATCACCATTATTATCATTAGCTTTGACTAATAATCTCCTGCTAAATTACAGTCAAAAATTGATGCTGAGTGTTTTACAAACATTATTATCCTGAATATTCAAAGCAGTCCTTAAAGCAAAATAATATTGTCTTTATTTAACAAATAAGAAAATTGAAATCCAACATATCAAATCATGTTTGTGACTCCTTAGAATCATATCTATTTGCTTCCAAAACCAGTATTAATTTTTTCTGCACTAAATTGTTTCTTTATTATAACATTACTATGGTAAACCACATATGACAAAAATTCTGCTATTTTAAAATTACTAGACAACACTGAGATGATCAAGTACAACTCTCACAAGCTTCAGCATGCCTGTAATTATGTGCTTCACACTATAGTTAGTTAAACATCAGATTTTTCCACATGCTCACATTTTTTTTTAATATATTTTAGGTTTATTTTACTCTTCTTTAGTCCCTTCCCTTTCACGCTCTCTTCCAATAATGTCATATTTTTAAAGGCAATGAACAACATGCGGCACATGACTGTGATCCTGGAGAGAAGAAAAACACACAAATTGAGCCCCAAGATTGTTTTTAGTTTACTGCCTTGGAGCATTTTACTGCTACTTGCTCAGGCAGAGCCAAGAATCTCTCAGAGCTGAAAAGGTAAAGAAAAGAATTTCAAGACATTGAAGGGCTGGCATTTGCATGGCAGGACGCTGGAGAGGAGGAACTGTGTAGGGTGAAAGCTAGAGCAGAAGTACATGCAGATATTCACTTCTGGGTCTGAGTTGAATATTTGGAAAGTGGGACTGCACAAACCATAGCAGAGATAGTTAATAAGGAGCTGGGAGCTGAAAGGTGTTGTCAAAAGATGCATGCTGTAGGGGAATGCTGGAATAAAAATAAATAAATGAAACAAGAAAACCATACAATCACTTTAATAAATGATAAAAGCTCTCAGCAAACTAGTAATAAAGAAAATGTTCTCAACAGTATAAGACGCATCAGTGAAAAACCTACTGCTAATATTATGTTTAACAGTGACTAAACACTCTTCTACTAATATTGGGGACAATAACAGGGTATGTTCACTCTCACCACTTCTGTTAATCATCAATACTAAATGTCCTAATCTGTGCAATGAGATGACAAAAAAAGTAAAAGAAACTAAGTTTGAAAACTAAGTGAAGCTGTCATTATTTACATATAATATGATCATTTAACTAGGAAACCTTAAGGAATCTACAAAAAATGCTATATGCATTTAGCAAGACCACAGTTTACAAAGTCAATATATGAAATCAACTATTGTTTCCATATACTAGCAACAAATAATTGGAAAATAAATTTTAGGAAAAAAAATCTTACACTACCATCAAAAAACATCACATTGTAGACAAAATGTAGCAAAATATGTGCAGAACATCTATACTGAAAATTATAAAACAAGACTGAAGAAACTAAAGTATTAAAACTATATTCATAGATCAGAAGACAGTATTATTAAAATGTTCATTTTCTCTAAATTGATATGTAGATTCAATAATTTTCTCTCAATATTCCACTAGGTTTACTTGAAGAAAAAAACAGACATTCTAAAATTTATGTAAAAAATCAAGAATATAGAATAACCAAATAATCTTTAAAATGAGAAACAAAGTTGGAGGACTAATACTCTCTGAATTCAAGCTTTACTGTAAAGGCAGAGTAATCAAGACACTGTGTGGTTGGCATTAGGATAGAACACTATGTCATAAGAACAGAGTAAATGTTTAGAAATAGAACCAGTGTACAGCTGATTTTTAACAGAGGTACCAAGCAAATTCAGCAGGGAGTGGGAAGTCATTTTAATAAATGGTGGGTAAATATATAGAGAATAAATATAAACCTACCTCTCAACATACATAGAAAATAATTTGAGATGTATTATACACATAAACAAAAAAATGCAGACCATCTGCTTTTAGAAGAAAACATGGTAGAACATTTTCCTGACCTAGGAATAGGGACTTCTTAAAGAGGATATGAAACATAGTAACCAAAAAAACTGGTAAATTAGACTTCATACAAAATTAAAACATTCTGTTTATCAAATGATATAGTTAAGATTAATACACAAAGTAGATTGAGATAAAATATTTTCACTACTGTATGTCTGATATAGTGCATATCAGGAATATATATGAAACTCTCAAGAAAACAAACTAATTAAAAGGTTAAGCAAAAGAACTGAATAAATATTTCAAAAAAGAAGATGTGTGAATTGCCAACAAGCACATGAAAGCATACTCAATATCATTAGTCATTAGGAAAATGCAAATTAAAACTGCAATGAGAAACCACTAAAATGGCTAAGATGTACAAAGACTGATAGTACAAAACAAAGACTGTGCAGTAACTAGAATTCCCATACATTGCTGTAAGGAGCGTAAAGTATTAAAATCACATTGGAAACATTTTTGGCAAGTTCTTAAAAAAATTAAATGTACATCTATCCTATGACCCAGCAATTACAATCCTAGATATGTATACAAGAGATATGTAAACACACAGTCAGCAAAAAAATATGGTCACATATTTATAGTAATCTTACTTATACTAGCTAAAAACTAGAAGCAGTCCAAATGACTATTAAGAATTAAGAGAAAATGGATAAACAAATGTGTTATGCATTCCACAATAAAAAACAATAGCATACACACATCCATTTTAAAAATTAATCAATGTATACAACAACCTGTCCCAAAACCTTTATATTGAGTAAACAAAACAGACACAAAACAGTGCAAACTGTATGTTCATTTGTATGAAATCCACAATAACACAAAAACTATCTATTGTCTTAAAAATCAAACCTTTTGCCTTTGGGTGATGGAAATTGACTAGAAAGAGGCAGGTGGGGATGTTTTGGTGTCAATGAAACATTTTGTATCTTCAGTGGGTTACTGGTTATACCAATAGTTGTATTTTGTCAAAATTGACCAAATTGTATACATAATATCTGTATATTTTACTGTATACAAGTGTTACTTCAACAAAAAATATGAGAAGAAAATTTGTAAGATAAGACTGCATAGCTAGTTCTTAGCCCCAAAGGAAAAAGAGAGTTGGCAACTGGAAAATGTGACTAAAAAATGCTAATCCATTCTTCTCTCCTGGGAACCCAAGACTGGCAAGGAAACCACTGGAAATGTTGGTGAATGTCACACTGCGCAGCAAGTACACCTTACATTTACTCTCTTTCTCATGTTTGTCTCAAGTTACTGAGTCTGCTCACTTTATTGTTCTAAAATAGACATTACAGGTTTTAACATTTTAATTACACTTAATAATCTTCAAATATAAATCTTGGCAACAAATGCAAGATTTTTCAAATATCTAGCTAAACTAAACATTTATTCCAAAAAGTGGAAGGCTATGAGGGCAGAGAAATTGGAGAATTTGAATAGAAGTAATGATATGAACTTAATTTTACTGATGAGAATAAACTACCATGTGAAATGTTTTTCATAAACATAACTCATTTGATTAATACTTCAGTTAGCCAAAAATCCCTGCTTTTATATATAGCATCAACTTACAATCAAAAAAAAATAATTTAATATCCAGAAAGGTATAAAGAGAGTGGACAACTTTTTTTCCCCCAGGAGAAAACAAATTGATACCTTCATCTTTAACAAAAACATTCAAATAGGAATGAAAATGAATTATTATTCAACAGACAGTTACTGAGGATCTACCATATTTTGAGGACTATGCAATGTGTAGAAATGCAAAGGTAACAGTAATAAAGTCACAACCTATGTCAGAGCCTGGTATGGAGATATATATTGTAAATAATGTAAATATTTTCATAGGTATATGTTCAAACTATTGTGGAATGGATTTTTTTAATTCAAATATTCTTTTCAAAAACATTAGAGAGGAAACACTTTTTATTGAAGTATAGTTGAATTATAATAGTAGATTAGTTTCAAGTATATAACATAGTAATTCAATATTTTTATACATTATACTTCATTTACAAGTTATTATAAAATATTCAATAAATTTCCTGTGCTTTGTAATATATACTTGTAGCTTACTTATTTCAAACATAGTGGTTAGTACCTCCCCATATTCTTCTCCTCAGTGGTAACTACTAGTTTGTTCTCTTTTTCTGTTAGTTTGTTTCTGTTTAGTTATATTAATTTGTTTCATTATTTTAGATTCCACATGTAAGTGATAATGGTATTTCCTTTTCTCTGTCTCACTTGTTTCACTAAGTGTAATACCATCCAGTGACATTCATATTGTAGCAAATTGCAAAATTCCATTTTTTATGGCTGAGTAATATTCCATTACATATATAAACCACACTTCTTTATCTTTAGATTCATCTGTTGAAGAACAGTTAGGTTACTTGGCTATTGTAAATAATGCTGCTGTGAACATTTCAGTGCAAATATCATTTCAAATTAGTGCTTTCATTTTCTTCAGATATGTACCCAGGAGCAGAATTGCCAGATGATATGGTAATTCTATTGTTAGATATTGAGGAACTTCCATACTGTTTTCTGCAGTGACTGCACCAATTTACCTTCCCATCAACAGTATACAAGGGTTCCCCTTTTCTCTACATCCTCACCAATATTTGTTATCTGTGTTCTTTTTGATGATAGCCATTCTGACAGGTATGAAATGATATATCATTGTGGGTTTGATTTGCATTTCTCTGATGATTAGCAATGCTGAGCATCTTTTCACATTGCTCATCTGTATGTCTTCCTTCAAAAATGTCTATTCAGATCCTCTGCCCATTTTTTTTTTTAATTTGGTTGCTAGCTTTTTGAAATTGAGTCGTAGGTGCTGTTTATATATTTTGGATATTAATGCCTTATTGGTCATATCATTTGCAAACATTTCCTTTCATTCAGTAGGTTGTCTTTTTGTTTGGTTGATGATTTCCTTTGTTGTGCAAAAGCTTTTAAGTTTAATTAGGTCCCATTTGTTTATTCTTGCTTTTGTTTATTTGTCTTAGAAGACAAATCCAAAGGTAAAAAACATGTTGCAATTTACATCAAAGAGTGTTCAGCTTATAGTCTCTTCCAGGAGTTTTATGGCTTCCATTTTTACATTTAGATTTTTAATTCATTTTGAGTTTATTTTTGTGTATGGTGTAAGAAAATTCTTCAAATTTCATTATTTTTTAAATTAATTAATTAATTTATTTAATTGGCTATGTTGGGTCTCTTTTTGCTGTGCATGGGCTTTCTTTGGTTGCAGTGAGTGGGGGCTACTCAGCATTGTGGTGTTCAGGCTCCTCATTGCTGTGGCTTCTCTTGTTGTGGAGCATGGGCTCTAGGGGCATGGGCTACAGTAGTTGCAGAACATGGGCTCAATAGTTGTGGCTCATGGGCTTAGTTGCTCCATGGCATGTGGGATCTTCCTGGAGCAGGGATCAAAACTGTGTCCCCTGCATTGGCAGGCAGATTCTTAACCACTGTGCCACCTAGGAAGCCCCTAATTTCATTCTTTTACATGTAATTGTTCAGTTTTCCTAGCACTAACACGTGAAGAGATTTTCTCTCCCAATTTTATACTCTTGCCTCCTTTGTCATAGATTAATTGACCAAAAGTGCATGGGTTTATTTCTTTTTATTTTGTTCCATTGGTCTGTGTCTGTCTTTGTGCCAAGATCATGCTATTTCTGTTACTGTAGCTTTGTAGTATAGTCTGAAGTCTGGTAGTGTTATACTTCCAGCTTTGTTCTTTTTTCCCAAGATTGATTTGGCTATTCAGGGTATTTTGTGATTCCATACAAATTTTAGGATTATTTGCTCCAGGTCTGTGAAAAATGTCACTGGCATTTTAATAGGAATTGTATTAAATCTGTAGATTGCTTTGGTTGTATGAAAATGTAACAATATTAATTCTTCTAATCCATGAGCACAGTATATCTTTCCATTAATTTGTATCAACTTCAGTTTCCTTTGTCAATATCTTATAGTTTTCAGAGTATAGAACTTTCACCTCCTTGGCTAAGTTTATTTCTAGGTAGTTTATTCTTTTTGATTCCATTTTAAATGAAATGGTTTTCTTGATTTCTCTCTGTGATAGTTCATTTGTAGTTTATAGAAAAAACAGCAGATTTTGGTATATTAATCTTGTATTCTGCAACTTTATTCAATTCATTTATTAGTTCTAACAGTTTTTTTTTTTTTGGTGGAAACTTTAGGGTTTTCTATTTATAGTATTATGCTGTCTGCAAATAGTGATAGTTCTACTTCTTTCCATCCAGTTTGAATGCCTTTTATTTATTTTTCTTGTCTGATTGCTGTGGCTAGGACTTCTAATACTTTGTTAAATAGAAGTGGCAAGAGTGAGTATCCATGTCTTGTTGTTTGGTTCTTGACTTTAGAGGGAAGATTTCAGCTTTTTACCATTGAATATGCTGTTAGCTATGGGTTTTCCATAAAAGACCTTTACTATGTTGATATATAGTCCCTCTAGAATAATTTTAATAGTGTTTTCACCCTGAATTTACTTTGAATCCTGTCAAATGCTTTTTTTGAAGCTATTGAGATGATAATGTGATTTTTATCTTTCCTTTTGTTAATGTGATGTATCACATTGACTGATGTGTTTGTGTTGAACTGTCTTTGCATTCCTGGAATAAATCACACTTTATCATGCTATATGATCATATATGATCACTTTATATATTGTTGAATTAGGTTTGCTAATGTTTTGTTGAGGATATTTGCATCTATATTCATCAGATATATTGGCCTGTAATTTTCTTTTTAGTAGTGTCTTTGTCTGTTTTGGTATCAGTAATTGTGGTGTTACAGAATGAACTTGGGTGTGTTCCCTTTTCTTTGATATTTTGGAATAGTTTGAGAAGGATATGTATAAGTTCTTCTTTATATGTTTGGTAGAATTCCCTTGTGAGACTGTCTGGTCCTGAACTTTTGTTTTCTAGGATTTTTTAATTTATAAATTCAATTTCACTATTAGTGATTGGTCTGCTCAGACTGTCTATTGCTTCCTGATTCAGTCTTGGAAGATTGTATGCATTTAGGAATGTATCAATTTCTTCTAGCTTGCCCAATTTGTTGCCATATATGTTTTTTTTTAATTTTTCTGATGTCAATTTCTCCTCTTTCATTTCTTATTTTATTCACTTGGGTTCTCTGTCTTTTTTTGTTAATGAGCCTGGCTAAAGACATCAATTTTGTTTATCTTTCAAAAAAAATAAAAAACTCCTGGTTTTATTCATCTTTTCTTTTTTGTCTCTATTTTATTTATTACCTCTTTGATCTTTATAATTTCCTTCCTTATGTTAATTTGGGGCTTTGTTTGTCCTTCTTTCTCTGATTCCTTTAGATGCAAGGTTAGATTGTTTATTTGATATTTTTCTTGTCTCTTGAGGAAGGCCATGTATCACTATGAATTTCCCTCTTAAAATTGCTTTTGCTGCATCCCACAGATTCTGGAAAGATGCCTTTTTATTTTCCTTTGTCTTGAGGTATTTTTGGTTTTCTTTTTTGATTTCAGTATTGACCACTGTTTTTTAGGAGCATGTTGTTTAATCTCCATGTGTTTGTTCTTTTTCTGTTTTTCTTTCTATATTTGACTTCAAGTTACATATTATTGTGATCAGAAAAATAATGCTTGATATAATTTCTATCCTCTTAAATTTGTTGAGATTATTTTGTGGCCCAGCATGTGATATATCCTGAAAAATGTATCACGTACTTTTGAAAAGAATGTGTATTTTGCTGTTTTGAAATGGAATGTCCCATACATTCTTATTAAGTCCAGTCCATCTAATGTGTCATTTAAGACCACTGTTTCCTTAATGATTTTCTGTCTACATGAACTGTCCATTGATGTAGATGTGGTATTTAAAGCCCTCTACTACTATTAATTATTATTTAGGTCTTCTATATTAGGTGCATATATAAGGGTGAGTCAAAAATTATCCACACTCTGGCTATAGTTTATTTTAATTAATATTTAGAAAAGACAAATACATCATTTTTCAACATAATCTCCTTCCTTTTTGATACACTTTGTCCATCTGTCAATAAGGTTTCATATTCCCTCATTAAAAAAATGTTTTAGGCTGAGCTGCAAGCCACAAATGCACTGCTGTGGCATCAGAAGTGAATCTTCATCCTCATAAGGCTGCTTTCAGGGGATGAACCAGATGAAAGTCCAGTGAAGCAAGAGCAAGACTATAGGGAGGATGTTTTAACAACTCAAAACAAAGTTTTGCAGAGTTTCAACAGTGTGGGCAGAAGTGTACGGACATGCACACCCTTAGACCACAAAAAAACAAATCACTGCAGACTGCTCTTGCTTCATGCAAATCACAAGTGGGACACCCATTCTTGCTTGCACCACAGTCAAAAATGAACTTATGTAACATGATCACACCTGCAGAGCAGTGACTGCAGAGACAGTAGCCTTGAATGGAAAGCACTGATAAGACAGTATGGCCAACAGAAGTTTTAATATAACCAGAGTGTTGATATTTTTTTACTCACCCTCATATGTTAACAAATGCTATATTCTTTGCTTGTTTTGATCTCATTATATACTACCCTTCTTTGTCATTTGTTATAGGTTGTTTTAAAGTTTACTGTGTCTGATGTGAGTATTACTACTCCAGCTTTCTTGTCATTTCCACTTGCATGAAATATCTTTTTCCATCTCTTCACTTTTAGTATGCATATTTAGCTCTGAAGTTAGTCTCTTGTTAGCAACATATAGATGGATCTTGCTTTTCTAATCTACTTAACCTCCTTATGTCTTTTGATTGGAGTATTTATTTCATTGAAATTTAAAGTAATTATCAATAGGTCTGTGCTTACTATTTTTTATGACTTATTTTCCAGATGTTTTTGTAGTTCTCCTACGTTCTTTTCTTCCTTTGTTTCTTCCTTTGTGGTTTGATGATCTTCCTTTGTGTTTTGCTTGTGTTCCTTTCTCTCTAGTTTTTGTTTCTTTTGGAGGGTTTTTATTTGTGGTTACCATGAGGTTTATATGTGTTGATCTATAACTATATATACATTTTTTAAATTGATAATCTTTTAAGTTCAAATACTTTCTAAAAGATCTAGAGGGGATAAAAGATTTTTTATCCCTCCCAAACATTATACGTTTTTGATGTCATGTCTAACATCTTCATGCTTATCCCTTAACTGCTTATTTTAGACATAGTTGATTTTTATGATTTGTCTTTTAATCTTTGTACTAGCTCATCAAGTGATTAAGCCACAGTCTTTACTACATACTTACCTTTACTAGTGTTTTTTTTTCCTATAAATTCTTACTTCTTGTTTGTAGCCTTTTCTTTTCCACTTAAAGAAGACCCTTTAACACTTCTTTTAGAGTCATTTAGTATGATTAACTCTTTTAGTTTTTGCTTACCAGAGAAATTCTTTATCTTCTACCCTAAATGGTTATCTCGTTGGAGAGAAGATAATCATTCTTATAGTTTTTTTTATCCCCTCTCTTTCAGAACTTTAACTATATCATGACACTTCTGCTGGCCTGCAAAGTTTCTGCAAAACTTCAGCTGATAGCCTTATATGGATTCTCTTGTATGTGACTCTTTGTTTTTCTGTTGATGTCTTTAGAATTCCCTATTTTTAACTTCTACCATTTTATTTATTATAAGTCTTGGTATGGGTCTCTTTGGGTTCATCTTGTTTGGGACTCTATGCTTCCTATACCTGTAAATATGTTTCCTTCTTCAGGTTCAGCAAGTTTTCAGCCATAATTTTATCAAATATGTTTTCAACCATTTCTCTCTCTCTCTTCTCTTTTTGGGACCTCTCTAATATGAATGTTAGTATGTTTGATGCTGTCCCAGAAGTCCCTTAAGTTGCCCTTATTGTTTTTCTTGTTGTTTGTTTTTGTTTGTTTTGTTTTGTTTTGCTTTACTTTTTTTTTCTGACTGAGTGGTTTCCATTATTCTATCTTCCAGATCACTTTTACATTCTTCTGTATGACCTAATCAGTTGTTATAACCCTCTAGTGTGTTTTTCATTTCAGTTATTTTCTCCAGGTCTAAGTGGTTCTTTTTATATTTTCTAGTTCCTTGTTAAAATTCTCACTTTGTTCATCTATTATGTTTCCCAGTTTAGTTAGCATTCTTATTACTAATGTTTTGAACTTTATTTGGTTAATTATTCATCTCTTTTTCATCAGTTTTTTAAAAAATTTTTTCTTGTTGTTTCACTTGAAACAAATGTCTCTGTCTTCTCATTTTGTTTGGCTTTCTCTGTGCCTATGAGATTAGGTGAAACAATTACCTATCACAGTCTTTAAGTGGTATCCTTGTATGTGAGCTTCCCTACACAATCTGTGTGTGCTCAGCAGCTTTGGTGGGAGAGCTGGATCTGAAGTGAGCACTGGTCATGTCAACCCCAGTGTTTGATGGCACCTATCACCTTCTTGGGAAGTGGGGCTGGAGATGGATAGAACAATGCCAGAGTCAGGTGTGAGCCACCATCCTCTTGGGGACAAGGTCAGGCCCTAAGGTGCTGGTGAAGAAGCCCTGAGGATTTCATCTGAGCTGGTTCCATTCCTTTCAGCTGTGCACTCTTCCTCTCAAAGCAATGGTAGCTTCAGCCCACAGGACAGAAGCACTGAAGCAAAAGGTGATGTAGTGGATGCTGCATGCAGTCTTGGGCATGTGCTGAGACAGTCAGAACCAGGACAGTTTCTAGTTCTGACTGTCTCAGATCCTGATAATTGATATGGATGACATCAATCACTAGCAAAACAATTTTTGAAAGAAATATTTTTTCACTATATTTTGAAAGAAATATTATAAATTAGCAAGCAAAAAGTAAATAAAAATTCTCCCTGAATACAAAATTTAGACTAAAGACTATTTCTTGAGCCATTATTTTGTTGTAGCTTAAAAATATTCTTTTGGAAAGAGACTGATCTAAGCTTTGTTTTGTCAGCTAAATAAGTCTGTATAATTCCCAAATAAAGCAAGCATTGCAGCAGAGTGAATCAGAGATAAGTATCCAAGGCCTGCTTCTGGAGGATTTTCTAAGAGTCTCCTGGCCCTTCAGATTCACATGACCCGCTGTTGTGACAGCATGACCTGTCACCAAAAGAGAGGTTAAAGATCACAGGCACAGTGCTCTAATCTAGAAGAGTGAGTGTGGATACTCTCAAAACTCTGCCATCTTGAATTAAATAGTAGTTCTTTACTGTTTTCTAGAAAGGCCATGGTCTAGAAATACTCAATTTATCCCTCTCTCTCAGACTACAAATCAAATGACTCACCAAATCCTTTAACTTTTGCATTACAAACACATATTGTAATAAATTTACTCTCCTCAGACACCCCATTATTATCCCTGATCAGGCTCAGATCACTATGTTGGCTTTTGAGATACCAGATCTCATATCTAATTTAAACATCTAAATCACTGTCCATACAAGCACCAGGTAAATGTCAAAGTCTTACTGTAACACAAAAACTCTTGCAACCTAGCAAAGTCTCCATATTCCTTTTAGAACAAGATCCATGGCCTCACAATAGTGTAAACACAATTACAGAGACAAAAGTCACCCCTGGGGTTACAGCAAGACTCTGGGATCAGAGAGATTATCATTTCAATCCTTATTCTGCCACTCATTTGGGGAAGATAGTACTCTCTCCTAAGGCCCAGGTAGCATAGTCATTCTCTACCTCATTAGGATTGATATGAAGGTTTAATCACTAGTTATAGAACTTTTTATCATAGCCAGGAACAAAGTAAGTTCCAAGAAATGTTAGCTCTTATTATTAGCATTATTGCTGACATTGGTTTGGGACTTCACTTGTGGCACAGTGGTTAAGAATCTGCCTGTCAATGCAGGGGACACAGATTGATCCCTGGTCTGGGAAGATCCCACATACCATGGTGCAACTAAGCCCATGCACCACAACTAATGTGCTCTAGAGCCTGTGAGCCACAACTACTGAGCCCATGTGCTGCAACTATTGAAGCACATGTGCCTAGAGCCCATGCTCTGCAACAAGAGAAGCCACCACAATGAGAAGCCCTCACACCACAACAAAAAATAGCCCCCACTCACTGCAAGTAGAGAAGGCCCAACACAGCCAATAAAATAAATAAATAAATAAATAATATTAATTGGATTTAAAAAATCCACTTTTTTATATAATTATTTTTATCTTTTGTTTTTCCTCTGTACTCAAGGTACTTGCAAATTATTTCTTCTTGCTAGCCTGAAACATGCTTCCCTACGGTCAGAGCTCTATGTCTATTTCTCCAGGGCAGGTAGGTATAATATACGGTGAGCAAGAAAGCAGAATTATCTGGCCAGTCTCTTGAAATAAGTTGAAGGCTTAGGAAAATTTGTGTGGTGTTGAACAGAGCTTTAAGAAACATGAAAGAAGTATTTCCTATAGTCTAAATAGAAATCCCATCTGGGCTAGCAGAGAAGAGTCCAGAAGATAAAGTTTTGTGGGATCCTGAAACAGAAAGGACCTGATTATGCTTTATGTCTGCCTTCTGGAAAGCTGGCAAGACCTGAGTGCGAAACAACTTCCCTCATCACTAAGGGACGCCTGCCCCAGACTCTGCACAGCTCTCAGTTCACTCACCATGTATGAACAATATTTATTGATGGAAATATATCTGAAGTGAGTTATTTGCAATTAGTAATAAATAAACTTGACACATAATTGGGCCATGGTCCTAGGACAGTCCATTTCCTAGGGACCCTTTCTCTTAATTCTTGAATTAGACATTTTGCTCTTTATATCTGTCTCCCTAGCTCACAGGATTCAAGGATATTAGAGCAGTGAGGTAAAATTCACCACCCCAGAACAGGTGTTCCCATATTCTTAAATCACACTTATTTGGGACAAGATGAGTTACCAAAAAAAGATTGTTATTTTAATGACACTCATCACAGTCATGACTGTCTCAGGGCTTTCAAATCCCCTCCCTCAACTGCACCAAATTTAGAAAGCCTACATTTTTTTAAAGCATTCTAAAAGATTCAACAGTTTTCTCCATGTAATCAGAGACACTAATTATCGAGCCTATTTCAGATAAAGTAGTAGTTAATGCCAATTTATCAAGATGGATAATGAATCTGATTTTATTTCTATTGCAAATGCCCAAAGGCAGGTGGCTTAAGCCGAGTATATTTAGTCTAATGAGACTCTAGGGGATAAACAATCTAAGTTTGAGCACCCTCATTATGCATCAGCAGATACAGTGACCTGCCTGCTGAAAGAATTACATTTAAATTTACATGGCTGTAGCTAGTCCACTGACATAAGTGTAAAATATTAGAACCCTCTCCTCCAGTTGGATTTTATGCAGTCCCACTCTAATACTTTTATCTCAAGCTTAATTTAGAAGTAATTACTGGTCTGTTTCTTCCTTTACCACTTTTAAGCCATTTCACAAAGCTATTATTTTCTAATTTTCAGGTATATAAAAGAGTCTAGAATGACTCAATTTCCAAGGATTTTATACTTTATTCATTAACATGTTCTCATTATAAAGTTGTCAAGGATTTACTATCATGAAGATTCATGGTTGCTCAATCCAAGGCCCCAAGCTTCCTAGGAAATACAGGTGAATAGAAAGAAAATATTAATCCATAGTTCCAGTACCCAGAAATAATCATTGGTAATATATTGCTAGGTTGGTCATATATAATTCATTGTATTTACACCAGTAAACTGAGGTTAATCAAGAAGAAAAAAACAGAATGAATAAACATACATGAAATGTTGGAAAACAGGTTTTGGGGATTGTATCTAGAAGGAACGATATTATGGCTAGTCAGTTTGAGTTGAATTAGGTAGTCCAAGCCTAAAGGAGAGAGAGGATGAATTTGAGAATTGTAGTTCTAGTCTCCAACACACAGATTTATTTCACTTCTTCTTCCCCTTGAAGTACAAACATATAATTTACTTTGACCAGTGAAATGATGGATGGTTACCTTTTTTGTGTGTCTGCAGAGGGGCAAGTTGAAGAGCCAATATGAATATGCCATCTTCTTTTTCCTTCTTTTATGCTGATTAGGATCAGTCCTGATAAGGGTTGCCCAGCAGCTGGGGTGCAAGTGTGAGGATAATGCAAAGGACATCCCCCAGGCAACCTGTGGTGCACATGTGTTATGATCAAGAAATAAGCCTTTTCCAGTTTAGACGACTGAGGCTGTATATTACAAAAGCATAACCAAAAAAAAAAAAAAAAAAAAAGAGCATAACCTAGTCTATCTTTATTGACATAAATGAGTAGCAATAGTAGGGTACAGCTGCAACCAAAATCCCTCACATTTGTGGCATTGCATTAGAGCTCAGTGGGTGAGAAATGAGGAAACTAATATTGGAGACTGAGAAAATGGTGGCTCACATAATACAGAGATTGAGCATTTGATAAATTGTCACCTGTAGCTCTTGGAAGGCAAAGTGTGTTCATATCAAACTTGTAGGTCCAGGAGGAAAAGGACAGATAAAAAAATGTTGGTAGCCTATCTGCTGTTTGCTGTGGGATCTATTTGCAAAGATAAAAGAAACAAAAGATAATTTCAGAAAACAATCAACTTGTAAACAGATAATTAATGGGAACACAGAGTTCACAAAATCGGAGATTTACAGAGTTCAAAGAGAAAAATGCTTCTCAATCCAAAACTGGTTTTGGGGGATGGGGAAACTGAGAATGTTCTGAGGGAGAAACCCCACTAAAACTCAGGATCAAGTCAAGTGTATGACCACTACACCCTCAATTCATTAAGTTGTCTCAATGTAAAGGTCTAACAAAGGATATGGAGCCAGTAAGTCCTTTAATTTGACAAGATGGTTAAGAGAGAAATAACTAAAACTGCACTTTTCTTTTTGAAGCACAATAAACTCAAAGTACCCACAAATAAGTCATAAAAGAAACAGGGGAATGATAATGAGAATGTAAAAATGTATCACAAATTTATAAGGCTGTATGTCTAAAAAAGAATCATGAATATCTGTGGGGTCTTTGGATCAAAAAGACCTAATGCAACACATAGGGAATTGCCATGGTTTGAACGTTTACCCCCACCCTCAAATTTATATGTTGTAGCCCTGATCCCTAACATGATAGTACTTGGAGATGGAGCCTTTGGGAGGTAACTGGGTTGAGATGAGGACATGAGGATGGAGCTCACATGATGGGATTATTCTCCATAGAGAAGGAGAAAAGAGAGCTTTCTCTGTCTCTCTGCCATGTGATGATACAGCAAGAAGGCAGCCATCTGCAAATGGAAAGAGGGTCTTCACCAGACACCAAATTTGCTGGCACGCTGGTCTTGGACTTCCTAGCCTATGAAATTTTAAGAATTAAACATTCACTGTTTAAGTCATACAGTCTATGGTTTTCCTGTTATAGCAGCAGGAACTAAGACAGGTATAAGCTAGTCCATATTACCCAGACATCCCAAACATTTAGCTAAATAATGTGAAGAAATACAACTCCTGAGTTCTGCCTCTTGAGTAAGGGATTAAGATATAGCAGAGCAAAGACCCCAGCTGATCTGAGATGGATATATAGTGACAGGATTAAATAAACCATTGTGGTTTTAGTTGTTTTTTGTTTGTTTGTTTGTTTTACCTAACTCATTCTAACATATAAGAATACACATATAAATGTGTATAATAACCTAACTCATTCTAACATATAAGAATACACATGTAAATGTTTCTTAAAGTTGGAATAGGAAAGATATGCTTTTTACCTTATTTGCATTTTGTACTTCTTTTAAAATGAACATATTTATCTAATAAAATATAAAGTTTAAATGTGATTACTTTCATAGCAACACTAAATATAAAAATACTTAGAAGTAACATGAATATAAAAAATTAACAGAAATAAATTTTTGGCAAATAATCCTGGGATAATAGTTAACTATTTGCTAGAAAAAGAAAAACGAAAAGTTAAAACTTTACATCTCACTCACATGATATAAATTCCTGAAGGCTTGACATTAACCACAGTAACTTCACTTTCATTCCTGTTAATCATTGGAATTTGGGTAATACAAACAATAAACAATATCATTCTATTATGAGCAGGGTACTGTGCTCAGTGTCTGATATATATTAATTCATTAATCCTAACAACAACTCCATGAGGTGAGTTGTTACTATCACCATTCCTATTTCACATATAAGAAGCTAATGCACAGAGAGGTTAAATAAATTATCCAAGGTCTCACAGCTAAAAAGTGAGAGATGCAAACTGGCTCCAAGATCTATAATCTTAACCACTGTGATGTGTATACTGCCTCTAAATATTATTTGAGTTAATGATTCATTAAGATAATATGCACTTGAATACATTTAAAATTTTTCAAAAGTTCTCTTTTATAACATTTTGCTCTTATTTACTATTCTCACAAGCAAAAGAGAAAAGTTATTAAGTGTATTAAATTGTTAAATCTGAATCCTCAATTGTAGTCAAACTGGAACTTTCAATTTAAGCCAGTAGTCTGTGTGTTGAAGCGTGAACAAAAACAATGAAATGATAGAACATCTTGGAAATGCAAAAAACATGTTATTGTTGGTTGCATCTCCAAACAAAGATGTTAAAACTTCTGGAAAGGTGGCAAAGAACATGCAAATTTGCATAACTCTCTCTCTGAGTTATGCTGAAATTGACAAATAGATTATGAAAAAAAAGGAAGGATGAAATTAAGGAACAACTACAACCTGTATTATAGCTTGGGAGAACCCATAAAATAGTTTATAGGCTTAATAGACATAATCTCTAACATGAGAGGGGTCTGTACCTTTGTCAGGTAAAACTTGTGAGTGAAGTGTCAGATCTGCCAGAGCTCCATCTTATGACAGATGGTGTATGGCCTCTTCTTGTTGTAGCTTTTTGTATCCATGAACACCAACTCCCCTATCCTTCTTATGCATGCAGATCTTTCTAATTTTACCAGATCTCCTAAGTGCTACTGCCTGGTACAAAGAATATCTGCTACTGTTTGGAAGCTTCTTCCCTGTTCAGCCACACATGTCCCCCTGATTTCTGTATCGACCCTTGCCATGCGTTTCCCATCAAGACTTCATTCTATTCATCCTTCATCCCTTCCAGGTGTAGCTTTCTGCTGTGCTAGGAGAGATACTTGTACAGTACAGACATCTCTCTAGAAACATCTACCACCATCAGAGGCAGCACTCCCCATGTCACCATGTTGTCTACTTGTCTGCCAGTATACACCCAAAACCATGATTTGTTCATATAAAGCAGAATCTCTTGTATACAATTCCCAAGATCACACTCCTTTTTTGGGAGATGAATTAATAATTATAATAGTAGTAGTAAGTAGCAACAGTGCTAATAAAGACAATATTTGCCTTGGGCTTTAGTGATAGATGCAGATTGGGACTCAGATCCTCTGGATCATGAATCCACTATGATATTGTCATTATTTAATAGGCTCTATTACACTGTGTCAAGCAGAAATTCCTAAGTGCTTTCTATTTGTGTAGCAGCTTACTTGGATTCCAGAAACAATAAAAACTCTTCACTATTTCCAATGTTTCCTACATCAGAATTTTGGCTGAGAAAAGAGTAGGCAATTGGGAAGACTCTGATGCTCAACTATTGTCTTATTTTCTGGAAGATTTCATTGTGTGCTATTGATTTTGATGCCAAATATACAGTCTTCCTAGCTTTGTCTAGAATAGATATGAATAAATCAAGAGCAATATCTACTCTAAATCTGTAATCATTCAAATGCTTTATACTCTTCTCAGCCATCAGTCTTCTACTTGCAATGTTTCTAAAATGTGTTACTTCTATAAGAGTGAATTGCTCCCTGGAAGCCAAATAAAGCAGAAAAGGATTCCTCAGAACATCTTGCCTTTCAAGTTTGGGATCAGAATTAGAGGTGTTTAGTTTTTTAATAATCTTAGTAAATTAAAAATATCTCTTGAATGAGTTCATGTAAACATTGCCATGCTAAGGGTCTGCAAAATATTCAAGGCAACATTGTACTATATGGACATGAATTTTACAATACCTGAGATTTTCAAGATCTCTCTGTAACTGAGACCATGTGACATAGCAAAGACAGCTCTCACTTGGTTTTTCACTATGGTCAAGTTATTATTATTATTATTATTATTTGTTCATTTTGTTCATGCCCTGTGAAGTGATTAAAAAGTTTTGCTTTGTCTTGTTGAAATAAGCACACTAAGAAAATACTAGAATTTTTCTTTTAAAATGCATGTATAGAATATATATCATACTTCCTATTTCTTCTTCCTAAGATTCTCTTTCTTCTAATATTTACACCCCACTGACTTTACCCCATCTCCTCTTCACTATTAATTATCTATCATTTGGCATATAACTGTTAAAACACAAAGACCTCTAAATAGCATATCTAAGTGTAGCTCCTTAGTAAACACATTGTCAAATTTGCTTCTCAAGTTGCCTCACATAAACTGATAATCTGATAATTGAAAGCAAACAAATGACAACAGCTGTGGTTAGCACCTATGAAGGAAGGGGCTGTTTTTTTCGGAGTTCAATGGAGAAATCTGTTATGGCAGCAAATAAATGGTTGATCCCAGTTGTGATATTTACTATCAGGAATATCTATTCTAAAATGCATCCTTGGCATATTAAAAATAAAGAAAATTAGTAAGATGTAGGAATTCTCTGTTTTGCTCACACTTTAGTCATTGACATTTTGTGGGGATACTGGCATAAACTTTCATGTTTGCAAATAATAATGTATTGGGATTCTTTTTAATCATTAGAAGATAAAGAAACATATAAATTGAAGTTGTTTTATAAAAGTCTATCTCATTTCAGACGAGTTTGTCTAGGGACTGTTGTTCTAATTCACATGTGACCAAAAACTGTAGATCTATGTAGTGCTGTCTGCTATGTTTAATTGTTACAGTGAGAGAATTTTCATAGTTGGATTTGCCACTGAAGTCAAAAGTTTAATAATATTGGGTGAATGAGATGAGAGGAATTTCAACTGATGGCATGGTAATAAAAATGTTATTGTTTCATCTAGTTTTGATTTTTAGAAATAAGGAATGCTTCTATGGAAAATATCTTCTATAGAAGGTGTTTAAAAAAAAGAAATAGAGAGAGAGAGGAAGGGAAGGAGAGAGAGAAGAAGGAAGGGAGAAAAAGGAGATAGGAAGGAAGGAAGGAAGAAACTTGACAGCAAGTTCCAGATATTTCACTCTTTGAAGGATACAGTTTGCATATTTAATTTTAAAATGAAATGTTAACATATTAAAGTTTATTATAAATGAATTCTACCATAATATTAAAATCATACTAAATAGTTCTATTAAATTTATTACAATTCTTTGCAATTGCTTCCAAAGAGGTCATTTTAGAAATATATTGAACAAAATGGAATGACTAACAGATTTTTAAAATTTTAAAAACTTTTTAGAGGGAGAAAAGGAAGGCTTACAGAATAAAATTCAATGTTTTATTTTGATGCACTCAGATTTCTCTGAATCCTTTCACTCCAAATATATTTACATGCAATAAATATTCATAGGACGTCTCTCCCCTGAGGAGGTTTCTTCTCTCCTATGGGTGATATATAAAGTTCTCTAACAGGAATTGAAATAGAATGTAAAGATATAAAATAGAGGCCTAACCTAGCAGAACAGAGATATGAAATGATAAACTAAATAGAAGACCTGGAGGTACTTCTGTAACCACATCCAAGAAAAGGGACAATCAGTATGTAGCCTGATAAACATGCACACATAGGAAACACCTTTGTTCTTCTTCTATTTTCTGTTTTTTTGTGTGTTTGTTTGTCTAATTCTATTTCCTTGTCCTTCTCTCTGACTTTTTATTTTGTGCTCTAAATTACCTTGGGCTTAAAACACACACACCAAAAAAGATAAAATACATTTTGTACAATGACAGAGGTGCACAATTTATTCTATTAAGGGTTACTTTTAATTTTTAAATGTCAAAACTCGTGGTGTTTTATTTTTTCTACTTATAAATGTTGAAATGGTAAAATATGTTTTTTATAGAGAAGAAAACTAACATAGGTCTAAAATTTAAATCTACACAAAGAAAGAATTACAAAAGGAATAATTGAGGTAAAATATTTTTAAATTGTTCCTATTTTTAATTAATCTAACAGGTAGCAGTTTGTTCAAAATAATAATAGTGACTGTGCTCAGTGATTTTAGCCTAATGGTTAAGTGAAATCAATGGCAGCCTTACTATAAACAACAGGAGGGAGGTATTGGGAATACTCTGTTAGAAGGTACCTCACTACCAGTAAAACAATATAGTATTATTTGAAAGTGGACTTAGATTTCTTGTAAGTGTATATTGCAGACTCTAGGAAAACTACTAAACATTTTGTTAAAGATAATATAATAGATATGGTAAGAGGAGAGAAAATGGAATTATATAATATTCTCAATTAAAAACAAAGAAGAGAAAAAAGCAGAAAACAAAATGAGAAACAAAAAATGAGAATAATAAATAGAAAAAAGTTATATATATATATATTCATTCTGAATCCAGTATATTGGAAAAATCACAGGGAGACTATCTGAGAGTCAATCATGAAACAAGAACCATTCCATATAGACCTCCCACCATCAACTCATTATAAGCATTTGGAATTCACCAGAGCAGTTTCCCTACATGTATTCTATTGAAATATAGCTTCAGGGAGTGATATAGATGGCTACTTGGTGCAGGATATGCGGATAGCTTTGGAATTTGATCAATCAAATCAACTTCTCCCATGCTATACAAGCAATGAGGAGATGTATCTCCCTTTTCTATTTAGAAATTAAAAATAAGCTCTTCAGCTTATCAAATAAACAATTTTCAAATTTCCCCATTTCTTCATAAATATGCCCCTTGTATTTGAACAGCTTGATACAAACTCTGCATATCTGTTTCACTTCCCTTTTATATCCTTGCAATTTATTTGCTGAGGAAACCATATTTGTATGTCCTATCAAGATTTCCAGATGCTGAATTCTGTTTTGTGTATCTCCATTTTATTTTTAAACATGTCCCTCTGTCTCCTTTGTTTTCTATAAACTTGAAATTAAATCTAGAAGCTAGGTCAGATTCAGGCTCCATTTTTCAGCAAGAGCTCCTTCATAGGTTTTCATTGGAAGTATATCTTATAGGGGCAGAATTTCTAAGATGGCAGAGGAGTAGAAGGACATGGAGCTCATCTCTCCCCACAAATGCATCAAGAATACATCTGCAGAAATAGAGACATAGATGTAGAGAATAAATGTATGGACACCAAGTGGGGAAGGGGGGGATGAATTGGGAGATGGGGATTGACACATATACACTACTATGTATAAAATAGATAACTAATGAGAACCTGCTATATAGCAAAGGGAACTCTACTCAATGCTCTAGGGTGACCTAAATGAGAAGAAAATCCAAAAAGGAAGGGATATATGTACACATACAGCTGACTCACTTTGTTGCACAGCAGAAACTAACACAACATTGTAAAGCAACTATACTCCAATTAAAAAAAAAATAAAGTCTACAAATGGAACAGTTCTCACAGAGCACATGCTCAACACTAGCAGAGAACTTTGGACACCTAAAAGGACAAGAAAGATCCTTACATAACTGGGTAGGATGAAAGAAAGAAGGGAAAAGGAAGTGGAGAGGAAGCAGGATGGGACCTGTACCCCTGGTGAGGAGCTGAAGGAGAGGAGACATTCCCACACCTGGAGAAGCCTCCTCATCATTGGGGAGATCATCTGGGATAGAAGGGGAGCTTCAGGGGCTCAGAGGAGAGTGCAGCAGCTGGTCTGTGGCAGGTAGGACAGAGTGAGACCTACACAGATTCTCTATGCCACAGCTCTGTACTCCCCAGCATGAGCCATTGTAGGCTCTCCCCTCATGCACTGGCCCCAGCCTCCATGGGAACTAGACAGGGCTCTCACTGGAGCCAGCTCAGGCACCCCTGCCATCACCTTCTTGACCCACCATCCCTGCCTGGGTGACTGGCTTGCCCTGATCATCATGTGACAGGCTTGCATACTGAAATTGCCACCCCAGCACCCTCCTGCCTGGGTGGGCCATTTGCCCCAAATGCTGCCTCACCTTCTTCTTGCCTGATGGGCTTGTGCTCTCTAGAAACCTCTGGAGCAGATTCTGGTGGGAGGAATGCACACAGAGGTGGGGCTGAAACCACAGCTAAGCCCCAGGGGCCATGTGACTAAAGCAGAAGAGCTGGAATCTCTCCTCACAGCTGTGCAAATGACAGAATTACACCTCTGCTGACAGCTTCCTAAAGTCAGCCCTGCAAAATATCTGAAAGGACAAGAAGTGCTCCTACAATTGGGACACATCTAGCTTTAGCAGCTATGGGCCTTGTGGACATGTATTCATGGGGGTTGGGCCAGAACAGGGACTGAACTGTGTCCATAGCTCCCCCAGTGGGTCCAGGTGCATAACTACTGCAGTCCACAGACCTGACCTCAGTGGATCTGTGCTGGAGGCCTGGTGAAAACAACATCTGAGAGTTACCAGGGCCAGTTTCCAGCTTAAGCACAGTTAAGGTGGGACTGAGAGCAGTGCCAACTACAGTGTGCCTTGTGAGCCCACATGTGGGTGAAAGGAGACACAGAAGAATACATTCACAGCTGAACAGCTCTAGGGGAGGAATACTCAGTGGCTTGTCTCCCAGTGGGAGTGCTACAGTCTCATCTACCTTACATTGCAGATCAGAAACACAACTAAGAAACAAATCTGGGGGTCTCTACTCCAACAACTATGGAGCAGACCCCACCCAACAGAGCAGTGACAACAACACAACAAAGCAGAGGCCCCACTCAATATTCAGGGCTGGCTCTGGTCACCACAACACTTGATAATGTGGGAGTCAAACTCCCTATCAAGGGGATAATGGCACAAGCCTCTGGACCAAATACACCTACCAGGGGCAGACACCAGAAGCAAGAGGAATTACGATCTTGCAACCTGTGGAAAGGAGACCGTAAACACAGTAAGTTAGACAAAATGACATGACAAAGAAATATGTTGCAGAGAAAGGAGCAAGATAAAAACCTATAAGAACAACTAAATTAAGAACAATCTACCTGAAAAAGAATTCAGAGTAATGTTAGTAAAGATGATCCAAGATCTCAGAAAAAGAATGGAGGCTTGGATTGAGAAGATACAAGAAAAGTTTAACAAAGACCTAGCAGAACTAAAGAACAAAGAAATAAAGATGAATAAGACAATAACTGAAATGAAAACTATACTAGAAGGAATCAATATCAGAATAACTGAGGCAGATGAACAGATAAGTGACCTAGAAGACAGAATGGTGGAAATCACTGGCATAGAACAGAATAGAGATTGAAAAAAAAAAAATTAGGACAGTATCAGAGAATTCTGTCACAACATTAAGCTCACCAATATTCAAATTATAGGGGTCCCAGAAAATTAAGAAAAAGAGAAATGGCCTGAGAAAATATTTGAAGATATTATAGTTGAAAACTTCCCTAACATTGGAAAGGAAATAGTCACCCAAGTACAGAAAGTGCAGGGAGTCCAATTCAGGATAAACCTAAGTAGGAACATGCTGAGAGATGTATTAGTCAAACTAAAAAAAAAATTATATAGAAAGAAAACATATTAAAATTAACAAGGAAAGCAACAAATAGCATATAAAGGAATCTTCATAATGTTATCAGCTGGCTTTCCAGCAGAAACTCTGCAGGCCAGAAGGGAGTGTCATGATACATCTAAAGTGATGATAGGGAAAAACCTATAACTGAGACTACTCTATCCAGTAAGGTTCTCATTCAGATTTGATGGAGAAAACAAAAGTTTTAGAGACAAGCAAAGGCTAAGATAATTCAACACTGTCAAACCAGCTTTACAACACATACTAAAGGAAGTTCTCTAGGCAGGGGGAAAATTATGCCACAACTAGAAACAAGAAAATCACAAATGGGGAAGCTCACTGGCAAAAGAAAACATACAGTAAAAGCATGAAATCATCCATACATAAACATGATATCAAAACCAGCAACTATGAGAAGAGGAGAGTAAAAATGTGGGAAATGGGAATTGCATTGAAATTAAGAGATCAGCAACTTAAAACAACCTTGTATAAATTTAGACTGCTTTATCAAAACCTCATGTGAAATGCATAAAACTAAAACTATAAAACTACAATAGATATATACACAAAAGAGAAAAGGCAAATCAAACACAACACTGAAGATAAACATCAACCCACAAGAGAAGAGAATAAAAAAGGAAGGGAAGAAAAAGACCTACAAAAACAAACCCAAAACAATTAAGAAAATGGCAATAGGAACATACATATTGATAATTACCTTAAATGTGAATGGATTAAATACTCCAACCAAAATACATAGACTGGCAGAATGGATACAAAAACAAGACCCAGATATATGCTGGCCACAGGAGACCCATTTCAGACCTAGGGATACATACAGAGAGACAGAGGATTGGAAAATATACTCCATGCAAATGGAAATCAAAAGAAAGCTGCAGTAGCAGTACTCATATCAGATAAAATAGACTTTAAAAATAAAGGCTATTATAAAAAAATAAATAAAAAATAAAGACTATTAGAAGAGACAAGGAAGGATACTTCAAATGAGTAAGGATCAATCCAAGAAGAAGACATAAAAACTGTAGATATGTATGCACCCAACATAGGAGCACCTCAATATATAAGGCAAACATTAACAACCATAAAAGGGGAAATCAACAGTAGCACAACAATAGTGGGGACTTTAATATACAATCTATAACAATGGACAGATCAACCAGACAGAAAATCAATAAGGAAACACAAGCTTTAAATGACGCATTAGATCAGATAGACTTAATTGATATTTATAGGACATGCCATCTGAAAGCACCAGAATACTTTCTTCACAGATGCACACAGAATATTTTCCAGAATAGGTCACATCTTGGGGCACAAATCAAGTCTTGATAAATTTAAGAAATTGAAATCATATCAAGCATTTTTTCTGACCACAACATTATGAGATTAGAAATCAATTACAGGAAATAAATGTAAAAAACACAAACATGTTGAGGCTAAACAATACGTTATTAAATAACCAATGGATCAAAGAGGGAATTAAAAAATACCTAGCGACAAATGACAATGAAAACACAATGATGCAAAACCTGTGGGTCACAGCAAAACCAGTTCTAAGAGGGAAGTTCATTGTGATAAAATCCTACGTCAAGAAACAAGAAAATTCTCAAATAAACAACCTAAACTTACACCCAAATCAAGTAGAGAAAGAAAAAACAAAACAAAACCCAAAGTTATTAGAAGGAAAGAAATCATAAGTTTCAAAGCAAAAATAAATGAAATAGAAACAAAGAAATCAATACTAAAATTCAATGAAATTAAAAGCTGGTATCTTGAGAAGATAAATTTGATAAACCTTTAGACAGACTCATCAAAAAAAAAAAAGAAAGGGGGGGATGGACTCAAATCAATAAAATTAGAAATGAAAAAGAAGTAATGCCTGACACAGCAGAAATACAGAGGATAATAAGAGACTACCGCAAGTAGCTATAGGTCAATAAAATGGACAACCTGTAAAAAATGTTTATTTCTTAGAAAGGTAGAACCTTCCTAGACTGAACCGGGAAGAAATAGAAAATATGAACAGACCAATCACAAGTACTGGAATGGAAACTGTGATTAAAAAATCTTCCAACAAATGAAGGTCCAAGACTAGATGGCTTCACAGGCAAATTCTATTAAACATTTAGAGAAGAGTTAACACCTGCCCTTCTGAAACTCTTACAAGAAATTACAGAGGAAGGAACATTCCCCAGCTCATTCTATGAGGCTACCATCACCCTGATACCAAAACCAGACAAAGATATCACAAAAAAGAAAATTACAGGCCAATATCATGTGACAAACATAGACATAAAATCCTCAACAAAATACTAGCAAACCAAATCCAGCAACACATTAAAAGAATCATACAGCATAATTAAGTTGGATTCATCCCAGGGATGAAAAGAGTTTTCAATATCTAGAAATCAATCAGCATGATACATAGCATCAACAAATTGAAAAATAAAAACCACATGATCATCTCAAAAGGTGAAGAAAAAGCTTTTGATAAAATTCAATGCCCATTTATGATAAAAACTCTCCAGAAAGTGGGCATAGATGAAACCTACCTCAACATAATAAAAGGCATATACAACAAACTCATAGCAAACATCATTCTCAATGGTGAAGAACTGAAAGAATTTCCTCTAAGATCAGAAAAAGACAAGAATGTCCATTCTTGCCACTATTATTCAACATAATTTTGGAAGTCCTAGCTATGGTAATCAGAGAAGAAAAAGAAATAAAAGGAGTCCAAATTGGAAAAGAAGTTAAACTATCACTGTTTGTAGATAACATCATACTACAAATAGAAAATTGTAAATATCCTACCAGATAACTACTAGAGCTCATCAATGAATTTAGTAAAGTTGCAGGATACAAAATTAATACACAGATATCACTTGCATTCCAAAACACTAACAACAAATGATCAGAAAGAGAAATCAAGGGAACAGTACCATTTACCATCACATCAAAAAGAGTAAAATACCTAGAAATAAACACACCTAAGGAGGGAAAATTCCTGAAAAGGCTGAGAAAATTATAAGAGGTTGATGAAAGAAATAAAAGATGACAAAAACAGATGGAGAGAAATACCATGCTCTTGGATTGGATGAATCAATATTGTTAAAATGACTACACTACCCAAAACACTCTACAGATTCAATGCAATCCCTATCAAATTAAGAATGACATTTTTCACAGAATTAGAGCAACAAATATTACAATTTGTATGGAAACACAAAAGACCCCAAATATCAAAAACAATCTTGAGAAAGAAAACTGGAGCTGGAGGAGTCAGGCTCCCTGACTTCAGACTATACTACAAAGTTACATTAGTCAAGGCAGTATGGTACTAGCAGAAAAAGATATATAGATCAATGGAACAGGATAGAAAACCCAGAGATAAACCCATGCACCTACAGTCACCTGATCTTTGACAAAGGAGACAAGAATATACAGTGGAGAAAAGACAGTCACGTCAATATATGGTGCTGGAAAACTGGACTGCTACATGTAGAAGAATGAAATTAGAACACTTCCTAACACCAGACACAAAAATAAACTCAAAATATATTAAAAACCTAAATGTAAGCTCAGACACTATAAACTCTTAGTGGAAAACATAGGCAGAGTAGTCTGACATTAATTGCAGCAAGATCTTTTTTGATCCACTTCCTAGAGTAATGAAAATAAAAAATAAATAAATAAATGGGACCTACATAAACTGAGAAAACCAAAGGAAACCATAAACAAAACAAAAAGACAACCCTCAGAATGGGATAAAATATTTGTAAATGAAGCAACCAACAAGGGATTACTCTTCAAAATATACAAACAGCTCATGCATCTCAATGTCAAAAAAAAAAAAAAAGATGGTTAGAAAGCACATGAAAAGATGGTCAGCATCACCGGTTACTACAATAATGCAAATTAAATCTACCTACAATGAGGTATCATCTCACACCAGTCAGGGTGGCCATCATCAATAAATCTACAAACAGTAAGTTATGGAGAGGTTGTGGAGAAAAGCAAACCCTCCTACACTGTTGGTGGGAATGTAAAGTGGTAGAGCCACTATGGAGAACAGTATAGAGTTTTCTCAAAAAACTAAAATTAGAGCTACCATATGATCCAGCAATCCCACTCCTGGATGTATATCTATACTATAGAACACCCTAATTCAAAGAGATACATGCACCCCAATGTTCATTGCAGCACTATTTATGATAGCCAGGACATGGAAGCAACCTAAATGTGCACCAATAGCAGAATCAAGAAAGAAGATGTTGTACATGTATAAGAATATTACTCACCAATAAAAAAGAATGAAACAATGCTATTTGCAACAATGCAAATCATCCTATAGATCGTCATACTAAGTGAAGTAAGAGAGAAAAAAAATATATATGATACCACTTATAAGCTGAATCTAAAAAATGGGCAGGGGTACAATTGAACTTATCTACAAAACAGAAATAGAGTTACAGATTTAGAAAACTAACATGATTACACAGGTTTGTGTGTGTGGGAGATAAATTGGGAGATGAGGATTGACGTATATACGCTACTGTATGTAAAATAGATAACTAATGAGGAGCTACTGTATAGCACAGGTAACTTTACTCAATACTCTGTAATGGTCTATATGGGAGAAGAATCTAAATAGTGGATATATGTATATGTATAACTGATTCACTTTGCTGTACATCTGAAACTAATACAACATTGTAAGTCAACTAAACTCTGATAAAAATTAATCTAAACAAAGAAAACAGGCAAAAAAAAAGAATAAATGGGTAATGTGTATAAAACAGGCCCTCCTCAAATGAGAAATCAGAGTATAGAAAATATACTGCACCAAGAAATTAAAATATCTGCAACTTAATGCAGCAATGAGACCATTTCTCACCTGTTATCAAATAAAGCTCCTACTAAGGGAAGGGGTTAGAGGTAATACAGAGAGGAATGGAATCTAGTGAGACTCTAGGAGCCTATCTTCCAGAGGTGGTTGAATAAGGGATCAGGTAAGTGCTATCTAGGAATGTAGGTAGGTGCCTTAAGAGAGGCACCATGGTGAGGTACAGAAGGAAAGATGCACTGGGTAGAGGTTAAGTTTTAGGGAGAAATTTTCAGGGAGGACTTGACCTTGAAGGAAGGTGATTTGTGGACAGGGAAGACTAGCAGCAGGAAGGGGGAACCAGATGACAAGAGAATATTCACTTGGGTTGAAGTGTTGTGAAAGACAAAGCTGGAGAGAGAGGAGAGGCCTTATTGCAGGGCATACATGCACACTGGGGGTGGGGCAGAGCATAAGGAGGGGTTGAGTGAAAAGCAAACAGAAAAACAGAAAGAAGTATACCTTATGCTGTTATCATTTGCACAAAGCCATAAATCCACCTTTTTTCCCACTTTCTCAAGTGGTGCACTAAGCAATCTTTGTCCATTTACCTTACCTTGGGTTAGTATTGTTCTTTACCCTGAAGAGAGACTTTCTTCCTGGGCCTGAGAGAGAATCTGTCTAAAGTTGAGAGTGTCCACAGAAATGCTCACTTGCATTGCCTGCTTGGGGTAGATGATGATATTACATTATTGCTCATGTCTGATGTGCTCAGGAGCAAAGAAGTTGTGTCCACTCTAATATTAAAGGCTGGAATCCAAGGCAGCTAGAGATTTTGTAACATTGACAACTAGATCTCTGGTGAGGATGATATCAAAACCTGGGTTTATTTGGTCTCTTCTCCAAGATCATCTTTTCAGATGCATCATACAGCACAAGGGTGAGGCAGTCACCATCTGACAGAATGAATGGAATTATAGCCAAACAACCAGGCCATGTTTAATCTCAGGTCTTCCACTTTCTTACTATCTGTGTGACCTTGGAAAAGTCACTATAACTTTGCTGAATCTCATCTTCCTCATCTTTATAATTAGAATGGCATTATATTCTCTGAAAAGTTTTAATTGTGTACTGTGCTTATTAAAGCATAAATCACACTTAAAATTATAAAGAAAAATACAAGTATAAAGTCATTATTTAGTATTCCTGTAACTATACATCAGATGCCAATAGTAGGGTAGCATAAATGGAATCCAGCCTACATGAGGCATGAGGAAGGAAAAGGAATAGACATTCTTCACTATATGCCAAGCACTTAATATAGGAATAAAATAGGATTTCATGCAATGTACATATTTTAGATTTTTCACTAACCACCTTAACTAAAACCAGGGTCAACTAATTGTGAACAAGTGTCTACAAGACACTTCTTGTTTAAGGCTCAGAAAAAAAATCCTATAACATCATTATCTCTATTGTGAAGAAAAGGAAACTGAAATTCAGAGACATCATGAAAGTTTCCTAATTTCAGTTTATAATTCTCTCTTAGAAAAGACAGATTTCTTTGTCATAACTACAAAAGCAGAAATAAATGGTAGGCCAAGATTATAGGAATAAAAGGTGAACTCTGTTGCCCTGATTATTAAAAAAAGATACCTATTTGAATAAGCGGGTCTCCAAAAATCACCAATGACAATATGTTGAATACAGAAGTAGTAGGCTTAGTTAGAGGTGATAGATGATGTGGAAACACTATTAGTAGAGGCTACCCACTGACAAGGTTAATAGAAAAGTAATTGCTAGCTATAAGCACTATGGGCAATTGTCTACATGAAATTCAAATCAAGAAATAGTTATTAAAACTCTCTGAACTCCTTTAGGACTTGCTGCCCATGCTGCTCATTTAGTATTTGCTTGATGTTGTTTTGTATTGTTAATTAACTTCAAATATATACCTGTCATCTGTCCAACAAGTGAGGCCCTCCAACATAGCCAACCTCTATTCTATCCAAAGGACTCCATCCTAAGGAAAGACTTAGTTTGAGCTTCCTCCTTCCCCATGGACACTGCTCATCAGAAACTTCAAAATTATTGGCCAATAACGCTTCTGAGTCCAGTCTTCCCCTGGCCCTTCAGATTCACCTTAGCTGTGTAGCAGAAGAAGAAAGTGAGTTACGTTAGTGAGGAAGCTAAGTATCAGATGCAGCCTCCTCCCCAAGATTCTAATAAATATAAGAGACTCTGAATGTCAATGTTGAAAAGCTTGAGAAGGCAGTGGCTGCCTCTTCTGCTGTTTCAATTGGAAAATTGACATTATAAGTTCCCTTTAGAATTCTCTTCTCTCTCGCTCTCTCTCTGGCTTTCAATCTCTGTCTGTGGTAAGTAAGCACAATGTTCTCCCCAGCAATCTCCCTGTGGAGTGAGTACTGAGCTCTGAAGAATACAACAGCAGTCCTCTGAGGCCCAGCTATGTTTGGAAGAGTCACCCAAGTCATCTGAACCACCTATGCTACATTTCACATAGACCATACATCTTTAACCATGCCTTCTGAGGATGGAGACCTCTATAAAGTGTGTCCCCAGGGCTTCTTAACAATCTTTTGATGCTCCAGAACAAAAGAAAGATCAACCCTGAGTGAATCCTGACAAAAACAAACAGAATATAAGTAGGAGCCTTACATGTGATAAGAATATTCTGGACTTGCTAGAAGAAACCATTTATCTCAGTCTGGTTTATTAGTTTCCACAACCCCTGAGCCCTAACAAATGACTGAATTAAATCTGTCTCCTGTATGTATAGCCCATAGTGAACACAAAGTATATAGTGATGTCTTAAGATACTGCCATCAAAGTTTAGTGATATTTATAAAAACAATGGAACAGGTAAGCTAACATCTTTAGAATGAAATCAATGTGAAGTAATTTAAAATGTAGAAGTCATGCCTTAAAAGTGGAAACAGTAAGTAATAAACCTAGGAAACTTTATAGGTAAGTCTATTTTAATAAGGCTATGAAAATAAAAGAAAAACACAGAAATTTAAATACATTAGAAATGGTAAGGAAGATTATTATTTTTTTAATCATAATAGGTTCCTGTTGAAGGTTGGACTTCTGATTCTGAGATAGACATATGTGTAGAAGAGGACCATTAGTGAATGCTCATTGGATCAATGACCATGAGAGGGAAAGGGAAAAAGTAAGATTAGACAGAGGAGGAAGGGGAGCTCAGTGCCATTTGATGAAGGCCCCAGCAGACCCTGTGTCGCATCCTAAAGATGAGATGATCACCCAGATTTGTTGCTAGCTGGGATGAGGAGGCTGACCCTTCATACCCCCACATTGATCAGGCATTGAATCCAGGCCAACTTAGGAAGAAGGCATGGCATTGGTGAGGATATAATACAATAGGAAGTATGATCATCTTGATAGATGCCCCTAAAAGACCATTTTTTATTTTTTTATGATTCATTTCTGGGTAGAAAAAAAAAAAGTGTGTGTTTAGTAAACTAGGATCCAAAGGACTTTTTTAAACATGCTTAGGCTAATTAATTTCAAAAGAGCATTTGACCTCATACTTTAAAAATGTGACATGCTTTAAGATATTACTAATTAAAGTGAGAAATGATATAGATGCCTATTTTCACTGTTGTCAGTAGACTTTGTTCCCTAAAATTCTAGCTACTGCGAACAGCCTGTGTCAACTGATTCCCAACTTGGGTTTCTAAACCAATTCTTAACCTGGCAAGATCAACAGAAAATGGAGTTCTCTTCCCAATACTCTGTGACATTACAACAAATAACATTCATACTGATATTCCTACTCTAAACTGAGTCTCAGTTCTGTTGTTTGGTATTTTGTCTTTATCTATTTTAAGACTCAGATGTTATTTTGAATTCCAGTCACAAAAATTCAATTTCTTTAATACTGACTCAGTTGTTCCACCCTTTCAGGAAATGAATTCAACATTGCTGCAGCTAGAATTTCTAGCTACTATGGCTGAGAAGGTGGATAGGTTCTGGAACCCAGCCAAGTAGCTTTACCCCTGCTTAATGCTGTTGTCTTAACTGATGCCAACTTCTTGCTCATCACATTGGATTTCTACATATCCATTGGTCTTGTATTTTCCTTCCTGGTGCCCCACATGTCTGCTATGTTTGACCCATATCTTCATATTGGAGCCCCAGATTTTAGCTCTAAAGCTATTTGACTCATTCCTTGGGAAGTTATTTGTCCAGGTGGCAGGAGCTACTTTATTTAGCCTGGCCATGCATGGTATTGTTGGATAGTTGAAAATAAAATCCACTAGAATGTTTAGCCTAGGAGAATCAAAGACTATCTGTCTTGTTCACTGCCATATTCCTAGTGCCTAATAAAGTAGCAAACAGAAGACACTTCAGAAATGTTTGTTGAATGTATAATAGTCAAATCTCAATTTAAAATCAGTTTGTGATTATGTTTTGAATGACTAATATGAATATTGTCAAGTTTAGAAATTCTAGGTGAAATGATGAAAACAAGGGAAAGCAAGAATTGCTGTTGGTAGATGCTATCAAGAAGAGCTCTGTGAACTCACATGGGTTCTGATAGCATTCAGCTTCAGGTATATATAAACATATCTGGAGGACACTGCAGATATGAAGGATAGGACCCATGAAACAAAAGACTCAGTATATGGGGTTATTAAAATATTTTAGGATTAAAGAAGAATCCTCCTTCCTCGAGCAATATCCTGGGTGTCTATCCTGGTTAATGGAACATTGAGATCTATGGAGTGATTCTGGCCAATACTGAGAAGACATGTGCTGGCCCAATCTGGCCCTGGGCATCATCTGCCAGGCCAAGAAGTTATCAAAGGCCTCTGCTGGCAAATAATACAGCTGAACTTGACCTGAAAGTGCCTCAGGTATGTCCAGGATGCATTCAGGTGATATTTTAGCCATTTAGATATTTATTTTATTGACCAGACTAAATAGAACTCAGCAGCCTCTTGAAAACAAAAAGATATCAATCTTATCCACAAATGGAGGTTCAGGTCTAATAGATGGGAACAAGAGGGTATGGTAGAAGCCAGAATACAAGGAGTCCTTGAAAGTATCTGCAATAAAGATGAAAGAAATCTAGAATTAAAAAAAATCAAATCAAAACAAAAAACAGATTCAGAAAGTAGAACCAAGGATTGCAGGAACAAGGCACTTCTGAATGAGGTATTTGGTTTGATCTTGGTAACACATTCCAACCCAGTCTCACAGATGGTACATTCATCTCCAGAGAAAAAAAGAACTACATTTGTGAAAGAACTCTAAATTCTGAAAGTATTAGAGTACAAGTTATCTGTCCCTAGGTAGAGCTTATCCCATGTCCCCAATTTAGTAAAGATATAAAGGATAATTTTCCATCTATTGATAGTTTCATAAGTAACTGTTTAGGTGTGGAAGACACAATATCTATATACCAGGCTGCTGATTGTATAGCAGTCACCCTGAAGAAGCTTGTTAAAAATACAAAATCCTGGTTTCTTAGCCCCAGAAACACTGATTCAATAGGAACATGGGCCCAGGAGTCAAAATAAAAAGAATTAGTGGTGATTGAATGTCAAGTGGTACAAAGAGAACATTTTGAAAAACACTGTGAATACCTTGCCATTCACAGTGTGGTCCATGGGCCAGCAGCATCAGCAACACCTGGGAGTTTATTAGAAAGGTAAACTCTCAAACCTCATCACAGACTGCTGAATCACAATCTGCTTTTAACAGAATCCCTAGATAATACATGTGAAAATTAAAGTTTGAGACTCATTCTAAAACATCAGAGGTTGTGGTTAATTTCATAAAGCACAAACTCTCAGATGGAAGCTATATTGTGTGCCCAAATGACTAGTACCTAGCCTCTGGTAACAGTAGTCAATGTCTCTTGCAACTAGGATGGAAAGGCAGGCTGTGAAAGTAGCTAGTGGCCAGGACCTGCCTGCCTAATTTATACAGCAAAGAGTGGTAGGACTGATTTGTGCATATATTTCAGATGACTTTTGGGATACTAAAAAATACGTGGGGCTAGGTTACTTTTCAAGGAATAGGACTCATCTTCCTAAAGATAAGAGCTTAGAATGGTTGAAATGCAGACTTAAATAGTAATGCAATTGATTTGTATGTAAGGATATTGAAGATTAGGACATTTAAATAAAGATTAAAATTGGACATTAAGAATTGTGAACATGTTTTTTAAGCTCAAAAACAAACAAAAAACTGATTTTTTTCTAAATACTAAGGATGATTGCCCTCTGTATGCATAATTTTAAAAAGATCTTGAATGCTCACTGATGTGGCCCTTATTACCACCAAATCATGACCAGCTGTCCTCCATTAACTTATTTAAACACTGCTGCTTGTTTGTAGCCGCTGAGGTGGTTTACAGTCTGTCACTTTCTGTGATTTTTCATTATCTGCCTAATTCTATTTTACACACACACACACACACAAAAATCACTGCCAGGAATTGTGGTCTGCCAGATACATTCATCTATTCCTCATGTTTCAGAGTAGTCAAGACACTGGGTGACATTTCATCTAACCATCTATCTACCTGTACAGCAAGCCTCTGCTTTTCTTCCTCAGTTATTTTGTTCTCCCTATTTTCCCTCTTCCACTGTTATTTACTTACTCATTCATCTTTTATGTATTTAAGCAAGACACACAAGTCAATGCCATAAGAATCAGGAAAATGTTATCATTTTCTATGGAAAGTGACTAGAATAGCACCTGACAAATAAAGGCATTTCAGAAACATTGGGCATTTACTGGGTACTTTTGAGAGATGGCTATGTAGATGACCTTCTACTATGAAAAATATAGGATACAAAATGTAATGCAAATGTCATTGTCTCCATAGCCAGCTACACAATTTGCTGAGCTCAGTGCAAGTTGAAAATATGAGGACTTCCCTTGTGGGACAATGGTTAAGAATCTGCATGCCAATGGAGGGGACACAAATTAGATTCCTGGGCCAGGAAGATCCCACCTGCCATCAGCCAACAAAGTTACATGGGCCACAGCTACTGAGACTGAGTGCTGCAACTACTGAAGTCTGAGTGCCTAAAGCCCATGCTCCATAAGAGAAGCCACCACAATGAGAAAACCTTGCACCACAACAAAGAGTGCTCACTACAACTAAAGAAAGCCAGCACACAGCAACGAAGGCCTGACACAGCCAAAAATAAAATTAGAAAAAAAAAGAAAAAGAAAAAAAAGAAAATGTGAACCCCTTCTTCAAAAATTACTAAGAATTCCAAGATAATGACAACAGAGTGGGACCTTTACGAGTGTGGACACAAGGCTTATGCCCGTAGAGATGTGAGGATCACTATCACTTCAGCCAGAAAAGTATTTTTGTATTGTTTGTCTTCATTCCAAGTTTAGACAAAAATCTTTTAGCAAACATATATTCCATTTTATTTCTCTTAAAATATAATTATCCATTAGAGCATTTCCAATTATTCACTGCTGTTAGTACAAAGGTAACACATGAAAAGGAGAAGAATAGAATTTCAGAATTTAAGTATAACTGAGAAAGAATCATGACCAGTAAATATCAATAGTATCAACTTTTAAATATTTTATAATTTTTTTAAGGAGTCCACTCACCACCACTAGAGGAACATATTAAAAATGCTAGCATCTCCTCACCCCATTCCTTTTTTCCTCCCCAAATTTAGAGGATGCATTTCCTGGCTGAGAAAATTTCAATTATGAGCAACATAGGGGAAAAAAAAACCTTGCCACTCCAAAATGTCTCTTTGTCATGCAGATTATTTCCAGCTGAAAAATATTCTATGCTCAAAAGACTTAGGAAGAAACTTTGATCTTCCCCTTAACTGGGTTAAGATTTTATATAGAGGGCCAATTATAGCAATAGAGCTCTCACCAGAGATATCTGCAAAAAATATGGACTAGGTGTGGTGGAGCAAACTTAGAAGAGCCTAGAGATAAGATTCCACTCTGTGTGCCATTGTCTCTGCAGGGCCCTGTACACACTTGTTTACCAAATGTTGCTCTTCCATCTCCTTGTGAATTGCCTTCCTCCCCTCTGAAGTCTCGAGCCCCTATCCCCGACATCTCTCACCTTTAGCTGAATATGATATTTAAGGTGAGGGTCTCAGCCATTTTGGTGAGTTACTCTCCCATTTATGTGTTATTAAAATTTTGCATGGTTTTTCCCATTAATCTGTATCATGTCATTTTAATTTTTAGACAAGGCAGAAGAACTTAGAAGGTCAGAGGAAGCTTTCTTCTTCCCTGACAGCAGTTAATACAGATTGAAATGTTCTCTTTGTCATGTCCGGCTGGGAAAATAGGTGGAAAGCCATTACTTTAACTCATGTTACATGGCTATAAAGAATTCTCTGATGATTCTTGTTCTTCTGTACCTAGCACACATACTTACACAATATCCCAATTATTTACATATGTCTCCATTACTAGACTTTGTCAACTTAAAGAAAAACACACAACATGAGAGTTGTGAATTTAAGTTTTATTCAGGGTCTTACTGAGGACAATAGCCTGGGATACAGCCACTCAGTTAGTTTTGGGGAAACTGCTCTGAAGAGGAGGGGAGAAGTCAGTTTATATATGATTTCTGACTGGGGAACATGTGTAGTCAAGCAAACATTTTGGTAAAAGATTACTGCTGGTTCCCAAAGAGCAGATATCTCAAGGTAATGATTTTAGTGCTTTTTTATGTTTGTGTTGCTGAGAAAAACCTGGCCTCTGTTCACCAATGCCAAATAGAAATACAGAGACAGAGTTTTGGAGGAGTAGAAAGGAATAGCTTTATTACTTTGCCAGGCAAAGGGGGAACACAGTGGCTAGTGCCTCAAGAACTGTGCACCCCTGTCTGGGGAATAGGGAGAGGTCTTATAGTTGGGGCTCATGGTCAGGGGTGGGTGATAAGGATCAGGGCAGTAATCATCTTGTATTCTTCTGATGGGTCGGTGGTGAGCTAAGTAGGAGTCAGCATCACCAACCTTCAGGTCCAACTGGTCCGGGGTCTACATGCTTGTGGGCAGCATACCATTGTTAATCATTAGCTTCTCACAACTGGAAGGAGTTTCAACTTCTGCAGAATAGCTCAAATATATTGTTGTGTGTATTGTTGATGGGGAAACAGGACCTTGCCCCAAGGCTGCTCTTGACCGTTTCTCCCAGGTCTCATGCGTCCCCTCCCTTCACTAATTAACAACTGCTTAAATCTGCCCACTGGAACTCAGGGAAAGTCATGGATGCCTAATGAAGTCTGTTTTCCTATAATCAAAGAAATGGGGGACACACAAAGGCTTTGTGACCAGGAGCCCCACAGGGCCATGCTCGGTATCATTTGGGAAGATGCAAGAATCTGGGTATGTTAAAATTGTTCCTGATCTATATGTTTATGTAAGGGACCTGCTTGTCCAAAGGAGAGAATGTCTCATCCTGTCATTATTTTAATTTCTTCTCAGAGTGCATGGTCAGTCAGCGACTGCAGTGGGGTTTGACTTAATCTTGGTAGAAATAAGTGGTGAGCAATGCTCTTTTCTTTTCTTTTTTTTTAATAAATTTATTTATTTATTTTATTGGCTGTATCGGGTCTTCGTTGCTGCACACGGGCTTTCTCTAGTTGCGGCGAGCGGGGCCTACTCTTCCTTGTGGTGCACAGGCTTCTCATTGTGGTGGTCTCTCCTGTTGCAGAGCATGGGCTCCAGGCATGTGGGCTTCAGTAGTTGTGGCACATGGGCTCAATTGTTGTGGCTCATGGGCTCTAGAGCACAGGCTCAATAGTTGTGGCACACAGGCTTAGTTGTTCCGCAGCATGTGGTATCTTCCTGGGGCAGGGCTCGAACCCATGTCCCCTGCATTGGTAGATGGATTCTTACCCACTGTGCAACGTAGGAAGTCCCTCTTTGCTTTTCTTAATTTTCAGCTCTAAAGTCCTCCAGAGCAGACTTGCTATCTGCTTTTTATATGGCCTGGGAACTAAAAATGTCTTGTTTTGTTTTGTTTTGTTTTTGCTTTTCTCTTGCATGGTGAAAAACTCAAAAGAAGAATAAGATTTCATGACACATGAAAATTATATGAAATTTATATTTCAGAGTTCATTAATATTTATTAGAACACAGCCACACCTGTGCCTTTGTGTATTTTCTATGTCTGCTTTGCCATAGCACAGCAGAGCTGAGTAGTTGTGGCAGAAACCATATGGCCCACAAGGCCTAAAATATTTGCTAACTTGCAGAAAAAAATTGCTGACCTCTTCTTTTGTATGAGGACTGTAACTTCATCATTGAATAGCTTGAGCCTAGGACAATGTCTGAATTTCATTATGTGTTTCATACGTTAAGAACAGTGGGAATAAAAAGCCAAAGAAAGAGAGAGGGGGAGGGAAGTTTCTTTTTTTATGTGACATTTTTCTAGAGGTCTACCCAATTTCCCAGGCTCTCTCCTGAATGGATTCTAGTCTACTCCAGCTCTATTGCTTTTTGTGTGTGTATGAGAACATTTAAGCTCTACTTTTTTTAACAAGTTTCAATTATACAATACAGTATTATCAACTACAGTCATTATGTTGTACATTATATGCTTAGCTGTTGCTCATCTTATAACTGAACATTTGCACTCTTTTACCAATCTCTCCCTATTCTCTTTAGCTCTCAACCCTTGGCAACCACTTTTCTACTTTGTTTCTATATGTTTGAGTTTTATTTTGAGATTCTTTTTCTAAATTTTCTGAGATTCCACACGTGATACTATGCAGTATTTGCCTTTTTCTGTCTGGCTTATTTCAGTTAACATAATGCCATCCAGGTTATCTATGTTATGGCAAATGGCAAAATTTCCTTCTTTTTTTTAAAGCTGTATTATGTGGTATATATATGCATTATGTGGTATATATATGTATATATGTATATCACATTTTCTTTATCCATTTATCCATTGATAGACTCTTAGATTATTACTTTGCCTTTAAATTATAAAAATTGGGACTTACCTGGTGGCCCAGTGGTTAAGAACGCTCCTGCCAATGCAGGGGACACGGGTTCAAGCCCTGGTCCGGGAAGATCCCACATGCTGTGGAGCAACTAAGCCCATGCACCACAACTACTGAAGCCCATGCACCTAGAGCCCATGCTCTGCAACAAGTGAAGGCACTGCAATGAGAACCCTGTACACTGCAACAAAGAGTAGTCCCTGCTTGCTGCAACTAGTGAAAGCCTGTGCGCAGCAATGAAGACCCAACACAGCCAATTAATTAATTAATTAATTAAAAATTATAAAAATTGGCAGAGTAACATGGGTAAAAAGATCTCTTAATTATATTATAATATATTTCAATTATTGAAGCCTTAGAGAATGTTTTGATGTTGAAGACCACATCACACTTACTGTTAACTAAAATCTCTAAGGAAGTTTAAAATCCGCTGCTCACATTTCCATTTCCCCTTCTGTCCAGTTCTGCTGCCTTCACTCCCACATAGATGTTGATGTTGAAAGCACTCCCTAATAAACTTGTCGGTTTCAAAAAAAATATCATTAGCTGACATCTTAGTCCTTCTGTGTAGTAATTGTACAGAAAACAAAACAAACAAAAAACAAACAAAAAACCCCCAAAGAAACAGTTATAGTAATTTGCTCAATTTTTATCTACATGAATTCCTGTTAAGCTCAAGTGTCCATGACATTTTCACTTTTTTGGAAGGTAATTAAAATGTTCTCCACTTACTTTTTTGTTTTACAACTTCAGGGCCTTGTAAGAAAGAAAATTTTTATTTAGTGGTTTCCTTTGCAACCACAAACTTTACCAAAGTGCCTCTGATGAAAATCATTGACTTTTTAAAATATCCATTTTTAACTATTTTATACAATGGTCAATTTATTGCTAAAAAATTATGCAAAGTTTTATGTTTTATCTCCTAAATTAAGTTTCTCTCTAATAATCATTATTTAATCAAGCCTACTGGCTTACACCAGATCATGTCATTTTATTCCTTAGAGAAAGAAAATATGATAAATTATCCTCATATTTTTTAGCTGAAAATTAGGTAGTGTTACATAATAATACAATATGTTTGAAGTCCTGGAGAAATAGTGTGCTTTTTACAAAAGTAATTTTCTTTTTCTTTTTTAATTTTTTTATTATTATTATTTTAATGTGGAGACTACTTTGGCTAAGTACAGCATCTCAGTCAAGGCTCTTAATGGCAAATACTCTACCTAAATTAACCAGAAATAGAAATCAATAGAAAGATTAGTGAATCCAGCACAGAAAATAAGTAGAAATCAAGAAGGGAGGCTGGGAAACATGGAAGCAACCAAGTTCATGCCATCAGAATAATTTGACAAGGACATCACTCCTTTGCAGTCTTCTGGAAACACCCCCTTTTTTATGGAGTGAATTTTGCCCCCCCCCCAAATTAATATGTTGATGTCCTAACCTCTAGTACCTCAGAATGTAAGCTTATTTTGATATAGGGTTGTTGCAGATATAATTATTTAAGATGAGTTCTTTCGGGTAGGCCCAATCCAATATGACTAGCATCGTTATAAATAGAGGAAATCTGGACACATGAACATAAGGAGAAGGTCACATGGCGATGAAGGCAGATTTAAGAGATTCTTCTATAAACAGAGGACTGCCAAAGATTGCAAGCAAACCACCAGAAGCTAGGGGAGAGGTATGGAACACATTCTACACAGCCCTCAGGAGGAACCATCTCTGGTGACACCTTGATCTCAGACTTCTAGCATCCAGGACTATGCAACAATAAACTTCTGTTTCTTAAGCCACTCAGTTTGTGGCACTTTGTTGCAGTGGCCCTAAAAAAATAATACTAATGCTGATTCTCCCCCACTGCAACACCATCACCAGTCTCTAAAAGTCCTAGTACCTTTGCTCATTCTCAAATTTCAAAGTCCCAGGAAGAAGCATCCTATTCAACAAGCCCAGATTATATGAACAAGTTCTTTTGTCAGTGAGCTGGAGAAGGAAGATCTAATCTCTTTCAGTTCCTGGAAATGGAGGCAAGCCCTTCTCTCCCTCTAACACAGCTCACTGGGGACTACACAAATAGGAAGATTCAGGGGTTCTATGATGTCAGGAAGTAATTAATGGCTGCTGTGTGAGTTTAGTATCATAGAACCTCCCAGTTGGTTGAGACATTGAAAGTTACTTAAACATACTACATTTCACCAGTGGTATGAAATTATTTTTGCTGACAATGATTCTTTCCTCATATTAAAAAATAATTGTGAGAGCTCCTGTACAAGAACAGCCTTTGATCTAGAGTATGTATAATGTACTAAGAACCCAGTAACACCTTCATAAATAAATTTGTACTTAATAACCCAAACTGAATAAATATACAGACAAAGGATTTTATCTATCAATATGAGACATTACTTATTGCATCAAGAAACCATGTTTATTTGATGTATTGTTTTACATACCTCTTGCAATAACCTGCAGTAACTTGGAGTCTCCCCTGTTTATCCTCAAGAGTCTATAATCCATGGTCTTGGAACTACTGTTTTCTCTTGTAAATGATTTATTGGAAAGGTTCAACTCCATGAGAGTATAAACATGAAGTGATTTTCTTTTTCTCCAACCCTTACTTTCAACTATGTTTTGTTGAATCATTCTTTTCCATCCTTAACAGTTTGGGCATATTCTATAATTTTCTAATCTCTTTCAGTTGTAAAAAGCTCAATTTCCAACTTCATTCACAAATTAATTTTTCTCAACTTTTCCCTTATTTCCAGCAAGGTTGAAAAAGTCCAGATCTGAAAAGCTGCCTCCTCTGCAATGGCTAGCTCACTGGTGCTTTGAGACAGGGAAGAGGTAGGGGAAAAAGGACAAACATACCAATTGTTAGCTGGCCTTTCTCTACCACCCCTGAGTCTGCTCAACACTGACTGGACATCAATGCTGGCTCTGAGTAGCAATTCAAATGCCATCTCATTCATAGAGGTATGTGTGTGAGTCTTTTGGAAGGCCATGCAAGACTTCCCTTCTGTAAAAATCCTTGACCTGGCACACCCAAGCTCAGCGTGATCTCTTCATCCCCTTCTTTTGGCTTCTACCATTGGTGATCTCCCTATAGCCTTCTGCTGCTGAGTTCCTTTGACTAGAGGACAGCCCTCTTGTGTGAGATTCAGAAAGACTGTTCAATTTTAGCTAATAGTTATTAATTAGCATCAATATCCTTGCATATCAAACAACTGAATTCATATCTCCATTCAGTCATCTCTTTCCAATTGTCTCCTACTGAAGCCAAGTCAGCAAGTTGGCTGTTTAAGAATGTCTAGGAATTGTATCATGTTATGGATGTGGTTACACATGCATTTATCAAGGTATATTGAACAATACATATAAGGTCTGAGTTTTTCACTCAATGTAAATTTTACTTTAATTTAGAGGAAAGAGTTTCTAAAAATGGAAAATTAATGATAGATAATGCTAAAAAATGAAAATAGATGGCCATGTCTCCTTTTGGAAAGCATTCTGACTTTTGCTGACTGAAGTTCTTAGAGATTTTGCTTAGCTTTAGATGAAAGTGCTCTCTACCTCTTGAAGAGGGGAGATAATTTTTATTTTACCATGACTACTGCATTCCCCATAAATCAAACGATCCAATTACTTTGACCGTTCCTTTCTCTTTTGACTCACCACTTCTCAATACTGACTGGAAAATATGGGATAGGTTTGACATGGTAAGTAGTGATGGAATGGCCAGTTCTGCTGCCTCTTAGTAAGCTCTTAGAGAAGTATTTGGCCAAGGTACTATTAAAGATAGATTGCTTAAAATCTCTTAATTTTATCTGGGTCTGATAATGAATGTCCAGGCAGTGGGTGCCACCTTACAAAAAAAATGTAGAAGATGTATGAAAGAGGAGATTTAGAGAGAACAATGCTATGGCCCAGGTCTGACTTAGACTTTCATTTATTTTACAAATAATTATTGACCATCTACCACATGTCATGATTTTCTAGGCACTTAGGATTTGATGAAGAATAATAAGTGCCAACACACAAAGTTGTACAGATTGGGGTAGAAGATGCATATAAGGCAGCATGGCTATTTTTAGAAAGAGACAGAAAGACAGGCTTATCTTTTTCCCATAAGTAACTGGGAAATTATAATAGAGTTTGGCCAAAACTAAGATGGAGGAAGCACAGGATTTTATGGGAACACATAAAAGAGATTCTGAGCCAAGATTTGAGAAATTCAGAGATTTCCTGGAGGAAATACCTCTGAGCCAAGTTTGAGTAGTTAGCAAGAGTAGTTAGCAAGAGAAAAAAGAAGGTATAGTATTCTAGAAGGAAGAACATAAAGTCACTGTATTAGTTTCATAGGACTGCAAAGACAAATTATTACAAACTGAATGACCTAAAACAAGAGAAACTTATCCTGTCATAGTTCAGAAGAACAGAAATCTGAAATCAAGGTGTTGGCAAGGTTGGGTCCTTCTGGAGATTCTGAAGGAAATCCATCATATGCTGTTCTCCTAGCTTCTGGTGGTTGCTGGCAAATCCTTGATTTGTAACTGCATATCTCCAATCTCTGTATCTGTCATCATATACCCTTCTTCCCTATGTATCTAAGTCTATCTGTGTGTCCTCTCCTCTCCTTATAAGGGCCCCAGTCATTGGATTTCAGACCCTCTTGAATCTAAGATGAGCTTATTTTAATTTAACTGGTTACATCTGCAAAGACCCTGTTTCCAATCACATTCTGAAGTTTCAGGTGGACATGAATTTTTGGAAGACACTATTCAACCCACTATAATCACTACATGTCTGTGTAATATTTAGCAATTTTTGCCACTTTGGGTTAAATCTCTTACTTCTGCAGTTCAACTTTTCATATTGTAATATAATTAATGATTTGAGAGTCTGTCAACCTTCATAAGAATATTACTTCTTGATGTAGATAATCTAGATAATCACCATCTAACCCAAAACCTAGACAACAAACAAATGTCCCTCAAAAAAATGCAGATTTTTGAGACTTACTTTCCTCAACTATAATTATGTGGATTCACTGCACAAAACACAATCTTTCTGTCTTTTTTTGTTTTAGGGTTTTATTATCTCCACTAAAATTTTGGATTCATCTGTTTCACCTTTTTATTTTTTCCATTTTTGCTTTTTCTCTTTTGGAGTATGTTTTTCATATGCATGTATACTCAGGGTTGTGATTTCTTTCTGCTAAATTTACCACTTTATTATGGTGAAATGTCTTTATATCTTTAGTAATATTTCTTGTCTTAAAACATATTTTGTCTGATACTAGTATAAATTTACCAGGTTTCTTTTGATTGATGTTTGCCTAGTGTATCTTTTTTTTTTTTTAGCTCTTTATTGGAATATAATTGCCTTCCCCTCTTATACCAGCTTTTGAGGTACACCAAAGTGAATCAGCCACATTTATACATATACCCTCATATCCCCTCCCTTCTGCAGCTCCCTCCCACCCTCCCAGTCACAGTCCTCTAAGGCATCACCCATCATCCAGTTGATCTCCCTTTGTTATACAGTAACTTCCCACTAGCTATTTTACAGTTGGTAGTGATATATGTCTATGTAACTTTCTCACTTCGTCCCAGCTTCCACTTCATCCCTCTCCAATGCTGTGTCCTCCAGTCCATTCTCTGCATCTGCATCCTTATTCTTTCCCTGTCACTGGGTTCATCAGTACAATTATTTTTAGATTCCATATATATGAGTTAGCACACGGTATTTGTTTTTTTCTCTTTCTGGCTTACTTCACTCTGTAGGACAGTCTCTAGGTCTATCCACTTCATTACATATAGCTCCATTTCATTGCTTTTTATGGCTGAGTAATATTCCATTGTATATATTTGTCAAATCTTCTTTATCCATTCATCTTTTGATGGGCAGCTAGGTTGTTCCATGTGCTGGCTATTGTAAATAGTGCTGCAATAAACATTATGGTACATGTTTCTTTTGGGATTATGGTTTTCTCTGGGTATATGCCCAGGAGTGGGATTACTGGATCATATGGTAGTTCTATTTGTAGTTTTTTAAGGAACCTCCAAACTGTTTTCCATAGTGGCTGTACCAACTTACAATCCCACCAACAGTGCAGGAGAGTTCCCTTTTCCCCACACCCTCTCCAACATTTATTGTTTCTAGATGTTTTGATGATGGCCACTCTGACTGGTGTGAGGTGATGCTTCCTTGTGGCTTTGACTTGCATTTCTCTAATGAGTAGTGATGTTGAGCATATTTTCATGTGTTTGTTGGCTATCTGTATGTGTTCTTTGGAGAAATGTCTATTTAGGCCTTCCGCCCATTTTTGTGTTGGGTTACTTACTTTGTTAGTATTAAGCTGCATAAGCTGCTTGTATATTTTGGAGATTAATCCTTTGTCTGTTGCTTTGTTGGAAAGTGTTTTCTCCCATTCTGAGGGTTGTCTTCTTGTCTTGTTTATGTTTTCTTTTGCTGTGCAAAACCTTTTAAGTTTCATTAGGTCCCACTTATTTATTTTTGTTTTTATTTCCATTACTCTAGGGGGTGGATCAAAAAAGATCTTGCTGTGATTTATATCAAAGAATGTTCTTCTGATGTTTTCCTCTAGGAGTTTTATAGTGTCTGGCCTTATATTTAGGTCTTTAATCCATTTTAAGTTTATTTTTGTGTATGGTGTCAGGAAGTGTTCTAATTTCATTCTTTTACATGTACCTGTCCAGTTTTCCCAGCACCACTTATTGAAGAGGCTGTTTTTTTTCCACTGTATATTCTTGCCTCTTTTGTCAAAGATATGCTGCCCATATGTGCTTGGGCTTACCTCTGGATTCTCTATTCTGTTCCATTGATCTTCCTTTCTATTTTTGTGTCTTGATCACTGTGGCCTTGTAGTATAGTTTGAAGTCAGGAAGCCTGATTCCACCAACTCCATCTTTCCTTCTCAAGATTGCTTTGGCTATTCGGGGTCTTTTGCATTTCCATACAAATTGTAACATTTCTTGATCTAGTTCTGAGAAAAATGCCATTGGTAATTTGATAGGGATTGCATTGAATCTGTAAATTGCTTTGGGTAGTAGAGTAATTTTCACAATGCTGATTCTTCCAATGCAAGAACATGGTATGTATCTCTATCTCTTTGTGTCATCTTTGATTTCTTTCTTCAGTGTCTCATAGTTTTCTGCATAAAGGTCTTTTGCCTCCTTAGGCAGCTTTATTCCTAGGTATTTTATTCTTTGTGTTGCAATGGTAAATGGGATTGTTTCCTTAATTTCTCTTTCTGTTTTTTCCTTGTTAGTGTATAGGAATGCAAGGGATTTTTGTGCATTAATTTTGTATCCTGCTACTTTACTAAACTCATCAATTAGTGCTAGCAGTTTTCTGGTAGAGTCTTTAGCATTTTCTATGTATAATATCATGTCATCTGCAAAGAGTGACAACTTTTCTTCTTTTCCAATTTGGATTCCTTTATTTCATTTTCTTTTCTGATTTCTGTGTCTAAAACTTCCAAAACTATGTTGAATAATAGTGGTGAGAGTCGGCACCCTCGTCTTGTTCCTGTTCTTAGGGGGAATTCTTTCAGTTTTTCACCATTTATAATGATGTTGGCTTTTTGTTTCTCATATATAGCTTTTATTATGTTGAGGTAATTTCCTTCTATGCTCATTTTCTGGAGAGTTCTTATCATAAATGGAAGTTGAATTTTGTCAAGAGCTTTTGCTGCATCTATTGAGATAATCATATGGATTTTATCCTTCAATATGTGAGTATGATGTATCACATTGATTGATTTGCATATATTGAAGAATCCTTGCATTCTAGGGATAAACCCCACTTATCATGGTGTATGATCTTTTTAATGTGTTGTTGGAGTCTGTTAGCTAGTATTTTGTTGAGGATTTTTGCATCTATATTCACCAGTGATATTGGCCTGTAATTGTCTTTTCTTTGTGCCATCTTTGCCTGGTTTTGGTCTTAGGATAATGGTGTCCTTGCAGACTGAGTTTGGGAGTGTTGCTCCTTCTGCTATATTTTGGAAGAGTTTGAGAAGGGGAGGTATTAGCTCTTCTCTCAATGTTTGATAGAATTTCCTGTGAAGCCATCTGGCCCTGGGCTTTTGTTTGTTGGGAGATTTTTAATCACAGTCTCAATTTCTGTACTTGTGATTGCTCTGTTCATATGTTCTATTTCTTCCTGGTGCAGTCTTGGAAGATTGTACTTTTCTAAGAATGTATCAATTTCTTCCAGGTTATCCAATTTATTGGCATATAGTTGCTTGTAGTAGTCTCTCATTATCTTTTGTATTTCTGCAGTGTCCATTGTTACTTCTCCTTTTCTGTATCTAATTCTGTTGATTTACGTATTCTCCCTTTTTTTCTTGATGAGTCTGGCTAATGGTTTATCAATTTTATCTTCTCAAAGAACCAGCTTTTATTTTCATTGATCTTTTACTATTGTTTCTTTCATTTATTTTTGACTTTTTTCTCATCTGATCTTTATGATTTCTTTTCTTCTGCTCACTTTGGGATTTTCTTGTTCTTTTTTCTCTAATTGTTTTAAATGTAAGGTTAGGCTGTTTATTTGAGATTTTTCTTGTTTCTTGAGGTAGGACTGTATTGCTATAAACTTTCCTCTTAGAACTGCTTTTGGTGTTTTCCATCGGTTTTGAGTTGTTGTGTTTTCATTGTCATTTGTTTCTAGGTATTTTTTTTTTATCTCCTCTCTGATTTCTTCAGTGATTTCTTGGTTGTTTAATAGCATATTGTTTAGTCTCTATGTGGTTGTATTTTTTACAGTTTTTTTCTTGTAATTGATATCTAGTCTTATGGCATTGTGGTCAGAGAAAATGCTTGATACAATTTCAATTTTTTTGAATTTACTAAGGCTTGACTTGTGACCCAAGATGTGATCTATCCTGGAGAATGTTCTGTGTGCATTTGAGAAGGAAGTGTATTCTGTAGTTTTTGGATGCAATGTCCTATAAATATTAACTAAGTCAAGATGTTCTAATGTGTCATTTAAGGCTTGTTGTCCTTATTTGTTTTCTGTTTGGATGATCTGTCCATTGATGTAAGTAGGATGTTGAAGTCTCCCACTATTATTGTGTTACTGTCGATTTCCCTTTTTATGGCTATTAGCATTTGCCTTATGTGTTGAGGTGGTCCTATGTTGGGTGTATAGATATTTACAATTGTTATATGTTTTTCTTGGATAGATCCCCTGATCATTATGTAGTGTCCTTCCTTGTCTCTTGTAATGGTCTTTACTTTAAAGTCTAATTTGTCTCATGTGAGTATTGCTACTCCAGGTTTCTTTTAACTGTCTTTGCTGTGTCCCATAGGTTTTGGGTTGTTGTGTTTTCATTGTCATTTGTTTCTAGATATTTTTTTATTTCCTCTTTGATTTCTTCAGTGATTTCTTTGTTGTTTAAAAATGTATTGTTTAGCCTCCATGTGTTTGTATTTTTTACAGTTTTTTTCAGGTAACTGTTATCTAGTCTCATGGTGTTGCACTCAGAGAAGATGCTTGATATGATTTCAATTTTCTTGAATTTACCGAGGCTTGATTTGTGACCCTTGCAAGAGGTGATCTATCCTGGAGGATGCTCCGTGTGCACTTGAGAAGAAATGTATTCTGTAGTTTTTAGTTAGAATGTCCTATAAATATCAATTAAGTTGAGATGGTCTAATGTGTCATTTAAAGCTTGTGAGTCTTTACTTATTTTCTGTTTGGATGATCTGTCCATTGATGTAAGTGGGGTGTTAAAGTCTCCTTCTATCTTTGTGTACTGTCAATTTCCACTCTTATGGATGTTAGCATTTGCCTTATATATTGAGGTGCTCCTATGTTGGATGCATAGATATTTAAAATTGTTATATGTTCTTCTTGGATTGTTTCTGTCTTTGTCAATAACTCCAAGTCAGAATCTGCCTTGGTCTGGAATGTAGCAATACACAGAGGCCAAACGTAAGAGAAGGTGCCTTTAAAATGTGGTTAAGGGCTGTGTTCTTCCAGCTACAATTCACTGCAACTTTTATTTTTATAACAGTGAGTATTATAATGTTGAACAACAGAGAAGGAGTAACAATAGCTTATACACATTTCATCCACATGCTCTCATTCCAACAAAGTTGTGAAAAGTCTGAGAAGCTGCTTTCGTATTTATAGTAATATTTCCTTTGCAAACATTGATGTTTCTACAAGATGTGAAAGCCCTTGATTTTTTTCATGCTAGAATCCTGAGAAACTAAACTCTTTTAAACACAGAAAAGTTATGGAACAAATCCACTGCCTTCTAATAATAATAATGTTTTTCTATGCAACATAATAACTTTCTTCTTCTTCTTTTTGCTGCTTTTTAACTATAATCATCATGTTGTATAGTACATCCCCAGAACTCATTTATTTTTGTACCTTTTGATCACCTTTACCCATTTGACTCCATCCCTCATCTCTGACAAACACCAATCTGTTCTCTGTATCTGAGTTCTGTTTTTCTTTTTTTTAGATTTCACATACATGTGAGATTGTAAGATATCTGTCTTTCTCTCTCTGACTTATTCCACTTAGCATAATGCCCCCAAATCCATCTATGTTTTTTCAAATGGCAGTATTTCCTATATATACACATTTTCTTTATCCATTCATCCATTGATGAACACTCATTTCCATGTCTTGGCTATTGCAGATGATTCTACAATATATTTGGAAGTGTAGATATCTCTCCAAGATAGTGAGTTTGTTTCCCAGACATGGAATTGCTAAATCATATGATAGTTATATCTTTAATTTTTTGAGGAATCTGCATACAGTTTTCTGTGATTGCTGCACCAATTTACAATCCTGCCAGCAATGTACAAAAATTCCCTTTTCTTAACATTCTGTGAACACTTGTTACAACTTGCCTCTTTGATGATAGCCATTCTAACAAGTGTTAGGCGATGTCTTATTGTGGTTTTCATTTGCATTTCCCTAATGGTTAGTGATGCTGAGCACCTTTACATGTACCCGTTGGCTATTTGGAAGTCTTCTTTGGAAAAGCGTCTATTCATTTCCTCTTCCCATTTTTAAATTGGATTATTTGTTTTTTCATATTGAATTGTATGAATTATTTGTATATTTTAGATATCAACTTCTTATTAGATATATCATTTGCAAGTAACTTCTTCTAATCAATAGCTTGCCTTTCATTTTGTCAATAGTTTCCTTCACTGTGTGAAAACTTTTTAGTTTGATATAGTACCATTTATTTTTCCTTTTATTTCCTTTGCTTTTGGTGTCAAATCCAAAAAAATAATATTACCTAGATGGATGTCAAAGAGCTTACCTCTTATGCTTTCCTTGAGGATTTTCACAGTTTTAAGGATTACATTCAAGGCTTTAATACATTTTGAGTTTATGTTTGTGTATGGTGTAAGATAGGAGTCCAGTTTCTTTCTTTTGCATGTGGCTATCACTTATTTTCATTGCAGTTTCAAATATATTATCTCTTTGATCCTCATAAATCTCTCATAGGGCAAGTGATTGAGATAAGATTCCCTACAAGTCAGTTATCAGATGTAAATCTTGTGGAAGTGAATTATTAAGGGATGATTCTGAGGAGAAATACATGGAAAGCGAGAGACACAAGACATCATAGAAGAAAAAGGCAAGCAAAGAGGTAGTTCCAGGGAATGTTCTTCTCAGCATAATCCTATTGGGAGCTCTGGAATATGAGGAATGTAATAGAGCTGTCCCACCTTTAGGCAAAGAGGCCAGCATTTGTGCTCCTACACAATTAGTCATTAGCTGTGTGTTAGCCACTGGGAGCAGGAGATGTGAACTTCTAGGCATTCTGGGTGAACTGGCTCCCATCTGCCAAGGGCAGTTCTCTGAGGAAAGTACAACTGTGGATCATTAGCAGCCAACCATCACAGCAGCCAGTGGTATGTGAGCCAGGTAAGAAGAATCTGGGCAGGGCACCAAAAGCATCTCTTCCAACAAGTGTGGTAAATGATCTGATTTTATGAAAGTTACAAACAAGGCTTAAAGAAGTTAAGTACATTTCCAAATCTACTAAGCCAATAGATAACACAATTGGAACATGAGTTCGTCTTACTTAATAGGTTACGTATATTCTTTCTCCAGTCTCTGCTTCACAGCAAATAATGTCTTCTCTCTAGGAATAAATTATGATAGCAGTGACCATTGATCCTGTTTGTGTAGATGGACCAATTTTACCAATAATAACCTAAGGTCATCTTAATTTTCATATACACAAATCTTTCTTTGCTCTTTTATCTTTTCATAAAGGGTTATGCTTGCTCTCCATCAACTAGATCCTATGTTAAAAGTTAAAAATTGACCCCAAAATGTCTCCAGTGTAAGCAATACAATATTTTGCAAGATGTTACTAAAAATGTTAAGAAAATCACCATTTGAGTAAATCAACATGGACCCAGTACATTCTACCCTCATATCCCCTTATCTTGCTAAGGGCAAAACATATCTGAATATTTAGCACTTTGATTATAGTGACCAGCAATAATCTTGAGCTATGTGTCATTGTTTGGCCAAATCTAAATAGGCCAAACCTAAGAAACAGCATTCTTCCTTAGAAACATCTTAAAAATCCCCATTTCATGCAACATTCTCTTTCAAAGTTTCCTGTAAGCTCATTCTGACACTTTGGAAAAAAGTTATTTGTTCTGATGGTCTCATTCAGAAACTTGAGTAAATCATCAAGTCTCAGAGAAATTGCTAAAATACAAGGAAGAAAGATAACTTTCCAGTCTACTTACTCAAACTCCTATACCTGCTTTAGATTAGATTAGGGATTTCTTGCCCTTAGTCAAATTTAGCGGGTTTATTCCACTGTAGAAGATAACTAGGCACAGATGTGTTATGAGACCATTTCAGGGTCTTGCACACCATACTTTATTTTGGGTATGAATTATACTAATTTCTTCATCAAGTTATGGCTTTCCAAGATATGATAGCTTTTAAAATTAATTTTTTTCATCATGCAACACAAAAATGTACATCTGGAGATGATTTATCACAGTGTTTGTCTGTATATTTGTTTTTTTCTTACCCCATTATTACAAAAGTGACAGAACATTTCTGGTGTACCTGACCTGGCTAAGGAGAAAGTCTTTGTCATTAAAGTCCCTATATATTCTACCAGGATACTAGATAAAATGCCAACAAGCTTTGATCTTAAAGTATTCTAGAAGTACTTTAATTAAAATGACACAAAACTGTACCAAAGAGGGTGAATATATGATTTAACTAAACAAATGTATGTACAAAAGCTACATGTAAAAGTCTATTCAAAGAGATATAACCAATTTTAAATTAATTTGTCACCTTAAAAGTGAACTAGTTGAAAAGAACAATTTAATTTTACATTAAAAAGATAACATTCAAATAAATTAAGAAATTACACATATATGCATATTTTAAATGTATAGTGCTGTCTATAGTTAAAAGTAATGTGCCAATAAAATCTGGGAACAGTTACTTTTCCCTGCAAGTGAATTGAGATGTAGTAATCCTTGTATATACAGGATTGGGTGATTAATGTCTGCAAGTATTTTGAGTTTGCGCAGTGATAATCTCCATAGAAAGATGAAACAGACCATTTTGAGCCTGAATAAGCCACTTGGAAAGGCTGTCATAAAAACAAACTCAACCACTAGGAAGAAAACGATACATTTGTGTGACTTACCATCAAAGGAGACTTCTAACCCATCACACCCAAAGAAAAAAGAAGTGCTGAAAAAGAAATAAGTTTTAAAAATATTTGCTTCATTACCATCTCATACCCTTCTAGAACACCAAGCTCCTATACCAGTTATTTTTTTGATCCATTCTAGTGAAATATTAAATTGAGAGGTGTTCTAGGTTTAGTTACTGTTAGCTGCTTCATCTTCAAGAGAGGTCTTTACACAAAGGTGTCTGAATTTAATGAGAGCTATTTGACATGCCTATAAAACATTTTTTGATATTCCTTTTTGAATAAAGATACCGGTCTCTAATGCTTTATTTCCAGGCATATAGAAAGTCTTGCCTTATTATTATTATTTTTGTCCCATTTTTACTGCCTGATTATTATGAATGTTGGATAAAATAGTTATTGATATAAATGACAGGTTATGAAGAGAGGGGATTTGTTGATCTTTTGACAATCATCTAAACAATAGGAATGTCTTTTCCAAGCCAAGTTCACCTACTCTGTGTCATCACACTAATTCTAATTTCTTTCCTAAATCAAAGTCTTTCTATACAGAGAGAATATTTTGACAGAGAGAGCCTTTAGTGTATAGGATTTTAATAACAGGCAGCTGCCTGAAGAAGTAGGGCCCTCCCTGACTGTATTTCAGATCCAGCCAAAGTCACCAATTACCAGACTCTCCAGAGACCCAAACTTACAATGAATTTTCTGACCCCAGGAGGATTTAGATTAGCTCTAGATAAGTTCTGTTCTGTGGCATGAGAACTGAGTTGCTTAGCAGCAAAAATGTTTCTCCCCTTGGATGCCTCAGCCAACAACATTTCTGTAGGATTTATATGGATGCAACAGGATGAGGGTGCTGGGTGTCCCAGTGTGAGAACAGTTTTTGCTAATCTTACACTGGGCTTAAGACTGTAAGGCCATTTTCAACCCCTTCTGAGTCTCTTATTTCCTAGGCTCAAGAATGAAAGGGAACCTGCAGGTGCTTCTGCTCTTCCCTTCCTCTGCTGGTGTGCAGCATTTTGTGGGGCAGGAAGCCACAAGCCCTCATCCTTAGTCAGTGGGTAATCAGAATATTATAGGCAACTGGATGCTGGATGCTGGAGTGGATTTAGAGTAGAGTGGATTTTGTCATTAATACATTTTTGATTAATGCCTTCAGAAATAAAGTAAGTTCATTTTCTTTTTAGAAGATCCACACCTTGGAGATTCTATAAATATAATGCTTAACTTGACTGCTAAAGGAACGGCAACATCTCTTTGAGTGAAATTGGTAACTTTTAGAGACACTGTCTCTCCCTGCTTGCCACACCTCCCTGAGCACTCATTAGCCTCTCCCTGGACAGGAAATAGTTTTGTACAAAGCCCCAAAGTGCTGAAAGTCCTTGGGTTGAAGGGCCTTTGTTTACTGAGTCCATCTGACTCAACAGTGATGTATGTGCAGAGGAAATCTTTCTTTGCCTGTCTTAGCTTTGCTCTCATTCCTCTTTCAATTGAAGGAGTGTGATTTTTCTTTTCTACTCAAGTGCTAGTCAGAAAGCAAAAGAAGCACATAATTCTCAGGTTGTCCCTTGTGTCCTTCCACTGTGTTTTTCACAGGAAATCTCATTATTAAAATAAGAATATCATTTGTAATCTATTAAAATAGGTTTGGTTTGGTCAACAGCCATGGTGAGGGAGCGTAGAATAAAAACTGCATCTTGAAGCAAAAAGGTCCATTCTGCTGTGCTACAGCACAGAACATGTTGTCAATTGAATGAGACCACAGCAATCAATTCTGGGGATTCTTGGGAGAAAGTATTTCTTATCATTCTTAGTTTGAAAGGTTCATGGTATTTTAGGGTTTTCTCCAGTTGCCTTGAATGATTAAAGAAAATGTCAAAGAACATTGAGGAGGAGGTGACTTCCCAATACATGCTTGATGGGTCCTGTCAAGGGGGTGTCACATAGTAATGTGCCAGCTACCACACAGGCAAGGTGCTCAGTGCTGTGCAAATTTTTTTTTTTTTTCCTAGGCTTTGGAGAAGGAGGAGAAATTTAGGACTAGCAGCATCTCACCACACATAGTATAGTCTGGAAAGACTGAGCTGAACACAGAGAGGCTCTGGCCTTTTCAGACCTTGCACCAAAATAATTAAACCCGTCCCAACAATTTCCATCTGCTTGGACTCTGACTCAAAAGTGAGAGTCAAATAGCAATCAATGCCAGTCCCTCAATTACCCAATGTCATAGCATCAGAAATAATTATGATGACAAGAATTTTTATTTTTCAAGTCAGGAAGAAAGCACTCCAAGAACCCTAACAATAACTACTATGGAAATCAAACACATTTACTCACAAACAAGACATAGTAATTGTCTCCAGATCCCACTGGAAGAGATTTGACTGACTTAAAACAACATAGGACCAAATTAAAAAAAAAAAAAAAAAAACCTCCCCAATGTAAGAGAATGCTCACTGTTTACTAGCTATGTGACTGTGATCAATTTTGCCATGCCTTTCTTTTCTTATTGTAAAATGGGGATAAGAATATACCTACCTTTAGGTCATTTATAAGAACCAAATGGGTACTTAGAACATTGCCCAGTATCTAGCTGTTACAATTAATCTTCCATATTGAGGCATGTCAATGGGTTACTGTAGATATACACATAAATGATAGCCCAAGTCTCTATTCATCCTTGACTCACTCACTCCCTCACCAACACTGCTGAACTATCTGAACTCATCAACAGAACTTGATTTTCCCCACCTTCTAAATAAACTGACTACACATGACTCTGCCACATAAGGATGTGGCGCAAATGACCTTGTTGACTGTTCCCACAGACTCTCATGTTCCCTGGCATGACTGATGTGAAAATAAGTGATAAATTCAAAACCCAATGTGACATATATGCTGACCTCAGCTCTTCTTGAAAAGATTAAATTTGAAGCATAAAGGGAATAATGTTTGCTATATCATATTTTCATTGATCTGTGGCTTCATGGATTAAGAAATTAAGTAAAAACACCTGACTACAACAGGTCAGATTTTCTGTTGCTGTTTTCCAGTTTTATCCTTTAAAACTTTCTTAAGTTATTTTTTTAATTTATTTATTTTTATTGGCTGTGTTGGGTCTTTGTTGCTGTGCATGAACTTTCTGTAGTTGCAGAGAGTGGGGGCTACTCTTCCTTGTGGTGCACAGGCTTCTCATTGTGATGGCTTCTCTTGTTGCAGAGCATGGGCTCTAGGCACATGGAATTCAGTAGTTGCAGCACTTGGGCTTCAGTAGTTGCGGCTCGCAGGCTCTAGAGAACAGGCTCAGTAGTTGTGGTGCATGGGCTTTGTTGCTCCTCAGCATGTGGGATCTCCTTTGACAAGGAATTGAACCTGTGTCCCCTGCATTGGCAGGCAGATTCTTAACCACTGTACTACCAGGGAAACCCCTCTTGAGATTTTTTTGAACTGCAGGCTAAATAAATGTTAGCTTAGCCCCCATTGCTACTGCCTTCCAAGGGATTCTCTGAATGATTAATTGCCTCAGGCACAATGAAATGGATTTATGAGTTTTCCAGAGATCTACTATAGACAAATAATGCTGTGCATCAGAGGGTCCTATTTAAAGCTAAGTTAATCAGCCAAAGAAGAGAAATAGAAGGAAAGGAAATGACAAAGGAGAGGATTGGAGAAGGTCTGTGCTTGAATGGACAAGGAGCAGAAGGTAAACACTTGAAGGCTAAACAGAGGGAAAATGCTCACCCTAAAGATGATCTTTTTTGTTCTAAATCACACCATTGGAGATGGAATAAGAGGTGAGCCATGGGAAGCTAACACAGCCAAGCATTCCACAGCTCCCAAGGCTACAGATACCTGTCAACAAGCCCTGGTACTGAGGGCCACAGCCCTTCAGAAAGGATCCCTTCTAGATATTCTTTTTAGGACCCTAAAGTCAAAAGTTATTGGACATTTCCCAGCAAACATGTTGATCAATTCCAAAATACCTAATATCTTGTTCTTTGAAATACCTGGAAATTTCTCTTATACTTTAAAACTGGGTAATAGTATGTAACACATTGTTAAAAATATATATATTATTTATAAGTTACCTGTATAGCCTTACTAATTCATATGTCCTTTATCTTTAATAACCATGGGTCTTGGTGCATGAGGCTTAAGGAACAATGTTTAATATCATACACATACTCAGTTTATAGGCATACAGATACTAAAACTAAGGACTTCACAGCCAAGCAATGCAAAGAGTGAAAGGTTTGATGAATAAATTATTGCAGAAACTTGTTTTTTCTTCCCTTTTTTCCTTGTTTTTATTTAATGAGAAGTGCTTTAACCTAGGCATGTAATAGCAATTGTATTTGTGCAGTGGAATGGAGAAAGCTGATTGAGCAAGGCCAGGCCTGAGAAAATTGAGATGTTCATTGGTTACATTTATACAATATTTTCATCATCTGTCTCCTTATTTTCTACAGTTCTTTGCTCCCCACTTCACTGTTATAAAGTACTCTTATCCTCTCATGTATTTCCTCTTATCAAAACTGACTGTCAGAAAAAAAAAATCTGATACCCAGCCACATTAAGAATAACCAAAAAAGCACTCCACTTGTTAGCCACTCTTTGAGAATAAGAATTTTGACAGACATCAAAGCTTTCATATAGAGGGGAAAGGATTAAGGCAAAGGTGCATTGTGGAGTTTATTACCTCTATAGCTAAATGTCTTCAATTTATTTGATTATATTCTGTATGTTATTAGAAGCAGAATAATATGGAATATGACCTCATAATATTTACAGTCTAACAACAGAGGCATAAATATGAATACAACACAGCACTCAGATGTGAAAAACAGGGGAATTATACAAAAGGCTGTGAAGAAAAAGTAACTCATTTTCCCCAGGGAAGTTGGTACATGTCAGATTCTTGGACTTAAAATAAATGTAAGCATCTTTCCAGGGGAAGGGAGGAAAAGAGTCATATCTATAAAGGGAAGAGAATGTGAAAAAAAAAAATAATGGTGAAGGAAGGTCAATTGAAAACATACCCTGGGAGATTTTTTCAAGATGATGGAGTAGAAGGATGTACTCTCACTCTCTCTTGCAAGAGCATCAGGACACAACTAACTGCTGAACAATCTTCAACATTAAGACATCATAACTCAACAAAAAAGATACTCCACATCCAAAGACAAAGGAGAAGCCACAATGAGATGCTAGGAGGGGTGAAATCATGATACAATCAAATCCCATAACCACTGGGTGGGTGACTCACAAACTGGAGAACAATTATACCACAGAAGTCCACCCAATGGAGTGAGGGTTCTGATCCCCACATAAGGCTCCCCAACCTGGGGGTCTGTCAATGTGAGGAGGAATCTCCAGAGAATGAGACTTTGAAGGTCAGTAGGATTTGATTGAAGGACTGTTGCAGGTCTAGGGGAAACAGACACTCCACTCTTGGAGGGCACACACAAAATAGTGTGTGAATCAGGACCCAGGGGAAAGGACCAGTAACCCTACAGGAGACTGAACCAGACCTACCTGCTAGTGTTGGAGGGTTTCCTGTAGAGGCAGGGGTTGGTTGTGGCTCACTGAAGGGACAAGGGACACTGGCAGCAGAAGTTCTGAGAAGTACTCATTGACATGAGCCCTCCTGGAGCCCACCATTAGCTCCACCAAAGAGCCTGTAGACTCCTGTGCTGGGTTGCCTCAGGCCAAACAACCAACAGGCAGGAAACTCAGCCCCACCCATCAGCAGACTAGTGGATTAAAATTTAACTGAGCTCTGCCCACCAGAGCAACACTCAGCTCTACCCACCACCAGTCCCTCCAATCAGGAAGCCTACACAAGCCTCTTAGATAGCCTCATCCACCAGAGGGCAGACAGCAGAAGAAAGAAGAACTACAATCTTGCAGCCTACAAAACAAAAACTATGATCACAGAAAGAGAGAGAAAATGAAAAGGGAGAGAACTATGTACCAGATGAAGGAACAAGATAAAACCCCAGAAAATCAACTAAATGAGGTGGAGATAGGCAACCTTCCAGAAAAATAATTCAGAATAATGATCGTGAAGATGATCCAGGACCTTGGAAAAAGAATGCAAGTAAATATCAAGAAGATGAAAGAAATGTTTAACAAAGACCTAGAAGAATTAAAAGATAAACAAACAGAGATGAACAATACAATAACTGAAATGAAAAAATAAACTAAAATGAATTAATAGCAGAATAACTGAGGCAGAAGAATGGATAAATGACCTTTAAGACAGAAGTATTGAAATTACTGCCACAGAACAGAATAAAGAAAAGAGAAATAAAAGAAGTGAAGACAGCTTAAAAGACCTCTGGGACAACATTAAACACACCAATATTCACATACAGGGTTCCCAAAAGGAGGAGAGAGAGAAAGACCCAAGAAAATATTTGAAGAGGTTATACTTGAAAACTTCCCTAACATGGGAAAGGAAATAGCCACCCAAGTTCAGGAAGTGCAGAGAGTCCCAGGCGGGATAAACCCAAGTAGAAACATGCAAAGACATAGTAATCAAATAGAAAAATTAAAGACAAAGAAAAATTATTAAAAGCAACAAGGGAAAAATAACAAATAACATACACGGGAACTCCCATAAAGTTAACCGCTGATTTCTCAGCAGAAATGCTGCAGGCCAGAAGGGAGTGGCACAATATATTTAAAGTGATGAAAGGGAACAACCTACAAGCAAGAATACTCTACCCAGCAAGGATCTCATTCATTTTGACAGATAAATCAAAAGCTTTACATACAAGCAAAAACTAAGAGAATTCAGCACCATGAAACCAGCCCTACAACAAAAGCTAAAGGAACTTCTCTAAGTGGGAAACACAAGAGAAGGAAAAGAAGTACAAAAACAAATCCAAAACAATTAATAAAATGGTAATAGGAACATACATATCAATAATTATTTTAAATGTGAGTGGATTAAATGCTCCAACCAAAAGACACAGACTGGGTGAATGGATACAAAAATAAGACCCATATGTGTGTTGTCTACAACAGACCTAATACAGACCTAGGGACACATACAGGTTGGAAGTGAGGAGATGGAAAAAGATATTCCATGCAAATGTAAATCAAAAAGCAAACAAACAGGTTGAAATAGAAATACTCATACCAGATAAAATAGACTTTAAAGTAAAGACTATTACAAGAGACAAGGAAGGACACTACATAATGATCAAGGGATCAATCCAAGAAGAACATATAACAATTATCAATATATATGCACCCAATATAGGAACACCTCAATACATAAGGCAAATGCTAACAGCTATAAAAGTGGAAATTGACAATAACAAGAAATAACTCAGTTACACCAATGAACAGAAAATTATTAAGGAAACACAAGCTTTAAATGACATAGATAGATTTAATTGATATTTATAGGACATTCCATCCAAAAACAGAAGATTACACTTTCTTCTCAAGAGCACATGAAACATTTTCCAGGATAGGTTACAAATCAAGCCTTGATAATTTTAAGAAAATTAAAATCATATCAAGCACCTTTTCTGACCACAGCACTAGGAGATTAGAAATAAATTACAAGGAAAAAAATCATAAAAACCACAAATGTATGGAGGCTAAATAGTACACTACTAAATAACCAACAGATCACTAAATAAATAAAGGAGAAAATCAAAAAATACCTAGAGACAAATGACAATGAAAACTAGATGATCCAAAACCTATAGGACACAGCAAAAGCAGTTCTAAGAGGGAGGTTTATAGCAATAAAATGCTAGCTCAAGAAATAAGAAAAATCTCAAATAAAGAATCTAACTTTACATATAAAGGAACTAGAGCAAGAAGCACAAACACAAGCCAATGTTAGTAGAAGGAAAGAAAACATAAAGATCAGAGCAGAAAAAAATGAAATAGAAACAAAGAAAATATCAGCAAAGAACAATAAAACTAAAAGCTGGTTCTTTGAGAAGATAAACAAAATAAACTTTTAGCCAGACTTCTCAAAAAAAAGAGGGAGAGGACTCAAATCAATAAATTAGAAATTAAAAAGGAGAAGTTACAATGGAAACCACAGAAATACAAAGCATCATAAGAGACTATTACAAGCAACTACATGCCAACAAAATGGACAACCTGGAAGAAATGGACAAATTCTTAGAAAATTATAACCTTCCATGACTGAATCAGGAAGAAATAGAAATTATGAACAGACCAATCACAAGGAATGAAGTCAAAATTGTGATTAAAAATCTCCCAAAAAAGAAAAGCCCAGGAGGGGAAGTGTGGTGGTGGAATGACTTGGGAGATTGGGATTGGCATATATACACTAATATGTATAAAGTATCAAATTGTACACCTTATATGCAGTTTATTGTATATCAATTATATTTCAATAGAACTCTTTAAAAAAATTCCCTGTTTGAGACCTGGCCAAAAGAATTTCACAAGACCTTAAAATCATGCATTTACGTGAGTCCAGATGAGATCAGGTTTGTGATATGAGCATCACTAGCAGGCTAACCATCAAATTTACAAAAGAAATCACAGTAGACTCTTTTGTTCATCACTCTTTCACTGCACAGAACAGCTCTGTCCCAGATTTGGTAAGTTTGTCTTGATGATTTTCAAGGGGAAGTGTCAACTACTTTCCTGGCCAGCATACTCAGCAACTAACAAATCTTGTTCTCAAGTACTGGGGAGGCTTAAAAAAGGGAGTGCAGATCTGAGAACTAGGCAAGCAGTAAGCAAATGTCCATGGCTGAAATATGACTGCCTCTTCAGTCTGACTTACATTCTAGATGGTATCTGCCATTAACTTTGTCTCATTTCATTTCCCACTCTTTATTTCTTACGTCCTAATTTTCTTAATGTTTTCCACAAACACTGTGTTCTCACTTGGATCCTGTTAGAATTCTTCCGGGATAGTTGATAGATATTTCAATCACCAGTCCACTTCCTCAGCAGTTTGGAGAGACAAGAAGTGATCCTCGCTATTGTGACAGGGAAGAGACAATTTTGACTCCATGTTGGATCTGTTTCTTTTATTTTAATCTTTGTTTCTTGTTGTTTTTGTTATTATAACCATAATGATGGCCTGCCTTAGGGAACCCTGCCAGAATGTTAAAGAGCTTCTCTTCAGCTCACAGGGAGACAATCTGACCCTGCCCACCTGTGAATGGCTGCAGAAAAGAAGAAATCAATACCTTCCCTCCCCAAGGCTGGCCATTCCAGGAGATATTTGCAAGACTTATGATATTTTTAGTTTACTTCCTAACCTCCTCCCTGCTCTGTTCTATAAAAGAAACTGGCACCCAAACTCCAATAAGATGCTTTTTTGGAGATAGTAGTCTGCCATCTTCTTGGGTTGCTGGTTTTCTGAATAAAGTCACTATTCCTTGCCTCAACACCTCATCTCCCAATTTATTGGCCTGTTGTGTGGTGATCGGAGTGAGCTTGGACTCAGTAATACCATAGGAAGTTGAATTTTTCTCTGAATTTGATGAGGCTTCTGCTTCAAAGAACAGTGTTCTCCCCCCTCCCCCCATGCCAAAACTCATCCTTTCTGAAATCAAATCAAATCTCAGAGACAAAGTTTTGGGTGAAGTAGAAAATAATAGATTATTGCTTTGCCAGGCAAAGGGGGACACAGTGGGCTTCTGCCCTTGAAAACTATGTGTCCCAACCTGGGAGGATATGATGAAGAGTTTTATAGCAATAGTTCAAGTGAGGGGGTGCTGACAAGATTAGGGTGTGTGCAGGGTCTCAGGTGGTCGTCTTATCTTGATGAGCTTCTCTCATTCCTTTAAAATCTTGCCTCAGGTGGTTTCCTGGCTGCTCCTCTGTTGATTAGCAACTGTTTGCATCTGCCATTTGGATCAGAGATGATCAGGGAGGCTGAAGTCTTGCCTATAAGAAATGGGATAAAAGGCCTCCATGCCCAGGAGCCCCACAGGGACCCACTGGGTTTCACTCCTCCCTTTCTTCCTCCCCACTTTCTTCTCCTCCTTCTCTTTTTCCTTCTTCTTCAGCTTTTAATTTAATTTGGGCATCCTCTACAAAAAATGGAAGTTTCCTTTATAAAGTGATGTACTGCCCCCTTGTTTAACATGGTTTTGTGTTTGTTCTTTGGTCTATGAGTGCATTCATTTCTGAATGTTGGTATGTTGGTGATTTGCAGCTGCTAAAGGAAGACTAAGTGTAATATTCGTTGCAATATTTCCAGGCTACCAACAGCACCCATATCCCTTTGGTCATTTTAGTTACCATTATAATTCCTGCTTGAAATCCTCCCATCCTCTCTTCTCAAAGACACTCAAGATTGGTAATTAAAAGAAATTGCTTAGTTTTTGGAATTTGATTTAATTTGCAACTATATAATAAACAAAATTCTCAACTGACTCTTTTGAATTCAGAAAAAAAAAAATGTATCTGTTTCTTTTCCCAGCATACATTTAATACTTCCAAGTGAACTGAATTATAATTAGGCTAAACAACTAATTAAAAAGTATTTATTCATTTCCTACTGTGAAGGATATACAGAAGCTTGAGATATGGCCACTGCGGTCCCAATCTCAGTGGTACAGAATGCTGTCAATGCTTACACACCTGGATCAAAGAGAGAGCAAATAAGTGCCTGTGTGGCACAGGCATAGGTGAAATTAGAGTTCAGGCACAGTGTTAAATCTGAGTTGTTAACATATTTGAAATGGTTAGCCTTTACCATGAAATGAAGGCATAGAACAGAGTTCACTGCAGAAATCCTTTCCATCCTCATTCACAGGAAGGTGACAAGCATTTTTCCTTCTGGGAATGGGGTAACATTTGGGCCAGGGAGCAGTTGCACACTGGGTAGACCACTTGAGAAATGTGGGCATTAGCTCAACAGCTCCTGTCTTTGTTAATGTGCCTGGCATTTGTTTCTTGCCCTATACAACTGTACCACATGAACATCCACAGTCAGAAGTGCAGAGCCCACTCTGGAGAAATACATAAGAGGCAAGGAGGAGAGATACCCAGAAATTCTATTATTGTAATTTGAGACTGTTTTTAAATACATTATTTTTCTTTTAATATAACTAAATAGGTGCTAAAGATTTCATTAGAGCAGAATTTTATATAATTCATTATATAAATGCCATATATGTCTTATGGGACAGTGGTTAGGTACAATTACAAATATTCCTTTTAATAATAATACTTAGTGTCTATGTAACATTTTAAATTCCAGTCACCTTGCATGTATTAATTTACTTAATCTAATAAATGCCACTGTGCAGGGGAGATGTGCAATGATCCTAATTCATAAGGATCAGGGATTAGGGACCAGAGTGGTGACAAGACCATTCCTCAAGCCTCTTAAGTGAATTTATGTCCAGCCAGTAATGTAGCAGTGGTAGTTTTTGACCTCAGTTCATCTGTTGTTGAATCCAAGTTTGTGTGCCCAATGTGCGGTGAGGCCAAATGAACCAAAACATAGGAGTTTGGAGCAGAGAAAGATTTATTGCCAGTGCCATGCAAGGAGATGAGGTGTCTCATGCCCAGAAGGCCTAAATTCTCAGATAGGTATCAGGAAAGAAGATTTTATAGGAAAATTTGTGGGGAAGACCACAGGGTGTATAATCATCCACTGATAGGATGGTGTTCCAGGAACCTCAGTTATCAGTCTTCTGGTTCCAAGCAGTCTGGGGTCCACATGCTTGTACTCAGCCTCAAGTTACCATCCTCTTCAGGGGTGGAGGCCCCAGTTCCTGTAGAAGAACTCAGAGGTTATAATCATGTAGTTATATCAGATTGCACATTACCGGAGGAGGTACCAGGACCAGGTCCCATGATACACTATTGTTTCTTTCTGCATTCCCTCATTGCTCTGATTACTAACTGTTTGAATCTACCCTTTGGACCTAAGAGGAGGTCTAAGAGTCTGAAACTTTTTTCCTACAAACAAGAAATGAAGGACACAGAAAGGCCTTTGTATTACTTGGGAGGTCCCCAAAGGATGTTGCACAATTTCACATCCTCTTCCTAAGTTCAAAAGTTAGGAAGTTACGTATTGTGTAATGCTAAATTCTGAGACAAAATTTTCTTCTCTATATACTATGTGGCCAAATGAAAGTACAGGTAATTTTTCAATTAAGAAGAGGAATGCAAACTACATACATGTCATAAAATGTTGTGCAAGTATACAATACTGGCTCAGGAAAATTCTCTGGCTCCTTTGTACACTTGGCATCCCACATGTTGCGTTCCCAAAATAGTTATTTTGGAAATTCTCAGAGCCTGTGGTTGGTGTTAGCTCCTGTGGCATAGTCCAGACACCACCCTGCCAGTTAGCCAATACAGATTTTGGAAAGCTCCTACTGAGTGCTTAGTTGTATGTTCAATTCCAAGGGAAACGCAGTATAAATCTAAAACATGGCTTTAAGGACTTATGGATTAGTTGTGGAAAGATTAACCTTGATGGGAAAAGGAAATAAAATGGCATTTGTTGAGAAGACCCAGGAACACTCAAATCCTGTCTTCAGGTTACAGTTGTCTATGTGTGTAAAAAAACTTTCTTAAAATCAAGTATTCTCCTGAACAAGCATTTTATGATTTTTACACATTCTGTGTGGAATTTACATAGAGCACTGGGTGAATGGGTTCTTATGCTCTATAATGCCTGGAGCCTTAGCACTGAATTCTGGGGATGACTCAAACTGTTGGAGATTGTAATGATCTGGAGGTTTCTTCACTTACATATCTCACATCTCAAACCCCTCTAGGACAGGATTTAATGAAGAAAATTAAGGATCTAAGACATACTTGGTAAAGACTGGAGAAAGAAATCTCAGGGAAGCTACTGCTGGCTTTTAGGAAATCACAAGTATAGAGATATCAAGGATGCTGCCATCAGTGATGGGGTGAGTGTTTAACCTGGTTCTATCCAGAGGCATCTAGAAGGACAGAGAAGAAATATTTTCCTTCCTGAGCAAAAAGGAATGAATGATGAGAACAGCAACAGGAGAAAGCCATTTTGCTCTTAGCCTCTTTCTTGCTTGTTGGAGTATAAGGGTAGGATGGTTGGAACTGTGTCAGTCATCTCACAGCCTGGAGAGGAGATACCATTCACATACTGAGAATGGAGAGGCAAAGGGACTGTGCACCAACCTGTAATATTCTGCCTCTATATTTATGTGATATTAATCTGCTCCTATTTTTACTGAAGTATTCTATTATTTACAGCTGAATATATCTAGTTCAAAACATACACAAAAACAAATGTTGACAGATTTATGTGATGGTAGCAAGTAATCTTAGGATGGATTCACAGATTGAGAAGCTGTATGTACAGAGGAAAGCAACTTTCTCTGACTTCAGGAAGCTTACCACCATTTTGTGTCATGGCTATTTTACATCCTAATTTCTTTGACATATTTGGCGATAACCACACAAATATGAGAAATCCAAGGTCTAAGTTACAACATCCACAAAGTTAGGTAAATGTTTTCCATTCTGCTCGTGAATGTTGGTGAACCTATGAGACAGAATGGAACCTGAAACCTGGGACCTGGGACCCTTTGCTGCAGTGGTTTGCACCTGGATAAATGTCTCATCACCTGGAGCAACAAAATACAAAGAAACAATAAGGAACTAAAAATAACTACATGCATGTGCAGTTGGGGCAAATTATGAACAACAAGATACAAAAAGACCAAAAACCCACCTGCTACTTCTGAGCAGGTGGGAGCAAAAACAGGGTACTGGTCATGCCCCCTGCACACAACACTGTAAATGGGTGAGAAAAACACCTAAGCCACCCCTCCAGCCTGACCCTTGGACCCACCCCAACCCTCACCCAATATAAGGAACCACCTTGGCCCCCTCGGGGAGTGAACAAGGGAAACTGTTATTTGTTTTTGTTCCCTCCTGCTGCAGCAGCAGCCCCAATAAAGCCTTGCCTGAATTTCTTCTCTGACCTCTTATCAATTTTTGTTGATTAAGGAGGCCAATAAAGCTGGTTGGCGGCACCTACAAAAAGCAAAAGGAAAATAAAAACTTGTTTTCTTTATTGTCCAGTTTATGTAGTGTAAAATGTGAATACTCTGGATTTTTATTTTGCCAGTCCAGCCACTCACAGAAACACAGATTTCTTGACCATTTTTTTAACCCAAATTCCTGGGAAAGGGCCACTGCTTAGTCAGGGCTCCTCTGAAGCAGTGTGACTGAGAGGGACAAGCTGGTCAACAGCGAGTTCCAGAAAGTGAGGTGAGGAGGGTGAGTAGCTAACCAGCAAGTGCCCTCATCAAGGAAGCTGTCTGTGTTAGGCCATAGATCATCTAGAAAGACAGTACCACTACCATTCAGCACAGGCAACAAGAAGAAGGAAAGATGTAGTCCATATGCTCTGGAATCCCCAGACAAGGTAGATTACCAGCACAAGAAGAATGATGACATTAAGCGTGCTCCTGGAATACCTAAGACTAATGAAAAAACTCTTTGCTTTCTAACAGCATTTAGCACCTTAAACACATCTACCTGGAGTATGGATATTTCACTTATGATAATATGGTATGATTTAGAATACCTCAATGTCCTCTGACATTATCCCTCTGCCCTCTGGCAGACATATTTCTTCAACTTATATCTTTATTCCCAAGGTTTAAATTTACTGGAGAAAGCAAGTGCTTTATACCAACACAAAAGCATGCATGTAGCTAAATAATTTGGCACTACCCAGCTTGTGAGATCTTAGTTCTGCAACCTGGAATTGAACCTGAGCCCTCCGCAGTGAAAGTGCAGAGTTCTAACCACTGGACCTCCAGGGAACTCCCAATAATTTGTTTTCGAAAAGTCAAGTCTGGGTCTTACTTCTTGATTCAGTTGGTGAGGATGAGTCGACGCCCAAGAGTCCAGTTGGTTCTGATACAAGTGGCTTGAGCTCCATGGCTTTGTAGTCTTTAGTGTGAATGCATCTCCCAAGAACAAGTCTGCTTTAAGAAAGAAAATGTTCCAAAGTTTTGAAGTTCTGAAGGGTGGATGGAAGAGTAGAATAATGTCAGGGTAAGGGTGAGGGCAAATAATGTAAAAGGAGATTGAACTGCCAAGTAAAGTTCATATCACTAAGTCTACCACACAGATTTCCCAAGGGGAGTTAGACAGCTAGGATATAGCCTAGGGATAAATTTTCTATTGCAAGTGAATTTGAAAATTGGGAGGTAAATGGAGGACTGTGTTTTATTATTTATCCAACATCTGACATTTTATGTCATCTCTGCTATAAATTATGAGATAGGCAGAAACTCTACTATAGTCCTCTGCCCTGTGCCCAGCCCCATTGAATGCTTTCAAGTAAAAAGTGGGGAACACTCAGTTAGGAGACATGGGCCAGCTGGGATATATTTCAGTGTGTCAGCTTGACACAAACATGGGTGAAGGCCCGATATGGATTGGTGACTCACATTTAGATGCAGTCTGTGTAAAATGTTTTCATTTCTGCATCATGGAAGCAAATCTGAAAGCTTTCACTCAAACCACTGAATTTAATTTCTTGCAATGAAAAAGTGACCTACCTCCTAGAACAGCTTTAAAAAGTCCTATTTTGACTTCTGCTTAGTTTCCAAATTTAATTTTATTTAACTCTAGCATAGAAACAACCAGAATGATGATGTTTTGCCTCTAGGTAATTCTCTTCCCCTAAATGCATTTTAAATAAGAAATAAGAATGAATTAAATGTGGTTAATCGTCAGTATTACAGAATCTTTTCAAAATAGGCTTTAGATAGTGCATACTCTTATAAAAGGTGCTGAAATTGCAGCCTGAATGTCTATACTTTAGGGGCTTAAATGATATCAGGACAGTCTGTTACCCTGTGTCTATAGCCATTTGCTCCTTGAATATTTATTTTGTAGAGGAATCTTACAATTTTTTGCAAACTTTCAGAAGAGGCAAGAATTAAAACATTAAGGATTTATATACTGCCTCCAGATTTTTTGTCCTAAATTATCTTGTAATGTTCATGATGAAATCAGTCTATAGTAAAATTCTCCCTGACCTCAGAGGTAATGTGAATGTTCTTATACATCTTATACATAACAAAGGAGTCATCATAAGTCATATGAAAATCAATGGATTCCTAACCATCATCACAGCATCTGGAGGATAGATGTAAATTTTTGTGACAGATTGTTCAAAATCCTTTTTGAACATCTTTATTGAGGTATATAAAAACTGCATACATTTAAGGTGCACAACTTGATGTACTGCTATACATACACATTTTGAAATGATCATCATAATTAAGCAAATTAACATATTCATCACTTCTACACAGTTACTGTTATCAAATGGGGGTCCCATTGCTCACCACTTGCAAAATCAATTACATACTCACAAATGTTGGTAGAAAGGAAAGTTGTTTTTAATCATAATGCCAGCAACCTGGGGAGATGGTGGACTCAGTGTCCCGCAAAAACCACCTCTGAAAATTGTGCTCGGCCATGAAACTTATAGAGGAAAACAAGGAAGTAATCTCAGTTAATCATTGAGATGGAGGTCAAAGGTGTCGCCATCCCCACTGTGTGCAGGCTTTGTGGACTCCTCATAATCTTCCTCTGGACGTTATCTTGTTCACACGGCTTGGTCACACAGTTTGTTTGGGAGATTATTGAAGGGGAAACTAGGGAAGAGGTCTGGTGATCTGTTGATTACTTATTCTTCATTTCTACCCCTTTGATCTATGGAAAGAACTGACAAGTTAGGCAAGGTATTATGGAATTAAAAGATTTGAAACCTGTGTTTGGGTGGGAGATGAGTAGAGCATGGGTACCTGGTTTAAAAGTTAGTTACAATATAGCTTTGTTAAAGTGACAAGAAAAGGGGCTTCCTGTGAAGAAAGGGAGGTTTCCTGCTGAGGGAGGTTTCCTGCAAAGAGCTGCTCACGTTCCCATTGTGTGTATGTGTGTGTGTGTGTTGAGAAGATTTAATTTAAGATGTATCCTCTTAGCAAATTTCAAGTATACAATACAGTGTTGTTAACTATTGATACCATGCTGTACATTAGATCTCCAGAACTTATTCATAACTGAAACTTTGTACCCTTTGACCAACTTCACCTCATTTCCCTGACTCTTTAGCCCCTGGCAACTGCAATTCTACTTTCTGCTTCCATGAGTTTGACTATTTTAGATTCCACATAAAAATGAGTCATACAGCATTTCTCTTTTTGTGTCTGGCTTATTTTGCTTAGCATAATGTCCTCCAGTTCCACCAATATGGTCACAAATGAAAGGATTTTCTTCTTTTTTAAGGTTGAATAGTATTTCATTGTGTGTGTGTGTGTGTATCACATTCTCTTTATCCATTCATCCCCTGAAAGACACCTAGGTTGTTTCCAAATCTTGGCTATTGTAAATAATAAATGCCACAGTGAAAATGGGAGTTTAGATACCTGTTCAAGATTCTGATTTCCATTCCTTTGGATATACACCCAGAAATGGGATTTGTGGATCATATTTTAACTTTTTGAGAAAAATTCTGTACTATAAATTAATGCAGCCTATATGGAAAACAGTATGGAGGTTTGAAATTATTTATTGTGTGCCAGCTTGCACTATATCACTGAGGGCTATGCCAGCTTGAGATATACCAAAGAGATCAGAATCTACCCTGTGATCTTTAGTAACTCATGTCCTTCTTTTAATTCTTGGTTTTCCCACTAAGAAAAAAAAATGAGATATAAGAAAAAGAAACTAGAACTCATCTAAAGCACAGTTATAGAATTAAAGAGATTTCAATCCTTCTAGACTGGCAATAAATGCATGTTAGCAGGTGCTGGTTGTAGGAGGAAATTTGACTACTGAAAGATTTCAAAGGATAGGAATAATCCTTATATCAGGATTTTCAGCATTTTTATCATGCTGTGTAATTACAGATGATTCACCATCATCTTTTTAATCTAATTAAAAAAAACACTCAGCCAATCCTAGTGGTAAATGCTTTTTCATTTTGTTATTAATGATTTCAGCCAGGAATAAATTAAGATATCAGTGTCATTTAAAAAGTAAATAAATTTCTCTGGAATACAGAGAAGGGACTCTTTTATAAGTAAGCATGGAAATACTTATGCCTCAAACTAGGTAGTAATGCTGTCTTTTCCCCTAGGAAAAAACTGTTTTAACTTCTTGAAGAAATCAATGTGCTGAAATTTTAAGCTTGAATTATGGATAAGCAATGTGAATACAACCTCAATAAATTTACAAAAGACAATCAGGAGAAGCTTTAAAACTTTGATGGCAATTTTAAAAGGAAAGGAGAGAATCCTGTAGTTTCATCAGTTTTCAATGTTAAAGGGGGAAATATCTTCAAAAATATCACTGATTGATTATAAGCAGTTTTTATTTTCCACTACATTTTTTCTTTTTCTTTTTCTTTTTTTTATTTCCAAAATTGTTTCTAGCTTATTAAAATATAAATAGGTACAATGTATGTATGTATGGATGGCTGGATAGATAAATAGATGATAGATAGGTGATAGATAGATAGATAGATAGATAGGTAGATAGATGATAAAGAAAATTTAGATAAAATCCTAGAAAGAAAGAAATATTTATTTATTAAAGTGAAAATAAAGAATATCATTTCAGATCCCTGGCCATTGTATAAAACTAAAACTCTCTCCCAAACAGTCATTATGTTTCCCCTCAAGCTTAAAAGGATTTTTGTTTCTAGAAGTAGTATAAATTAAATCAAATTCAGAATAAAAAAAAAGCCAGAAGCAAACCAAACTTACATAAAATGGCTCTCTGGAGAGATCTGAACTCCAGAATGTTTGGAAATAGATATCTCTATAGTTCTACACTTTCCTCAAATTTTCAGTCTCACTTCCTCCTTTTTCATTCTACCGTGTCAGCATGTTACTTTATCTCATTCTTCATAGCATGGATGGAAATCACAGATGGGAGCTCCTTCAAATTCCCTCGACCAAATTTAAAAAGCTGCATATCCATTCTCTCCTCCATCCCTTTCTGTGCACAAGGAGAAGTGTCCCTCCTCCCATCAAAGGCCAGTATGCTTCCTGCACAGTTCCACCACCCTCTCAGGGACCTCACTTCCTTATTATTCCTTCTATACCTGTCTCTCTTGGATCATTCCAATTAGATACCAAATATACTATTGCCCATGTTAAATATGCTTTCCTTGAATCCTACAGTCTCCTCAAGCTACCTACTCAATATCTAGACTCAATTTCAAAGTGAAGCAGCTCTCAAAAAATATATATGTATGCTGACTCCACATCCTCACCAACCGTACACTTCTTCATATATCTTCAACCTACCAAGACTGCTCTTACTAAAAAATTCAGCAACTTCCATGCTGCTAAAGAGAAGGGCTCTTGTTAGTCAACCTCTTATGTTCTCCCTCTCCTAAGTCTACATGGTTGACCCCCAAGCACACTTGAGAAATTTGTTCTCTTTGCACCCATCATCACATACTCTCCTGATATCCTCTGGCATTGACCATGCTTGTCTCAAGACTCTGCTTACAGTTCTAGGCTGTGCTTATTCTAGTCCTGTTGCCACTCTACACTTCTTCTATAGTCTCTAATTCTTAAACATACTTCTACTCATGGCAAGCCAATTATGCATCTCACATCTTATGCCTGAACTTAATAAGTAACGTATACTTCATAACTTCATATATTTCCACTCGAGTGTCCCTAAACCTTCTCAGATGAATCGTGTCCAAAATTAATTCATTTAGCTTCCCCTCTTCAAATTCTAGTTTGCCCATTAGTGTTTCCCACATTATTAGCTGGTACCATCATCTATATTCTTGAACCAGAACCACATGGAGGGACTCTTTATGTACTACGTCATCTCCCAAATCCAATCATCCATTACCAAGTGTTTTGATTCTTCTTCCAAAATATATCTAAACTCTATTGATTTATCTCCATTTCTATTCCCACCACCCTAGTACAAACCATCATTTTCTCTTTTGTGATCCACCAGCTCAGCTCTTACCAATGAGTCTTAGCCCGTCTCCATCCAATCCATTCTCCTCCTAGCTGTCACATTCATGTTTTTAGAATGCAAGTATCACAAAAAATACTTCTGCTTAAAGTGAGTCAATGAGTTTTTTTACCTATAAAAGTCTGAAAGTTTTAGTCTGAGACATAAGATCCAGTTTGATCTTGTCCCTTATTCCTTTGTTGTATACCACTCTCCCTCACACCATTTACTGCAGCCACATGGAGCCACATGGGAACCTTGACTGACCTTTCTTCACAAGTTTGGACCTCAGTTATGTGCTTTTAGAATAAATCATACTTATCACTATTTTATTCCAACAACTAATATGTTTCCAGGAGCATAATAGGCACTCTAAAACTATATGTTGAATATGGTATATTGAGGACAGGAACTATGATTTTCTGAAGATCTACATTTAAAGAGTATAAACATTGAATAAGAAGGGCTTGGATTGCTAATTGAGGTTTATCAACATTCAGTCAACAAGTGATTTCATCAGCTGGTGCCCTCTGTGCAACATTCTACAAAATATAGCTCTGAATTAAGCTAGAACATCCTACAAAAAATGTAGTTAAGTTAGTTCCATTGCCCCTTGAAGAGTGTAAATGGTTTAACCATAAAACATTTCTGGAGCAATGCCAACAGGCTAGAGAAAATTGGCTGAACAAAGCCCAGCAAATTACAGCTCAGGCCTTCAAATCAGGTACCACTCATAACTTTGATCTGTGAGGTTAATAAGTGATAGCCTCTGAAACCTTATTGTATCTCCTGCAGGATATATTTGAAAAAGGAACTGATTACACGGTATCTTGTTTTCTTCATAAAGGCCCAGTGTGTGTTGGAGAAGGGGAGGGCAGAGAACTCTCATTTTAGGAATATTTGTGCAGCCTCTAAGTAACTCATTTGTTTGTAAGCCTTGCAAACATAGTAATTTATCACATCTTCCTCTTCATGATGCATACCAGAAAGTTAAAATCAAATTATCCACCAACTTTCAGGACATGCATATGAATTTTCAGCCTATGTTTTGATATTGCCTTCACTTACAGTTAGGATTCTTCTTCCTGCTGTAATTTTCTATTTGGCTCACTTCTTTTGATTATGCTAAAGTGACTTATATTATACATATAAATATTATATGTATTATATACATCTTTCTTCAATGCAGGATCTAAGGTTATTTTTTTAAAAAATAAACAAGCATGACTGAAACATGAGATTGTGAAAGATGAAAAATAGTTTTTTGTATGTTGAAGATAAGCCAGCTATAAAAGAGAAGGTACAAGTTAAGAAAGAATTCTCAAGAGGCAACAAAGAATAAAGATAGTAATCAACAGGATTTTCTTGCTAAAGCCACAGGAAGAAATAAAGAGGTAACATCAGAGACGGAAAGTATACAGACTTCTAATGTAAAGAAATGTAAACAAAACAAGCAAACAGTGTGCTCACCTTTCAAATCAGCAATAATTCTTTAAAACTATAAGACCCAGTAGTCAAGAGGCCCAGGACCAGACACTTTCATATGCTATTCACAGGAGAGTAAGCCAGTGCAGAAATGACAGGGAACAATTCATAAGGCATATCAATAGCCTGAAAAACAAGTTGATGCCTATTTACTCAGCAATTTCCTTTCTGGGAATTAATCCAAAAGAAATATAAAGATTTTTTAACATTTAACTTTAAAATTATTCATTAAATAATTGGTATGATATCAAAAATATATATGAACATCATAAACAGTCTATCTTATCTGTTTTATCCTATATAAACTTTAAAAATAATATTATAAAATAATGCTAATTCCATTGAATTAAAAAATATTATATAGTAAGTGAAGTCAAGTTACAAAGTAATAGGTAGAAATTAACCAATTTACATTAAATATATTACTAAATATACATTGTAGATACATTTATCTATAAATTATATATGTGTGAGAGAGCATTAAAATTATTTTTGGATTATTGTATAACATGAGATTTTTTTCTTTCTGTTATCAATAAAAAAGACAAATATTCTTAAGCAGTTGTAGAAGCTATAGGAAAAAGATTTTGAAACTGAATACATTCAAGGATAACTAATCCAACAGCTATTCCATGGAAAACCCAGGCATTATTTTAGGCATTGGAAACAGAGCAATGAATAAAATAGTCTTGATCTCAGAAGCCTAAATTCTCATGTCAGCTCATTTCATGTAAAATCTTATATAGCCTACATTCTATTTAAAATTAAAACTTCTGTTGAGCAGAATCAACCTCAGCTGAATTAATAATGAAATGAAATATTTGGGGTTCAAAGTAGGAAAACACAAATGGGAACAGTAGAACAATCTAGGTGACAGCTAAAACCAGCCTAGCTAATCTCCCCTACAGCCTCACTGGTCACAGTTCTAGCCTATTGGGACACCATGCCCAGACCTCTGAGCCCACCTAGGCTAAACCAGAGTTGAAGTCAGGATGCCTTTGACCCTCAGTCTGCAGCCAGGAGCACTACTCATCAACCCTGGACTGACCCTCATCTCCTGACATTTGTCTCTCATTAGCACTGTAAGAAACTGGAGTCAGATAGGGGAAGAAGACCATGTGTGTAAATCCCAGGAACCCCTGCACATTTACCAACTAGCCTGTGTCTCTGCCTCTGCTCATTGGAATGAGCATGGCACAGTCATATACTGATAGAAGTGGGTACTTGAACCCAATAGGTGTGACCTGGCAACACCATGGTTCCAAGGAGCTGCAGGCTCCATTGAGCCACCCCCTCCCTGAGATGCAGCACCTCTCTCCAGTCTTGAAGGCTTCCCTGGGCTCCCCACTCTGCTCAGCATGCTTATAAAATCCCCTGTATCCCAATGATCCTTCCTTTTGGTGCTTGCCAAGCTCTCTGAGCTGACCTAGCCCATGAAGAGATGGTACACAACACTCTGCTTTATGTTATCCCCAAAATGATGCAAATGTGAACTTTCTGAATCATAGGGTCTGTATCACCCAGTGCCCAGTCAGGAAACAGAAGACATGTAATTATTTAACAAAGAGAATTAAATACAATAACTATAAGATGCATCCTTTAGTCTTAGAGACAGTAGAACAAAGAGAAAATGATGGAATTATTAACTTAGAAGCTTGAAGGTGAAGCCCTGTGGATCTGGGATACAGAACTCTGAGAAAGTAGTGCTTCATGGTGGGTGTTGGTGTCTCTGAAGTGGGCACATCTTCAAGCTGATGGAAACATTGCAAACTGAAATCAATTGCTATTACAGGAATGAACTGCTGCTGCAGGGGTGAAGAAGCATTGTTAGATGATCTCAAAGGAACAGGAGGCAGACAGGATGATGCAAGACTCTTCTTCAGTTTTCCAGTTTCCCTGCACTGTCCCCAGTGGGCAGAACCTAACAGGGAACAAGATGAAAAGCAGAAATGTGGTTGCAGAAAACCCACCCAGCATCACAAATGAGAATATAAAAGAGTGGGTTGGGAGCTTAAAGAAAATATCTTAATATACAGAATATGAGAACCCTTGGCCTCTGCTGGACTTCTTGTCATCAGGAGATGTCTTGAAAGACAGAAACTGAAAGTTTCAATAAGCCTTTTTGCTCATGGTCTGCTCTGTAGCATTCTGAATCCTGTGAGGCTGTGAATTCTGCTTATTTCCAAGCTGTTTTCTAGGAATACATCATTTATTCTCTGGAAACAGCAAACAAGATGCCTAAATTCTCTTCCTGAACATCTGGAAATCAACCAATGAGTTGAGACTGGCCAATAGAGTGTAATCATTAATTGCCAGGAAGGTATTGAGCTCAGTCCCGAAGATGTGAGCCAACAGTAATCTGGAGTGAGAAGATGTCAAGAATGTGATCCTATTTGTGTACCTATTGCAAAGTTGCACCTACTGCCAAGTCTTTGGGTGTGACTCTACAACCTTTGATGTTTTTTATATCCTGTCCTTGCCCATCTCCAAGAAAGGATTCACCTGGAGAAGGTGTCTCTATGGAATTGTTTCATCCTTTTCACCAAGGAAAAAGAACTAGGGCAGAGGATGTCCTAACATGTGACTAATGTTGGCAAAGGACAAATGAAGCTTTGAAAAGTTGAGATGACAGAGATTGTTCAAAAATTCTCATTCTCCAATGAATCAGTTTTCTTTTTCCTGTGGCTCTAGTAAAGAAACTTGTGAAGATGTAGACTTTGTACTGCAGCAAACAACCCTAGAGGACTTTGTCAATAAGGCAGAAGCATAATGAATCTCCTATATTCCCTTTACAACCATTAGGTCAGTTTTCACTATGGCTATTGCATAGTTCTGTGCTGGTGCCCAACAGGTGACATGCTCACAATTGTACACAGTCACAATTTTTATGTCTCCCCTGTCAGGGAAAACCAAGTGGCATCCAGTGAGGGTAGATGCTGTTTTACCAGCTGATTCAGAAACCACCCACATGCCCATGATAGCTCCATAAGGTCCTGGCACCTGAAATCTTGGAATGTTCTTAGGTCTCAGTCTCCCCTGTCTGTGTTTATGCCTTTTTTGAGAACAGGTGGGAAAAAGTAGCTGCATATTTTAAAAGCATCTTTCCACCTGAACAATCCATTTTTTACAGTCCTTTTACTATCATGTTCCAGTAAAAGCCCAAGTATAGAAATATTTATCTCCCTTTCTAAATATGCACTTGCTCACATGCGTTTTCGGCAGACAGAATTGAAAGTAAAAAGATTGCCCATGATGACTTCTAGTAGTAGTTGTATTTATTTGAATGAGTTAGACTATTTGCTCTAACTTTATTGCTATCTTTTTTGCACCACATTTAGGAATGAAATATATGTTATGTTGCTAAATTCAATAATATCATAGATAATCCAATATGAAAATGTCTGATTACTGATTTTTCTAGTTTATCATTATGGTATGTTTATTAAAAACTTAGTTTTTAGACTTCAGTGCATTGAATTATTCTGTTTTTTTTTTTTTTAATGATAGAGCAGAGCTCTTAACTTGATTATTCCCCAAACAGAGCAATTAAAAAAATACTTGCACAGGAAAAATTACTTTCTTATCATGCCCTGGAGCAGGATGGTTCTTTTTCACTACCCACATAAACAACACTTTACTCACATGCAGTGTCCCCTCAAATGATGCAACTGCCAGGCCTTCTCACAATCCCAAAATGCACATGCACACCTGCACACACACACTCAGAAACACATACTCAGACACATGCACTTATATACATCACACATGGCCAAGTTCTTTTCCAATACTATAAACTAGATACAATTTGAGCTGAGGGACAGAGTATGAAGAGAATGAGCATTGGAGGAGAAGTCACAGCACCAAAACAACCTAAAATCTGAGTAGTACAGTCTTAGAATCATTGAGACAGAGTATTCATATTTGCATCATCAGTACCATCAAGCTTCCTATTCCTTTTCAGAAAGCGTTTGTTTCTTGACTCCAAGTCAGAGAATGTCATGTGCTGAAACTTTAAAAATATTTCCTCATTACTTTTCCATCTACCTTATAATTAGTGACAATTCCTCCCAGATTCTGGCATAAGGCTGTTGGTCTTTCTTCTCCATATTGCTATGAGTGTTGTCTTTTTCTGTTACTTCAGTAATATTTTAATGAGAAATTCAGAACAGTTATATTGGTGGCTCCTGCCAAATTCCATTTTGGATTAGCAGTTTAATGGAAAACCAACCCAATTAAGAGAATATTGACCACTTTTTAAGCCCAGGTTAAAACATAATTACATGTAACAAAATAAGAACTAATTAAAAAAAAAGAAGATAAAACAAAACAAAATGTTACTAAGGAGATTTGAATAAATGGAGAGATGAACTATGCTCCTTGATAAGAAAACATTATAATATATTGTTAAAAATCTATTTTTCTTCAAATAGTTGATAAATTATTTCCAACCAAATTTTCACATGTACTGTCTTTTGGAATTTGACACAGTGAGTCTAAAGTCACCTGAACATATGATTAAAAGAACATTTTGAAAAAGAGAAAAATACATGGGTGAAATTTACGCTAGAATATTAAGTTATACAGTTACAAATTCTTAAAGAGTAGAAAAGATTCAATAAAAGGCAGAAATGTTACAGATTACAGAGTTCAAAATTGATCTCTTATTTGATAAAGATAAAATTTAAATTAATAGGGAAAATGTTGGATTATATCCAAAATTGCACGGGACTGCCAATTGCAACAGGAAATTAAATAATACTATATTTCTTCATTAAGCCATACAGTAAGAAACATTTTAAATGAATAGAAGGTTTAATGGTTTAAAGAAAAATAAACAATAAATGTGCTAAAATTAAATATATATAAATATGTATTTCATTTTCAAATAGGAAAGGTCTTTCTAAACAGATAAATAAGAACAAATGCAATGAGATAATTATATGAAAATAACATTGTTTTGCAGGATAAAATACCATGAACAAATTGAAGGACAAAGAGAAAACTGAGGAAATTTTTGTAAAACATGACAAACAAATGGTTCATAACATTTTAATATAAAGGCTCATATAAAAAACTAATTTTGTAAATGTCTCCTACTAAAGGCTAACTTCCTTGGTTTTCAGAGCTTTTTCCATGTGTGCCATTCTTAGAAAATAATCAGCTTAAAATAACGCTATGCCAGAGAAACATATTTTGGGGTGGCAAACTATGCTCCCCTTCAACATTTGCATTTATAAGGGAAATCTCCATTTGTAATGGTGTCTCCCTCTCTGTACCAGGAAGAAGAGGATGACTAAATATCTAAAAACAGTGGTCAATGGAGAAGGCAGATATTTAAATCTTCATAACAACATATCCTTGTTTTCTGTTCTTTCTCTGATAACATCCCATAACTGCTCTACCCACAATATCTTGTGTCTTTAGCTGGAGATGGTACTTAAAGTGGCAACTTGGGCCATTCTGGGGAGTTACTCAGTTTTCTAGGTATCTCCCATGTCTATAGGAGGTAAACATGTTAGTAAACTTCTGTTCATGTTTTTCCTATTGTCTTTTATTATGGGGTCAGTGGGCAGGTGGTGTGGGTCTCAGCCAAGAACCTAGAAGGGTAGAGGAAAAATTATTTTTCCTCCCCTACAAGACCAATACTCTATTAGCAAAAGTGATATAAAGAAAACAATTACTATACAATAAAAATTTATCAAAAAATTAGATGAAAACTGTTCAATTCTATTTATGAGAAAAACATTGACCACTAAAAAATGATTTTTTTTATAAAACATGAAAATATAAGTAATACTAATCATTTCAAAATGCTTATAAAAAATGTATTCCTTTAGTCCTGCTGTACATTATAAGCTGATAAACTATACTGAGAGTTGAAAATATACATTAAAATCCTTTAAACCAGGTATACTTTCTGGACCAACAATTCATCTTTTCATGATATGTTTCAAGGAATTATGGTAAGAGTATTTATAAATAAGATGTTCATCATTGTGATGTTATAAAAATGAAAAAAATAAATAAATCTCAACAGTAAAAGAAGGTTTAAATAATTATGATACACTTAATATGTTGCCCTGAAACTAGTATGCCTAAGACCTACTTGGGGAAGTGTTGTTAAAATGCAGAATGGAAACATGTATTATTACCCAAGACCATCATTTTTAACAAAAATCATCATTTTAGTAATTCTGTGTAATCCTCACTCTACACTTTAAGAATCACTAATTTGTTTAAGAAATAGTTGTTAATCATTAAATTCGTGTTACAGATGAATGCTTATTGACCTGAAATGATGTACATGAAAATTTTCAGCTTTTAGCAATACAATAGACCTAGTGGATATGAGTTCTTTCCTACTTCAAGTAGTTAGATAAAATGCTAAGTAAAATATAACACACAAGAAAACTTTATGCTTATAACCAACTTCAAAATTAGAAAGGAAAATCTCTAAAGGCTAGAGAATGACCAGAGTTCACAGCTAATGCAGCAAGCAAGAGCTGCTGACACTCTGACCCTAGGAGGTCTGACCCTGGTAGACCTTGTGGATGGAGTTTTATACCCACACAGAAGGGACAGAGGTGGCTTGGCACTAGAACTGAGATCCTACTTTAAGTCTAGACTCTCAAAGGCATGCTTCCTGTATATAAAGGAGATGAGGAAATCTTTACCCACAGCCCAGAGAAGTAGTAAGGAAACTGCCTTAGCTCAGAACTTTGGTGGAGAAGATGATGAAGTGTCTCTCAGGAGAACCAAAACCCCAGCTTGAGTCAAGGATGGACTCAGGTTTGAAAATTATACCATGTGAATGACATAAATCCTATGATAGGAAGCTAACAGTAAAAACTGGCCTGCAGATGAGCAAAATTACCTAATCTAAGCAGAAATAAGTGTAAAACTGCTCTGGAGAGATACTTGAAAACCCTGGGTACAAGAACTACCACAGAGGAAAGAAAACAACTAAATTTACAATAAAAAACACAAACCACACAAAGAAAGTAACCATTACAAAAGTTAATTGTGACATCAATGCAAAAGACAATTAGCATATTTAGAATAGACAATATGAAAATTTAGATCAATAATATTAATATATTTCAATATATTTATGAATTAAAAAATGAGTCATCATAAATTAATAGGTATTTATGGAACAAGAGCAAATTTAAAAACAATCTTCCAGAAATGAAAAATATTGGCATCAATCTTAAACGCTTAGTGTATAGTTCAAACCACACGTTAGATACAATTACCAGTGTAATATAGTGTTCTGGAAAATAAATCTAAAGAAATTGCCAGGAAGCAATGCCAAGAGATAATGAGATAGAAATATGAAAGTAAGCTCAAGATAAATGGAGATTTTAAAAATATTTAATATATATTTGATAGTATTTTCAGAAAACAATGTTAAAAAGGGAAAAAAAGCAATATTTAAAAAGATAATGCAAAAAGTTTCTTGAATATATGAAAGATACAAGACCTCATATTATTAAAGCACTCTGAATCCTGATCAGGATAATAAAAATAATCCATGTCTAGATATATCATACCAGAATTTCTGAATATTAAAACCAAAGAGAACACCTGCAAAACAATTATAGAAAAATATTTCCTAGAGATGAATGGTTAGACTAAAGTCACTCTTCTCTAAAATATCCATACAGGACAAAAGCATATAATATCTCTAAAGTGCTAAAGAAATTAACTGCCAACCTAGGCAGTTTGAAGGAACTTGAAAAAAAAATAAAAATATCATTTTAAAACAAACTCTGAGTTTTGCCCTCAGCATGAAAAAAATACAAAACTATTTTAAGAAGAAAGAGATAGGACTCATAAACCAAAAAGGGACAGAGGAAGAAAAGGTGAGCAAGTTAATTTTGTTTATCCTAAATAAGTATTAACTTAGAAATAATATTTATTAAATTGAAGACAGTAAATACACAAATTGAAATGAAAACGTTAGTCACCAATTGCATGGACTATTGGAGAAGACAATGAAAATCAAATTTGCTGTGTTTTTTGTATGGTGTAGAAGAAAAGTATAGGTTAACTTTGGATTTAGTTAAGTCAAAATGTGCATACTAACTTCTAAAATACTAGAATTGTAATATATAACTTCTAAATTAGCAGGGAATAAAAAGAATGCAAAGAAAACTTAAGTAGCAAAATATAATATGTGGATGGGAAAGATATAAATTGTAAGAATATAAAAACACTGGTTAGAAAGTTTCTTCCCAATATAGGAAAGTCCCAGTCTCTGCTGACTGAGGAAAAGGAGTGAGGTGTAAAGTGGAGAAGAGAGTTTTAAGTCTACCTCAGGCATGTTAAAATTATGAAGTAAGTATAACAAAATGTTAGTTGTTAAATTCAGTGATAAGTAAATCAATTGCTCTCATTTTATTTTCTCTACTATTTTATTTATTTGATAGTTTATAATTAAAATAAAAGCAAAGGGGAGATATTTGTGAAATAATGTTAATTTCAAAATATGTTACATATAACCCACTATTATCCCATCATTGAAGATAATGCATTTGTATTTATGCATATTTATATGTATACATTCTTTCAACCATTCTACAAAAGTAATTAAGGATATCCATAACTTACAGACAAGATAAAAAACAACAGATATTTCCTTTCCTGAATAACAAAATCAAGTGGTTTCTCTTTAACAGTTCTCTGAACAGGGTTTACCAATACTATTTATGAACTAATGAAGCAGGTACACACACACATACACACAACACAAAATAAAATGTATTGAATACAGAAGTATAGTAAACTCCTTGTAGTAAAAGGTTTTGTGGAGTTATCTGAGGCCTTGAATAAGCAACTTATTGTCTAGAATTTTTTTTGGGGGGGGAATGCCATTCATTGCTTTTGCCATCTGCTCAAGGTCATATACCTAGTTACCTGCAAAACTGAGATTGCTAACTATATCACCAAACTCAACCACCTTTCTTTTCACCGTATCATATGTTCATAGAGAAAATTATTTAGTTATTATCAAAGACAAAATCTGAAGAAGTAAGGAGTTCAGGCTATTGCAATAGAGAGAACTCGAGATTCAAAGATCAGAGTATCTGGCATAGTGGATTTGTCTTTGACTTTTACAGTGGGAAGTAGACAAGTTACAATTGGAGTGATTCACAGTTAGGATTTTTTTTTTTCAATCAGGGAAAGTCAGCTGACCAGGAAATGTTTATTTCTGTATCTAGCCAGTCTTAGTGGAAATCAGAATCCATTCTAATCTTATGTATTCACTCAGGATACAAAGAATGAGAAGTTGGGTGGGGAGGAAATTGGAAGAGTCTTTGTCTGGCCTTGTCAGCAGATTCACCAAAAGGAGAAAGGGATGTATTTGACCTTGTCAATATGAAGGCATAAGTCAGACACAAACTTAATATGTACTGTAGAGTGTCATCTTGAGTCCAGACCACTTGGGTTAAATTATCAATTCTGTGTGAACAAAGAACATAGAGCACTTCTCACCACCCAGTTCTACAAGGGTTAAGTCATAAGCCACTGCAGTCACTGACCAACCACACTCCAAGACAGTAGCAAAATGAAGCACTCTGTGCTTTGGACAAGCAGGCCTCTAAGGTAGTTAGATGTATAATCTCATGAAACATTTTAATGAGCCTGGAATCTTCCATCTTCTCATACATAGAAAAGCACTAAAGTCATTAAATGGAGATACCTATTTTTTGGGACTAGCAGTAATCTTTTACCAAGATACATGCTTGACTGAAAGCATTCCCTAGCCAAAAATCATATATATATATTGCCTTCTCCCTTACCTTAGCAGAGCAGTTTCCTCAGAGCTACTGAGAAGCTGTCTCTTGGGCTATAGTCCTCAGTAAGGTACTTGAATAAAACTTAAACTCACAATTCTCATGTTGTGTGTTTTTATTTAAGTCAGTTGCTAACTGATTATATGACCCTGGACAAATTACATAGCCTCCATAAGCCTTACATCACCCACTAGTAGAAGCAGAATAGTCATAGTATTTATTTTTTCTTTTGAGAATTAAATAAGAAAGTAAAGCACAGAATGTCAGTAAATATTAAAAATATGTTTAAATAATCAAATTTATATCTAGATATCAAAGACAGGAGTGCATACCCAAAGTATTTCAATATGAGTAATATTGTGGTATATATGTCCATTCCAGACTCTTCATTCCCATCAACAAATATATAGTATTAAATATTCAAGTGTCTATACTCTACCTTTCACTTTTTCCAACATTTTATCATGAAAATTTTCAAATGTATAGAAAAGTTAATAAAATTGTTCAGTGAACACCCATAAACACTCCCTTATTTTATATAATTAATATATCATCATACATGACTCACCACATGTCTACCTGGCTGTTCACCCATCAGTGCATGTTATTTATTGAATACATTTTTAAATGTGTTTCATACATCAGTACTTTTAGCCCTTAAACACTTCTGCAAGCATATCAATAACTAGACTTCAGTGTTTGTTTATATTTCCTTTTCTAGCTTCTACTTTTAACATATAATAATTTACTTGAATTTTGACTAAGATTTGTAGGTGTTAGATCCTCATGAATTTGTGTTTGTTATAATTTTCATGTATTGGATAATGTTTAAATTTCCTGCCATCATCAAAATTCTATTATACGCTAAAATAACAACAACTTATACATGTACACTATTGCTGTCTGCCTGTCAGTCCTGACAAAAAAAGGGAGAACATAATTTTTTTATCAAAAATATCATCTGGAGAATCAAGTAACACACCTATAGCAAATTCATCCCCCAACCCCACCTTGACTGTATTCAAATTAGATTTAGTTTAGGTTGGGGTTGATTGAGAACTTTTTCTTAGGGACATCTTAAAAACTGTCAAATTACAGAGCTTTTCAGCTGTTGAAATATGATGGCAGTTTTATTGTAATTGGATTTTCTGCATTTACTTTAAAGAATTCATTCTTAAAAATTCAGTGTCATTGAATTTGCTATTTTTTGTTTGTTTTGCTTTTAATGTTTAATGTTTTCTCTTTCTTACTGAAATAATAGAAGCTTACTGTGGAATGAATTGAAAATATGCATAGGCACCCATAATCCAACTGTCCAAATATAACTAATATTAACATTTTTATATTATTCCTGATTTTATACATACATATATATATATATACACCCAATAGAGTTTATTATTGTCTGTTTCCTGTTGTCAAATGAAGTAAAAATTTCTACTTGGATTGACATCCAATTTGAAGGCGATCTTAGAGACAACCAGACTTAACACATAGACTACAAATAATGCAGACATGAACTTTACTTTGAAGTACCTTAAGGACTACCTGAAAGATATGATAAGCTATTTTCAAAGCTTATAAAATAGAAGCACAAGTGGTTCATGAGACCACAACATAGACATATCAAGCCATACATATTAAGATACTCTGTGCAAAAGAAACAGCGTTGTTTCACATTTGAGCCCAAAGTAGAAAAACAGAAGATAGGCAATTGATTTGAAATATTATTCTTTGCAAGGACTAGTCTATGTATTCTGTCCCAAAGTAAGTAGTAGCAGTGACTTACTGTAACTGTGTTTGATAACAATTTGGGATATTTTGTAGAAAGCCAAGTAATGTATGCATGTGTATTTAAATGTGTTTATTATAAAACTGTTTTATAAACAAAAAGATATAAGTAATGTTTCTATGGAAGTTATTATCTTACACCTAGGATTAGTTATAGCTGCATACTAGAGAAAAATCAACTTAATGCTGGTAAAAGTCATACAATCTTATTATTTTAAGTAAATAATCTCAGTGTCAATAGAGACATAGGGCATGGTATACAGTAGCTGCAGAAGCTCCAACTATCACATTGGTATTCTAGCAAATAAAGAAAAGAAAATGGATAAAAGAGGAGCCACTCCATTTAAAGACAACTCACAAAAGTTGCATACTACTGTTTCTCATATCTCACTGTCCACAAATGTTGAAAACAAGTCTGAAAATGTGGTATTTATTCTACTACTTATTACTAAGGTACAAGAGGAGATTGGATATTAAGGAACAGCAAAAATCTGTCACAGTCAACTTGGGTTCTCATATATAATTCTTATTCAATCTGCTGCCTTGTGTTGCTTTGATTGAGGAATGTGAAGAAAAAAAAGTATTTTAATAATCTTTTCAGATAATTGTGGGTATCTTTTGACACTTAACAAGTGATAGTTTCTTAAGGGGTAGTTGCAAGGTGGAATCTAAAATCATGTCAATATATTTTTTTGCATCCCGTACACTTGGGAGACAAGGAGGGTGAAAAAGGCATATAATGTCTTCCTACTATTATGAAAACTGCTTTCACATTTTAGGCCCTTCAAAAGAGTCTTAGGGATCCACCAGGGTGCTCAGAGTCATTCCTGTCATAATAATCTTAATTTTGTCTTTATCTCAAGTCTGAATTTTAATCAGTCTTTTTCAAAGACTTCATTAAATCCATTTCTTACTATTTAGAATATAAAATTAGTTGGCATTCATAGCATTGATAGTTTTCAACTCTAGAATACCTTTGTTCAATCTCATTTCTGCTTGTAAAATTGTTAGTTCCCTACTATGCTGATATATTTCTTATAACATATTGCTAAATATCACCAATACTGACCAGCACCTACTTGTGTTTTACAACCTCTTCTTCTACGAACACAAACATAATAAACACACAATATGCCTCTCAAAATACCACAGTTGAAAGTTTTAGAAAATGTTTTGTGACAGAAAAAAAATGTCTTTCCAACTTTTCCAGCCTCAATATAATTTTTTCTTTACCATCTGTTGCTCAATCGCTAAGGAAAAGCCAGATCTTTCAAGCCCTGCCTCTTCTCAGCTCTATCAATAAAGACAGGATAAACTGGGCTGCAATAACAAAGAAAAACAATATCTCACTGGCTTAAATAAAAAAAAATTTCTTCCTCACATTATAAGTCAAACTTAAATTATTCCACATAGTCACTCAAAGGCCCAGTTTGATGGAATCTGCGATTTTGAAACTGTCACATCAGTAAGAAGATCTGGGGTATGCTACAGCAAGCAGGGAGAGCACTACAGTGACTCATACTGACAATTAAAAGCTTAAGCCTGGAAATGACATCCACTGGTCAGAATGGATCACATGGCCCCACCCTCCACCAACTACTAGAAACTTCAGAAATGCAAGCATGGCTTTTGTCTTAAATGAGAGGAAAATGAGCTATATGGGAAGCTAGAGAATATTATCCAATATTTTTTCCAACTTACAAAGTTAGTTTAAACACTTAGAAACTGTATTGGTAAATTTAATATTCATTTTCCTTTTTGATTAATTCAATTATATATTTGACAAACAGACTTTACTGAATACATACATTTTAAAAATATAATGAGGTAAACTTTTATCATCATGGAGATTCTTAAAATCTCTTATATGTCCTAACACTGGATATAAAACAATATTTCATTTTAAAATCAGACATTAAATTAATTAGCTAATCAAATAGCTGAAGATTGTAGTTACAAGAGTAATCTATTAGTCTAATAGGTCTAATTCTCTTAGACATTAAAAAAAGTCAATTTCTGACCAGGATGCAAAATTATTGGAAAATAATTATAACTAATTCCAAATCTTCTCTGGGATAAAAAATACTAACACTCTAAGGAAACAATGATCTCACCCCAGACTGTTTGCAACTACCTTTCACATATATTTATATATACATACTGCCTTGAAGAAGTGTTTTGGTTACCTGAAATGCCTGCTGAGTAACCAGTCAGATGTTGGTTAAAAGTATCATAGCTACTGATAAAATGCACTGAGTCCTAGTTATATCTGTAATGGTGACTCCAGAACCAAAACCTGACAGTGATTACCTAGCTCACATTTTAGGATTTGAATCATAAATTTATTTTCATACTGGATTAGAATCTCTAACTCATCCATAGTCAGGTACACTACTTGATTGGGTTCAAGTTAGCTTGATCGTCCTCAATTTACAATGGGATTACATCCCAATAAACCTCTCATAAATTGAAAATATCATAGGCCAAAAATTTATTTAATACACCTAACCTACCAAATATCAAGTTAGGCTAGCCAACATTACATGTGCTCAAATCACTTACATTAGCCTACAGTTGGGAAAAATCACCTAACACAAAACCTGTTTCATAATAAAGTGTTGAGTATCTTATGTCATTTATAGAATACTGTACTGAAAGTGAAAATCAGAATGGTTGTCCAAGCTCAGATTGATTCCCTCCATGATCTCATGGTTGAGTGGAAGCTTACAGCATCACAAGAGAGCAACTTACACTGTATCATTAGCTTGTGAAAGAATACAATTCAAACTTGGAAGTATGGTTTCTTCTGAATGTGTATTGCTTTTCACCAGTGTAAATCAAAAAATTATTGTCAAACCATTTTAAGGCAGGACTATCTGTATATTGTTTCAGTCTATTTTGAAATCTCCTTACGTTGTTCCTAATCAGTGACTATTAAATGTAAATGACATTTTACTGAGTGATGTAAATTACAAAGCTATAATGACTGTATGGTAGCTCTCTTAGGATTTGACAATATGTACCTAATAGCATAGCTTCAAAATATATGAAATAAAATTAACACAACTGCAAGGAGAATTTGGTAAGATTCTAACAACTCTTTCATCATAAATAGTAGCATGGGCAAAACATTTATAAAGCTAAACTGGATTTGAAATTCACAATTAATAATTGATCTAATGACTATATTCAGAACTAAGAAACAAAATTTAGAAAATGTACTTTCCTCTCATGTATATGTTGAGTGCAAACAAAACTGACTGTGAACTATGCCTTAACAGATTGAATGATTTAATAAAAATTAATAACATCATAAATGCCTACTGAGTAATCACAATGTAATTAAGTTAGTAATTGAAAACAAAAAAGTTTAAAAGAAAACATACATTTAGAAATACACATGCAAAAACAAGTATACATAATTACTTTCAAACATCTTAAAAACTCAGTTAAGAAATAGATCATGAAAGAAAATAGAAAAAGTAAAACTAAATGATAATTTGTTTATTACAGCTAAAGCAGTGCTAGGAGGGAAATTTATATTTAATGCCCATATTGGGAAGGAAAGTCTAAAACTCCATGATCTAATCACTGATTTAAGAAGTTAGGAGGAGGAGATCAAGATGGCATAGTAAAAGAATGCAGCCCTCCACAAACACATCAAAAATACATCTTCAGAATACCAAGTGAATGCTGGCAGAAGATCTCATGCAACCAAAGCTACAAGAAAAAGCCCCACATAGCAAGGTGGGAAGAAAGGAATAAAAAGTTATCTGGATGGGACCTGTGTCCCTGGGAGGGAGCTGTGAAAGAAGTAAGGCTCCCATGCCCTTGGCCTTTGAAATGGCCAAGTGCTGAAACTTGGGCTTCAGTAGACAGATTTGGGAGGAGGACTTAGTTTGGCTGCATAGAGACAGACCAAAGGGCCAGGAGTATAGTCCAGGCCACCATCAAGGATATGCACAGGATGAAGCATGTGTCAGCCATAAGAGCCCCATTATCAGGACACATGGGACATGAGTCCACCATAGGAGCTGCATTGTCAGCGTGCTCATTGGAGAGGCCTGGCTCCAGCCACATCAGGCTTTGAGAACTCACACTTACCAGAGGCTGGGCTAAATCTGAGCTAATTATCATTGCTCCTGCAGTGGAGGCAGCTCTGGGAATGGTGTCAGCAGCAATGGACTTTGTGGAAGATGCCCAGTTGATGGGCAGCAACATAGAGTTGTATGACCCAGTGGACAGCACCTTGGGAGGAATACACAGATTTTTTTTCCCTGTGGGAGTGCTCCAGTCTTGCCTACCTCACACCACAGCCTGGAACCAGACCTGGGAGTTTCTACTTCAACAGCTGAGTAGCAAACCCTGCCCTGACATGGCTGTGATAACCACAGAGTGGAGGAGGCCCCACCCAATATCTGGTGCATGCTCTAGTCACAATACCAAAGACATTTCCTATCAAAGGGACAATACCCATCACACACTGAGGAGGCATCCTTAAGAAAAATAGACATTTATAACAAAAACAGCCCTCACACTAAAAACATCAAACTCGGTCTACACAGGGATTCTCCTACATCCATCCCTTCAAGACCCCAGTTGGTAATTCTTTCTACTAAGTTCATAGAATCATAGAAATTTATGTAAGATAAAAAAGCAGAGGAACTATGCCCAGTCAAAAGAATGGTAGAAATGCCTTGAAAAAAGAAAGCAATGAAACAGACCTCACCAGTCTACCCGACCACAAGTTCAAAAAGGAGGTAATAAAAGTGTTAAAGGAATTAAGAAAGACTATCAATAAAAATGCAAAACATTGTAACAAGGAACTAAAAACTATAAATAGAAGCCAATCAAAATTAGACAACTCAATTGCCAAGATAAAAACTGAACGGAACTAAAGGCAAGGGCTAGCAGATTAAATAATACAGAAAAATGAATAAGTGATCTGGAAGACAGAATAATGGAAATCATCCAATCAGAACAGCAGACAGAAAGACAAATAAAAAAAATGAAAGCAAGATATGAAATTTAGATTTAGAAGATGGCAGAATAGGAGGACACAAAATTTGCATCTCCTCACAACTAGGGCACCTACTAGGCTTTGGTGGGGGAACTTGGACACTTAAGGGGATGAGGGGAATCCATGCATGATCAGATAGGAGATGGGAGGGAAGGAGGGGGTGAAGAAAATTGGAGGGCAGGATGGGACCAGTGCCCCTGAGGAGGGGTTGGGGGAGATGAGAGGGTCCCATGCTTGGAGAGGTCCACTCATGGTAAGGGAATCATCAGGGAGGGAAACAACAGGGATGGAGAGGGACTTTCAGGGGCTCTGGGGATTGGAGTGAAACACAGTGAGTGTCTCCACCTCTCACTTATACCCCAGCAAGCCTGCTGGGATCCTGGGCCTGAACCCCCATATATCTGAGGCCCCCTCTGACCACTCAGATCCTTGGTCTGAGTCATCCCCCATGCAAAGCCTCTTCTGGCCTTGTGGGTCCTGGGCCTGAGCCCCTGTCCCTGCCCCCAACCAAGGCTACTTCTGGCTGTGAGAGTCCTGGGCCTGAGTACCCACCCCCCAAGGTCTATTCCAGCTGCACAAGTCCTAGACTTGAGCACACCCTCTAAGGCCTCCTCCAGCTGCACAGCCCTGCCCATGAGCCCCACCTCCACCAAAGCCTCCTCTGGCTACACAGGCCCAGGTGGGTGGGGCACCACCACCCTCCAAAGCTTCCTTTAGCTGTGCACTCCTGTGAGTGTACCTGTGCAGGCCTGCACCCCAGCTGGCCTGTGTGGGCATATGTGCTCCAAGCCAGCCCCTGGAACAGATGCTGGTGAGAGAAACACACAAAGAGTTGAGGCTGGCAAAGCACATCCAGAGATCTACCTAGAGGTCTTGGAGGCCTACTGGAGAGTAGGGGGTAGGCTGCAGCTCACTGTTGGGCACAAACACTGACAGAGGAAGCACCAGGGAAATTTTTATTTTTTAATATTTTTGTTTTTTATTTTTATCTTATTTTTTAATTTTTTTATCTTTTGTTAATATTCTTTTTTTATGTTTTTGCTTTTGTTATTCTGCTTTGTTGTTTCATTTTCATTGTTTTTTTCTAACATTACTTATTTTTCTAATTTGTTTACTTTTTATTTTTATTATTGTTATTGTTCTGGTCTTTTCTGTCTGTCTGACCATTTGTTTGTTTCTTTTCTTTTTCTTTTCTTTTTTTTTTTCCCACACTGCATCACTTGTGGTTCTCAGGCCAGGGGATCAAGCCTGAATTCCTGTGGTGGGAGCACCAAGTCCAAGCCACAAGACTAACAAAGAACTTCAAGTATCAGGGAATACTGATCCTTGTGGAGTCTCTCAGAGGTCCTCATCTTGGCATCAAGACCTGGCTCCACCCAACTGCCTGTAAACTCCAGTACTGGATGCCTCATTGCAAGACAGGAACACAGTCCCATGCATCAAAAAAATAAGGTGGCAAAAAAATATGTTACAGATGAAGGATCAAGGTAAAAACCAGCAAGACCAAATAAATGAAGAAGAAGTAGTCAACCTACCTGAAAAAAAATTCAGAGTAATAGTAGTAAAGATGATGTAAAATCTCAGAAATATGCACATATCAACATCCGCTTCCAAATGTAGCAACCACTCAGCACTTTCCTGGAGCTGAAGCTCCCCAAGAAGTCAGCTTAATATCATCCTGTTCTTGGGGACTCCAGGATAAAATAGACTAGATCTACAGATGGAGACTTTCCTATTCTCCCACATCCCTGAAATTGTAGCTACTGTGAGATTTTATAAATGTTCTGTACCAACTCAGAAGACATCTAAGGAACCTAAGTGACCACTGTGCTTTGAAGTTGCTGCTTCATTGCTATTGCCATATTGTTCTACCCCAAATATGAGCTGGATGGGGAGGAAGCATACTGCCTGTGTCACAATCTCAACTGACCCAGGGGCAGTAGAGTGTTAAGAAGGTGTGTTCTAGAGAATCAAGATGGCAGAGTAGGAGAAAGTGAGCTCACTCCCTCTTGCAAGAGCACCAGAATAACATTCAACTGCTGAACAACCATCAACAAAAAGACACTGGAACTCACAAAAAAAAAAAAAAAAAAACCCGCCCCACATCCAGAGACAAAGGAAAAGCCACAATGAGATGGTAGGAGGGCCACAATCCCGTTAAAATCAAATCCCGTAAGTACTGGGTAGGTGACCCACAAGGTGGAGAACAGTTATACTGCAGAAGTCCTGAGGGTTCTGAGCTCCACTTCAGACTTCCTAACCTGGGGATCCAGCAATGGGAGAAGGAATCACCAGAGAATCAGACTTTGAAAGCCAGTGGGATTTGATTGCAGGATCTCCACAGGACTGGGCGAAATGGAGACTCCACTCTAGGAGGGCACACAAAAAAGTGTGCTCACCAGGACCCGGGGGAAGGAACAGTGACCCCATAGGAGACTGAACCAGACCTACCTGCTGAAGCTGGAGGGTTGCCTGCAGAGGTGGGGGGCAGCTGTGTCTCACTGAGGAGACAGGGGCACTGGCAGCAGGGGTTCTGAGAAGTGCTCATTGGATTGAGCCCTTCCAGAGTCCACCATTAGCTCCACCAAAGAGCCTGTAAGCTCCAGTGCTGTGTTGCCTCAGGCCAAATGACCAGCAGGGTGGGAACACAGCCCCACCCATTGGCAGACAAGCAGATTAAAGTGTCAGTGAGCTCCACCCACCAAATTGGATTAAAATTTTACTGAGCTCCACCTACTCAGCCCAACTGATCATCAGTCCCTCCCATCAGAAAGCACCCACAAGCCTCCTAGACAGCTTCCTCCACAAGAGTGCAGACAGCAGAATCAAGCAGTATCAGCAGTATTTCATCTTGTGGAACTGAAAATCACAGCCACAGAAAGACAGAGAAAATGAAAAGGCAAAGGACTTTGTACCAGATAAAGGGACAAGATAAAAAACTAGAAAAACAACTAAATAAAGAGGAGATAGGCACTCATCCAGAAAAAGAATTCAGAATAATGATGATGAAGATGATCCAGGACTCTGAAAAAAGATTGGATGCAAAGATCAAAAAGTAGCAAGAAAAGTTTACCAAAGACCTAGGAGAATTAAAGAACAAACAAACAGAGATATGCAACACAATAAGTAAAATGAAAAATACACTAGTAGGAACCAATAGCAGATTAACTAAAGCAGAAGGAAGAATAAGTGACCTGGAAGACAGAATGGTGACAATCACTGATGCAGAAAAGAATAAAGAAAAAAGAATGAAAAGAACTGAAGACAGCCTAAGAGACTTCTGGGACAACGTTAAATGCACTAACATTTGCATTATAGGGGTCCCAGAAGGAGACGAAAGAGAGAGGACCTGAGAAAATCTTGGAAGAGATTATAGTTGAAAACTTCCCTAACATGGGAAAGGAAACAGCTACCTAAGTGCAGGAAACACAGAGAGTCCCAGGCAGGAGAAACCCAAGGAGAAACACAACAAGACATATAGTAGTCAAACTGACAAAAATTAAAGACAGAGAAAAGTTATTAAAAGCAATAAGGGAAAAATGACAAATAACATACAAGGGAACTCCCAAAAGGTTAACAGCTGATTTCTCCGCAGAAACTCTACAAATGAGAAGGGAGTGGCACAATATATTTAAAGTGATGACAGGGAAGAACATACAACCTAGAATACTCTATTCAGCAAGAATCTCATTCAGATTCAAGGGAGAAATCAAAAGCTTTACAGACAAGCAACAGCTAAGAGAGTTCAGCACCACCAAACCAGCCTTAAAACAAATGCTAAAGGAACTTCTCTAAATGGGAAACATAAGAGAAGAAAAGGACCTACAAAAACAAATACAAAACAATTAAGAAAATGGTAATAGGAACATACATATCAATAATTACCTTGACTGTAAATGGACTAAATGCTGCAACCAAAAGACACAGACTGGCTGAATGGATAAAAAAACAAGACTCATATATATGCTGCTTACAAGAGACCCACTTCAGACCTAGGGAGACATACAGACTGAAAGTGAGGGGATGGAAAAAGATATTCCATGAAAATGAAAATCAAAAGGAAGCTGGAGTAGTGATGCTCATACCAGATAAAATAGACTATAAAATAAAAACTGTTACAAGAGACGAGAAAGGACACTACATAAAGATTGAGTGACCAATCCAAGAAGAAGAGATAACAATTAAAAATATATATGCACCCAATATAGGAGCACCTCAGTACATATGGCAAATGCTAACAACTATGATAGAGGAAATCAACAGTAACACAAACATAGTGGGGAACTTTAACACCCCACTTACACCAATAGACAGATCATCCACACAGAAAATTAATAAGGAAACACAAGCTTTAAATGACACAATAAATCAGATTGATTTAATAGATATCTATAGGATATTACATCCAAAAACAGCAGATTACACATTCTTCTCAAGGGCACATGGAACATTCTCCAGGATAGATCACATTTTGGGTCATCAACCAAGTCTTGGTAAATTCAAGAAAATTGAAATCATATCAAGCATCTTTTCTGACCACAGCACTGTGAGATTAGAAATCAATTACAGGAAAAAGAAAAACAGTAAAAAACACAAACACATGGAGGCTAAACAATACAATACTAAATAACCAACAGATCACTGAAGAAATCAAAGAGGAAATAAAATAAATACCTAGAGACAAATGACAATGAAAACACAACAATCCAAAACCTATGGGATACAGCAAAGGCAGGTCTAAGATGGAAGTTTATAGTGATACAATCCTACCTCAAGAAACAAGAAAAATCCCAAATAAGAAATTTAACCTTACCTCTGAAGAAACTAGAGAAAGAAGAGCAAACAAAATGCAAAGTTAGTAGATGGAGAGAAATCGTAAAGATCAGAGCAGAAATAAATGAAATAGAGACAAAGAAAACAATAGCAAAAATCAATAAAACTAAAAGCTGGTCCTTTGAGAAGAAAAATAAAATTGATAAACCTCTAGCAAGACTCATCAAGAAAAAAAGGGAGAGGACTCAAATCAATAAAATTAGAAAGGAAATGGAAGTTACAATGGACACTGCAGAAATAAAAAGCACCATAAGGGATTACTACAAGCAACTATATGCCAATAAAATGGAAAACCTGGATGAAATGGACAGATTCTTAGAAAGGTATAACCTTCCAAGACTGAATAGGAAGACAAAGAAAATATGAACAGACCAATCACGAGTATTGAAATTGAAACTGTGATTAAAAATCTCCCAACAAACAGAAGTCCAGGACCAGATGGAGTCACAGGTGAATTTTATCAAACATTTAGAGATGAGCTAATACCCATCCTTCTCAAACTCTTCCAAAACATTGCAGAGGAAGGAACACTCCCAAACTCATTTTTTGAAGCTACAATCATCCTGATACCAAAACCAGACAAAGATACTACAAAAAAAAAAAAAGAAAACTACAGAAGAATATCAGTGATGAATTTAGATACAAAAATCCTCCAAAAATACTAGCCAACAGAATCCAACAACACATTAAAAGGATCATTCACCATGATGAAGTGGAGTTTACCCCTAGATTGCAGGGATTCTTCAATATACACAAATCAATCAATGTGATACACCATATTAACAAACTGAAGGATAAAAACCACATGATCATCTCAATAGATGAAGAAAAAGCTTTTGACAAAATTCAGCACCCATTTATGATAAAAAAAAAAAAAAAACTCTCCAGAACGTGGGCATAGAAGGAACCTACCTCAACATAATAAAGGCCATATATGACAAAACCACAGCAAACATCATTCTCAATGGTGAAAAACTTAAAGCATTCCCTCTAAGATCAGGAACAAGACAAGGATGTCCACTCTCCCCACTACTATTCAACATAGTTTTGGAAGTCTTTGCCACAGCAATCAGAGAAGAAAAAGAAATAAAAGGAATCCAAATTGGAAAAGAAGAAGTAAAACTGTCACTGTTCACAGATGACATGATACTATACATAGAAAATCCTAAAGATGCCACCAGAAAACTACTCAAGCTAATCAATGAATTTGGTAAAGTTGCAGGATACAAAATTAACACACAGAAATCTCTTGCATGTCTATACACCAACAATGAAAGATCAGAAAGAGAAATTAAGGAAACAATTCCATTCACCATTGCAACAAAAAGAATAAAATACCTAGGAATAAACCTAACCAAGGAAGTAAAAGACCTGTACTCAGAAAATTATAAGACACAAATGAAAGAAATCAAAGAAGACACAAACAGATGAAGGGACATACCATGTTCTTGGATTGGAAGAATCAACATTGTGAAAACGACTAAATTACCAAAAACAATTTACAGATTCAATGCAATCCCCATCAAATTACCAATGGCATTTTTCACAGAACTAGAAAAATAAATTTTATGATTTGCATGGAAATGCAAAAGACCCCAAATAGCCAAAGCAATCTTGAGAAGGAAAGACGGGGTTGGTGAAATCAGGCATCTCGACTTCAAACTATACTACAAGGCTACAGTGATCAAGGCAGTATGGTACGGGCACAAAAACAGAAATATAGATCAATGGAACAGCATAGAAAGCCCAGAGATAAACTACAGTCAACTAATCTATGACAAAGGAGGCAAGGATATACAATGGAGAAAAGGCAGCCTCTTCAATAAGTGGTGCTGGGAAAACTGGACAGCTACATGTAAAAGAATGAAATTAGAACATTTCCTAACACCATACACAAAAATAAACTGAAAATGGATAAAAGACCTAAATATAAGGCCAGACACTATAAAAGTCCTAGAGGAAAACATAGGAAGAACACTCTTTGATGTAAATAACAGCAAGATCTTTTTTGATCCACCCCCTAGAATAATGGTAGTAAAAACGTAAATAAATAAGTGAGACCTAATGAAACTTCAAAGCTTCTGCACAGCAAAGGAAACTATAAGCAAGATGAAAAGACAACCCTCAGAATGGGAGAAAACATTTGCAAATGAATCAACAAAGGATTAATCTCCAAAATATATACACAGTTCATCCAGCTCAATATCAAAAAAAAAAAAAAAAACAAAACAAAACAAAACAAATAACCCAATCATAAAATGGGCAGAAGACCTAAATTGGCAGTTCTCCAAAGAAGACATACAGATGGCCAGGAGGCACATGAAAGACTGCTCAACATCACTAATTATTAGAGAAATGCAAATCAAAACCACAATGAGGTATCACCTCACACCAGTTAGAATGGGCATCATCAGACAATCTACAAACAGTAAATGCTGGAGAGGGTTTGGAGAAAAAAGAATGCCCTTGCATTGCTGGTGGGAATGTAAATTGATACAGCCACTATGGAGAACAGTATGGAGGTTCCTTGCAAAACTAAAAATGGAACTACCATATTACTCAGCAATCCCACTACTGGGCATATACCTAGAGAACACCATCATTCAAAAAGTCACAGGCACTCCAATGTTCATTGCATCGCTATTTACAATAGCCAGGACATGGAAGCAACCTAAATGTCCATCAACAGATGAATGGATAAATATGTGGTACATACATACATTGAAATATTACTCAGCTGTAAAAAACAATGAAACTGGGACATTTTTAGAGACATGGATGGACCTAGAGACTGTCATACAGAGTGAAGTGAGTCAGAAAGAGAAAAACAAATATTGTATATTAAGACATATATGTGGAGTATAGAAAAATGGTATAAATCAACCAGTTTACAAGGCAGAAATAGAGACACAGATATAGAGAACAAACATATGGGCACCAAATGGGGAAAGTGGGGAGGGTTGGGGGAGGGAATGAATTGGGAGATTGGGATACCAAATTGGACACTCTAAATATATGCAGTTTATTGTAAAAAATAAAAAAAATAAAAGTTAAAAAAAGAAATAGGCACATATCAAGAAAATGCATGAAATGTTTCAAAGGATCTGGAAAAACTAAAGAACAAACAGTGATGAACAATACAATAACTGAAATGAAATATACACAAGAAGGAATCAATAGTGAAGTAACTAAGACAAAAGAATGAATAGGTGAGCTGGAAGATACAATGGTGTAAACAACTGTCTTGGAGCATGATAAAGAAAAAAATAATGAAAAGAATGAAGAGAGTCTCACAAATCTCTGGGACAACATTAAATGCAACAACATTCAAATTATAAGGTTCCCAGAAGCAGAAGAAAGAGAGAAAGGACCCAAGAAAATACTTGAAGAGATTATAGTCAAAAACTTCCTTAACATGATAAAGGAAATATCCACCCAAATCCAAGAAGTATAGAGAGTCCCATACGAGATAAACCCAAGGAGAAACATGACAAGAAACATAGTAATCAAACTTACACAAATTAAATTCAAAGAAAAAAATGTTTAAAGCAGCAAGGAAACAACAACTAACATACAAGGGAATCCCCATAAGCTTATCAGCTGATTTTTTCAGCACAAACTCTGCAGACCAGAAGGGAGTGGCAGGGTATGTTTAAAGTAATGAAAGGGAAAAACCTACAACTAAGATTACTCTACCAAACAAGGATCTCATTCAGATTTGACAGAGAAGTCAAAAACTTTACTGACAAGTGAAACCTAAGAGAATTCAGCTCAATCAAACCAGCTTTAGAATAAACACTAAAGGAACTTCTTTGGTGAGAAACAAAAGAGAAGAAAAAGAACTACAAAAAATAAAATAAAATAAAGAAAATGGTAATATGGACATACAGATTGATAATTACCTTAAATATAAATTGATTAAATGCTCCAAACAAAAGGAACAGACTGAATGAATGGATACAAATACAAGCCTCATATATATACTGTCTACAAGAGACCCAATTCAGACAGAGATACACATACAGACTGAAAGTGAGGAGATGGAAAAAGATATTCCATACAAATGGAAATCAAAAGAAAGCTGGAGTAGCAATACACATATCAGATAAACTAGACTTTAAAATAAAGACTGTTACAAGAGAAAAGGAATGACATTGCACTTTGATCAAGGCATCAATCCAAGAAGATATAGTTGTAAATATTGATGCACCCAACATAGGAGCACCTAACAGCCATAAAAGGGGAAATTGACAGTACCACAATAATAGTGGGGGACTGTAACACTCCACTTACATGAAGGGAAAAGTCATCCAGAGAGACAATGAATAAGGAAAGACAAAATTTAAATGACAAATAGACCACAGAGACCTAATTGATAGGACATTCTATCCAAAAGCAGCAGAATACACTCTCTTCTTAAGTGCACATGGAACATTCCCCAGGGAAAACCATATCTTTAGGCAAAAATCAAGCCTTGGAATACTTAAGAAAATTGAATTTGTATCAAGCATCTTTTTGACCACAACACTATGACATTAGAAATCAATTACAAGGGGGAAAAAAAAAAAAAACGTGAAAAACATACACACATGGAAGCAAAATAATATGCTACTAAATAACAAAGAGATCACTAAATAAATCAAAAAATACATAGAGGCAAATGATAATGAAAACAAGATGATCCAAAACCTATGGGATGCAGCAAAAGCAGTCCTAAGAGGGGATTTTATAACAATTGGATCCTACCTCAAGAAACAAGAAAAATCTCAAGTAAACAACCTAACCTTATACCTAAAGCAAGTAAAGAAAGAAGAACAAACAAAACCCAAAGTTAGTAAAGGAAAAAGATCATAAAAATCAGAACAGAAATAAATGAAATAGAAATGAAGAAAAAATAGCAAAAATCAATGAAACTAAGAGTTGGTTCCTTGAGAAAATAAACAAAATTGATAAATCTTTAGCCAAATTCATCCAGAGAAAAAGGGAGAGGATTCAAATCAACACAATTATAAATGAAAAAGGAGAAATTGCAACTGACACCTCAGAAATCCAAAGATGATAAAAGACAATTATATGCAACTATATGCCAATAAAATGGACAACCAAGAAGCAATGCGTAAATTCTTAGAAAGGTACAACCTTCCAAGTCTGAGTCAGGAAGAAATAGAAAACATAAACAGACCAATGACAAGAAATGATACTGAAAGTGTGATAAAAACTTCCAATAAACAAAAGTCCAGGACCAGATAATGTCACAGTGGAATTGCACAAACATTTAGAGAAAAGCTAATGCCTATCCTTCTCAAAGTCTTCCAAAATTGCAGGGGAAGGAACATTCCCAAGCTCATTCTAGGAAGCCACCATCACCCTGTTACAAAAATCAGACAAAGATATCAGAATACAAATTGGAAAAGAAGAAGTTAACTGTCACTGTTTGCAGATGGTATGATACTATATGTAGAAAATCCTAAAAATGTCACCAGAAAACTACTAGAGCTAATCAATGAATTTGGTAAATTTGTAGCATAGAAAATTAATATGCAGAAATCTCTTGCATCCTTATACACTAAAAACAAAAGATCAGGAAGATAAATTAAGGAAACAATCCTACTTACCACTGCAATAAAAATAATAAAATACCCAGAAATAAATCTATCTGTGAAGGTAAAAGACCTGTACTCAGAAAACTATAGGATATGGATGAATGAACTCAAAGGTGACATGAACAAATGGAGAGTTATGCTATGTTCTTGGATTGAAAAAAATCAATATTGTGAAAGTGAATATACTACCCAAAGCAATCTACAGATTGAATGCAACAGCTATCAAATTAAGAATGGCATTTTTCACATATTAGAAAAATACTTACAATTTGTATGGAAACACAAGAGACCCCAGATAGCTAAAGCAGTCTTGGTGAAAGAAAAATGGAGTTGGAGGAATCAGGCTGCTTGACTTCAGACTATACTACAAAGCTACAGTAATGAAGACACTATGGTACTGGCATAAAAACAGAATTATAGATCAATAGAATAGATTAGAAATCCCAAAGATAAACCCACATACCTATGGTCACCCAGTCTTTGACAAAGGAGGCAAGAATATGCAATGGAGAAAAGACAGTCAATAAATGGTGCTGGAAAAACTGTACAGCTAAATGTCAAACAATGAAATTAGAATATTCCCTAACACCATACACAAAAATAAACTCAAAAAGGATTAAAGACCTAAAAATATGAACAAATATTATAAAACTTAGAGAACATAAGAAGAGCACTGACAAAAATCACAGCAAGATTTTTTTGACCCTCTTGATAGAATAATGAAAATAAAACCAAAAATAAACAAATGGAACCTAAGTAAACTTAAAACATTTTGCACAGCAAAGAAAACAATAAATGAGATGAAAAAATAACCCTCAGAATGGGAGAAAATATTTACAAGTGAAGTAACTGAAAAGGGATTAATCTCCAGAATATACACACAAATCATGAAACTCAAATAAACAAAACTCCCTATTAAAAAAAAAGGGCAGAAGATGTAAATAGACATTTCCAAAAAAGAAATACAGATGGCCGACAAACATGTGAAAAGATGTCCAACATGATTAATTATTAGAGAAATGCAAATCAAAATTACAATGAGGTATCAACATACACTGGTGAGAACAGTCACCATCCAAAAATCTACAATAAGTGCTGGAGAGCATATGGAGAAATGGAATCCTCTTGCACTGTTGGTGGGAATGTAAATTGTTACAACCACTATGAAGAAAAGAATGAAAGTTCCCTAAAAAGTAAAAATAGAACTACCATATGATCCAGCAATCCCACTACTCAGCATATACCCTGAGAAAACCATAATTTGAAAACACACATGCATCCCAATGTTCACTGCAGCACTATTTACAATAGCTAGCACATGGAAGCAACCTAAATGTTTATTGACAGAATGATTAAAGATGTGACACATGTATACAATGGAATATTACTCAGCCATAAAAAGAGAGTAAAAAAAATGGATCATTTGTAGAGATGTGTATGGACCTAGACTCTGTCATACAGAGTGAGGTAAGTCAGAATCTAGAGAAATGGTATAGATGAACCTATTCACAGCATAGGAATAAATACACAGACATAGAGGACAAACCTGTAGACACGGCGGGTAGGTAAGTGGAGTGGGATCAATTGGGAGATTGGGATCGACCTATGTATACTACCATGTGTAAAGCAGATACCTAGTGGGAACCTGCTGTATAGTGCATAGATCTCAGCTTGGTGCTCTGTGGTGACCTAGATGGGTGGGATGGGGGGGGTGAGTGGGAGAGAGGGAGGGGATATATGTATACATATAGCTGATTCACTTCATTGTACAACAGAAACTAACACAAGTTTGTAAAGCAACTATACCAAAATTAAAAAAAAAAAAAAAACTTAAAAGTGTCAAAAAAAAAAATGCAATTTATGGGATAATATAAAGTGTGCCAACCTATGCATAATGGGGATTCCAGAAGAAGAAAGAGAAAAGGGTATTGAAAAGTATTTGAAGATATTATGGCTGAAAACTTCCAAAACCTAAAGAAGGAAGTATATATCCAGGTATAAATATCACAGAGATTCCCAAGCAAAATGAATCCAAACAGACTTACACAAAAGACATATCATAATTATAATGGCAAAATTTAATGATAAAGAAAATAGTATAAAGTCCACAAGAGGAAAAAAAGTGTCTGTTATAAGGGATCCCCAATAAAACTATCAACTGATTTCTCTGCAAAATTGTGTAGGCCAGAAAGGAGTGGCAAGATATATTCAAAGTTCTGAAGGGTAAAAACCTGCAACCTAAGATAGTCTAACCAGCAATATTACATTTAGAAGAGAAGGAAAGATAAAAAAAAAAAAAAAAAGTTCTTAGACAAGCAAAAATTAAAGAATAGAGTAATACTAAACCTAAACTAACAGAAATATTGAAAGGTCTTCTCTAAGTAGAAAAGAAGCAAGAATGTATAGGAAAGGGAAAGTAAAAATAAGAAAGACAAATATATAAAAGGATTGAAGATGGCTTAAATAAGCCATTACATAGAATAAAAATCAACAAAAGTGTTTTCTGAAAATGGTTATAACCAAAATGAAGAGCACAAGGAAAAATGTGAAGATGTAAAAGAGGGCATCATAATTACAAAATGTTGGGGAGGAGTGTAAGAAAATGTATATCTTTTAGAATGTGTTTGAACTTATGTGACTATCAGTCTAAAGCAAGTAGTTATATCTAAGGGTTAATATACTTGAAAATCAGGGTAACAACAAATCAAAAACAACAGTCAAACCAGAAGAAGGAAAACAAAAATAAGAATAAAGGAACAAAGAAGAAATACAAAATCAACTGGAAACCAAGATTAAAATGGCAATACATACATACTTATCGATAATTACTTCAAATGTCAATGGAATAAATGCTCTAATCAAAAGACATAGAATGGCAGATTAGATAATAATACAAGAACTTACATTTTGCTGCCTACAAAACACCCACTTTAGGCTGAAACACTGAGATGTTGGAAAGTGATATTTCATTAAAATGCAAATGATAAGAAACAAGGGTAGCAATATTCATATCAGATAAAATAGACTTTAAAACCTAGGCCATAAAGAAAGACTAAGATGGACATTATATAATGATAAAAGAATCAATAAAAGAAGAGGATATTACATGTGTTAACATATGTGCACCTAATGTAGGAGTATCTAAATGGATAAAACAAATACTAATAGATATAACAGGAGAAATTTACAATCATACAATAATATTAGGAGACTTTAACACACCATTGACACCAATGAATAGATCATGCAGACAGAAAGTCAGTAAGGCAACAGAGATCTTAATAGATAAGAGAACAGTTGGACTTAACTGATTTCTACAGGACAATACAACAAGAAAAAGCAGAAAACACATTCTTTTCAAACATACGTGGAATACTTTCTAGGATAGACACATGCTACGACACAAAATAAGGTTCAACACATTTAAGAGAATAAAAATTATTTCAAGCATCTTTTTTTATCAAAGTGGTATGGAACCAAAAATCAACCACAGAAAGAAAAAAGAGAAAAAAATACATGGAGGCTAAACAACATGCTATTAAAAAACCAATGGGTCAACAATGAAATCAGAGAGGAAATAAGAAAATACCTTAAAACAAACAACAGTGAAAACAATGATACAAAGTCTAAGGGATGCAGCAAAAACAGTCTTAAGAGGAAAGTTCATAGTGAGGCAGGCCTTTTTCAAAAAACAAGAAAAATCTAACAATCTAACCTACCACCTAAAATAATTAGAAAAAGAAGAATAAACAAAACCTAATGTCGGCAGAAGAAAACAAATAATAAAGATCAGAGAGGAAATAAAGATTAAAAAACACTCTTAAAAAAATCAATAAAACCAAGAGCTGTCTTTTTGAAAGGATAAATAAAATTGACAGAACTCTGGCCAGACTCACCAATAAGAAAATAGAGAGGACCCAGATAAACAAAGTAAGAAAAGTAAGAGGAGAAATAGCAACTCATACCACAGAAACACAAAAAATCATGAGAGAATACCATGAACAATTTTATGACAACAAATTTGACAACCTAGAAGAAACAGACACATTTCTGTACACATAGAGTCTGCCAAAACTGAGTCAAGAAGAAACAGGTAATTTTAACAGATCTGTCAGTAGAAGTAAAATAGAATCTGCAATAATAAAACCAACCAACCAACAAACCAACAAACAAAAGAGCTCCCTGCAAACAAAAGTCCAGGGCCAGATGGCTTCACTCTGGAATTTTACCAAACATACAAAATAGAACGTAGACCTGTCCTCCTCAAACTCTTCCAAATTATTAAAGATTAGACAATACTCCCAAAGTCATTGTATAAAGCCCCCAACAACATGATACCAAAACCAAAGACACTAGGAAAAAAGAAAATTACTGACCAATATCAATATAGATGAAAAAATCCCCAACAAAATATTAGCAAACTAAATCCAACAACATATAAAAAAGATTCTACCTTATGAGATCAAGTTGAAATCATTCCAGAGTTTCAGGGATGGTTCAACATACATAAGTCGATCAATGTAATACACCACAGTAACAAAAGAAAAGATAAAAAAACACATGAACATCTCAATAGATACAGAAAAAGCAACCAATATCCATTCATGATAAAAACCCTTACTAAAGTGGGTATAGAAGGAACATATCTTAACATAATAAAAGTCATTGATAACAAACCCACAGCCAATCTAATACTGAATGTTGAAAAGCTGAAGTCCTTCACACTAAATTCTGGAACAAGACAAGGATGTCCACTCTCACTGCTTCTATTCAGCATAGTAATGGAGGCACTAGACACAGCAGTCAAGCAAGAAAAAGACATACAAGTTATCTAAATTGCAAGGAAAGAGGTAAAATTGTCATTATATACATATGCAAATGACATGGTACTCTGTGTAGAAAACTCCAAAGACTCTACATAAAACCTGTTAGAATTAATAAATGAATTCAAGAAGGTAGCAGGATACAAAATTAATATATAGAAATTGATTGAATTTCCTACACTAACAATGAAATATCAGAAAGAGAAATTTTAAAAAGTAATAATCCCATCTAAAATCGTGCCAAAAAATAAAATAGGAATTAATGAAACCAAGGTGGTGCAAAACCTATACACTAAGAACTATAAAACATTGATAACAGAAAGTGAAGTTGATTCAAAGAAATGGAAAGATGCCCCATGCTCTTGGATTGGAAAAAAATTAATATTGTTAAAATGGCCATACTACCCAAAGCAATCTACAGATCAATACCAAATTACCCATGACATTTTTGACAGAACTGGAACAAATATTCCTAAAATTTATATGGAAGTACAAAAGACCTGGAAAAAGAACAAAGCTGGAGGCAAAATGCTCCCAAATGTCAGACAATACCACAAAGCTGCAATAATCAAAATAGTGTAGTATTGGCACAGAAACAGACATATAGATCAATGGCACAGAATAGGGAGCCCAGAAATAAACCCCCACACTTATAATCAGTTAATCTTTGACACACAAGTCAAGAATACACAGTGGAAAAGCACAATCTCTTCAGCAAGTGGCTTTGGAATAGCTGGACAACCACATAAAAAATAATGACATCAGATTATTTGCTAACACCGTAAATAATAATAAACTCAAAATGGTTTGAAGATCTAAATGTAAGAAATTAATGAAGTTAGAATATTCCCCCACACCATATACAAAAATAAACTGAAAGTGGTTTAAAGGCCTATATGTAAGATGTGAAAATATAAAATGCCTAGCAGATAAGCAAAACATTATCAATCATAAAATGCAGCAATATTTTCTGAGATCAGTCTCCCAAAGCAAAAGAAATAAAAGCAAAAATAAACAAGTGGGACATAATCAAACAAAAGATTTTGCACAACAAAGGACTCCATAAACAAAACAAAAAGAAAACCTATGGACTGGGAGAAAATATTTACAAATGATGAGATTAACAGGGACATAATTTTCAAAATGTACAAACAGCTCATGCAATTCAATATCAAAAACATAAACAAAGCAATCAAAAACTGGGCAGAAGACCTAAATAGACATTTCTCCAAATATATACAGATGGCCAATAAGCACACGAATAGATACTCAACAATGATAATTATTAGAGAAATGCAAATTAAAACTATAATGATGTATCACCTCACTCCATTCAGAATGGCTATCATCAAAAAAGTCTACAAATAATAAATGCTGGCGAGGGTGTGGAGAAAAGAGAATCCTTCTACATTGTTGGTGGAATGTAAACTGATGCAACCACTATGGAGAAGAGTATGGGGGTTTCTTAAAAAACTAAAAATAGTGTTAACCATATGACCAAGCTATTTCACTCCTGTGCATATATCCAGAAAAGATGAAAATTCTAATTCAAAAACATACATGAACCCCTATGTTCATAGTAGCATTGTTTATAATAGCCAAGATGTGGAAGCAACTTAAGCGTCCATCAACAGATGAATGGATAAAGAAGATGTGGTATATACATACAATTAAATATTACTCAGCTGTAAAAATAATGAAATATTGCCATTTGAGGCAACATAGATGGACCTACAGATTATCATACTGAGTGAAGTAAACCATACAGACAAAGAAAAAAATTAGTCGTATGTGGAGTCTAAAATATAATACAAATGAATCTATTTACAAATAGAAACAGACTGACAAATATGGAAAACAAACTTACATGGAAAGTAGGAGAGGCATAAATTAGGAGTATGGGGTTAACAGATAAATGCTACAAAATATAACAAAAAAGATAAATAACAAGGATTTACTGTATAGCACAGGGAACTATATTCAATATCTTGCAATAACCTATAATGGAAAAGAATCAGAAAAATATATATATGTGTAACTGAATCACTTTGATATATACCTGAAATGAAGTAAGTCCTCTACATACGAATGATTTCTGTTCTGAAAGCACATTCATTAATTCCAATTTGTTTTGTCCAACTTTGTCCAACAAAGTTAGCCTAGGTACCCAGCTAACGCAATCGTCAATATAGTTATATACTATAATAGGTTTATAATACTTTTCACACAAATAATACACAAAAAAACAAAGAAAACATTTAATTTTACAGTACAGTACCTTCAAAAGTACAATAGTACAGTACAACAGCTGGCATACAGGGGTGGCATCAAGTTAACAGGCAAGAAGAGTTACTGACTGGAGGAGGGAGAGCAGGTGGGAAATGGTAGAGCTGAAGGATCGTCAGCAAGAGGAGATGGAGGGCAAGCTGCAATTTCACTCATGCCTGACTTTGATGGCACAGGTTCTGGTTCTTTGCTGGATTTAATTCTATCTGCCCTCTTGAAAAAATGATCCAATGATGTCTGGGTAGTAGTTCTTTATTTCCCATCATATATGACACAGTAGCACTGGATTTTGCATTCTGAACGCTACTGCAACCTTCATGTAGTGTTCTATGTTTGGGTCTGGTGCCTCAAAAACTAACAGTGCCTCCTCAAATAAAGAAAAGCCCCTTGCCATTTCCTACATTGTGAGTCTTTTTGGTTCTTCAGTTACTTCTTCTTCCTCTTTTCTCTCTTCATCCTCTCTCTGGGCCTCCAATTTAATCAGGCCTTTATTAGTAAGCTCTCTGTGTTGCACACCAAGGAGCTCAATGAAGTCATCCTCTTGCAGATCTAGCTTCAGCTTCTCCCTGAGGGTCTCTTAGTTGCTAAAGACTTCTTTGGACTGCTCATCCATTTTCTCAAATCCACAAAAATTGTGAACAAACTCTGGGCAAAGTTTCTTCTAAACCCCACTCATGGCTGTAACCTCACACCAAGCAAAGTCAATGTTTTTTATGGCCTTGTAGATATTATAGTCTTTCCAAAATTGTTACAAGGTTGTTCCTGATTCATTACTCTCCTTTACTGCCTGATGAAAAGTGTGACATAAAGAATATTCCTTGAAAGTCACTATAACTCCCTGGTCCATAATTTGGATGAGTGATGTAGTATTTGGTGACAGATACACTACTTTGACATTGGGATGAAAGTTGTCCATGGATGTGGGGTGGCCTGGAGCATTGTGGAGCAGCAAAAGAATGTTTTATGGGACATCCTTCTCCAAGCAATATTTCTCTACATCCAGGAAAAAGTGGTGGAAGACATAGCCTTGGAAAACGGCCTGTGTAACCCAGGCTTTGGGATTACTCTTCCACACAACAGGAAGAGACGTCTTGGCTATGTTTTTAAGGTCTCTTGGGTTATCTGAATGATAAATTAAGAGAGGCTTTAACTTTATATCACCAGAAGCATTGCTACCAAACAACAGAATTAACCTATTCTTTGCTGCTTGATAGCCTGGCATCAACTAGCTTACTGATGTAACTTTAGTTTGGAATCCTCTTCCAGTACATTTCTGTTTCATCCACATTAAAAACCTGCTTGGGTCAATATGCACCTTCATCAATAATTTCTGAAATTATTTCAGGAAATTCCCAGGCAGCTACTATATCTGCACTCACTGCCTTGCCACTTACTTTTATTTATTTATTTATTTATTTTTGGCTATGTTGGGTCTTTGTTGCTGGAGAGCATGGGCTACTCTTCCTTGCAGTGTGTGGGCTTCTCAGTGTGGTGGCTTCTCTTGTTGTGGAGCATGGGCTTCAGTAGTTGCAGCATGCAGGCTCAGTAATTGTTCATAACTTACTTTTACATTGTGAAGATTGGCTCTAGCCTTGAATTGATGAAACCAGCCATGGCTGACATTAAAAGATGCACCCTGTGATTCTTCACCATGTTTCTTTTTTAAGTCTTCATAAAAGCTTTTAATTTTCTCTTGAATCAGCATTAAGCTGAGTGGGACTTGATACTGATGTTGATCTTGCATCCATACACTGAGAAGTTTCTCCACCTCCCCCATCACTTTTCCATGCTTCTTCAACAGTATTGTCAACATCAGCTCCACAGCAGACTTCACATATTCCATGATCTTGCCCTTGTTCTTTAGAATCATGTCAATGGCTCAACAATTGATGTTATAAGAATTAGTGACATCTATCATCTTTTTGCCTCACTCCACTCTCTCAATTTTTTTTTCACTTTTGTTTCCATCATTATCACTTGGTGCTTCTTAGCAGTGCCAGCTACATCACTGCTGCTTTTACTCTTGCTTCTGGATATCTTGGGCATGAAATAAAGATAGTGTACTACTGTACTCTATACAGTACTATAAAGAACACAAAAGCACAACTACTTGTAGAGGATGCACACACATGACAATGTACACCAGATACATGAACTAATTTATGTGATTGGACCTGCAAATGCATATTAGTATCTTTGAAAGTTCACAACTTGAAGGTTTCTATGTAGGGGACTTACTGTACAATATCATAAATAATTTATATTTTAATTTAAAAAACTATAGCAAAAAATAGAAGTTAGAAATAAAATGAACCCAATAAAAGTAAAACAGCAGAAAATAATAGAATAAGAACTAAGAAAAATACATAGAATCAACAACAGCAAAAGTACATTTTTTAAAAAGATTAATTCAATTGACAAGTATGTGGGCAAAACAAGACAGAGAAAGAAAGAGGGAAGTTACAAATAAAAAGTATTAGAAATGTAAAGGGAGTAAAATAATTGATAATGCATAGCTAAAAAGTTAAAAGAGTGTAATGAGAGACATAATGCCAAGTTTGAAAACTGAGGGAAAATGAGCATTTTAGTAAAAAACCAATTGTCATCCTCTCTCAAGGAAAAAAAAGAAGTTTTAGATTGCCCTACAAACATTAAGAAACCTAGCCAATACATAAAATTCCCTGCCCATTCTGCAAATAACAGACTAAGAAATTTTGTAGGTAAGAGTTGTATCAAATATTTAAAGAAAAAGACTATTTCAACCTTAAAAACAAACAAACAAAAAAGAAAACAAAGTTCTTTTAAAAGAGTGGAAACATGGAACATGACTTTTTCTCTCTCCCCATTTTATTTTATAAAGGCCAGAATAAACTTTATATTAACACCAGATTAGATTAGAATAAGAAAAGACATTTATAGGTTAAATTAATCATTAATATAGGTGTAAAATTTCAAATGAAGTTTTACAGAAATAAATCTAGCAATGTACATAATAAATAAGATTAAATGACAATTTGGGCTAATTCCAGGAGTTCACTAGTGGTTTAACATTATAAAATCTAAAATCAAATTAATTTACCACATAAGCATATTAAATGCAAAGGAACATAAATGATAACCTCTACAGGTGCAACATAATTTCCAATAAAATGCAACACGTGTTAATTTTTACAAAATTATTATTAAGTGGAATAGAAGGATATTTGATAACCTGATAATGAGTGTCTTAAAATGAAATACAGTGAACAGCATACATAATGGTGAAATAGTAGAAACACTCTCTTTAAAATCAAGAAAAATAAGAGAATACCCACTGTCATCACTTCTTTTCAACATTGTACTAGAATTGTTGTTCACAATATGGGCACAATAAAAAGCAATAAGCTGTCTACAAAATGTAAAAATTTAAAAAAACAAAAAGAAAAGGAATCAAACTTTCCTTCTTTTCAGGGAACACTATTATCTATATAGAACAACAAATTATTACAAGTAACAAGAAAGTTTAATAAGGTTGTGGCTTAAAACCAAATGTAAAAATCAGTAGCATTTCTATGCACAAGCAACAGATGGCTATATGATGCTGCTTTTTTAAAACATACCATTTAAAACATCAATAAAAGTCTTAATAAATATAAAAGTACTTGTAATAGTTACCAAAATAGATGCATGACCTTTGTGGAGGAACCTATGAAACTTTACTGAAGTATGTTAATGAAGACCTTAACAAACAGAAAGATGTGTAATATTCATATTTAGTGATTCAAAACCATAAAGACTAGTCACAACCCATGTATTCAACACATTTCCAATGAAACTCCCATGAAAGTTTTTTATTGAAATTTGGCATTTTGATTCTAAAATTTAAAGGGAAAGCAATACAGTTGAGAAAAGGATCAAGATGAAGGGATTCGCCTTACTAGAGACCAATATTTATTATAAAGCTATAAAAGTTAATGAAATATTTTACTGGCACAGAAGAAGCTAAACAGAATAATTAAAAGAAAAGAAAATACATGAAAATGCTATATGAAAGAAATGTTATGGTAGCTCTTTAGGGTAGAGAAGGAATATTTAATAAGTGGTGTTCCAACATGAAAGATTATCCATATAGAAAAAAATATGACTTTCTATCTCTATCTTACATCATTTAGAAAATTCAATTCTAGATTAGTTAAAGCCCTACGTGTGAAAAGCACAATTCTAAAACATGGGAAGAATATAAATACCTTTATGAATTTGAGTGAAAGGAGTAACGAGGCCTTGTGCCCTTCATTGTCCAACAGACTTGTGAAGCCATTGATCAAAACAAGTCACATTGGGTAAGACCAAAGTCAGTATGGAATAGACTTATCCAAGTTTATGGATTCAGGAAAGTATAAGACTATTGAATGGGACTAGAGCTACTGCAAATACTCTACAACACATTTAAATTTATAAAACTAGAATCCAGAACAGGAAAAAATAAACATAAAATACAGGTTAGTGATTAACTCTTGTACTGGGAATAAAAGGCAAAGAGTCATAATAAGGAAAAATATGCAAGTGGTCAACATATTAAGAATATTTTATTTCTTAAGCTAAATTAAATGCATAAAAATAATCATTATGCAATTATTTGTATTTTTACTCTTGTATTTCTTATGAAATAGTTCATAGTACATTTTCAATTCTGTTGCCTATGAAGGAATGAAAAATAGGTTGGTCAAAAATTGTTCTGTGAAATAAAAGAATGAGCCTAGAGAATTCTGAGTGAAAATTTTATGATCCATGAATTTTATACTCAGCCAAAACAACAATAATAAGAAAACTCAAATAATACAATATTTACAATCTGTGTACCATTATTGAAATGTTTTTTCAAGGTTAGGTCAAAATTAGGCTATATTAAAAAATAACTTCAGTTGAGTGTGTGGCAATATAAAATCAGGAGCACAAAATTAGAAAACATTACAATCAATTAAAATAGAAATATCTAAAATGTAAATTACCTGGTTGAAAATTAATAAGTTCTTAAAATTTGCCAAAAAATAGATCTCCAAAGGTTTTAAATTAATGCTATTAGTATATGTTATTCACATAGAAAACTGAGAAAATCAATGGGTATTAATAGAAGTAAAAAGCAAAAACTCATCTATGGGCAAGGTATGAGTTCATATAAAAATTCAGTTGTGTTCTTCTAAACTGGTAATAGCCAAATTACAAAACAGTATAGAAGGAAAGATGTTATTTATGCTCATAACCAAATATGCATACTATCTAGAGTCATCATGTAAAATGTCTGCAAATTTCTAAAAAAGTAAAATAAAAAATAAGACGAAGAAAATAGACATATATACCAAAGTAACGAAAGGACTTTTAAAGAGCATAAACATATCAATTGTTCCTGTTTGCAAATAAATGAAATCCAATTTAAGCCACAGAAAAATTTTAGGGAAAAAAAATAAAACTGCTTCTAAATAGCACTTCAAAAATTTTTATGTGAAACTAAGTCAATGTGAAAAAGTAGAGGACCTTTATTTTATTATATATCAGGACATATTACAAAGCCAAAATAAATAAAACTCTGATAATGGCCCAGGAAGTGTAGAAACTAGTCCATATAAGTCAGTTTAGTATATAATAAAGATAGCTTCACAAGTCAGTGGATAAAGAATGTATTATGGACTTCTAGCTAAGATGCTACATTGACCACAAGCATCTAATATCACTGCCTCCTGAAATTCAGCTAAAGTATCAGAATAGAAAATTATTTCAAATGAAATATATTGAAAAGAGGGGAGAACAAACAGAAGATAATAGTAACAACATTTTGGAAGTTGGAAAACAGATTTAAAAAATGATGTAATCTAGCTCACTCAAAAGTAAATTTTAAAACATCAATAGAGAAAACAAAGCAATAACAATTAGCTAAAATAAAGAGAAGTGATTGAATTTCATAATGACATTTAACATGTCCTACTCTGAGTTACATGGAGACCACTACAAACATGCTCTGGAAAAAAAGACTAAAGATTTATATTTACTGTACATCACTTAAAAACAGTTTTTAAACATAAATCAGCAGAAACAATTTGAAATGTGGTACTGTACAAAACAGAGAAATAGGTCAAGGGTGACTGGTACACATTTGACAACTGACTCTGAAAAAATTAATTTATTACAAATTTTACTAACATAAAGGATGGGCATGTAATTTACAAAATTGTAATAAGTGAAAATATGGAGCCAGAGCAACAGGAATTCTCATGCATTGCTGGTGGGAATGCAAAATGGTACACACACTTTGGAAGACTGCAATTTCTTACAAAACTAAGCATATTCTTACCATACTATCCAAAATAGCACTCTTTGGCATTTATCCAAAGGAGCTGAAAACTTATGTGAACACAAAAACCTGCATGAGGATGTTTATAGGAGCTTTATTTATAATTGCCAAAACTTGGAAGCAACCAAGATGTCCTTCAGCAGCTAAATGGTTAATTAAATTGTGGTACCTCCAGAGAATGGAATATTATTCAGTACTAAAAAGAAATGAGCTGTGAAACCATAAAAAGACATGGAGGAAACTGACATTTACATTACTAAGTAAAATGAGTCAATCTGAAAAGTCTACATTCTGTGTGATTCCAACTATATGACATTCTGGAAAAGGCAAAACCGTGGAGATAGTAAAAAGATCAGTGATTGCTGGGCAAGGGGGATGAGGATGAAGGCATGAATAGGCAAAGCACAGGGGATTTTTAGGGCAATAAAAGGCTCTGTGTGGCATTATAATAATAAATAAAGTAATTATACATTTGTTTAAATGCATAGAATGTGTAACACCAAAATTGAACCCTAAGGTAAACTACAGACTTTGGGTGATTATGATGTGTCCATTTAGGTTCATTCTTGGTAACAAATCTAACATTCTGGTGAGTGATGTTGATAATGTGGGAGGCTATGTACATGTGCAGTAGGAAATATATGGGAAATCTCTGTACCTTCCTCTCAATTATTCTATAAACCTAAAACTGCTCTTAAAAATATTTTCAAAAGAAAACATAAATATATATCACTCTTTACTATAAATTCCATAGAGCCAATTGATTCTCACACAATGCTTTTATCTATGTTTTTTTGCCAATTTTTTTTATATATAGGGAATCTATGGTTGTAAATGATGGATAAGAGTAGCTCCACCATGAATACTGGTTATTTTTGTTTGCTTGTGTGATGAGACTAAAGTGAAATTATGAAGATGCCCATACACAATTCCCTCAGTTGTCAATCATATAAGTGATAACAGTTTTCAACTACTGGAAGAGTATTTCCTCATTTTTTTGTGCTCTTTACAATGTAATAGCTACAAATCCACACAGTTTTCAGTTTAATGGGCCTTATTAACATTTTTCTGCCTCACCTTATTAAGCCTAGACAGTAAAATAATAAAGCAAGCCCTGATTTATAATTTGCTAATTTCTGCAGTGTAAATACTCCTTCAGTGGCTAATGTAAAGTGACCAGCATGACAATACTGAAAGTGGAATTGGTAAGAAAACTAGCAGTTTAATTTGATATGTTATTTAGAGCCATTGAAGTAAATAACAAAAATAACAAGTGGGAAGAAAGGAAAGTGAATTTTCCCAAGTTAATACATATGTTATTACAATTGTAAATAAAATCTCATTTCTAATGTTTGGAAAATGGTGGAAATAGAAGGATGACAAAATGATTTAAAGCTGTAAAATAATACTTAGAATCATAAAAAAATTAAAATAAGGGTAACTAAATGTACTTGCACACAAGATAGTTTTCCAGTAATTTGTACATCATGGTGCTCTTCCAAATTTTTCAGAACATTGACACTGAATAAAAAGATCAGAAGTAAACATTAAGATCCTATAATGTAGGAAGGAGAAATTTTGTGTTAGTGGTAAAATGTAAAACTATAATTGTTAATGACACACTTAAAAGAGAAAAAATAGGTGCAATATATATTATATAACATACAACAAGCTTAATTACAAAAATAAAACCATAACATATGTAGAATAGAAGATAATTCAATATTTATTCATCAGGTGATAAATAATACAAAGGAAAGAAATCAGGAAAGACTAATAACATTCAACATTTTAAATTTTTGAATAATTTTAAATAAAAAATATTGTATTAGCATATGGTATTTGTTTTTCTCTTTCTGGCTTACTTCACTCTATATGACAGTCTCTAGGTTGATCCACCTCATTACATACAGTTCCATTTCATTCCTTTTTATGTCTGAGTAATGTTCCATTGTATATATGTGCCACATCTTCTTTATCCATTCATCTGTTGATGGGCTTGCTTCCATGTCCTGCCTATTGTAAATAGTGCTGCAATGAACATTATGGTACATGTTTCTTTTTGGATTATGGTTTTCTCTGGGCATATGTCCAGTAGTGAGATTACTTGGTCATATGGTAGTTCTATTTTTAGTTTTTTAAGGATATATATATGGAATCTGAAGAAATGATACTGATGAACCCAGTGACAGGGCAAGAGTGGAGATACAGAAGTAGAGAATGGACTTGAGGACACGGGGCTGGGGATGGGGGTGAAGGGGAAGGTGGGATGAAGTGAGAGAGTAGCATAGACATATTACATGACCAACTGTAAAATAGATAGCTAGTGGGAAGTTGCTGTATAACAAAAGGAGATCAACTTGATGATGGGAGATGCCTTAGAGGGCCAGAACAGGAAGGGGGGAGGGAGTCACAGGAGGGAGGGGATATGGGGATATATGTATAAATACAGCTGATTCACTTTGGTGTATCTCAAAAACTGGTACCAGAGTGTAAAGCAAATATATTCCAATAAAGAACTTTAAAAAAAAAAAACTATTGTACATTTAAAAATTTTATGAATATAATGTTTTCCTCAACAAACTGTTAAAATTTTGTATTATTCAGAAAATACTAATTTGTAGTTTCTTTAAATATATATTGTGAAAAGTGAGTACTTGGATTATAATAATTTTCCCAATAACTATTTAATAAAAGTTATTACATATCCCTATTATATTGGCCTATAATAGGGATAATAAACTATGCCTATTATAATGGCATAGCATCTACAATATATAAACTCTGAAGTTTGTACAGATCTGTTACAACTTCAATCTTAGATTAGTTTAGCAATGACTATATCTAACACATATACACAGTAACTAAATTTACTTCAATAAATAATTCACTTCTCCTATACCTAATGGAACTAAAATCTCCATGTGTTTGTGTGTGTGTGTGTGTGTGTGTGTCTGTGTGAAAATATACATAATATAAAAAAAACTCTTAACCATTTTTTTAATTTATTTATTTTTCTTTAAGAATTTTTGTTGATATGCAATTGACATACAAGGAACTGAATATATTTAAAGTGTACAATTTGATATTTTTTCTCTTACTAGTAATGTATATATGGCAATCCCAATCTCCCAATTCATTGCACCCACACACACACAGTTTCCCCACTTGATGTCCATATGTTCATTCTCTATATCTGTGTCTCTATTTCTGCCTTGCAAACTGGTTGATTTGTACCATTTTTCTATATTCTGCATATATGTGATAATATAAGTTGTTTTCTCTTTCTGACTTACTTCACTCTGTATGACATTCCCTAGGTCCATCCATGTCTCTACAAATGTCCCAATTGCATTCCATTTTATGGCTGAGTAATATTCCATTGTATATATGTATCACATCTTCTTTATCCATTCATATGTTGATGGACATTTAGGTTGCCTCCATGTCCTGCCTACTGTAAATAGTGCTGCAATGAACATTGGTGTGCATATGTCTTTTTGAATTATGGTTTTCTCTGGTTATATGCCCAGTAGAAGGATAGCTGGGTCATATGGAAACTCTATGCTTAGATTTTCAAGGAACTTCCATACTGTTCTCCATAGTGGCTGTATCAATTTACATTCTCACTAACAGTGCAAGAGTGTTCCCTTTTCTCCACACCCTCTCCAGCATTTATTGTCTGTAGATTTTCTGATGATGCCCAGTCTATGTGAGGTGATAGCTCATTTTAGTTTTGATTTGCATTTCTCTAATAATTAGTGATGCTGAGCAGCTTTTCATGAGCCTCTTGGACATACATATGTTTTCTTTGGAGAAATGCCGATTTAGGACTTCTACTCATATTTTTGTTTGCTTTTTGTTTTTTGATATTGACCTGCATGAACTGTTTATACATTTTGGAGATTAATCTTTTGTCTGTTGATTTGTTTACAAATATTTTCTCCCATTCCGAGGATTGTCTTTTCATCTTGCTTATACTTACCTTTGCTGTGCAGAAGTTTTGTTTCATTAGGTCCCACTTATTTATTTGTGTTTTTATTTCCATTATTCCAGGAGGTGTGTCAAAGAAGATCTTGCTGTGATTTATGTCAAAGAGTGTTCTTCCTATGTTTTTCTCTAAGAGTTTTATAGTGTCTGGCCTTAAATTTAGGTCTGTAATCCATTTTGAGCTTATTTTTGTGTATGGTGTTAGGGAGTCTTCTAATTTCATTCTTTTACATGAAGCTGTCCAGTTTTCCCAGCATCACTTATTGAAGAGGCTGCCTTTTCTCCATTGTATATCCTTACCACCTTTATCATAGATTAGTTGACAATAGTTTACCTCTGGGCTTTCTATCCTTTTCCATTTATCTATATTTCTATTTCTGTGCAATTAGCATATTGTCTTCATTACTGTAGCTTTGTGCTATAGTCTGAGCTCAGGGAGTCTGATTCCTCCAGCTCCATTTTCTCCCTCAATATTGCTTTGGGATCTTTTGTGTCTCCATACAAATTTTAGGATTTTTTGTTATAGTGCTGTGAAAATGCCATTGGTAATTTGATCTGGATTGCATTGAATCTGTAGATTGCTTTGGGTACTATAGTCATTTTCACAATATTGATTATTCCATCCAAGAACATGGTATATCTCTCCATCTTTGATTTCTTTCATCAGTGTCTTATAGTTTTCTGAGTACAGGTCTTTTACCTCCTTAGTTAGCTTTATTCCTAGATATTATCTTCTTTTTGTTACAATGGTGAATGGGGTAGTTTCCTTAATTTCTGTTTTTGATCTTTTGTTGTTAGTGTATAGAAATGCAAGAGATTTCTGTGTGTTAATTTTGTATCCTGCAACTTTACCAAATTCATTGATTAGTTCATGTAGTTTTCTAGTGGCATCTTTAGGGTTATCTATGTATAGTATCATGTCATCTGCAAACAGTGACAGTTTTACTTGTTTTCCAATTTGGATTCTATTTATTTCTTTTTCTTTTCTGATTATTGTGGCAAGAACTTCCAAAACTATGTTGAATACTGCTGATGAGAGTGAACATCTTTGTCTTGTTCCTGATCTTAGAGGGAATGCTTTCAGTTTTTCACCATTGAGAATGATGTTTGCTGTGGGTTTGTCATATATGGCCTTTACTATGTTGAGGTAGGTTCCCTTTATGCCCACCTTCTGGAGAGTTTTTATCATAAATTGGTGTTGAATTTTGTCAAAAGCTTCTTCTGCATCTATCAAGATGATCAGGTGGTTTTTATCCTTCAGCTCATTAATATGGTGTATCACATTGATTGATTTGTGTATATTGAAGAATCCTCGCATCCCAGGAATAAGCCCCACTTGGTCATAGTGTTTGATCCTTTTAATGTGTAGCTGGATTCTGTTGGCTAGTATTTTGTTGAGGATTTTTGCATCTAAATTCATCAGTGATATTGGTATGTAATTTTCATTTTTTGTAGTATCTTTTTCTGGTTTTGGTATCAGGTTGACGGTGGCCTCATAGAATGAGGTTGGAAGTGTTCTTTCCTCTGAAATTTTTTGGAAGAGTTTGAGAAGGATGGGTGTTAGGTCTTCTCTAAATGTTTGATAGAATTCACCTGTGAAGCCGTCTGGTCCTGAACTTTTGTTTGTTGGAAGATTTTTAATCACAGTTTCAATTTCATTACTTGTGATTAGTCTGTTCATATTTTCTATTTCTCCCTGATTCAGTCTTGGAAGGTTATGCCTTTCTAAGAATCTGTTCATTTCATCCAGGTGTCCATTTTTTTGGCATATGGTTGCTTGTAGTAGTCTCTTATGGTGCTTTATATTTCTGCAGTGTCTGTTGTAACTTCTCCTGTTTCATTTCTGATTTTGTTGATTTGAGTCCTCTCCCTCATTTTTTGATCAATATTGCTAAAGGTTTATCAATTGTGTTTATCTTCTCAAGGAAGCAGCTATTAGTTTTATTGATCTTTGCTATTGTTTTCTTTGTTTCTATTTCATTTATTTCTGTTCTGATCTTTATGATTTCTCTTTTTCTAATAACTTTGGGTTTAGTTTGCTCTTCTTTCTCTAGTTTCTTTAGGTGTAAGGTTAGATTGTTTTGTTGGGATTTTTCATGTTTTCTGAGGTAGGATTGTATTGCCATAAACTTCCCTCTTAGAACTGCTTTTGCTGCATCTTATAGTTTTGGATTGTTATGTTTTCTTGTCATTTGTCTCTAGATATTTTTTGATATCCTCTTTGATTTCTTCAGTGATCTCTTGGTTATTTAGTATTGTATTGTTTAGCCTCCATGTTTGTGTTTTTTTTACAGTGTTTTTCTGGTAATTGATTTCTAATCTCATAGTGTTGTGGTCAGAAAAGATGCTTGATATGATTTAAATTTTCTTAAATTTACCAAGGCTTGTTTTGTGACCCAAAATGTGATCTATCTTGGAGAATATTCTGTGTGCACTTGAGAAGAAAGTGTAGTCTGTTGTTCTTGGATGGAATTTCCTGTAGATATCTATTAAATCTTGCTGGTTTATTGTGTCACTCAAAGTTTGTGTTTCCTTATTCATTTTTTGTCTGGATGATCTCTCCATTGGTGTAAGTGGGGTGTTAAAGTCCCCCACAACTATTGTGTTACTGTCAATTTCCTCTTTTATAGTTGTTAGCATTTGGCTTAAGTATTGAAGTGCTCCTATATTGGGTGCATATATATTTATAATTGTTATCTCCTCTTCTTGGATTGATCCTTTGATTATTGTGTAGTGTCCTTTCTTGTCTCTTGCAACATTTTTTATTTTAAAGTCTATTTTATCTGATATGAGTATCGCTACTCCAGCTTTCTTTTGATTTCCATTTGCGTGGAATACCTTTTTCCATCCCTCACTCTCAGTCTGAATGTATTCCTAGGTCTGAAGTGTGTTTCTTATCTACAACATATATATGAGTCTTGTTTTTGTATCCATTCAGCCAATCTGTGTCTTTTGGTTGGAGCATTTAATTCATTTACATGCAAGGTAATTATTGATATGTATGTTCCTATTACCAATTTCTCAATTGTTTTGTCTTTGGTTGTGTAGGTCCTTTTCTTCTCTTATGTTTCCCACTTAGATAAGTTCCTTTAGTATTTGTTTTTAGGGCTGGTTTGGTGGTACTGAATTCTCCATGAAATCTGAATGAGATCCTTGCTCAGTAGAATATTCTTGGTTATAGGTTCTTCCCTTTCATCACTTGAAATATATCATGTAACTCCCTTCTGGCTTGCAGAGCTTCTGCTAAGAAATCAGGTTTTAACCTTATGGGAGTTCCCTTGTACATTATTTATCATTTTTCCCTTGTTGCATTTAATAACTTTTCTTTGTCTTTAATTTTTGTCAATTTGACTACTAAGTGTCTTGGTGTGTTTCTCCTTCAGTTTATCTTGTATGGGACTCTCTGCATTTCCTGGACTTGAGTGGCTATTTCCTTTCCCATGTTAAAGAAGTTTTCACCTTTAACCACTTCTAATATTTTCTTGGGTCCTTTCTCTCTCTCTCTTCTCTTTCTGGGACCCTTATAATGTGAATGTTTGTGCATTTAATGTTGTCCCAGGGGTCTCTTAGGCTGTCATAATTTCCTTTCATTCTTTTTTCTTTATTCTTTTCCACATCAGTGATTTTCACCATTCTGTTTTCCAGGTCACTTATTCATTCTTCTGCCGTAGTTAATCTGCTATTGGTTCCTTCTAGTGTATTTTTCATTTCAGCTATTGTATTGCTTATCTCTGTTTATTTGTTCTTTAATTCTCCTAGGTCTTTGTTAACCTTTTCTTGCATCTTTTCAATCTTTGCATCCAGTCTTTTTTCAAAGTCTTGGATCATCTTCACTATCATTATTCTGAATTCTTTTTCTGGAAGGTTGCCTATCTCCACTTCATTTAGTTGTTTTCCTGGGGTTCTATCTTGTCCCTTCATCTGGTACAAAGGCTTCTGCCTTTTCATTTTCTCTATCTTTCTGTGGCTGTGGTTTTCAGTTCCACAGAACAAAATACTGCTGATACTGCTTGATACTGCTGTCTGCCCTCTTGTGGAGGATGCTATCTAACAAGCTTGTGCACATCTCCTGATGTGAAGGACTGGAGGTGGGTAGGGCTGGGTGTTGCTTTGGTAGGTAAAGCTCAGTAAAACTTTATTCTGCTTGTCTGTCAATGGGTGGGGTTGCATTCCCACCCTGTTGGTTGTCTGGACTGAGGCAACCTAGCACTGGGGCTTACAGGCTCTTTAATGGGGCTAAAGGTGGACTCCAAAACACATCTTGCCCATGAGCACTTCCCAGAACCCCTGCCACCAGTGTCCCTGTCCCTGCAGTGAGCCACAGCTGCCCCTCACCTGTGTAGGTAACCCTCCAACACCAGCAGGTAGATCTGGTTCAGTCTCCTATGTGGTCACTACTTTTCTGTCAAAGATTGTTCAGCAGTTAATTGTAATTCCAGTGCTCTTGCAAGAGCACTATCTTGAACCTTCTTGCCCTTAATTTTAAGTGTACAATTTGGTGTCATTTAATTTTACCCACAATGTTGTACAAATATCACCAGTATCCACCCCTAAAATCCTTTTTCCCTCCCAAACAGAAGCCTTATAGTCATTAAATAATAATTCCTTACTTTCTCTTCCCCCAGCTCCTGGTAACCTCTACTCTACTTTCTAACTCTATGAATTTATATGTTCTAGGTACTTCATATAAATGTAATTACACAATAGTTAATTTTTGTATCTGGCTTATTTTTACTTGGTATAATATATTTACGTTTCATCCATGTTTCAGCACAAATTAGAATTTCATTCTTTTTTAAAGCTGACTAATATGCCATTGTATATGTATACCACATTTCTTTATTCCATTCATCTGTTAATGGACACATGTTGTTTCCTCTTAAACACTAAATTTTAAAGCAACCTCTTAATCATTTTATTTCTATACATATTTTAATTCTACATATTTGAAATTTGTAATATTTTGTTACCTGCTGCTTCAGTGAGCAATACAGTACTGATTCTAACTCCTTGAGTATATTAAAAATATAAATATCTTTATTTACCTCTATTTGTCTCCCCCAAACAAACAAACAAACAAACAGTATCAACTAGTTTTCCTGAATGTAAGTGTTATATTTAGGGAATTTTTTGTGTGGAGATTCAAATTCAAAATTTGAAGCAACAAATACTGCTTTGCATTGTATTATTATATTATTTGGAAAAGGAACCTTAAAATTAAGGTTCATAAAATATACTGATAATAAACTATATTATCCCCTTTTTATGTAAAGTATCACAAATATAAAAAAAAGTATTTCAAAATGCCAAACTAAAATTTTGTTAGATTCATATTAGAAAGAAGCCTTGTATATGTTATAATTCAACAAGTTTCATTTCCTGTAAAAAGAGTTTTGCAGTCACATGACTAAGTATATCAAAAAGCTAAAATAGAATGTAAATATGTATTGGTCATTTAAATTAGTAATGTAATTTAACATAACATGTATTACATATGTTAATTTTCTTTTCTAAATATGTGGGCTGGGGGTAGGGGTTGGAGGAATGAAAAAGAAAATTAAATTCTGCTCTTTGAATTAAGTACTTTGGTCTTATGTATTTCTAAATGCCTCTTGATCTTACTAAAGAGTTTTTGTCTCTTGTTTTTATCTTATAAAAAAAGAAAGGCATTAGGATATTGTCAAGTTTATTTATATACATAGATTAATGTAAATGTTTAATAAACATTTTGTCAAACAATACAAAATTGTACTTTTCCTGAACCTCATCAGCACCTCCAGTTTCTCAATTCTTCAAATTTCTTTATATTTGTCATCCTTAGCCTCTCTTATCACTTCTTCCAACTAGTTTTATGAGTTAGTCTATTGTTTCAGTTATTCTCTTAACATTACCTTAGATTGTCTTGCCCATTGCCCTTTATCTTATCTTGAAAATTTCCAGGGACTTCCCTAGTGATGCAGTGGTTAAGGGTCTGCCTGCCAATGCAAGGGACACAGGTTCAATCCCTGGTCTGGGAAGATCCCACATGCAGTGGAGCAGCTAAGCCTGTGTGCCACAACTACTGAAGTCCACGTGGCCAGAGCCCATGCTCCACAGCAAGTAAAGACACAACAATAAGAAGCCCATGCACCACAATGAAGAGTAGCCCCCACTTGCCACAACTAGAGAAAGCCCATATGCAATAACAAAGACCCAACACAGTAAATAAATAAATAAATAAATAAATAAATAAATAAATTTATTAAAAAAAGAAAATTTCCAACTAGAAAATTGTGAAAAGATTAAAGTAAATTTAAATTATGATATACAATGAAATTATTTTTTAAAGCTACATCTACACGTATTAACATTGTTTTCTCTTTTCATGTCTATCTGATTTTGTACATTATTTTTACTATTAGAATTTGTACACTTGAATATAGTAGATTTTTTTCTTGGTTTCAACAAACTCTTTCACTCTGATAACCCAAATCTCTTTATTCAGTTCTAAAAATGTTTTGTCTTTAATAGTTTTTATTTCTTTTTCATGTCATGTTTTTTCTCCTTCTGGGATATCTATTTTGTGATATTGGATCTCATAACTGTTTTGTCAATGAAATATTAATTATTCTAAGAAAGAAATGGAAAACTTTATTAAAACCAAATTTGAGGATTATAGCCTGGGAAGAACATCTCAGAAAGCTCTGAAACTGTTCTGCCCCTTTGAAGTCACGGCACAGTTATATAACTTTTTTCTTGACACAGAGGGCTGTACACATAACAGTTCACACAGTCCATATATAAGCACAATTTTGGCCTCTTACAAGATCAAAAAGGAATGTTGTCTTTTAAGGAGTTGTTTTGTAGATTCAGAAAGAATCTTACTCTTTATAATTGAGCAGGTATTTCTGCAGATAGCAGAGGTCTGGATGATGCATAATACAGATACACAATGCACAGTAGGGGAGAGAAAGAAGCCCAAAGGGAAGAGAAAAGTTTTTTATGTTTAAACTTTTCTCATCTTGCCATAAAATATGAATTTTGTTTCACAATTTTCTGGGCTTTTCATTTTTTGTATTATTACTGCAGTCCTCCTGCATGAATTGTTTTTCTCGCCTTATCATTTTTCATGAGTTTGAGATAATTTTTAAAATTTACTTTATAATTTGCCATTTTATTATTTATCATCTTCTGTTTATTAACCTGCTTTTTAAGTTTTGTGACCACACTTTTTATCTAAGGAAAATCTTTCTAAATCTTGGGATTGGATTTTTTTTTCTGCCCTTCGGCATATGTGCCTTCCCTATTTATTCTCAATGTAGTATTTAATGTGGATTCCCCTCAAATATTACCAATTACTTTCAGGGATGAAATGGAGCAAGACCCTGTGGGGGCTAGGTACAAATCCTTTCCAAGTCCCCCATTTCTTGTTTGCAGGAAATAGGCTTCAATTAGTTTCCTTGACCTTCCTTGAGTTCCACAGGGTAAGTTCAAAGAATTGCATATCAGGGGATTGAGGCAATGCAGAAATAAAGGAGGTGCACTCAAGAAACAATAGTGCCACTTTGGTACATGGTCCATGTTCCTCCTCAAGGAATATATATAACAATATCTTGAAGTTCTTCTGCAAGAAATAAATCCCCCACCCAGGTGGAGGATGGTAACTTCAGGCTGAGTACAAGTTCCTGGAACACTGCCCATTACCTCACCACCAACCAATCATAAAAAAGTCTACACACAGTGGAAGATAATGAAGATTATGGCACTCTCCCCAAATGATTCTCCCTTTACAAACCTTCATGGTTGAGCAGAATGTTTGTAGATTGTTTTTGGACACAAGTTGGCTATCTCACCAGGTTGCTGACCTCCTTAATAAAGCAAACTTTCCATTCTTACCAACACTTGTCTCTCAAGTATTGGCTTTTGAGTAGCTAGCAATGGGACCTGAGTTTGGTAACAGAGGTATTTGTTTTTATTTTTATATTAATCCTGTCTTTTTAACACGTTTATCCTCTGAATGTAGTAGTTTTCTTCAGTTTTTTTATCCTTACAAAGATTATGTCTTTTTTCATAATTTGGAGTTAAACTGTGTTCTCTCAGAGGGATTTACATGTACCTGTTTAAAGCATTCAGCTGAAGATGAAAGGAGAAGCAGAAAATAGCTCTAACTATGCCCTACTCTGTGTGCCAAAAGGAGGCAGAGAGCAAGCCCTCAGTCAATGTTTAAAGTTATCTCTGAAATCTGTATGCATCCTAGGAAAATAGATACTGTCCATATTTGTTCCCCTCTACATTGCTATCTACCATGCTATTTTAAGATTTAATTTTAAAGCCACTATACTTGTTCTCCCCATAAATGTAAAATATTAACATCCAAACTTATTTACACAAGTAATAAATGAATATAGTCCTGTGGATTAAGAATGTTGCCTGCCATGTCAGTAAACAAAGGATGTTGCAGCCTTCAAGATATCAGTCACTGGAGCCACCCCTGACTGTGTAACCTGAGGGGATTCAGGATGGAGAAAAAGAGACACTGGCTATAGATAATTAACATACATATGAAATGAATGATTTCAGTGAGCTCAGATTCTTATATCTTCCCATACATTAAAATGTGCTAAATTTGTTAACCTGAGATGTCTGGTATTCTTTAATTAACAGTCATCTTTTGATGTTCCCATTACCTGTTTTTTGTTTTTGTTTTTTTTTTTTTTTACAAAAACTCCACATATAGCCTGGCTCCTCCCTTATTGCTTCAGAGCAGCCCCTCAGATCTATCTGAGAGCCAGCTAAGCATTTGGGCTTAAGTCCTCCAAAAGTCCAATGAATAAAACATAATTCTCAGCTTTTAGGTTGTGCATTTTTTTCAATTGATAGTCCCAAAGAAGTAAACAGGACACTCAAACATACATATAAAGCTGAATATCTCTGTACTTGTTTATCCTTTCCTTCTTCAAAAAGGGTGATTGCCATCACTTTATTTTGGATGATTTTAGTCATGTTTCTATTTTTCCTATATCTTTTTTCTAATGGCTTTATGTTTTATTTGTATAACATTGACTTTCAAATTTTATCCTCAATCCTCAGTCTTAATTTCTATACTTGCATAAGCAAATGCAAATAATGTGCTAAAAAGTGCCTTGCACAAGGTATTTATTGAATGAGCTATGCATAGAGTTTAATTATATATATACACAAATACACACATATATATACATTTATACAAACACACAACACACAACATATATACGTATACAATAGCTTTGTTCTTTGAATATTTATATATATATAAATTATATAAATAATATACTGTAAGAAATTTTCTTCAAGTTTATTTTCTATTTAGCAATATATTTTGAAAATCTTTGTGTTGGTATATATTCATTTTATATTACTTGCTATTCTTACCTATACATAATACTCCATTTTGTGAATAGTTCCTATTGCTAGACACTTCTTGGCTTTTATTTATTTATTTATTTATTTATTTTTTGCTATCATAATTGATTTGCAGTGGTCATCATTGCACATATGGTCTCATACCTATATTTCTTCAGAGGAGATACTAGAAAGTAAAATTCTTGTAAGAGAAAGTGTTTGATTTTATATAGAAATTTTCATCTCATTATAACATAAACTTATAATTTAAAAATTTTGAGGGTGCACACCTGGACTTCCAAGGGCATAAAACCTCTAGCTTCATGCATCTTCAGCATGTATATTTATGAAGGGATTTTACAAAATATATTACCAAACTTTTCTTGAAATTTTGATGGCTGTTATTTTATAGCTAACAGAAATTTGTAATAATAATGAAATAGAAAAAGTGGGCCAAAGCCACAAGTGAATTGATGTATTATATATTTTTACTGAATAACATTTTTTAAAGTTATGAATAGAAATGTCAACATGGATAGAGATAGAAAAGCAAAACATTGAATGATAGGAGAAAATAAGCATAAGAGATTCATCCTCTGCTTCAAAAATGTACTTCATTTAGACTGGGAATTAGAAAGTTTCTCATGCTTTATGATATGAAGTGAAAAGACAGGAAATTGAGATAACAGCAGAGTTTCATTCAAAATCCCAATGTTGTGAATATGCTGCACATCTTTCATCCTGTGACTTATGGATTAGTGATTATTTTTGAATAATTGCTTTAAGTTAATAATGTAACCACTTCTGTGTGTGTTATATTACTAGAAATAAAAAAAATACATGTATTGAGTAGACAACTTATTAAGGTAAGAAAGTAACCTATTCATTTAGAAATATTTTTAGCATGAATGGCTAAATAAGGATACAATGTTTAATGATCCAAAATTAGCTGTCCCACATCACTTTTTATTTATAAATGTGGTCAAAGTAAGCTATGATTGCAGAGTAAAAACTGACCAGGAAGTGATGAAAGTGGGAATGGTCTCTGTCAAGAAGGAAAATCTTTCTTCTACACTGCTAGGTTCTTCTGGCTGGTCTAAGGATCAAATTGACATGAGAAAGATTAGCAGGCAAAAATCAAATTTTATTTTGCACACACTACAACCCCACTTACATGAGAGATTCAAAGACAGAATGGTAAAATGAAGTGTATATGCCATCCTGAGCTAAGTTATGGAATAGGGTTCTGGGGCTTCCAAAGGCTGTAGGGTCAGTCACAGGATAAGAGGAAGAGCAGATGTTTGGTAATTACATATTTGCCCTGCCATATAGATGGGGCCATTTAGGTAAAATTTATCTCCAGTAAACACTTTTTCTGGGAAAAATTCCAAGTAGAAGTTCTCCTAGGTAGTTAAGGGAGGGGCAGTAGTTTCTTTTGAACTCACAGGGTTTCAATTGCCTTTAGCCCAAGATAATGCTCATGCTAAAATAATATATTCTGAAGGTCATTCTGAACACCTACACTTGAAACAAATCTTGAGGGGTAGTGGATAACATAGAGCAGTGCCCTACCCAGGTGTAAAAGTTGGACCCAGGGGCCAGTGTACAAAGAGGATTAATTTTTGTTTTAATAAACTCATACAGATCCTTAACTGAGCATCTGCAGATATGGAAGGGCAAGAAAAATAGTAAAATTCCATTATAAAATGTTAGTTTGGGAAGTAGGGAAATTAACTCAAATGAAGTTATTGAGCAATAACAAATGGTGATCTGTGTTAGCTCTAATTCATATAAAAGTGTTCGTGTGAACTTGTGCAAGTCACATCACCTTCTCTCTAAACTTCTTGATTTGTTAAGTGAAGTAAGTGAAGAGAGGGGAAATCTAATCACCAAGATATTGTCTAGCCTTGAATTTCATAATTCTATGCTTCTAATAATCCAAAAGAGGCGGATACCTGGCCAGCATTCCTGCAGGCTGACTTCATTTAATATTCATTTCCTTGCCAGGATGTGTCTGATTGTGACTGCCTTAGAATCTATAAATTAAAGTAAATTAAAGCAATTGCTAGAAATGGGATGTGGAAAGAGTATCAAACAACTCCTCTCACAATCATTCCAGGTAACTGAGAACACTGGGTAGTTAACCTTATACTCTGTTTTAGCTTTATTTCCCTTCCCAAATTTTCATTAAAGATTTAATCTCAATGAAACAAGTGGGATAAAGCTTAAGTGTTTAAAAGTCATTGGAATTTGGACTTTAGTCACAAATATGGCCATACCTTATTGCTTGCTAAATTTCTCTTTTTAATCTCTATAATATATCTGGTTTTCATCATGTCAGGGAAAATGAACTTTTCCACTTCTCTAGGAAACATTCTTTATGTCCATTGAATATATTTTCCTTACAAATTTGACAACACCTTGAAAATATACGGAGCCTATGATTTCTCCTGTCCCACAAGAATTCAGTGCAATTCCCTTAACTCTGGAATCTTGCCTTCATATTCTTTTTTGTGGTTATTAACAATACCCAAGTAATTGGGTCTATCAGGTAAAAAAATCACACAATCTACTTCACGTGTTAAATGTTGAAAATGTATATTTTAAAATGTTTTAATCATAGAATTTTCACTAAAGCTATCATAAATTAATTGTTAATTTTTTTAAAAAAATGTATTTAGTAATCCACTTTAATGTAATATTGTTCATAGCAGTGTATGGAAAGATAGATATATACACATATATATACATATATATAATTTTAGTAAACAAGAATATGTAAACTAGGATTCAGGCTCCAATAAGTCTCATAAGCCTAGTAAAGATAAATGAAATTGAAAATAAGAGACTTAGGCTTCCCTGGTGGCACAGTGGTTAAGAATCTACCTGCCAATGCAGGGGACATGGGTTCAATCCCTGCTCCAGGAAGATCCCAGAGCATCAAATCCCATGCACCACAACTACTGAGCCTGCACTCTAGAGCCCGTGAGCTGCAACTATTGAGCCCACTTGCCACAACTACTGAAGCCCTTGTGCCTAGAGCCCATGCTCTGAAACAAGAAAAGACACAGAATTGAGAAGCTGGCACACCACAACAAAGAGTAGCCCCTGCTGGCTGCAACTAGAGAAAGCATGTGCACAGCAACAAAGACATAGCCAAGAAATAAATAAATAAAATAAAATAACATTTATAAAAAATAAAATAAGAGACTTAATTCTCTTGTTGAAAACAAAGGAATAGGCCTTTTCCTTCTTCTTTTTCTTAGAGCATTTACTTTAGAGAATTTTGTAAGTACTTTCTCTATTTGAAATGTATATAAATCCTTTTGAATACTAGATAAACATTTTGTCAGCTGTATTTATAGGAATGCCTTTTTCAAAGACCTAGGAATCATCTCTTTGAAATATAAACATCTAGAGAGATAGCACTTCTATCTCCCAGTTTCTGTGGGGATGGATTAAGCTAACTTCAGTGGGCCCCTTGATCCAAGTTGTAAAACTACCTTCTTTCATAAACAGTCAAGTTTGAGTTTGCTTTGTTTTGTCCTCTGGATAAAATTAATTACTTAATATGTATGGTAATTCCATTTACCAGGTAGTTAAGATAGATTATTTGTGACAATTGGTGCCCTTGAGTTCTTTTACTTGAGGACTAGTTACTGCTTACCTTGAGAATATTTATGTAATGGGTTGTATCGGCTTGGCTCTATGAGGGGATAAGATTTGTTTGTCTTTGAAATCTTTTAGTGGATTGCCTGTGATTTAAAAAAATGTATATTTTATGGAAAGAGAATAAAAATTTAAGAAAAAATTTTTTCCTAATCATTTGGGCCTCCTCCCTCCACTTTAGTGTGTATTGTACATATGCATTAATTAGAACTCCTTAGGAGATAACATTCCTTCTTAATCTTGTAAAGAGTGGGAATGATTTGCTACTTGATAACTCTTTAGGAGATAAATTTCCTTCTTAATCTTGCAAGGGGTCATTATGACCCATCTCTGTATGTTCAGATCTGGATTATGTAAACTGTCAATATGTCATTTGACATATAACTCTTTGTCTCAAAAACTTACATACCTGTACTTTGACCTCTAATGTGTAACACAGTTTCAGAGTTTTCTGAATGACTGTCTTCTGGATTATAAACTTCAGGCTGGTTCAAATAAAAAATTTCCATTTCTTTCTTAGATGGACTATTGATTACCTTTTTTAAAATTGATGTCTGTGATGTGCATCACATACTTGTTTAATGTTTATTCAAGAATAAAACTGTTTCCTGTCTCTACTAACTATGTGGTGACATTTTCTGGGTTGGGAGAAGATTTTGTATTTTTAATTGTATTCCCCTGACACCTTCACCATAATGAAATTATTTTCTCATACTTTTTCTCAAGTTCAATCTTTTTGCCCTCCAAATAGTCTAACTCTCATGAACCCTACTTAAAAGAAGTCCATTTCTTCAGACTATAGAAGACATGCTCCACCCATATTCTCTCCCACCATTTTCTTCCATAATGGTTCCTTGTGTATGTTCACTCATAACCACCAGTACCTGAGACTCTTTTAGGTGGGCTCCAATTGCCAGAACTGTTTTGTCTACAACCCTGAAGAGCTAAGTCTGGGAATAATGTCCAACTCCTCAGGATCAGTTTTAACCCATAACTGGTGGGTGTAAGGGTATACATACTCCAAATTCCTGGCCCCATGATCAGGATAATGCTAAGGTATAACCCACATTATATTTGGATCTCTCCTTGATCCAAATCAAGGACCAAGTCAAGAAGACTTTACTCAATATGGAATCCTTGGTTGGTCTCTACTAATAACAACTTGTCATTCCCAGTCCCACCTTCCTACTTCCCTGTCAGTATTTTCTGGTAACATTCTTAATAACAATTTATACAACTTTTCATCTCAGGATCTGAAGAAATGCTCTTTACTTTCATTTCCAGTTTCAGCACCAAGATAATTTTTTTCTTTCCACGTACAGTGCTTTCATTAACTCCTCCTAGATAAGTGATAATTGCTCTTTTGGAAAATCAGAAATAGAATTATCATCCCATGGTGTAATTTCTATTTCAATTTCATTCCTCTTGGGATTATTAAAGGAAGATGAGATAAATGGTTAGCAGGCTTGAACTCTGAATGAAAATTGGCATGGAGAATCCTGAAACAGAAAAAGGACTTTAGTAGGAAAATTGATGATGTTTAAATAAATTCTATTCATTTAGTTAACAATATTGTACTATGGTTATTATTATTATTATTTGGTTCTGATAATGGTACCTTGGTTATGTAAGATGACAACAGAAAATGTGGCTTGATATCTATAAGAAAACTTTTTGTACCATAATTTAGTTTAAAATTAAAAGTTTAAAATGATGAAGGAATAAAGTGGTATGGCATGCAAGAGTATGGTCACATCCCAGGTCATGTCCAAGTGCCTAAGACAGCTGCTGAGTGTGGGTTCTTGGCTCCATGCAGGAAATAATTCAAGAGCAAGCCATAGTAAAGTGAAAGAAGGTTTATTCAGGGAGATACACACTCCATAGACACAGTGTGGGCCATCCTGGAAGGCAAGAGGCCATGGGAGAAACACACTCCATAAACAGAGTGTGGGTCATCTTGGAAGATGAGAGATGCCATGGGAAAACACATCCCATAGATGTGGGCCATCTCAGAAGGCAAGAGGTGCCAGGGTCTGGGGTTTTCAATTCTTAGGCTGGGTAATTTCATAAGCTAATGAATGGAAGGATTATTCCAACTATTTTGGGGAAGGGGCAGGAGGTTCCAAGAATTGGGCCACCACCCACTTAAGTTGTTATTTACCTTATTGATGTATTACAATGAGCATATGCTGAGGCTCAAGGTCTAGTGGAAGTCAATTGTCCTCCATCTTGGACTTAGTTTGTTCTAACCAGTTTATGTTGTGCCCTCAATGGCTATGCTATTCTTTTAAAGGTTGTGCCCTGCCTCCTTCCTATCTTATTTCCCCCTCAGAGATTTTACTCCCATAATCTTATAGGAAGCAGAGGGGCAATTGTCTGTCTTCTTTAGCTGCTTCAGGATGGAGCAGAGTCATTGACCCTGCCTATCAGGGAGAAAAAATTCTCTACATGCCTGATCTAGGGGTGCCAGGGCCAGGACAGCTTCTTGTTTTGAGTCAGAGAGTGGTAAGGGCTGGAATCCTGGAATCCTTGGGTAGCCATCATCTTGATGTGGAACTGTTGTAATTGCTTCTATAGGCTTCCTATGAATCTTCTTGAAGATGAAGCACTTTTGTAACAGCATCAGAGTACAATAACTGTTTATAAATGATAAAAAGACTTAAAAAGCAGAGTTAAACATCTGATTACAATGTAATTGATAAAGCTTGGTTACTGTTGTGACATAAAACATTTTAAGATAACAATTAAAACTATAACATTATACCAAGATATTTCCAAAATCCAGAAACTTTATATAATTTCTTCATACTTTCTTTTGCTCAAAACTCACATCCTACTCACCTTAAACAACCATGAAATGTCTTCTACACCACTACTCTGTACATTAGTAAACATAAATACCAATAATTTCTAAAAATATGTGCTTTCTCATAGAGACTATCTCAGGTGGTACCAAACACATTTACCAATAGTCCTAAATACCTTTAGTTTATCTGTTTAGTAATTGAAGTATCAGTATCTTATTTTGGGGGGGAATGGCCTAGCTAGTCAATAAACTTCCATTACTTAATTTAGAACAACTCTTAATTTCAAAGAAAATATCCAAATATCTGGGGAGATTATTCTTAAGTAGACATTTCTAAAATATAATTATTCCTAAAAGGTTCATCCCAAAGCTCTTATCTCACTTGCATTTAATTCAGTTATAAAAATTTCATCAATATGAAGTTATTTTTCTTGCTTGCAAATTTTTGTTATTGTTGTTATTGGCTGTATTGGGTCTTTCTTGCTGCATGCTGGTTTTCTCTAGTTGCAGAAAGTGGGGGCTACTCTTCGTTGTGGTGTGCAGGCTTCTCATTGTGGTGACTTCTCTTGTTGCTGAGCACAAGCTCTAGGTGCATGGGCTTCAGTAGTTGTGGTACTCAGGCTAAGTAGTTGTGGCTTATGGCCTCTAGAGCATAGGCTCAGTAGTTGTGGTACACGGGTTTGGTTGCTCTGCAGCATGTGGGATCTTCCTGGACTAGGGATCAAACCCATGTCCCCTGCACTGGCTGGCAGATTCTTAACTTCTGCACCACCAGGAAAGTCCTGCTTGCTGACAAATTTGTAAGAGGTATAAAAACATCTTATTTGACCTCTAGTAAACCTAGATACAACAGAAGTATTATACTTAACATTGATGACTCTAAAGACATCTACACTGGGGACTTCCCTGGTGGTCCAGTGGTTAAGAATCTGCCTCCCAGTGCAAGGAACATGGGTTCAATCCCTGATTGGGGAACTAAGGTCCCACATGCCACAGGACTACTAAACCTGTGCAACACAACTACTGAGCATTTGGGCCACAGCTAGACAGACTGCATGCTGCAACTACAGGGTCCAGGTGCTCTGAAAACTGTGCACCACAACTAGAGAGAGGCCAACTCATCACAAAGAGGAGCCCGCATGCTGCAACAAAAATCCTGTGTGCCACAACTAAAACCCAACACAGCCAAAACTATAAATAAATAAATAAATAAATAAATAAATAAATAAATAAAGACTTCTATATTAATCAAACCAACAAGCTTAATCTAATACCAGATATTAATTTAATACTGAATATTTTTTAGACAACATGAACATCAAATTCACTGTGGCTGATTTTCTTCATATTTATGAGATTTATATACAAATCAAGGTTACCTGTCTAGATGGTAAATCTTTTCTTTTCTTTTTTTATTTTGGCTAATAAAAAAAGACAAAGGATTTCTATCCTTGACACATCAAGTTCTAAGTTATTTTACATTTTTTTCAACATTTGCATTTTAAAAGGTGGCAGAGATAAGGGTTCCTGAGAAGACCAGGTAGAACAATTGCATCTCAAAGGCACAGGCAAGTTCCTCCTAGGATGACATTTCCCCATCTGCTTCATTTTATAAGCCTCTTAAGAAAAATAGGGAATGTTTTGGGAGTGAAAAAATGATCAGTGGGCTTTGGATTATTTTTAGAGCCACATCTCTGGCCCTGTAACATTAGATGTGTAAAAGAAAAAAAAATTTTTTTCAAAGAACTGGGTGGCTACCACAACGATATTGAAGTACTGACATACCCATTCACCTATATTGGAATATTTTACTTTTCCAAATTTAGCTTAGGGGAGAAGACCTCCCCCCAAACCCAAATTCCTATCAGGTATGGTTAGTTTAGTCAGACCAGGGGCCTCCCATTTTGGTAATCTATCTACAAACAATTTTGAGGATCCTCCCTGGGTTTAAGAAATTTCAAATTATGACCCTCAGTCTGGCCTTTGTTATGATGAGGCTTACCTATAGCCTCATGTGATACCATTTTTTAAAAGTAGCTGGACAATTTTTTAGCCCAATTTTTTTTCATCCATTCCATCCCTATCCTGTAGGCACCCTCAACTTGAATTTTTTAAGCACATAGATTGGAGACATTACAGTTTTTGAATTTGTCCATTGAAATGCAAAAAGATACTGGGAGTCTGGGTGCAGGGGAATGCAGAAGAAAGTGACCTTTAGTTCTAGCACTTGTGAACCAGTTTAACGGCCCATAGTTTAAAAACTTAAATGGGGTGGAATGGAGATTTCCTCTGGCTTGAGACTGAAGCAGGCTTCCCCAGCCAAGAGTAATCATTTTTCCTGGTATGCACCTTTTCCTCAAGGATCACCAAACTGGACTATTTCCTGGAATTTAGTGAGCAAGTTTCTTTCCAACAAGGGAACAGGACACTGAGGAATGAGCAGAAACTGATGTACAAAGGTAAACTTTCCTATCAAGCAGTTGAGGGGAGGGGCAAATTGCTTGGTCTTGATCTCAGGTGGCCTCAGCCTACAACAGCTTGAAGCAAGATTTTGGTTCCTGGCCAGAGATTAAAGTAAATCAACAGTGAGAGCGCTGAATCCTAGCCACTAGACCAGTGGCCAGTGACAAGTTTTGTAGAAATAAATCCCCACAAAGACAGAAAGTAGTGAAACAAGTAAAGTGCTTATTAGAAGGAAAAAGAGTATATGTGAATAGGCACACTCAGATACACTTAGAGAGTCATGCCCTCATGGTAGTTTGAATCACTTATGTGGGGCATTTCTCCCAGGTTTCCTTTGGCCAATTGTCTTGCTTTGCCTGGTCCTGAGTCCATATTTGGTGTAACTCAGGGTCCTCCTATGTATGTTCATGCATCTCTTAGCCAAGATGGAGTCCAGCAAAGAGGCCTATGGGTAGGTCGACATCACTCCCTTTTTGACCTCCAAGGAGCCTCTCTGCACATATATAGTCCAGAAGGTCTTCTTGTCCTCAAGAATGAGATATATGTGGTCTCTTTCTTTTATCTGGGCAGGGCTCAGCTCCCCTCTTGCTCCTGCTATTTTGGAGTATCTGCTCACAGGGGAAAACCTCCAGCTGCTCAGCCTGGGCCCCATCTATTTCCTGCCTCAGTCTTGTGCTTTCCATCAATCCCCATTATCGTACAGGCTTAGGAGGACCAAGATCCAGGGAAATCAGTCAGCACAGAGTAGGCAGCCCCCATGTCTCATATGGAAATAATTTTCCTACCTGCCACATCAGGGTTACAAGAGGCTCCTTTGGAGAAATGACCAGGTGTCCTTTGGGAGCCAGGGAATGTCCCAGACCCTGTCAGTCTTCAGTCCTCTCAGCCAGCATTGGTTTGGGAGCACTGTAGGCTTTAGGACTGGAGGCAGTCCCACTTCCAGTGACCCTCTTGTTTGTATATATGGCAGGGTCTCAGAGGACTTTTTCCATACAAGGAGCATTATTCTTCCAGTGGCCCTCTTGGTCGCACTTAAAACAGATATTTTTTTCAGTGAGACAGTGGCTCTGATCCAGGCTTCCTTGATCCTGTCCTCACCACAGGTCTTCACAAGGGTTGGTAACACTGAGGTGATGCAGAGGTTTGGGCTGCCTCCAGTATTTGTGCTGTTAGCTGTTGTCCCTGAATCCTTTTTGTTTTTTTGACCCTATTTCTATTGTTAAAGGCTCCAAAGGCTGAATCCACGAGCTGATTTATGGGGAATCTGAAGTCTCTGACTCCCCAGATGTGAGGTGGGAGTTCCTGATTGTGGACCTCAATGAGGTTGACTCATAAGGGGATGATCTAAAACATCAGGCTCCTACAGGGGAAGAAGGCTCTTTGAAAGGATGTGAGCTAGGCATACCCAGCCAGAGTTCTTTCAGACCTGGATTTTGGAATAGGGTCATGAACATTTGGACATATAGATTTCCCCTCATTTACCTTACCTTTTACAAAATAGGTCCAGCTGCAAAATGGTATTGTAATTCATTGACCCACTTTCTGGCCAGATCTCTTCATCCCCTAATTTGTATTAGGGCTGTGCAGTATTGCAGAAGAAAATTAATTCTTTTCTTAAACCATCCTGTCTAAATTTTCCCAATTAGTTAACATGCATCCTAGTAAGGAGTCCTTTGGGATGCTTGTAGTTGCCCCCATTTTTTATTGGGGTGTCTTGAGAATATGGGGGTCTGATGGATCCTGGTCAGATGGTAATTATTAGTCCTGGTGTTCTCCTAGTGTCAACAGTGAGGTCCCTGTGAGCACCCAAAATCTGTCTGGTAGGTAAGCCTGAGGAGGCCCCTTGGATTAGTCAAGGAAAGGAACAAGAGCCAATGGGAGAAGAAGCAACCAGAGTCCCAGGGTCTAAATCCTGCAGAGAGAGAGGGAGGAGACCTAGGCCCTGAGCTAACTGAATGGACTACCTTTATCACTGAAACAAAAGAAAGAGAAACAAATATAGCAGAAGAGTAGTGCTGGAGAGCCACAAGGCAGTGGTAACAATACAAGGTGAAATCTCCCTCAGGACATGGCCTTTGTGTTGTTGAGGAGGCTACCTCTCCACAGAAGTAAAAGTGGCAACACCCAACCTGCTGGCAAAGCTGGCAAGGAGGCTCAAGAATCAACAGATAGTCCAAGGGGTCAGGAGATAAAAAGGATACAAGAGAAATCCAGGACAGGAGGGAAGGTGCACAGCAGTGATGCTTCCCAGGCCAGAGATTCCTAAGCCTGCTGAGAAAGGTGCTCACCTGCAGCACCCAGGAGGGAAGTGCTCACCCACATATCCACTCAGAGGTTTCTGGGCTCCCTACAAGATGTGACAGGCATAATGCCCAGCTCAGTATCACAGTCTTTGAGGGGGTTAAAATAAGGAGGAAAGACTGAATGGGACTAAGATGAATAGCTGCTATGCTTCCTAGTGGGTGAAGGGCCTGCAACACTCTCCAGAGAATTGATCACCCACAATGTCTGCTCAGGGGTGCAATGAAGCTGTAAGCTACAAGAGCACTCAGGGAGGCCTGGGCTGCAAGTCTAGAGGAGGACTAATGGTACCCCTCAATATGAGCCTCTGACACAGTTCTGGTGTCCCGGAATAGGACTGGGACTAAGAATGAGTAGGGAGTGGGAATGGGCCTTGAGGAGCCACAGGGGAAATTCACCTGACCAAGTTGTCAATTACCTGCTGTGCAGTCTTAATTTGGATGTCTGATGGTCATCTGGGTGGATCTTCTCCAGTCCAAAATGATAAAGCAACAGGAGAATGAGGAAGATCAAGGGGAGAAAAGCCTTAGCGTTGGTGGTCTTCTTCACAGCCAAATAACTGGTTTCTGCCAGATCCTGCAGGGGGTGTTAGCCACCACCTAAAGGGATACTTGAATCTACATGGCTTTGGATGAGTCCCAGCCACCCTCCAGAGGGGAGCTGTAGCACAGTAGATGGATCAAGATTATGCCCTTTGAGGCCTCATGTTGGGTGCCAGAAAAGATGATGCAGGAAAAAAGTGGCATGGGTTGGGAGAGGGTGGTCACATCTCAGGTCATGTCCAAGTCCCTGGGATGGCTGCTGAGTATGGGTTCTTGGCTTCACACAGAAAAAATTCAAGAGAAAATCATAGTAAAAGTGCAAGAAGGTTTATTTAGGGAGATACACACTCCATACACACAGTGTGGGCCATCTCCGAAGGCGAGAGGCACCAGCACGTGGGGCTGTCAGTTTTTATAGTCTGGGTAATTTCATAGGCCAATGAATGGGAGGATTATTCCAAATATTTTGGGGAAGGGCTGGGAATTTCCTGAAATTGGGCCACTGGCCACTTTTTGGCCTTTTATGGTCAGCCTCAGGACTCTCATGTGCTGGTGGGTGTGTCATTTACCTTGCTGAGGTATTATAATGGGCAAATACTGAGGCTCAAGGTCTAAAGGAAGTCAATCATCTGCCATCTTGGACATAGTTGGTTCTAAGCAGTTTAGGTCTTGTCCTCAAATGCTGTCATTCTTTTAAAGATTGTGCCCTGCTTCCTTCCTGTCTCAAAAAGATATACTTGAAACCTATAAAAAGACAGTAATAAATACTTTATAGCTATTTCATAGCATCTACTGGGGTGGAAACTTGAAAACAAGAGTGGGGCACACAGTTTTCAGACAGTCATATTCCTGATAGGTCTTACAGTTATGCAAATGTTAGACAGGGTTTAAAATCCCAAAAGAAAATCTCTAAATGTTCTGTTGAAGTGCAATTGCTCAGGGCAGTAATATAAATGTTTGTAGATGTTTTTGCAGAGTTGCAACTCTATAAACTATTTTCCCTTTAGAGAAGTGTTTTCTTAAGCCACCAGTAAGACTGCACTGTGCAAAGAGATTGAGGTTTGTTAAACTAGAGGGCTATGTGTGCCCCTGTGTGCTTGTGTGTGTTCCACATGCATGCATGTATGTTATGACATGGCCTACTTTAACCAGTTCCTACAAAAATATAGAAGTGACTGACTGAGAAGACTAAAGAAAAGATGTACAAGTTTGTCTACTCTTTCCTGCAAAAAGGATTTAAAATCCAACCAATCAACCAATGAAACAAACAAAAATGACCTGGCAGAGTGGAATCAAACCAGCAATATCATATGTGTGCAATAGAAAGAAAACAAACACAGACTTTGTAAAATGTATTTAGGCTGGACTATTTTCTTCTGTTATGTCCATTTTATTGAGCCTATATTCAAAGGAACAAAATGTTGAGTTAGACATTAGCAGCAAGGAAGTGACAGCGGCAAGAAAGACAAGAAGGAGCTATCTAGTCACACCCAACCATCTGGGGACCCTCCCCTGGCCCCACCCAGAATGAGGGAAACTATGGTCCTATGGTGGGCAGCTTATCCTGATAAAGAGGGGGCACCTTAACACAAGGGAACTGCCCTGTGCTGTGCATGCCAGACCAGACAGGTGTATGACCTATAGTGAGGCAGGTTAATAACCAAAGCAGGGAAGGAAGAGGCAAACAGAAGAGAATGCAAGCCTCAGGGAACAAGTAACTTATGGCCTCTTTTACAAAGATCCTGCCATAAACAGCCCAGACATCTGAGTCAAGGAGATAAGGGGAAACCTAACTTCTGCACTCTGGCCTCTGTACCTTGCCCCTGCCTAGATAAACATAGCTATAGGCTCCCAAAAAAAGCACAGGAACTGGTTTATAAAAGGGGAAACTTTTCTTTGTTTTGGGGTTCAGTCTTTGGATGTGAGTCCACTGGGCCTGTACCGGTACAATAAACATTGCTTCCTGTATTGCCAGCCTTGGTGTCCTGTCTACCTCTACCGATTCCTTCAACAATAGTAAACCCAAAGTCATTATACCATCATTATAATAAACTCTCCATGTGGTTTTGCCCCCATCCCCACTGTGGGTGTTTCTTAGCAGATCAAGGGTGACAGCATGCACAATAGTGAATTTGTTACTTAGCTGGAGACTGTCAATCAAATACTGATTCCCTGTTGCTCACCTTACCTCATTGCAAAATGCTCCTTAAAATCACATTTAAGCCTGTATAGGAATGTTGCTTTCAATTCATAGGAACAGTCCGCTGTCTCCCTCTGAGAGTATAACTTTGCTCTCTTTCTCTCTTTCTCTACCCCCTTCTCTGAGAGTGTACCTATGCTTAAATAAACTTTGCTTTGTGCTTAAGCTTAAAGTGGTAGTTTGCAATTCTTTGCTTACTATCCCAGGATTGAGATTGCTGGTCTGGGTCTGCCACTGACCTCCTCCTTTGAAGCAATTGTGTTACAATGTATGTCAACCCAGTGACAAAAACATACTCAAAGTCAGTCTTTTATTGAGGGTGTCAAGGAAGAAGAAACTTTACCCTTTCAGTTTCTTATGACTGGTGGAAGAATTAAATTGACATGAGACAGCTTAACAGGAGAAAATCAAACAGAAGTTTAATAACACGTATACACAGGAGAGACTATGGAAAACTGATCAACTCACCAAAATGGCTGAAGCCCCACCTAAAATACCATCTGCAGAGAACGTTGGGTGTGGTGGTTTGAGACTTCAAAGAGGAGGAAGGCAGTTCACAGGGAGATGGAAAAGTAAATGCTTGTTAAACATATGTTTTCTGGGCCATATAAAGTCAATGAGACACAGTGGCTTCTGATCTCTATGCCCTGCAGAGTTTCCTGCACCACACCTAGCTTATATTCTTTGCAAATATTTCTGGCAATGACTCTATTCCAGGAATAGGCCCTTTATCTAAAATTTTGGGGCAGCTAAGAGGAAGGTCATAATTTCTTCCTGATTCTTTTGGGCCTCCATTGTTTTCAGCTGGAAATAATCTGCATGCCAAGGAGACATTTTTTTTTTGGGGGGGGTGAATTTTTCCTCCCTACACAGTAATCCATCTTAACATGACATGGAGGGGAGTTGGCATTTTGGAGAAAAGCTCTACAGTGAGGAAGGAAAGCATCTTATTGGTGCCTCCAGAATATTATTATATGTTTTTGGACTTAAAGAGGATCTAATGACAGACATATATTACTTTTTGTATTTATCATACCTATGTGTTATTTGAGTTTTTTGTTAAAGTCTCATCAAAGATTACAGTCTGATCACAGCTGTCTTATGGGAATTGAGGTTACCTGGAGCAGAGATAAAGACTAGAGTAACCATTCCCTAGGGACAGAATATTGGTCCTGGTGGTGGCTTAAGATAAGTGGATATACTCAAAAGACAGGGAGGTGGAGCAGGTGGAGATGAGCAGATGCACACCATTTGATAAAAGAGGTCCAGTCAATTACACAGGCTGGCACCTGAATTTGTTTAAAACAAAGCTTCCCAATGATAAAAGATGTAGGAAGGCCTGAAGCATTCTATTTTAAGGGGCTCCTTCAGCATACTTTTGCATAAGCTAGTGAATTCTAAAGATATTTTAAATTTTACAGCCATTTATTCAGGCTTCCTGTCATCTCTCCTATGACTTTGATATCACAGTTGGCAACTTTGGTGCTAATATTGATAATGTGGCCAAAGAATGTCACCTGCCATTTCAGAAAACAAAGAATGTTACCACCATCAAGCCACCAGCCACTGCAGCGGCCCCTGATGTTTCATCCTGAGGGGAATTCGGGATAGAGAAAACAGGATACTGTCCTTAGATGGTTAAGATGCATTAAAAAACAAAAACAAAAACAAAAAACAGTAATAATTTCAATGAACCCAGAGTCTTGCATACATAGAAAAGCACTAAATTCATTAACTTGAGATGTCTGTTCTTGTGCTTAGCAGTAATCTTTTGGTGTTTGACTACATGGTTTTTGTTTCAGCAAAAACTCTTATGTATTCTGGGTCTTCTCTTGCCTCTTTGGAAGAGTTCCTCAGAAGTATCTGAGAGGCTGTCTCCTGGTCTGTAGTCCTCAGCAAGGTCCTGGATAAAGGATAACATGCAACTTTTAGGTTGCATGTTTTTCTAATTACTTTGACACTTGTTAAAATAGTAAGAAAGACTTTATTCAGGACAACTGCTATCACAATATTCTTTATTAGAAAGAGATATAGGGCTCAACTCCAAATACAGCAAAGATACCTGGGGATTTATAGCCTAAAAGCAGAATGAGGGAGTTGGTGGATGGCAGATTACTAAGAGGACCCATCAAAGGTAAGGAGTTTCTTAATATACTGTTCTAACAGAATTCTGGCTAGAGGCAGGCCAAGTGATCAGATATAAAGGGTGTGGGTATTACTCCTAAACTGACTTAGCAGCATTCTTACTACAACTGGGTTATGCAGATCTGGCAAAGATAGGGACAAGGACGAGACCTATTCAGAAGGGCACTCAGAGAAGCCTAACTAAAGTTTGGTCACCACACATTACAGTTGTGTGATATGAAATATAGTCAATATTATTTAGTCAATATTATTTATGATACAGGATCATTCCTTGGATAAAATGAGATGATAACATATGTAATAACTTAGTAAGTGCACACATCTTTTCTCTCTTCCTCTCTTATTGAAGTCCAAAAGGGAATAAATGTAGTATTGCTCCAAAGCAAATATTCTTTCTCTTATCTTGATTTTTCTCAATCTCCTCACTTTTAGCTAGCATTCTACTGTTACCCTAATTCAACAAAGATCTGTTGTCTGCTATGTGTCTAATGCTAATTAAAAATGTTTCTCAGTTTAGCATTCTATACCCAGCTGGTTAAAATGAACAACAAAATTTCCAAATTGGATATCACGATATGGAATCCCAGAGAAAAGTTTTTGTTTGTTTGTTTTTTAATTTTGAATCTATTTAAATGAAGACTCCCCAAAGGTATACAGATTAAATTAAATGTTCATATACTTCTAGTGAATTGTCATTTATTTATCCATACAACAAAATAACTTGAGCAGAGGCCATATGCCAGGAACTGAGCACTGGGGAGAAGTGAGAAACTATCACACTGTCAATGTCCAGCTCATATTTCTCAGCTTCGTTTCTCATTTCTGCACATTGCTTTCACTCCTGAGTTAGGAACCACTAATTATTGGAAGCTCCTCCCATTAAGAGGAGGAATCTCTTTCTCCATTCCTTAAATCCGGTCTGGCCTTGTGACTTTTTCCAACAGAATGTGGCAGATGTGGTGCTATACATCTTCCAAGTATAGGCCTTAAAAGATCACTTGGTTTCTGATCTCACATTTTTGCTGCCTGGAACAGGCAAGAAAGGAAGACAGCTATCAGAGGGAGAGACCAGGTGAGCAGAAACAAACTGTGTCAGCTCAGGTGCACTAAAGCTGGCAAGTTCCAGCCAACCTGATAGGTGATTGCAGCCATCTGAGTGACCCAAGGATCAGTCACCAGAAGTCCCTAGCTGAGTGAAATCCAAAATGCTGATCTACAGAACCATGAAATAGAAAATAGCTATTTTAAGATATAGGGTATTTTGTTATGCAGATAATAAATAACTAGTATAACTCTTAAGAAGCTAGTACCTTTGTCAATAAGCCACACTCAGACTGCTGCTTTCCCTGCATGAATGGAGAGTCAGAAGTGCCTTCCCAAATACAGCCCTTGACCAATGACTGACAAGTGTGAGAAGGTCTGACCTACATCTTCTTCTGAACCTAGCTATAGGACAGAGCTAAACTCCCACCCCATAAGAATTTGTTAAATACTAGATCCCTGCTTGGCCTTGCCTCCAACTCTTCTAAGTTTATTCCTCACTTCCTTACTGATTTTACCTGCGGTTGTTTCCTAAATAAATATTTTTTACAGAAAACATTGTCTTGGAGTCTGCATCTGAGAAATGCAACTCAATTTAATACTATTACTAAGAAGCAGTCCTAGAAAGGATAGGATTCTTTTTGGCTCATTCCCTAGTCAGATGACAACTGTTAGTAAACAGAAATTGTTAGTATGTGGCACATGTACATTACAATTAATTTTAATCTATGGTGAATTGGGATGGGATATAGACTGAAGGACATGAACTGACTTACATATTTGATGTTTAAGAGATATGAGGAAATGATAATCATAGGAACTGTAGAGTTGATTCTTTGTTGTTAAGTTCTATTCATGACTGAAGAGTGAAAAAAGCAAGCTCAGTTTAATCAATTAATTACCAACCCAGAGCATGGCATGAATTTCAGAAGGCTTCCATGGTAGCATTTAAAGAGATTCTCTTGGTCTATACCTGGAGGGCAAACTATGTTTCATATCATGTTCAGGGCTTAATGGTTTGAGTAGAAGAGCTTCAAAAGAATCTATATTCTAATACTTTGTAGGCCTCTTAATTTCAATTGAGAATCAGGGCCCCAAAAGGGAAAGTGTGAACCCTGAAACTTAGAACAGAAATATTTGGATGGATACCCTTAAGAACATTGAGGTCTACATAGAAAATTTGGAATATAAAATTTTTAGTTATGCTAGATTATAAAAAGGGCTTAATAGCCTGTTCTGACTGAAAAGTAATCAAATTATGAAATTAAATCATTGAGTAGGAGGTATTCTCTTTGTATTTTATTTTTCCAAGCCTTAATTATACCACTTAATTCCAGTGATTCATTGAATAAGTTTATACTAGAAATAGATATATACAATATTTTAGCAAGTTCCACTATGTGAAAATTTAATTATAATCTCAGTGATTTTTCCCCTTTTCTCTCCTATTTCTCTGATATATTTCCTTTAACAATCTGTACAATCATTGAAGGTAGTTTAATGTTCCCTCATTTGGCAATAATCTGTTTCCCTTTTCAAATATAATAATGGAAAAAATAGATTCGCATGTCTGTAACTTGTTTTATCCATGTCCTCAAAATTTGAGAAACAGTTTGAAGATTAATGTTCTGTGTTAAATGCATCTATTTGGCAATCATTGTGCCTTAATTAACTAAATAATTCCATAACACTATCAAAGTGATTAAATTTGACTTTTATACCTATCTTCATATTCATTGATTTTGACACACTTTCAGCCACTTTCAGATACATTAGAGAACTCAATTACTTAAAATATTTTGCATGGAGAGAAGAGACCAAGATGGTGGAATAGGAGGATGCTGAGCTCACCTCCCTCCATGAACATATCAAAACTACAACTACATGTGCAGCAACTCTTGTTGAAAACAAACTGGAGACAGGCAGAAAGACTCTTCTACAATGAAGACTATAAAGAAAGACCCACATGGAATATGGCAGAGGTCCCAGAAGAAGAGGGAAACATCACTGGCCCAGGAATACTCCCTGGAGAGTAAGAAGTTCAAGCCATATATAAGTCACCCCAGTCCTGGGGTTCCCTTAGCTGATTTGAAAACCACTGGGGCTTACCAGAGGGCTGTAAGAAACTGAGGCTCCAATCTTATAGAGGAAAGAGAGCCAGATCAATCCCAACCCTGCCTCTGACCAGAGCAAAGGAAGCCATTACCAGTGCACACAACCCTACCCATATTTAGGAGGAGTGAAACTAGCTTCCAGGGTAAAGATCAATATTGCCAGCAGGAGCAAAACCAGCTCAGTAGTGTGGAACCAATTCCTCTAACTCCAACACCACACAATACAACACAACCAAGGTGTGCACAACAAAGAAAAAGTAAAACCAACAACAGAAGTACTATCTCAAGCCCTCAGGCCCTGCCATTACCACAAACCAAGATGGAGACTACAATCACACATAGAGAAACTCAACCCCTTCAGGGTTTCTGCTCCAGCACCTTGGGTCCCAATCCCACTTATGATAGGGTGACAACTGTATTAATCATAAAAGAAGCACTAGCTCACACATGATTCTGGCTCTAACCCCTCCACCTCTGACCCTACCTCCAACCAAGGAGGGGGCTGCAAGCACATCCTAGGGAAAGATATCACCCATACCCACTTCAGATCCAGCTTTCCCACCAAAGCCAATAGGCATGCACAGATTGCATAGACATGCTCCCACACAAGGAAACAACTTCAAGACTGGGATAGGTAACTGTTCACCTAATTTCATAGAGGCAGAGAAAGTTAAGAAAAATGAGAAGACAGGAATATGTGTCAAACAAAAACACACACACACAAAAACCCTTGGGGAGAAAAGTCCTAATGAAACAGAAATAATTAATACACCAGATAAAGAGTTAAAAACAGTAGCAATAAGAATGTTAACTTGTGGGAAGACATTCAGGAACCTTTCTGAAACCTTGAAAATGTTAAAGTATGTGGGCCGAGTGATGGGATTCAGAATGTCCTGCTTGAGCAGTGGAGGAGCTGAGGGTGCGGGGCGTGGAGACTAATATCACCCTGTTTGGTCCTGAAGGATGGCTGGTTAGCCAAAGATGGGTAAGATTCCTCAGAGGAGGAACAACCTAAGACAGGCACAGCCGCAGAGGGGCCAACAGGGATGGTGCATAGAGCCTTCCTTATATCACCCTGTTTGGCCCTAGAGGATGACTGGTTAGCCAGAGACAGGTAAGACTCCTCAAGGGAGGAACAACCTAAGACAGGCACAGTTGCAGAGGGGCCAACAGGGGTGGGGCACAGACCCCCAATATCTGAGAGAGGTCTCCTGCCCCCAGGGCTGTTTTGCTCTCCACCCCCAGCTCAAATCCACACCTGCTCAACTCGGACCCAGGAAGTAAACAAAGATAATTGCCTCAGTCATGTGAGGCCTTTGATTGTTTATGAGTGTAACCTGAGAATGTTAGCCCACGAACTCAATAAAAGCAACCTGGGATGAGTCAGCGGGGCTCTTGATCCGAGAGGTCTTGAGCCCCCCGGTCCCACTTTTCTCTTCAGTCTGTGTCTGTGTCTTCTTCAAGCTTGTGGCACCCGTCACTCACCTCGAGTCGCCGAGCTGGTCTCGGCATTAACTGAACTTAGGAAAAGAATAGATGACCACAGTGAGAATACTAACAAAGAAATAGAAGATAAAAAAAGAACCTATCAGAACTAAATAATACAATAACAGATGAAAAATATACTAGAGGAATATGACAGCTGATTAGGTGTTAGAGAAGAATATATATGTGATCTGGAAAATAGAATAATAAAAATCACCAAAATGAAAAATAAATTTTGAAAAATGAGGATAGTTTAAGGGACTCCTATGACAACATCAAGTATACTAACACTCACATTTTAGGGGTCTCAGAAAAAGAAGAGAGAGAGAAAAAGGAAGAAAGTATATTTGATAACATTATGGCTGAAAACTTTCTGAAGCTGAAGAAGAAAACAGATTTCCAGGTACAGAATGCACAGAGACTCCCAAACAAAATGAATCAAAATAGACCTACATCAATACATATCATAATTAAAATGGCAAAAGTTAAAGATAAAAAAAAGAATTTTTAGGATAGCAAGATAAAAACAAAGAGTCAAATACAAGGAAATCCCCATAAAGCTACCAACTGACTTTATGCCAAAACTTTGTAGGCCAGAATGGGAAAAACAAACAAACAAAGACAAAAATAATAAAAACAAAAACCCAAAAACCTAGGATACTCTACCCAGTAAGGTTATCATTGAGAATTGAAGCAGAGATAAAGAGCTTCTCAGACAGGCAAAAACTAAGAGTTCATCAATATGAAACCAACCTACAAAAAGTATTAAAAGGTCTTAAGTGAAAAAGAAAAACTACAATAGAAATAAATTATGAAGAGGGAAAATCCCACTAGTAAAGACAAATACATAGTAAAGGCTATGGATCAAACACTTAAATAAGCTAGTATGAAAGTGAAAAGACAAAAATTGTAAAGTCAACTGTATCTAAAGTGAACAGTTAAGGATAAACAAGAAGGTGTAAAATATGACATCAAAAACACAAAAGGTGGGGGAAGGCAGTAAAAAATGTAGAAATTTTAAAATGTTTTAACTTAAATGACTATCAGTTTAAAACATGTAGACATTGTTATAAGTCAACATATATAAACTCCATGGTAAACACAAATCAAAAACCTACAATACATATACATAAACTAAACAGAAAGAAACACAAGCATAATACTAAAGAAAATCATCAAACCACAAGGCAAGAGACTAAAAGAAAAAACCAGAGAATAACTACAAAACAACCAGAAAACAAGTTAAAAAGTAGCACTTATACATAACTATCAACAATCACTTGAAATGTCAGTGGACTAAGTGCTCCAATCAATGCTCCAATGCTCCAGTGCCCCAATCACCTATGCTCTAAGACAAAGGTGGCTGATAGGATTAAAACAAAAGACCCATCTATATGCTGCATATAAGAGAATCACTTCAGGGCTAAAGACACTCACAGACTGAAAGTGAGGAGATGGGAAAAGATAATCTATGCAAATGGAAACAAAAAGAAAGCTGGGATCTCAATACACATATCAGACAAAGTAGACCTTAAAACAAGGTCTATAATAAAAAACAAACAACAGAACTAAATAATGATAAATGGATCAATACAAGAAGAAGCTGGATCATTCATAAACACACATGCATCTAATGTATGAGCACCAAATTATATCAAGCAAATATTAACAGATATAAAGGGAGACATTGACCATAACAGTAGAGGAGTTTAACATCAGACTTATAAGACAGATCATCCAGAAAAAAAAAAAATGATAGGGAGACAGTGATTTTAAATGATACATTAGATGAGTTAGACTTAATGGATATCTACAGGACTTTCCATGCAAAAAGAGCAAAATACACATTCTTTTCAAGTACACATGGAACATTCTCCAGGATAGATCACATGATAGACCACACAAAAAAGTCACAACAAATTTAAAAGGATAGAAATTATATTGAGCATCTTTTCCAAACACAACTGCATGAAATTGTAAATCAATCACAGGAAGAAAAATGGAAAAAAGCACCAACACATAAAGACTAAAAGGTATGCTCAACATCACTAATTATTAGAGAAATGCAAATCAAAACTACAATGAGATATCACTTCACACCAGTTAGAATGGGCATCATCAGAAAATCTACAAACAGTAAATGCTGGAGAGGGTGTGGAGAAAAGGGAACTCTTGCACTGTTGATGGGAATGTAAATTGATACAACCACTATGGAGAACAGTATGGAGGTTCCTTGAAAAACTAAAAATAGAGTTACCATATGACCCAGAAATTGCACTGCTGGGCATATACCCAGAGAACACCATAATTCAAAAATTTGTGTGCACTCCACTGTTCATTGAAGCACTATTTACAATAGCCAGGACATGGAAGCAACCTAAATTTCCATCAGCAGATGAATGGATAATAAAAGATGTGCTACGTATATTACTCAGCTGTAAAAAGCAATGAAACTGGGACATTTGTAGAGACATGGATGACCTAGAGACTGTCATACAGAGTGAGTGAGTCAGAAAGAGAAAAACAAATATTGTATATTAACACATATATGTGGACTATAGAAAAATGGTACAAATCAACCGGTTCGCAAGGCAGAAATACAGACACAGATGTAGAGAACAAACATATGGACACCAAGTGGTGAAAGTGGGGAGGGTTGGGGGGGGAATTAATTGGGAGTTTGGGATACCAAATTGTACACTCTAAATATATGCAGTTTACTATATTTAACTGCATCTCAATAAAAGTTCTTTAAAAAAAACTAAAAAATGAGTCATTAAACAAATCAAAGAATAAATCAGAAAATACCATAAGAAAAATTAAAATAAAAATAAAACTTTTCTAAATCTATGGAATGCAGTGAAACAGTTGTAACAGGGACTTTTACTGAAGTAGCTGCCTACCTAAAGAAACAAGAAAAATATCAAACAACCTAAACTACCATCAAAAGGAATTAGCAAAAGAAGAAACAAAGCCCCAAGTCAGCAGAAGGAAGGAAATTATGAATATCAAAGAATAAATAAATAAAGTAGAGGGAAACAATACAAAAGCTCAATAAAATGAAGAGCAGGTTTTTTGAAAAAAATAAACAAAATTGATAAGCCTTTACCCAGGCTTATCAAGAAAAAAAGAGAGAAGACCCAAGTAAACAAAATAAGAAATGAAAGAGCAGAAATTACAGCTGATATTACAGAGATGCAATCATAAGAGAATACTGTAAAAAGTTATATGCCAACATATTGGACAACCTAGAAGAAATGGATACATTCCTAGAAACATCAAGTCTTCCAAAACCAAATCAGGAAGAAATAGATAATCTGAATAGACCAATTACTAGTGTCAAAATTGAATCAGTAATAAAAAAAAAACTCTCTCAATAAGTAAAAGTTCAGGAATAGACTTCTTCACAGGGGAATTATACCAAACATGTAAATAAGATTTAATACCTATACTTCTCAAACTATTCCAAAAAGTTGAAGAAGATGGAACATTCCCAAATTTATTCTATGAAGTCACCTTTACCATTGTACCAAAACCCTAGAAATCACTAAAAAATATAAAAAAGAAAAGAAAATTATAAGACAGTATCTCAGATGAATATAGATGTAAAACTTACTGGCAAAATATTAGCTAACCAAAATTACCAATATATAAAAAGGATCACACACCATGATTAAGAGGGATTTATTCTAGCAATGCTAGGATGTTTCAAAACCCACAAGTCAAACAATGTGATACACCATGTTAACCAAATGAAGAATGATAATCATATGATAATCTCAATAGATGCAGAAAAAAATTGATGGAATTCAAAGTCCATTAATGGTAAAAAACTTTTATCAAAGTTGGTATATAGGAAAAATATGTCAATGTAATAGAGGCCATTTATGACAAAAACACAGCTAATATCATCCTAAATGGTGAAAAGCTGAAAGGTTTTCCTATAAAATCAGGAACAAGACGAGGATGTGCACTTTCACTATTTCTATTCAATGTGGTATTGGAACTCTTAGTCATAGCAAACAAAACACTTCCAAATTGAAAAAAAAAAAAAAAAGGAAGAAGAAATAAAACATTTACTATATGCAGATGACATGATACTGTGTGTAGAGAAAACAAAGTCTCCACCAAATGATTAGAACTAATAAGTAAATTCAGTAAAGTTGCAGAATACAAGCTTAATATACAGAATTATATGATTTTCTATACTTAACAATGAACTATAATAGAGAGAAAGCAAAAAAAAAAATCTCATTTATAATTGAACCAAAAATAATAAAATTACTAGTAATAAACTTAAGCAAGAATGTGAAATATTTATACTCTGGAAACTAAGACAATGATGATGGAAATTGAAGATAAAAATTAGTGGAAAGATATTCTGTGTTCATGGATTGGAAGAATTGATATTATTAAATTCCCATAATACCCAAAGTAATCTACAGATTCAATGCAATACCTATCAAAATAGCCATGACATTTTTTCATATAACTAGAAACATAATCCTAAAATTTATATAGAATCAGAAAATATGCCAACAATCTAAAGCAACCTAAAGAAAAAAGAACAAAACTGGAGGTATCAAGTGCCCTGAACTTAGACTGTATTACAAAGCTGCAGTAATCAACACAGTATGATAGTGGCACAAAAATAGGTACATAGGTCAATGAAACAGCATAGAGAGCCCAGAAGTGAATGCATGTTTATATGGTCAATTAGTATGATAAAGAAGACAAGGCTATACAATGAAAAAAGACAGTCTCTTCAAGAATTAGTGCTGGGAAAACTGGACAGTTACATGCAAAACAACATATCTGGACTATTTTCTCACACCATATAAAAAATAAACCCAAAATAGATGAGTACAAAACTTCTGGAAGAAAAGATCAGCAAAAGACTCTGACATAAGTCTTGGCAATATGCTTTTGGATCTGTCTCCTCAGTCAAGGGAAACAAAAGCAAATATAAATAAATGTGATATAATTAAACTTAAAAGCTTTTGCCCAGAAAGGAAACCATCAACAAAATAAAAACACAATCTATTGGATAAAAGGAAATATTTGCAAATATTATGTCTGATAAGAAGTTAATATACAAAATATAGAAAGAGCTCATACAACTCAATATCAAAAAAAGAAAAGCAACAACATTAAAACATGGCAGAAGACCTGAATAGACATTTATCCAAAGAAGATGTACAGATGGCAAACAATCACATGAAAAGATGCTCAACATCACTAATCATCTTGGAAATGCAAATGAAAACTAACTACAATGAGATATCGCTCCACACCTACCAGAATGGTTATCATCAAAAAAGTCAACAAACAGATGTTGACAAGAATTTGGAAAAAAGGAAACAGTACACTGTTGGTGAGAATGTAATTTGAAGCAGCCACTGTGGAAAACAGTATGTAGGCTTTTCAAAAAAGTTAAAAATAGAACCATTATATAATCCAGCAATTCCACTCCTGGGTATATATCTGAAGAAAACAAAAACATCACTTTGAAAAGATATATGCACCATAAATTCATAGCAGCATTATTTACAGCAGCCAAGATATGTAAGCAACCTAAGTGTCCATCCATACATGAATGGATAATGATGATGTAAGATACACACACACACACACACACACACACAATAGAATATTACTCAGACATTAAAAATGAAATTTTGTTATTTGAAACAACATAGATAGACATGGAGGGTATTATGCTTAGTGGGGTAAGTCAGGCAGAGAAAGACTAATACTGTCTGTTTTCACTTATATGTGGAATCTAAAAAATAAAACAAGTGAAAAATTTAACAAAAGAGAAGCAAGCTCAGATATACAGAGAACAAACTAGTGGTTATCAGTAGGGAGAGGTATATGGAAAGGGGAAAGATGGTGGTAGGGGTTTAAGAGGTGCAAACTACTAGATATAAAATAAACAAGGTACAAGGATGTAATGTACAGCACAGAGAATATAGTCAACATTTTATAATTACTTTAAATGGAGTATAGGCTATTAAAAATTGAATCACTATGTTGTACACCTAAAATAATGTAATATTGTAAATCAAATATACTTTAATTTAAAATATTTTCATAATTCAAGTTATTACAATTAAGATTGAATGAAAATGCATAGATATTCCAGAAATTAGTTTTAAAACTGATAATATTCCAATTTCAATCTCTAAAATTTATGTTTGTAAATAAAAAGGCAAGAATTACCAGAAAAGTTTTTAGAGGACTAATGATGGAGTTAATATGTGAACTTAATAATCACAAGTCTAAAAACAATATCCTTCTGCTGCCCAAATAGATCAATGAGATGAAAAAAAAAATGTTCCAAAAAAGACACATTTATGTGTGTGTCACAATTTCATTGCACTGTAGGATATTAACAAGTTTTGTATATAATTCTGCCATCTTGTTACAACATCCTTTTTCTAATGACTCTTTATGCTGTTAGCTTAAAGAAAAAGATGCAACATAAAAGTTGTGAGCTAAGTTTTATACAGGGGCTTACTGAGGACCATAGCCTGGGAGATAACTTCTCAGTAGCTCTGAGAAGCTGCTCCAAAGAGGTAGAGGAGGTATCAGTAAATATATATGAATCTTTTGACTAGGAAATACATGTAGTCAATCATACATTTTGGTAAAAGATTACTGATAATCACAAATAATACAAGTTAATAATATTAGTACTTTTCTATGTATGAGAAGATGAAAGATTCTGGGCTTCATTAGGTTAATATGTATCATAGCTATCTAAGGGTCCCTATATCCAAAGCATAGAATGTTTTATTCCTTTTTTTCTCATCCTGAATTCCCCTCAGGTCACACTGTTGTTGGGCAAGTGCAAGTGGGTTGTGACTTTAACCTTTTGTGTAAATGAATGATGAGGGAAAATCTTTGGTCCTTTTGCTTATCATATTAAACATCTATCCTTTGAACCAGCTTTACCATTTTGCTGGTTGCCTCAATAATTATTAAACAAATATTTGGAATGTACTCACTACATGTTTGTAATAAGAATCTTGTTTTTAACTTCTAAAATTCTGACACTAGGAGTATTTTCAGAACAGTGAAGAGACTAGGCCAGTGGGAGCTTAGAGAGGAGGAGAAAGCAGGCAATGGCATCAGAGAGTTATCAGAAGAGAAAGGAGCAGATTATGAAGGACTTTGTTGCTTTGGAAGGTTTTCTACTTTTACTCTAAAGGAGGTGGAAAGTCATGGGAAAAAAATTGAAAAAAGTTATGCTGGGTTGGGTTTTATGGCATAGTTTTTATATACAACAACCCAAAGGCACAAACCATAAAAGAAGAGATATGACATTTTAACTACATAAAAATTAAGGTCTTCAGTGGGTAAAATGTAATAAATGATATTAAAGGCAGACATGATGAACAGATTTTAAATGTGCCTGCATAGTTTGGCTTACCCAATTGCTTTCTTATGACTGCCATAAGAAGATCACATCCAAGCTCTGGGTGCTCAGTCCCAATGATCCCAGAATGACAGACACAGAAGCAGATTTGAATCTAAATAGCTTTCCACAGAAGAGAATAGCCCAGCTAGGTCCAACAGAGTGACAGCTGATCCATGATCTATAAATGGGGAAAATAAATATTTGATATTTTAAGCATCTGAGATTTTGAAGTTGTTTATTATACAGCTTTTCCATATCAGAAGAGACTAACACATGCTAAAGTCCTCAAAGTGTTAAACAAAAGAGGCATAGACCTGTCTCTTCACAAGCCCTCTCCCAAGTGTCAGCCCTCAGTTTTACTGCTGCAACAATATGAAGAAGAGGAGGAAACAACCTCAAGAGATTGGAACTCCTGAGGGAAAAAAGCTTTCTTTCCATATCCATGACCCAAAAAATTCCCATTAATAATATTATTTAACATCTATTTAGGACACACTATTTTCCAGAAGTTATTTTCAGCTGGTACGTGGGATTAAAAAGAACAAACTCTAACTCATACTATCTAAGATCAAATTTCAGCTCTGTTTATTAGCCATACAGGCTAGGTAGATAACCTCTCTGTGCACCAGCTTCCTTACCTGTTAAATTTGGATGAGAGATTATAGTTCTTATCAAGGGACTGTTTTGAGGGTTACATGGGTTAATATATACAAGGTACATAGGACATTGGCACATATTGGTTATTGTTATTATTGTTATTATTATTATGTGTATAGATTTGTTTAATTTTTAAAACAAACCAGTGAGGTAATTTCACTTACTTTTGTTGTCTAAGCTTGCTTTGAACAGAAAAGTAGCATAGCAAAGAGCTAAAGGTAAGAGTTTTAGTACTAACCTTTCTCTCTATCACTTACTTGATTGCAGAATATTGAAATTCTCTGTGCCTAAAGATTTTTTTTTTAATCTTTAAAATGGATATAACAATAATAATATCTGTCTTTGGGAATAATAGATGTTTGTGTGTTGGGGGGCAGCTGGGGGGAAGTTTCACGGTGGTGAGAAAGTCCTTAAAAGAGCCCCCCAAAGCCCCCAGATCTTAAGATATATACATACCTCTTGCAGAAGAAATGTTAAATAATAAACATACCAACTGAAAAATAGACAAATGCATGAACTGGCAAATGACAAAACAAGAAAATAATTTGTCTAGTAAACCCTTAAAAATTTAAGCTCAATATTTTAATATGGTGATTATCAAATTGGAACACATTTTAAAACTAATTTTGTCAGCACAGATAAGCTGTGATAGAAACATCTTCCCTTATATTGCTGGCAAGGGAGGTGAAGAATGGGTTAGGCGGAGTATAGATTGAGACAACCTTTCTGCAAGGAAAGTTTGTAATATGTATCATAGGTTTAGATCATAACACCAAAAAATCCTATCAACATATAAGTGAATAGATAAATTTTAGCATAATCATACAAAGAATATCATTCTGTAATATGAAGGTGTCTGTGTGTGTATATATATATCCACACTCAGGCTGTAGAATTTATTTTAATTAACTTTTAGAAAAGACAAATACAACATTTTTTGACATAATCTCCTTGCTTTTCAATACATTTTGTCCATCTGTCAATAAGATTTCATATTCATGAGTTGTTCTACAAATGTAAAAACCCCGACCAAATAGAAGATGTTAACCACTTAATGATCATGAGCACATAGCCTCCAAGCCTCTAGGATCCTAAGGATTGATAATGCTAATCTCTGTGACATTGCCCTGTTGCCTCAACATCAAACATGAGAAAATTTTGCACAAACTAATCATATACCCTGCACCCATCCTCCCTCACCTGGACTTAAAAACACTTTGCTGAAACCCATCAGGAAGTTTGGGGGTCTGGGGGCATGATCCGCTCATCCGCTTGCATGGCTCTGCAATAAAACTTTCTCTTGCTCCAAACTCTGATGTTATGCTACTATTTGGCTTCCTTGTACATTGGGCATGTGAACTTGCATTCAATAATAACTATGTGTCATTATACATTTGTCCAAACTCATAGCATGTACAATACCAAGAGCATACCCTAAGGTAACTAGGGACTTTGTGTGATTATGATGTGTCAATTTAGGTTCATCTTTGGTAACAAATGTACCACATTGGTGGGGGTTATTAATAGTGGTAGAGGCAATGCATATATAGGCCAGGGGATATGAAGGAAATCTCATTTTTGTTGTGAACATAAACCTGCTCTTAAAAAACCTTTTAAAAATGTATATGCTAATAATTATTGAGGATAAACAAGCATACATATCTCATATCTAACTGCATCTTACATGGTAAACTAGTCAAACCAAGAAACTAGAGAGCACCCTTCTCTCATTCATAGACATACATTTCACAGTATCCTAAAACAGTTTAGCTTTGCATGACAAAATAATACTGCAAATATTTTACATTTGTGTTTTTTCTAGCTAATTATTTTAGAATATCTTTGACACTTCTCGAACAGTCTCCTTGTTTTCTAAAGCACATTGAGTCTCTTTGGTAAAACTGAAATCATTCAGAATATGTGAACTTAAACAGCCCAGAATCTTCAAAAATTAAATGCCCAGTGAAACTACTCTCTATGATACTGTAATGTTGTATGCCTGTCATATAATTGTCTAAATACATAGAATGTACAACACTGAGTGAAATAATGTAAACTATACACTTTGGGTGATAATAATGTGTCAATGTAGGATTATCAATAATTAAAAAATACTGTTTTAGTGGGGGATGTTGATAATGGCAGAGATTATACACATGTGGTGATAGAGTGAATACAGAAAATATCTGTATCTTTGGCTCAATTTTCTGTGATCCTAAAACTACTCTAAAAATAAAGTTTATTATTTTTTTAATTAAAGTAAAATATCTATCTTAACTCCAAAGAGTGGGACATTTGGAAGTGTTTAGAATTTGAATACTCAGACTACTTAGAGTTTATATCACCAAAAAGGAAAGTCTCTGGAAAGATAAAATAGCAAAAGCTTTTTGGTTAAACACTATGGGGAAAGAGATTTCTGTGATCTCCATAAATTGTAATCTCCATATGCTTCCCTAGGCAAGCTTTGTTTGCTCTCTTCTTTGTAACTGAGAGTCAACCTTGTTTTTGTTTCTATTTTTCATTGGTTAACTAGGGTTCAAAAGGCCATCATATCAAGGGGGGGAGTTATTGTACAGGTAAATATGTACGAAAATATTTTATCATTGTTTAAAGCAGTTAAACATTTGAAGAAGTCTAAACATCTGTAACAGTGTGATAATTTTCCTAGTAAGTTGTGGACCATGAAATTAAATCTCATAGAAAGATACACATGGAAAACAATCCTAGTTTGGGTCTTACTAATAATGTGACCTTGAAAAAAACTAAACCTCAGTTTCCTCACATGTAAAATGAGGACATTAATAATTCCTATGTCAAAGAGTCATTGAAAAAATAGAATTAGTTAACATTTGCAAAGAAATTAGAACAACGTTCAGCAAAGAGAAAATTCTATTTAAGTATTATTTATTATTTGAGAAATTTATTTTATAAGAAATAACATGAATAGAGAGAAAAAGAAATACAGAAATACATTAACATTTTCACATTGCTTTTGGGTGGAATGTTTACTAGTGATCTTTAATTCCCTCTTTATTTCTATCACTAATTTTAAATGTTTTCACCACAAAAATTTATTGGAGCAGGAAAGGTAAGATTAAAAAATTATTTTCACAATTATTTCTTACACTAATAATATGGCTTTATACATCCTGGGAAAGAAAATAAATTCAAATATTGTAAATTAACCATAAATGATGTTAATATTGAACAGACAGATGAAGACAATCAGACTATGCCTTGGAAACCAAGAACTTTGCTTCCAACTTGGTCTTGGGATACTCTGTAACATTTATTTTTCTAAGTTAAAAAAACACTTTTGGCCTTAACTGCCTGTTACTATATATGTATGCATTGACTCAATGAAAATTTGTTGAATGTCTATTTGAAAGACAATATAAGTGTTGCAAATATGAAACACACCTTTTTCCTTCCTTATAATTAAATAATAACTTTATACGTACTAATCAGTCTCCAGAAGATCCAGTGGAAAGTATGAATACACATTTCCCTCAGTTATAGTAATATATCTATGAAAAGATCTAATCTTGCATTTAACAAATATTTAGTATACATTTGACCCTTAAACAGAAGGGGAGGGGTTGGGGTGCTCATCCTCCATGCAGTCAAAAATCTGATTATAACTTATAGTTGGCCTTCCATATCCTTGGTTCCACATTCAAGAATTCAAACCACCCTCGGATGGTGTATTTACTATCTGCACTTAAGTGCATCTACATACAGTTCAAACCCCCGTTGTTCAAATGTCAACTGTATATGTACTAGGCTCCAGGCACTGTAGTAGACTTTAGGAAGACAATGGAATAGAACAGACATGATTCAAGCTTCCATAGGTTTCACAGGTACAGGGGAGAGCCAACATCAAAAAAATGAAGAGAAAAAACATCCTTTAATTACAAATTGTGACATATGTTATGAAGGAAAAGAACAGGGTGCACTAACAGAATGAAATGATTTGGGGAGAACAAAGATATGTAAGGATTAGCCAGGTGAAGATAGTAAGGAAAATATTCCTGGAAGGAAAAAAAACAAAGAAACAAACAAACAAAAAAAACAGCATGATGTATTTGAAGAACTAAAGTGTAGTATAGAGTATAGTTAAGTATAGTTATGTTGCATCCAGGCATTAGACAAAATGGAGATGTAAGCCCAAATCTGTTCACAAAGGGGTTTTGATTAGACTTGATGACAAAGTTAATCCTAAAGAGGAATAAAAATGTTCAGAATAGCAGCTATATGTCTTGAATAATTGAAAAGATGGTGATACAATTAAATGAGGTGAGAAAAACTGAAATAGGAGAAATTTCATGGATAAGATTAAGAATTCAACTGAGACAAACTAGTTAAATAGGAAATTAGAAACACAAGACTACATCTCCAGATGAGATCTGAGCTAGAAACATAGATTACATAGGATACTATAATAGAAATAAAAGTCATATCATGGACTCAAAACTCATCTCCCAGGTCCCAGAATTACTGACTAGGATACAGAGAATGTGTCTTACAACATGAAAGTAGTTACCTTGTCTGTGAACTCAAAGGACTTGTTTTCTCTAGTCACCTGGTATTTTTGTTTCCCAAAACTGATTGCAGCTAGTATGTGTAGATCATCTATGTTGGGCACAGTTTTTGCTGTGTCAAAGGCACCTGAAATCCCATATGATTCACTGTCATTAAAAACTCAAACAGCATAAGATTGTAAGTATTTGTTCTGTTACTAACAGGAAAATGCTGAAAGAAAATAAAAACTAACATAAAAACAGAATCAGAGAACACTTTGTAAAGGACAAATAATATCTATTGGTGTGTCAAGGTGATTATATAAACACTACCACAAGTCAAAGAATATGGGTCTATTATGGCTCACCTGTTATGACTCTACTACCCAGATATTTAAATTTTACCTTCCCTTTCATGATATCTGTTGTTATACTCAATAATTAGCAGTAAAGACTTTAATATAGTCAAAGTATAACACAGTGCATCTGGAAATTTAGTGCAGAGATTAATGAGAAACTTGGGGATTACAGATTTCATAAAATGCCTAACAATTTGAATACATGGGGCAATTCTAATTATATTCTAATAAAGCTAAATTTAAGGCTTAGGATTTTATAATACTAAATGATTTTTTATTGTGGGTTATATATTTTTCCTCCATCATCTCTTAGGTTAATATTTTCATCAAGAATATCAGTTCTAAAACTGTAAAATTATATTTCTCATTAGAAGATATACTAGTCAATTATCTCAGAGATTTCCCACTCCAACTTGCCTATCAATGTGTACATCTTCAGAGAAATCCATTTCTCCATCACAATATATTGCAGCCATTTTATCCATGACACAGGAGCTAAAAAAAAGATTCTGATTGGCTGATCAAACTTCCCATGTCAAGGGTTTACAATTTCATTATAAACCCTATTAACTTCTGGGTGACTCTAGCTAGAATTCTGATTCTCTCAGAATCAGAAAGCCTTATCATTGGTGGGTATTATCATTTTAAATACATTAATTTTACAAAATTTCAAATTGACCAAAATCAGGATAGTAATTCACATAATAGAATTTGCAAACTTACTCTAATTAATATTCTTTCTGAATCATCTTGTCATCCTCCCAGCGTTGTGAGATCATATTGCCCAGCTCTAATAGGCACTAAATATCAATGTAATGTGAATGAAATAAGGATGGATTCTGGGGAATTCTAGGAAAACTAAACAATGGGGAGTGGGGCTGGTAAATGTGATCAGAAAGAACAAAAAGTAAAACAGAGCTTTGAGGAATAAAGGAATATAAATCCACAGCTTATACTTATATAGATACCAGTATAATGTAGGTGTGAATACCAGTTACAATTTTTAATCACTAAACACTCAATTAATACCTTGGGTAGGGAGAGTTTACTTTAGGCCAAGTATGATAGTCCTGTTCCCTTTAGCTAGGGATTGGTTTAGGCATGAGCATATCAATAAAACTTTGACCAATGAAATGTGAGGTTGTCTGCCACTGGGATTCTGGGAAGGTTTTCCTCACAAGAATAAGGACACAGATGCAGAGAATGGACTGGAGAACTCAAGGTTTGGGGGGCCAGGGGTGAAAGGGAAGCTGAGAGAAGTGAGAGAGTAGTATAGACATATATATATATATATATATACTACCAACTGTAAAATAGATAGCCAGTGGGAAGTTGCTGTATAACAAAGGGAGTTCAACTCGATGATGGATGATGCCTTAGAGGACTAGGATGGGGAGGGTGGGGGGGGGGGAGTGAAGGGAGGGAGGGAATACGGGGATATGTGTATAAATACAGATGATTGACCTTGGTGTACCTCAAAAACTGGTACAAGAGTGTAAAACAATTATATTACAATAAAAAAAAGAGAGAGAAATCAAATGGGATCATTTTGCCTGTGAGGTTGCCACCTATTGGTAATGTCTGGAATTGCAGCAACAAGGTTGAAATCCTGAAGGCACCCACCCAAGAACTAACATGCTAAACATTGCCAAGAAGAAAGAGAAATAGTCAATGAATCATAATGACATCACTGAGCCATTGAGTTTGCCATACTTGGATCTAACCTTGAAACGTGAACCCATAACACTGACGGATGTGAAATAAAAAAGTCCTTAAGCTGATTAGAATTCTTCCAACTTATTTTTTACTGTGAAAGGAGATAGAGATAGTGTAGTAGTGTTAGAAAGATGGGAGGTTGAGAGAAAATAGATGAGTTATCCTTTGCTATGTAACAAACTATCCTAAACATAGCTTAAAACAACAAACATTTATTATCACAACATAATCCCTGAGCCTCAGCACTCGGAACTGTTGAGCGGTGTGGTTGTAACTTAGGATCTCTCATGAGGTAGCAGTTAAACGGTTTGTCTGGGATACAGTGTCTAAAGACTTCACTGGGGCTGAAGGTTCATCTTCCAGGCTCACTCATGTAACTTTTTACAGGAAGCTTCAGTTCCTCACCACAGGAATGTCAGCATGGGACTGCTCATGGCATGGCTCCCCCAGGCATGTGATCCAAGGAAAAAAGAGCAAGTAAGAAGGAGCCTGCAGTCAAAATGAAGACATTCATTTCATAACCTTATCTTGTAAGCGACATACTATCACTCCTGCTGAATTATATTTGTTAGGAGCGGGTTGCTAAGTCCAGCACACACTTAGGGGGAAAAGAATTAACCTCCACTCTGAAGAAAACAAAAACAAAAGAAACAAATGTAGTGGACATATGTTTTAGAAACACATGTACTAATTCTATAGTCTCCACCTAAAGAGATTTGAAAATATTTAAGTACTAGCTACTCTGAAAGTACCTAGCAGAGATAAAGTGGCAGATATTTCTGTATATTAGCATCTATTCCTCTGTGTATTAAGTAGTAAGATCACTTGCTAACAGTGTTTTGATAGGTGGTAGATTCAGAGGTATAAATTAAATGAAAATAATTGAAATAGTGAATAAGGGAAACAATACAAAGTGCTAAGTCTAGAGATATAGATAAGAATGCTTTAAAGTTACAAAATAATTATAAATTATGTAGATACATCTATATAGCTTGTATGAATACCTTGATAAAATGGGTATGTTTCCATACAAATGAAGATTGCTGTAGTTGTCTCCAGAGAAATGAGAAACCTTAATTTTAAAGTTTTCCAGGAATGAATCACACACACACACACAAACACACACACAAACACACACAAAAATAGAACTGCATACAAAAGTGTTGACTATAGAATTCTTTCAACATTTATGAAAGTATAAAATTCTCCTTATATATAAACTCTTGCAGAGCTTATAAAAATATTTTTAAATAGTTTTTGTTGGAGTATAGTTGGTTTACAATTTTGTGTTAGTTTCAGGTGTAAAGTAAAGTGAATCAGTTACACATATACATATATCCACTCTATTTTAGATTCTTTTTCCATATAGGTTATTACAGAGTATTGAGCAGAGTTCCTTGTGCTTTACAGTAGGTCCTTATTAGTTATATAGTAATCTATATATGTCAAACTCAATCTCCCAATTTATCCCTTCCCCTTCCTTCCCCCCATAATTATGTTTGTCTTCTACATCTGTGACTCTATTTCTGCTTTGTAAATAAGTTCATTGTGCTATTTTTTTTTAGATTCCACACATAAGTGACATCATATGATATTTGTCTCTCTCTGTCTGACTTACTTCACTCAGCATGCCAATCTCTAGGTCCATGCATGTTGTAGCAAATGGCATTATTTTGTTGTTTTTTTACCCCTGAGTAATATTCCATTGTATATAAGTACCACATCTCTTTATCCATTCATCTGTCCATGTACATTTTTTTTTATTTTAGTAGAATATACTTGATTTTCAATACTGTGTTAGTTTTAGGTGTACAGCAAAGTGAATGGGTTATACATATACGGGTGTCCACAATTTTATATTATTTATTTATTATTTATTTATTTATTAATTCTTTTCTCATATAGGCCATTACAGAGTATTGAGGAGAGTTCCCTGTGCTATACAGCAGGTTCTTATTATTTATTTTATACACATCAGTGTGTATACATTAGTCCCAAACTCCCAATTTACCCCTCCCCCCCTTATCCACTCATAACCATAAGTTTCTAATCTACATCAAAGACTCTACTTCTGTTTTGTAAATAAGTTCATTTGTACCCAGGTTTTAGATTCCACATATGAGTGATATCATATGATATTTGTCTCTCTCTGTCTGACTTACTTCACTCAACATGACAATTTCCAGGTCCATCAGTGCTGCAAATGGTACTATTTTGTTCTTTTTTATAGCTAACATTCCATTGTATATATGTATCATATTTTCTTTATTCACTCATCTGTTGATGGACATTTAAGTTGCTTCCATGTGCTGGCTATTGCAAATAGTGCTGCAATGAATATTGGGATGCATGAAATCTTTTGAATTATAGTTTACTCAAGGTATATGCCCAGGAGTGGGATTGCTGGGTTATATAGTAGTTCTAATTTTAGTTTTATTAAGGGATCTCCATACTGTTCTTCCCTTTTCTCCACAACCTCCCCAGCATATATTGTTTGTAGAGTTTTTGATGATGACCATTCTGAAGGGCAGGAGGTGCTATCTCATTGTAGTTTTGATTTGCATTTCTCTAACAAATAGTGATGTTGAACATCTTTTCATGTGCATTTTGGCCCTTTGTGTGTCTTCTTTGGTGAAATATCTACTTAGATCTTTGGCCCATTTTTTGGATTGGGTTATTTGCTTTTTATTTGCATTTATTTTTTTTTTTTGATATTGAGCAGCATGTGATATTTGTAAATTTTGGAGATTAATTCCTTGTTAATTGCAAAAATTGCAAATATTTTCTCCCATTCTGAGGGTTGTCTTTTTTTTTTTGTTTATGCTTGCCTTTGCTGCATAAAAGCTTTTAAGTTTAATTAGATTCCATTTTTACATTTTCATTTCTCTAGGAGGTGGGTTAAAAAAGAACTTGCTGTGATTTACATCAAAGAGTGTTCAGCCTATAATTTCTGCTAAGAGTTTTATAGTGTCCAGCCTTACATGTAGGTCTTTAATCCATTGTGAATTTATTTTTGTGTATGATGTTAGGGAGTGTTTTAATTTCATTTTTTACATGTAGCAGTCCAGGTTTTCCCAGAACCATTTCTTTTCCCTATTGTATATTTTTGCCTTATTTGTCATAGATTAGGTGACCATAGGTGTGTGGGTTTATCTCTGGACTTTCTATCCTATTCCCTTGATCTATATTTCAGTTTTTGTTCCAGTACCATACAGTCTTGATTACTGTAGCTTTGTAGTATAGACTGAAGTGACAGCTCTATTTTTCTTGCTCAGGTTTGCTTTATGTTATTTGGGACATTTGTATTTCCATAGAAATTATAATTTTTTTTATAATTCTGTGAAAAATGTGATTGGTAATTTGATAGGGATTGCATTGAATCTCTAGATAGCTTTGGGTAGTATAGTCATTTTCATAATTTTTATTCTTCTTATCCAAGAACATGGTATATCTTCCATTGTTTTTGTCATCTTTGATTTCTTTCATCAGTATGTTATAGTTTTCTGAGTACAGGTCTTTTGCTCCTTAGATAGATCAAGTCCTAGGTATTTTATTATTTTTGTGGAATGGTAAATGGATTTGTTTCCTTAATTTCTCTTTCTGGTCTTTCATTGTTAGTGTATAAGAATGCAATAGATTTCTGGTGTTAATTTCATATACTGCAACTTTACCAAATTCATTAATGAGCTCTAATAGTTTTCTGTAGCATTATTAAGATTTTCTATGTGTATTATCATGTCATCTGCAAACAGTGACAGTTTTATTCTTTCCCAATTTGGATTCCATTTATTTATTTTTCTTCTCTGAATGCCCATAACTAGGACTTCAAAAACTATGTTAAATAATAGTTGCAAAAGTGGACATCCTTCTCTTGTCCTTGATCATAGAGGAAATGCTTTCAGATTTTCACCAGTGAGAATGATGTTTGGTGTGGGTTTGTCATATATGACCTTTATTATATTGAGGTAGTCTCCCACTGTGCCCACCTTCTGGGAGTGTTTTTATCACAAGTGGGTGTTGAATTTTGTCAAAAGCATTTTATGCCTTTATTGAGATAACTATATGGTTTTTATTCTTCAGTTTGGTAATATTGTGTATCATATTGATTGATTTGCATATATTGAACAATTCTTGCATCCCTGAGATAAATTCCACTTTGTCATGTTGTATGGTCCTTTTAATGTGTTATTGGATGCTGTTTGCTAGTATTTTGCTGAGGATTTCTGCATCTACTATCATAAGTGATATTGGCCTGCAATTTTCTTTTCTTATGATATCTTTGTCTGGTTTTGGTATCAGGGTGATTGTGGCCTCATAGGATGCGGTTGGGTGTGTTCCTTGCTCTGCAATTTTTTGGAAGAGTTTGAGAAGGATAGGCATTGAATTTTTTCTAAATGTTTGACAGAATTCACCTGTGAAGCCATCTGGTCCTGGAGTTTTGTTTGATCAAAGATTTTTGTCACAGTTTCAATTTCATTACTTGTGATTTGTCTGTTCATATTTTCTATTTCTTCCTGGTTCAGTCCTGGGAGGTTGTACCTTTCTAAGAATTTGCCCATTTCTTCCCAGTTGTCCTTTTCTATTGGAATATAATTTCTTGTAGTAGTCTCTTATGATCCTTTGTATTTCTGTGTTGTCTATTGTAACTTCTCCTTTTTCATTTCTAATTTTATTGGTTTGAATCCTCTCCATTTTTTTTTTCTTTATGAGTCTGGCTGAAAATTTCAAATTTGTTTATCTTCTCAAAGAACCAGCTTTTAGTTTCATTGATTTTGCTTTTGTTTTCTTCATTTCTAATTCATTTATTTCTGCTCTAATCTTTATGATTTCTTTCCTTCTACTAACATTGGGTTTTGCTTGCTCTTCTTACTCTAGTTGCTGTAGGCATAAGGATAGGTTTTTCACCTGAGATTTTTCTTGTTTCTTGGGGTAATTTTGTATTGCTATAAACTTCCTTCTTAGAACTGCTTTTTCTGCATCCCGTGCGTTTTGGATCTTCATCTTTTCTTTGTCATTTGTCTCTTGGTATTTTTGATTTCCTTTTTGATTTCTTCAGTGATCCATTGAATATTTAGTAGCAATTGTTTAGCCTCCATGTGTTTGTGTTTTTATAATTTTTCCTGTATTAATTTCTAATCTCATTGCATTGTGGTTGGAAAAGATACTGGATAGGATTTCAATTTTCTTAATTTTATTGAGACTTGATTTGTGACACAAAATCTGTTCTAGTCTGGAGAATGTTCCATGCACACACAGGAAGAAAGTGCATTCTGCTCCTTTTGGATGGAATGTCCTATAAATATCAATTAAGTCTATGTGGTTTAATGTGTCATTTCAGCCTTGTGTTTCCTTATTAATTTTCTGTCTGGGTGATCTGTTCATTGGTGTAAGTGGGGTGTTACAGTCACCTACTATTGTTGTAGTACTATTGATTTCCCCTTTTATGGCTGTTAGGATTTTCCTTAAATATTCAGGTGCTCCTATGTTGGGTGCATATATATTTACAATTGTTATATCTTTCTCTTGGATTGAACCCTCAATCATTATGTAGTGTCCTTCTTTGTCTCTTGTAAAAGTCACTATTTTAAAGTCTATTTTCTCTGATGTGAGTATTGCTACTCCAGCTTTCTTTTGATTTACATTTGCATAGAATATTTTTCCATTACCTCACTTCAGTCTGTATGTGTCTCTAGGGCTGAGGTGGGTCTTTTGCATACTGTATATATGCAGGTTTGTTTTTATGTCCATTCAACCAGTCTATGTCTTTTGGTTGGAGCACTTAATCCATTTATATTTAAGGTAATTATTAATATGTATGTTCCTATTGCCATTTTCTTAATTGCTTCAGGTTTGTTTTTGTAGGTCATTTTTCTTCCCTTCCTCTTTTGTTCTCTTCTCTTGTTTTTCCTAGAGAAGTGCCTTTAGCATTTGTTGTAAAGCTACTTTGGAGGTGCTGAATTTTCTTAGCCTTTGCTTAGTCTGTAAAGACTTTTATTTTTCTGTCAAATCTGAATGAGAGCCATGCTGTGTAGTGTGTTTATTGTGGGTTTTTCCCATTTATCTCTTTAAACATACTCTGTCATTCCTTCTGGCCTGTGGAATTTTCTGCTAAAAAATCATCTGATGACCTTATGGGAATTTGTTTGTATGTTATTTGTTGCTTTTCCCTTATTTGTTTTTAATATTTTTCCTGGCATTTAATTTTTCTTAGTTTGATTAATATGTATCTTGGCATGTTCCTCCCTGGGTTTTTCCTGTATGGAATTCTCTGCACTTCCTGGACTTGGGTGACTATTTCCTTTCCCATGTTAGGGAAGTTTTCCAATATAATCTCTTTGAATATTTTCACAGACCCTTTCTTTCTCTCTTCTTCTTCTGGGATCCCTATAATTTGAATGTTGGTGAGTTTAATGTTATTCCAGAGGTCTCTGATATGGTCCTTATGTCTTTTTATTCTTTTTTCTTTATTCTGTTCTGCAGCAGAGATTTCCATCACTGTGTCTTCCAGGTCACGTATGCCTTAGTTATCTTCTATTGTTTCCTTCTAGTGTATCTTTAGTTATTGTCTTGTTCATCTCTGTTTCTTTGTTCTTTAGTTCTTCTAGTCAAACTTTTCTTGTATCTTCTCAATCTGTGCCTCCATTCTGTTTCTGAGATCTTGTGCATTATTTACTATCATTATTCTTAATTATTTTTCAAACTGATTGCTTATCTTCTCTTCATTTAGTTGTTATTTTTAGGTTTTTATCTTGCTCCTTCATCTGCAACATATTTCTTTGTCATCTCATTTTGTTAAACTTACTGTGTTCCACAGGCTGCAGGATCATAGTTTCTCTTGCTTCTGGTATCTGTCCATTGGTAGGTGAGTTTGATTCAGAGGCTTGTGCTGTTATCCCCTTGATAGGGGGTTTTATCAGTGGTGTGGTGATCAAAGCCTTCCCTAGATATTGGCAAGTGCCTCCCCTCTGCTGTGTGGTTGTCACTGCCCTGTCAGGGGTAAGGTCTACTCCTGAATTGTTGGAGTAGAGGCTCCAAGGTCTATTTCTTAGCTGTGATTCTGATCTGTCATGCAAGGTAATTGGAATTGGAACACTCCCATTGGGAGAAAAGCCACTGAGTTTTCCTCCTCTGGAACTGTTCATCTGTGAACATGCTCTGTTGTGTCCCCTTTTGCCTGTTGTGCAGGCTCACAAAGTGTCCTGTCTTTGGCACTGCCCTCAGTCCTGCCTAAACTGTGGGTATGCTGGCAGTTGGCCTTGGTGACTCTCAGGTGTTGCTTTCACCCAACCTCAGTGCAGGTCAACTGAGGTTAGGTCCCAGGACTGCAGTGGTCTTGCACCTGGACATGCTGTGGGAGCTATTGAGACATCTTTGATCTGGCCCAACCCTCATGTGTGTGTGCCCACAGAGCCCACAGCTGCTAAAGCCAGATGCATCCCAGCTCTAAAAGCACTTGTCACTTTGGATATTTTGCAAGTGCTGAACTTAGGAAGCCATTAGAGGAGGTGTAATTGCACAGTTCATGCAGCTGTGAGGAGAGATTTCAGCTCTTCTTCCTTAGTCACAGAGCCTCTGGGGATCAGCTATGGTTTCAGCCCCTTCTTTGGGGTAATTTCCTAGTGGGGGGAGCTATCTGCACCCTCTGAGGACAGTGGGACAGATCCCAGCACCAACTGGCAGAATTCCTACTATTGAGAGCTATCTGTGTGTTCCTGGGAAATCAAGGCTGTTTTTGGCACCCACTGACAGATTTCCTAGTCTTGGAAACTTTCTGTGCCTTCCCAGGACAGCAAGGTTTGTTCCAGCACCCACTGACAGATTTCCTAGTTGCAGAAGCTATCCTCACCTTCCCAGAACAATGGGGGCAGGGCCTGGTACCCACTGATGAATTTTCCAGTGGGTGAGTTATCTGCACACTTCTGGGACAGCAGGGCAGGTCCTGGCACCCACTGGTGGGTTTCCTAGTAAGGAGAGCTATCTGCATGCTCCCAGGACAGCATGATCAGGTCCTTGGGCCTGCTGGTGGAGTTGCTAGTGGCTGGATCTATCTGCACCCTTCTGGGTCAGCAGGGGTGGGTCCTGGTGTCTTCCAGCAGGTCTAGAAGAGGAAGCCAGTGCCCACTTCTGGAGCCCAAGATGGTGGTGGTGACACCCCCCTCAGAAGCTCCTATAGACAATGTCCTATTGCTGGGAGTACTCACAGGGATATAAGTTCTTATGGTTGTCTTGCCCCTTTCCTCATGCACCTCCCAATAATGGTACTTTGCCTCTCTGGTGGGACCAGACTTCTTCCTAGTACACTCTTTGTTGCCATGGCCCAACCTCTTCAGTCTGTTTCTGCACCTAATCCTGGTCCTCTCCCTGGGACTGAACTCTGGAATCTGAGCTTCAGCACCTAACCCCCACCCTCACCAACAGAGAAGTATCTCAGGTTGGGGAGCACAGTGTAGCAGTGATGACCCTCTGTGCAGGTTACTCTCCATCTTGCTTTTCACAAACTGGTTGCTGCTATCCCCTTTAAGGTTCCAAAACTGCCACTCCATCCAGTCTAATTTCTCAGCTAGTGAGGAGCCTCCCCAAGGTGCAGAAATCTTTTCTCTTTCACAGCTCCCTCCCTGGGGCAAGGGCTTCATCTTGATTCCTTCTTTTTCCTTTTAATTTTGTCCTACCCAGTTACATCTAGGCTTTCTTGTCTTTTCAGACATCTGAGGTCTTCTATTGGCACTCAGTAGCTGTTCTGTGTGAGTCGTTCCACTTGAAGTTATATTTGCAATGTTTCTGTGAAGGGAGGTGAACTTCCTACTCCTCCACCATCTTGATCCTAACTTAAAAAACAAACAAACAAAAGAAAAACTTTTAAGTTGATTTTATAGAATGTATTTTCCTTAAACAAATGAGTTAATTCAATCATTTTTTTAAATTAAAAACATATTTAAACTTTGTATTTCTATGAGTCTTTAATATGGTGATAAGGTTTTGCATCTTCCTTGGGAAGGAAATCTCAAGCTTATTTGATTACAGATAATTTTGTTTGGGGAGCACTGATTATTTCCTGAAACAGTGTGAGAAACATTGCTATCTCAGATGTCTTGGCAATATATAAGAATACAGCTACAACAAGTACTTTCCAGGAAAGCAAAAAAGACTTGAAATTAGGAAATACATTAATATTATTTAACCCACCAATTGATGAAAATTGGCAGTAGGAGAATGCGGGTTGTCTTGATAGGTGTCAGAAAGAAATTTAATATAATTCAAGTCACTGCTTTCAAAAGTTTTCTTAGCATTACCAAAGTATTTATCTCAAAACAATAGCCTACTTTATAATTAATAGTTAAAAATAATTAGAAGACACATGAAAGTAAGAATCATGAAAACAATACATGGAAGGAGAACCCATCTTACAATTACTGCTTCCATTCCCAGAAGAGACCTGCTTTAGAATCTGATCTAGCCCAAACTAAAGAAAAATCTGTCATTTCAATCTTTTGGCAGTACTTTGCATTGCTAATACTTGAGAAACTGGAAGATGGCCCTTTAACTAAATTAACTTCGTAATAAATACACAAAGTTTTTTGTACATGCAAAATTATTCAAGTAACCCCAAGTATTTTTGACAAAATGCAGTGTATATTTGAAGTCTTCCCATGCTTGGGGAAAGTGGTGAGGTAAGTAAGAGTTTTTGAGTGTATTTGAGTGTAGATTAAAAGGGACTATGGGAGGAACTCTCTAAAGAGTAGAATAAGAGGTACAGCAACTTGGTTACAGGTGGCAATCTAGGGAGAGTGAGATGACCTAGGAGATATTGATTGTGGGGAGTTAAAGAAAGTGACCCTTAACAGTGAATTTTAAGTTGGTTTCAGATACATGTGTACTTTAAACTCCCTTCCTTTCTTTGTGTCTACTGCACACCAGTGTTGTACTAGCACTATTTTAAGATATAGAGAAGGAAGGGTAGTCACAGAAGCAGAGAAAACAATGGTGTATTTAGACTACATCAGGTACTGAAATTTAGGATGAAATGAAATCACCAGGAGAATGTAAGCCCCAGAGTCCTTAGAAGTAGTAAAGTATGAGCTGGAATTCTCACTGAACTTGAAATTGGAGCCTTAGTTGTTTAATTTGGAAATTAAATTGTAACCTGGAGACCTAGGGTTTCACAAGGATACCTATACAACCAATATTATTTAACTTTGCTTTCATTTTTTTGTTTAATGCAATCATACAAGGAAAAGAATTGAAACATTTGAATATTAGAAGAGAAAAGGCAAAAATATCATTACTTGCCAAAAGTAAGGCCTCATAACAGGAAAACCCAAAAAACTAATGAGAGAATTCAGTAAGATAGTTTGGTTGATGTGCACAATACCAATGTTTTTTTCTACTAGCAACAACTAGTCTGGCAGTGTGATGATACATACTATTTACTATAGCAACCAGAATAGGGTTGCTATATTTAGCAAGTAAAAATCTACAGTGCCCAGCTAAATTTGAATTTCAGATAAACAATGACTTTTTAGTGAAAGTATGTGCCAATATTACATGGGACATACTTATACTAAACACAAACAAACAAAAATAATTGCTTATCTGAAATTAATTTTTTTTAATTTTATTTATTTATTTATTATTTTTTGGGGGATACACCAAGTTCAATCAACTGTTTTTATACACATAGCCCCGTATTCCCTCCCTTCCTTGACTCCCCCCACCTCGAGTCCCCTTCACCTTTCCCGCCCCAGTCCTCTAAGGCATCTTACATCCTCGAGTTGGACTCCCTTTGATATACAACAACTTCTCACTGACTATCTATTTTACAGTTGGCAGTATATATATATGTCTGTGCTACTCTCTCACTTCGTCTCAGCTTCCCCTTCACCCCCCGCCCCCTCCCATACCTCGAGTTCTCCAGTCCATTCTCTGTATCTGCATCCTTGTTCTTGTCACTGAGTTCATCAGTACCATTTTTAGATTCTGTATATGTGAGTTAGCATACAATATTTGTCCTTCTCTTTCTGACTTACTTCACTATGTATGACAGTCTGTAGTTCTATCCACCTCATTACATATAGCTCCATCTCATCCCTTTTTATAGCTGAGTAATATTCCACTGTATATATATGCCACATCTTCTGTATCCATTCATTTGTTGATGGGCATTTCGGTTGCTTCCATGTCCTGGCTATTGTAAATAGTGCTGCAATAAACATTATGGTACAAGTTTCTTTTGGGATTATGGTTTTCTTTGGGCATATGCCCAGGAGTGGGATTACTGGATCATATGGTAGTTCTATTTGTAGTTTTTTAAGGAACCTCCAAATTGTTTTCCATAGTGACTGTACCAACTTACATTCCCACCAACAGTGCAAGAGAGTTCCCTTTTCTCCACACCCTCTCCAACATTTGTTGTTTCCAGATTTTGTGATGATGGCCATTCTGATTGGTGTGAGGTGATACCTCATTGTGGCTTTGACTTGCATTTCTCTGATGATGAGTGATGTTGAGCATCTTTTCATGTGTTTGTTGGCCATCTGTATGTCTTCTTTGGAGAAATGTCTATTTAGGTCTTCTGCCCATTTGTGGATTGAGTTATTTGCTTTTTTGGTATTAAGCTTCATGAGCTGCTTGTATATTTTGGAGATTAATCCTTTGTTTGTTGTTTCATAGGCAACTATTTTTTCCCACTCTGAGGGTTGCCTTTTAGTTTTGTTTATGGTTTCTTTCACTGTGCAAAAGCTTTTAAGTTTCATGAGGTCCCATTTGTTTATTCTTGATTTTATTTCCCTGATTCTAGGAGGTGGGTCAAAAAGGATGTTGCTTTGATGTATGTCATAGAGTGTTCTGCCTATGTTTTCCTCTAGGAGTTTGATAGTGTCTGGACTTACATGTAGGTCTTTAATCCATTTGGAGTTTATTTTTGTGTATGATGTTAGGAAGTGCTGAAATTCAATTTTAACTGGGCATTCTGAATTGTATCTCACTACCCTAGACTGGAAGTATAGAATGCCACTTGAAAAAGCAGGGTACAGGTCATAGAGATGATTACCATTCTCCTGGGTAGGTATATTCATTGGCTCCACCATTCAATGGTAATTTTCACTATAGCCTTGAGGCAAGAGATAAATGGCCCCCAGGTTAGACATTTGCAACTGGCCTCCTGTTTATACTTTGAGACAAAGATAATAAGAGGAACAGGATAAGGAGCTGGTCTTTGTCTCCTGTGGACACTTCAAGATAATGGTAATGGCAGGGGCAGAGAGAGGCTAAGCCCTGCTTAGGTAAAAGATGGGGATACCACATATTTCTCATTCTCCAAGGAGATGTCCTAGACCTCCCCTAGAGAGGAGGAATATATAATATGTCCTGTCATCTCCCTAGAGACCCTTGTGCTGGAATCCATCTTGGCTAAAAGATGTGCACACACAGGGAAGCACCCCAAGTCAGAACCAATGTGGACCTGGAGCCAGACAAAGCAAGATGATTGGCCAGAGGAAACCCAGAAAACTGCCCCTACATAAATGATTTAAATGACCTCCAGAACACGCAATTCTCTCTCTGAGCTCTCCTGTGTGACTAGCCACACATAATTTTCTCCTAATAAACATTTTACCTATGTCACTATTTTCTCTTTGCTGAAATCCTCTCTCTAAAGAAGAGAAGTACCAGGTCCCTGCTTCTAGGCACTAGTCCCTAGTGGTCTACTGGTTAGGAATTGGTACTTTCACTGCCATGGCCCAGGTTTGATTCCTGGTCAGGGAATTGAGATCCTGCTTCAAGCTGTCATATACTGCAGCCACCCCAGAACAGTATGTATTTTAAAACTTTATAGTCCTTCTTAAATTGTAGCTAAATTGTGCAATATAATTTTTAGTATTAAAGTAAGTTTTAATTCTGTATGGAAAAATTGGTTCCCACATTTTTGGCCCAGTGAGGCCTTTTGGCATCTGGTTGGATTTCCCAGGGCTCCCATTTCAAAGGACAAAAGTTTATCATCATTCTCCCCCTCTTCAAAAAAATATCCACCTGCCTTGCTCACACATTTGTGGCTGCTGTTTGCCTGCTCCTCCGCAAATCCCATCTGCTCACATAGCCAGCACATCCCTTTCTCTTCCATACAGACTTGAAAGGCCTTGAGGGGGAGCTCAGGCAACACTTTGGAGAAATCAGCTGCAGTGCACTAAACAGTGACCATGCCATGAGATGAGGAGCTAGCTGTCAAGATGGAATGCCCCAGAAACTGAATCTGCAAAGTCTTATAAAGGGCACATTTCCCTGAAGGGAGCTATGTTCTTGGAAAGAAGCCATTTCAGTATTTCAAAGATTAAGTTATAACTGAGCAATATATGAGGATGTATAAAAAGTAATTTACCATTTTATAATTACTTTTAATTAACCATTTAATAATTACTTCTTCCAAAGTAATATCTCTAGGCCTGACTGTGAAGACAATTATGGGCTGGGAATTTGCATATCAGTTATAGTCCTTAACATAAATGCCATAAATGTAGCTGTTTTGTGGTGCTTATTTGGTATATCATGAAATCACAGCTCTAACTACATATTACTCACTCTCAGCCTTCTTCTAAACTGGATGGAAAAATAAAAAGGAGAATATATTTCTTTTAGAAACCTGCTTGAAATATTATAGATTGTTTTATTCTACAGTCACTTAAATGTTCCAAGACTCTCTACTTATTAAAACAAAAAGCCAAATGTTTTCTCCTTGACCTTCAAGTGTTCTCCAGACCCCACCATTACCCAGAAACACTTAGTTCTCCCCCACATCAATGCAGTGTCATCACATGGGAAATGTTTACATTTAAAAACTACAATATGCTCTTGGCCTTCTTTTGTAACTGATGATTAATATCACAAATTGTCAATTAAATAAATTTTACTGCTGAAAACAGCAGCAATGCATTTAAAAATATCAAAATATAGACCAGCAGAATCACATAGAAATTCATAATAAAATCAGTTTAACAGAGAAAATAATAAGGAAGTGGAATGCCCTTAATTGCTTTGAGTCTAACTTTCTTTCTCATTAGCTTCAGCATGGATTGTGATCCAATATTTATTTTCTCACCTGTATAAAATTAACTGATGAGTGTATGACCCTTGTCTGTATGTGCCAGCTACCAAGACATTATTGTTTCTTAGAAGAGATTAATGAGAAACTTATGAATAACCAAGGGAAGTTTATTGTTCACTATTAGTCAGACACTGATGTAGTAGACCTGAACTAAAATCAAAATAAATATATTAAGAAAAAAGCCAGGGATTTTTGTCAAGCAAGCCTGACATACAAATTGTCCTTCCCAACCTGGTTCAAAATGCACTTTGCTCTCACTAAGTGTGAATAAAGAAAATGTCATCACCTACAAAATGCTTGCATTTTTAAATTGTCCTCAAGGCCATTACTCATTATTTTACTCAATGTTCTTATGACAAATTCCTCTAGGGCTGAAGGAAAAGAAAAGGGGTTTCCCATTTTAACAATAAAATATACCTTATCACTTTTGCTTTCTCTATTTTTCTTAGGCTCTAGGAAGCTCAGAGCTGAATTCTTTTAAGTAAACAGAATGCTTTTGGGATAGAAATTCTGCCTCCTCTTCTCTTTTAAATTTGGATTTTTGTCTTTTAGTTTTTTAATAGGTATTTGTATCTCACTATATCTGAGCAAGTGAGAATCCCTTTTGTGGTAAATAGATAAAATTGCTTAAGTATAAACTTACATATTTTTATTTCATGTGATGATTCATATCTTTCCAACTTCTACCCAAGCTCCAGTTAGCCTTTGGGATAACCTGCTATACAACTGTTTGCCTTCTGATGTTGTCCATGGTAATTTGTTTTTTTCTGGTCCTCTGAAGCTCAGCACTTATTTCCTCTCAGCCATTGAGCCTTTACTGACTGTTCCAGACCCAAATGGTTTTCTGACCACTAAAGATCTTAGCATAGATACTACTAGGTTCTTTTCTTTTCTTTTTTTTTATTTTAAGTCAGTGTTAAGTTTTGTCTCTTCAAAGAGATAAGATTTGTAATATCAATATCCAAGTTTTTGCATATAAGTAAAGGATTGAGAAATTTTTTGTTGTTGACAAGTTTTAGTCATTTAAAAAATATAGCTCTCCTCATATTAAACATTATTAATGACAAATTATTGCTAGGCTAATCACACAAAATTAATTCAGTCAAAATGCATCTAGTTTTTTTTTTCAGATTTCTCTTTACCAGTTTTTGACCAAAACACCTGGTGCTCTCCTTATTATGTTTATTTTTATTCTAGATCAGGGCTGCTGCCTGTGTTCCTATTAGAGAAAAATATTGTTCACATGTTTATTAATATTTCCCTTGTTAGTTTTCTGGACTAAGAATGTCACCTGCCATATCAGTAAACAAAGGATTCTGTGGCCATCAAGCCAACAGCCACTATAACTGCCTCAGTCTGTGAGCCTTGAGGGGACTCAGGATGAAAATAGGATGCCTGCATTAAGTCATCAGCCACAGCAGTTGTCCCAATGGTGCACAGTGAGGGTACTCACAATTGGAAAGAACAAGATACTGGCCCTATATAGCTAAGGTGCATATCAAATGAATGCTTTCAATGAGCCCAGACTCTTGCAACTCCTCATGCATAGAAAAGTGCTAAATTCATAAACTTTATGTCTAATTTTCTTTAATCAATAGCAATCTTTTGATATTTCAACTATCTGGTTTTTCTTGCAAAAACTCCTATGTATCCTAACTCCTCCCTTACCTCTTCAGAGCAGTTCTTAAGACCTATCTGACTCCTAGGCTTGAAAACCTCAGAAAGTCCACTGAATAATTTTTAAATTTCAGGTTGTGCAATTTTTTTTTTCTGTAGACAATCTTTTCCAAGTACACATAATGTGCTGGCTAGTGTACAGGATATAAAGATGAAGTTCACACAGTTTTTGAATAATTTAACTGATAAAGGTGAGAAACTAACAAATGTCTCTGAAGCTATAGTGAACCTAATGAGCAAGAGAAAGCTAAGCTCAAAGCAATTAAGGAAACTGTTTCTTTGTTCTTTCCACTTTTAAGCTTTTCCTTTTTAAAAAAATTGTGTATCCTCTAAAGAATTTACCAGCCTGACACTTTGTAAATTCATTTTTTTAACATCAACTACCACAATTGCTCTGATTGATAGTATTATGATATTAACCAACTGCTACAAAAGAATGCAAAATAGTACATTAGTAAGAGAGTATCCAAGATAACTTACAGTAGGTAAACCATAAATTCTTGTTGATTACTAAATAAAGCTAAAGTCCTACAATAAGTGGAAAAAATATAAAGTTCTAAGATAATCTGGAATAACAGATTAATATCAAACAACAGAATCAATCCTATCAAAACAAAAACTGAACATTATAAGATAACTAGTTGGGGAAAAGGGGCAATTGAGTTATCTCAAACAAACACCAGTGCTTGAAGTCTCAGGCCAAACAACCAGTTAGACAGGAACACAATCCCACCAATTAAAAAAAAAAGAAAAAAGAAAAAGAAAACAGAGAGAGACTAAAAAAAAAAAAAAATAAAGTCACAGATGAAGGAACAAGGTAAAAACCTACAAGACCAAATAAATGAAGAGGAAATAGGCGTCCTACTTGAAAAATAATTCAGAGAAATGACAGTAAAATGATCCATAATATCAGAAATAGAATGGAAGCACTGACTGGTAAAATACAAGGAATGTTTAATAAGGACCTAGATGAACTAAAGAACAAACAAACAGAGATGAACAACATTATAACTGAGAGGAAAAATAAACTAGAAGGAATAAATAATGGAATAACTGAGGCTGAAGAATAAATAAGTGAGATGAAAGACAGAATGGTGGAAATAACTGCCAAGGAGCAGAATAAAGAAAAAAGTATAAAAAGAAATGAAGACAATCTCAGAGACCTCTGAGACAACACTAAACATGCCAACATTCAAATTATAGGGGTCCAAGAAGGAGAAGAGAAAGAGAAAGTGTCTGTGAAAATATTTGAAGAGATTATAATGGAAAACTTCCCTAATATGGGAAAAGAAAGAGTCACCCAAGTCCAGGAAGCACAGAGAGTTCCATACAGGATAAAGCCCAGGAGAAACACACCAAAACACATATTAACCAAACTAACAAAAAATGAATTCCAAAAAAAAATTAAAAGCTGCAAGTAAAAGCAAAAAATAACATACAAAGAAAATCCCATAAGGTTATCAGCTGATTTTTCAGCAAAAATTCTGCAGGCTAGAAGGGAGTGGCAGGATATACTTAAAGTGATGAAAGAGAAAAATATACACCAAGATTACACTACCCAGTAAGAATCTCATTCAGATTCAACAGAGAAATCAAAAGCTTTACAGAAAAAAAAAAAAAAAAAAAAAAAAAAAAACCTGACGGAATTCAGTGCCACTAAACTAGCTTTACAACAAATGCTAAAGGAACTTCTCTAGGCAGGAAATGAAAGAGAAGAAAAAGACCCACAAAAAGAGACAAACACAAATCAGTTAAGAAAATGGTAATAAGAACAATAATACCAATAATAACCTTGAATGTAAATGGATTAAATGCCCCAACCAAAAGACACAGGCTGGCTGAATGGATACAAAAGCAAGACCCATATATATGCTGACTACAAGAGGTCCACTTCAGACCTAGGGACACATACAGACTGAAAGTGAAGGGATGGAAAAATATATTATATGTAAATGGAAATCAAAAGATAGCTGGAGTAGCAATACTCATATCAGATAAAATAGATTTTAAAATAAAGAGTGTTACAAGAGATAAAGAAGGACACTACATAATGATCAAGGGATCAACCAAGAAGAAGTTATAATAATTATAAATATTTATGCAGAAGCACCTCAATACATAAGGCAAATGCCAACAGCCATAAAAGTGGAAATTGACAGTAACACAATAATACTAGGGGACTTTAACACCCCACTTACACCAACGGCCAGATCATCCAAACAGAAAAAGAAAAAAATAAGCAAATACAAGCTATAAATAACAAAATAGACCAGATAGATTTAATTGATATTTATAGGACATTTCACCAAAAGTGGCAGAATACACTTTCTGCTCAAGTGCACATAGAACATTCTCCAGGATAGATAAAATCTTGTGTCATTAATCAAGCCTCTGAAAATTTAGGAAAACTGAAATATCAAGCATCTTCTCTGACCACAATGCTATGAGATTAGAAATCAAATCAATTACAGGAAAAAAAAAAAAAGTAAAAACCAAACAAAACAAACAAACCAAAAAAAGTGGAGGCTAAACAGTGCACTAATAAATAACTGATTTCACTGAAGAAATTAAAGAAGAAAAATTTTCAAATACCTAGAAACAAATGGCAATGAACATACAATTACCCAAAACCTATGGGACACACCAATAGCAGTTCTAAGAGTGTAGTTTATAGCAAATCAGTCTCACCTCAAGAAACAAGAAAAATCTCAAATAAACAATCCAACATTAAACCTAAAGCAACTAGAGGAAAAACAAACAAAACCCAAAGTCAGTAGGAGGAAAGAAATAATAAAGATCAAAGCAGAAATAAATGAAAGAGAGGAGGCAGCACTTGGCAATGGTGGACATCCCTGGAGTGGCTGCCTTCTGGCATGTATCAGGAATACATCAAAAGATGCAAAAATTCCACAGAAAACTGGCTGAACACTAACAGAAGACCTTGGACACAAGAAAGGACTGCAAAGATCCCAATATAACCAGGACAAGTGATCTCTGGAGCTTGGAATCCATGACCAGAAGTAAAGTCAGAGGATTTCCAGAGGGAGTACAAAGCCCAGGACACTAGACCACTAAAGAGTCCTCAGGCACAGGGAAGACTAATCAAAGAGAAATCTCAAAGAGGCCTATATCAAAGTCTACAACTCAGCTTCACCCAACTGCCTGCAACTGCCAATGATGGATACCTCACATCAAACTAAAAACAAGACAGGAAAACAAACCACCAATCAGCACACAGAATACCTAAAGCCATATTAGGCTCACAGATACCCTAAAAGAAACCACCTGATATGGCACTGCTCATCAGAGGGAAAAGACTCAGATCCATGCACAAGAAAGCAGGCACCAGACCCTCCCATTAGGAAGCTTACTCAAGACACTGGACCAACCCCACCACAGAGAGCAGAGAACACAAATAAGAGGAATTACTCCTAAGTAGCACAGGGAAAGGAGACTGCAAATGCAGTAAATTAGAGAAAATGAGAAAACAAAGAAAAACCTTGCAGGCAAAGGAGCAAGATAAAAACCCACAAGAACAAATAAATGAAGAGGAAATAGGCAAATGAAGAGGAAAAATAATTCAGAATAATAATAGTAAAGATGATTCAAAATCTCAAAAACAAAATAGAGAAAATACAAGAAACATTTAATAAAGACTTAGAAGAACTAAAGAGCAAGCAAAGAGTAATGAACAACACAATAACTGAAAGTAAAAATATCCTAGGTGGTATCAACAGCAGAGTAACTGAGGCAGAAGAATAAGTAAGTGAGTTGAAAGATAGAATGGGGGAAATAACTGCCACAGAGCAGGAACAAGAAAAAAGAATAAAAGAATGGAAGACAGACTCAGAGATATCAGGGATAACATTAAGCACACCAACATTCAAATCATAGGCACCCCAGAAGCAGAATAAAAAAAGAAAGGGTCTGAGAAAATATTTGAAGAGGTTATAGTGGAAAACTTCCTCAACATGGGAAAGTAAATAGTTAATCAAGTCCAAGAAGAGCAGAGAGTCCCATACAAAATAAACCTGAGGAGAAACACACCAAGTCATATAATAATCAAACTAAAGAAAATTAAACACAAAGAAAATATATTAAAATCAGCAAAAGAAAAGCAACAAATAACATATAAGAGAAAACCCATAAGAATAACAGGTGATTTTTCTGCAGAAACTCTGCAGACCAGAAGGGAGTCTCAGGATATACTGAAAGTCTTGAAAGGGAAAAACCTACAGCCAAGAATACTCTACCCAGCAAGAATCTCATTCAGACTCAACAGAGAAATCAAAAGCTTCACAGACACACAAAAGTTAAGAGAATACAGCACCACCAAACCAGCATTACAACAATTGCTACAGTGACTTCTCTAGGCAGGAAACACAAGAAAAGGAAAAGACCTACCACAACAAACCGAAAACAATTAAGAAAAAGGTAATAGGAACATACATGCCAATAATTACCTTAAATGTAAATGGATTAAGTGCCCCAACCAAAAGACACAGACTAGCTGAATGGATATAAAAACAAGACCCTTCTATATGCTATCTGCAAGAAACCCACGTGAGACCTAGGGAAACACACAGACTGAAAGTAAGGGGATGGAAAAAGATATTCCATGCAAATGGAAGTCAAAAGAAAGCCAGAGTAGCAATACTCATATCAGGCAAATTAGACTTTAAAATAAAGACTACTACAAGAGACAAGGAAGGACACTACTTAATGATCAAGGGATACATCCAAGAAGAAGATATAACAATTGTAAATATCTATGCACCCAACAGAAGAGCACCTCAATACATAAGGCAAATGTTAACAGCCATAAAAGGGGAAATCAACAGTAATATAATAAAAGTAGGAGATTTTAACACCCCAATTAAAGCAAAGAACAGAGCAACCAAACATAAAATAAATAAAGAAACACAAGCTTTAATTGACACATTAGACCATCTCAACTTAATTGATATTTATAGGACATTTCATCCAAAAACTAGGGAATTCATTTTCTTCTCAAGTACATATGTAATATTCTCCAGGATACATCACATCTTGGGTCACAAATCAAACCTCGGCAAATTCAAGAAAATTGAAATTGTATCAAGGATCTTCTCTGACCACAACACCATGAGACTAGATATCAATTACAGGAAAAAAAAAATGTGAAAAATACAAACACATTGAGGCTATACAATATGATATTAAACAACCAATTACTCACTGAAGAAATCAAAGAGGAAATCAAAATATACCTACAGATAAATGACAATGAAAACACGATGACCCAAAACCTGTGGGACACAGCAGAAGGAGTTCTAAGAGGGAAGTTTATAGCAATAAAGTCCTACCTCAAGAAACAGGAAAAATATCAAATAAACAACCTGACCTTATACCTAAATCAATTAGAGAAAGCAGAAGAAGAAGAAGAAGAAGAAGAAGAAGAAGAAGAAGAAGAAGAAGAAGAAGAAGAAGGAGGAGGAGGAGGAGGAGGAGGAGGAGGAGGAGGAGGAGGAGGAGGAGGAGGAGGAGGAGGAGGAGGAGGAGGAGGAGGAGGAGGAGGAGGAGGAGGAGGAGGAGGGGAACAACAACAACAACAGCAAAAACCCAAAGTAAGCAGAAGGAAAGAAATCATAAAGAGCAGAAGAGAAATAAACAAAAAAAAAAAAAAAAAAAAAAAAAGAAGGAAACAATACCAAAGATCAATAAAACTAAAAGCTGTTTCTTTGAGAAGATAAATGAAATTGATAATACATTAGCCAGACTCATCAGGAAAGAAAGGAAGAAGACACAAATCAACAGAAGTAGAAATGAAAATGAAGAAGTAACAATTGACACCACAGAAATACAAAAGATCATGAGAGACTACTAAAACAACTATATGCCAATAAATTGGATAACCTGGAAGAAATAGATAAATTCTTAGAAAAGTACAATCTTCCAAGACTGAACCAGGAAGAAATAGAAAACACGAACAGACAAATTACAAGCACTGAAATTGAGACTGTGGCTAAAAATCTCCCTAAAAACCATACCCCAGGGCCAGATGGCTTCACAGGCAAATTCTATCAAACATTAAGCAAAGAGCTAACACCTATCCTTCTCAAACTTTTCCAAAATATAGCAGAAAGAGGAATATTCCCAAACTCATTCTACAAGGCCACCATCACCCTGATACAAAAAAACAGACAAAGATGTCACAAAAAAGAAAATTGCAGGCCAATATCAATGATGAATATAGATGTAAAAGTCCACAACATTATACTAGCAAACAGAATCCAACAGCACATTAAGATCATACACTATGATCAAGTGGGACTTATCCCTGGAATGCAAGTATTCTTCAATATATGCAAACCAATCAATGTGAAACATCATATTCACAAACTGAAGGATAAATAAATATGATAATCTGAATAGATGCAGAAAAAGTTTTTGAGCAAATTCAGCATTCATTTATGATAAAAGCTCTCCAGAAAGTATGCATAGAATAAATTACCTCAACATAACAAATGCCATCTATGAGAAACCAACAGCCAATATCATTCTAAATGGTGAAAGACTGAAGGTATTCCCTCTTAGAACAGGAACAAGACAAGGGTGCCCACTCTCACCATTATTATTCAACATTGTTTTGGAAGTTTTAGCCACAGAAATCAGAGAAGAGAATGAATGAAAAGGAATTCAAATTAGCAAAGAAGAAGTAAAACTGTCACTCTTTGCAGATAACATGATATTATACATAGAAAACCCTAAAGATATTACCAGAAAATTGCTAGCACTAATTGATGAATTTAGTAAAAGAGCAGAATAAAAATTAATACACAGAAATCTCTTGCATTCCTATACACTAACAGCGAAATAGCTAAAGAAAAAAATAAGGAAACAATCCCATTTACCACTGCAACAAAAATAATAAAATACCTGGGAATAAACCTGCCTAAGGAGCAAAAGACCTGTATGCATAAAACTATAAGACACTGATAAAAGAAATCAAAGATGATACAAACAGATGGAGAAACATAACATATACTTGGATGGGAAGAATAAAAACTGTGAAAATGACTATACTACCTAAAACAATCTTCAGATCCAAAGCAATCCCTATCAAATTACCAATGGCATTTTTCACAGAACAAGAAATCTTACAATTTATATGGAGATGCAAAATACCCCTAATAGCCAAAGCAATATTGAGAAGGAAATATGCAGCTGTAGGAATCAGGCTCCCTGATTTCAAACTATGCTACAAGGTTACAGTGATCAAGACAGTATGGTACTGGCACAAAAACAGAAATATACTTCAATGGAAAAGAATAGAGAGCCCGAAGATAAACTCAAGCACATATGGGCACTTTCTATTTGCCAAAAGATGCAAGAATATACAATGGAGAAAAGATACCCTCTTCAATAAGTGGAGCTGGGAAAATTGAACAACAAGTAAAAGAATGAAATTAGAACACTTCCTAACACCATACACAAAGATAAACTCAAAATGGATTTAAGACCTAATGTAAGGCCAGACAGTATAAAACTCTTAGAGGAAAACATAAGCAGAACACTCTATGACATAAGTCAAAGCAAGATCCTTTTTGACCCACCCCCAGAAAAATGAAAATAAAATCAAAAATAAACAAATGGGACCTAATGAAACTTAAAAGCTTTTGCACAACAAAACAAACCATAAACAAGACAAGAAGACAACTCTCACAATGGGAGAAAACATTTGCCAATGAAACAACTGATAAAGGATTAATCTCCAAAATATTCAAGCAGGTCATGCAGCTCAATGTCAAAAAAGCAAATAACATAATCCACAAATGGGCAGAAGTCCTATATAGATATTTGTGCAAAGAAGACATGCAGATGGCTACCAAACACATGAAAAGATGCTCAACATCACTAATCATTCGAGAAATGCAAGTCAAAGCCACAATGAGGTATCACCTCACACCAGTCAGAATGGCCATCATCACAAAATCTAGAAACAACAAATGTTGGAGAGGGTGTGGAGAAAAGGGAACCCTCCTGAACTGTTGTTGGGAATGTAAATTGGTATAGCCACTATGAAAAACAGTATGGAGTTTCCTTAAAAAACTACAAATAGAACTACCATATGATCCAGTAATCCCACTACTGCACATATACCCTGAAAAAACCATATTTCCAAAGAAACATGTACCACAATGTTCACTACAGCACTATTTACCTTAGCCAGGACATGGAAGCAACCTAAATGCCCAACTACAGATGAATGCATAAAGAAGATGTGGCATATATATATATATATATATATATATATATATATATATATATATATATTTGAGTATTACTCAACCATACAAAGGAATGGAATTGATTTATTTTTCGTAAAGTGGATGGACCTAGAGACTATCATACAAAGCAAAATAAGCCAGAAAGAGAAAAACAAATACCATACGCTAACTCAAGTATATGGAATCAAAAAAAAAAAAAAAATGGTATTGGTGAACCCAGTGGCAGAGCAATAATAAAGATGCAGATGTAGAGAACTGACTTGAGGACATGGGGTGGTGGGGCTATGGGGAAGCTGGAATGAAGTGAGAGAGTAGCATTGACATATATACACTACCAAATGTAAAACAGATAGCTAGTGGGAAGCTGTTGCATAAAACAGGGAGATAAACTCAATGATGGTTGGTGACTTAGAAGGCTGAGATAGGAAGGGGGAAAGGAGTCATGGGAGCTAGGGGTTATGGGGATATATGTATAAATAGAGCTGATTCACTTTGTTGTACAGCAAAAACTGGTACAACTGTGTAAAGCAATTATATCCAAATAAAGAACTTAAAAAGAAATGAAAGAGAAATGAGTTAAAAACTAACAAATATCAGTGAAACTAAACATTGGTTGTTTGAGAAGATGAAATTTTAAAATTTTACTCAGATTCACCAAGAAAAAAAGGCAGAGAACAAAAATCAATAAAGTTTGAAATGAAAAGGGAGAAATCACAATGGACACCACAGAAATACAAAGGATTGTTAAGAGACTACTGCAAACAACTATATGCCAATAAAATTGACAACCTCAAAGAAATGGACAAATTATTTTAAAGGTACAATTTTCCAAGATTGATCCAGGAAGAATTAGAAAATATAAACAGACCAATCACAAGTAATGATATTGAAACTGTAATTAAAAATCTTTTAACAAACAAAAGTGCAGGACAAGGTGGCTTGTCATGTGAATTCTATCAAACATTAAGAGAAGAACTAACACTCATCTTTCTCAAACTCTTCCAAAAAACTTGCAGACAGAGGCATACTCCCAAATTTGTTCTATGATGCAACAATCACCCTGACACCAAAACCAGACCAAGACATCACACACATACACAAACTTATAGACCAATATCACTAATGAACATAGATTCAAAAATCCTCAACAAAATTCTAGCAAACAGAATCCAACAACACATTAAAAGGATCAAATACCATGATCAAGTGGGATTTATCACAGGAATGCAAGGATTCTTCAATATACAAAAATCAATCAATGTGCTACACCATATTAACAAATTAAGGGCTAAAATCATATGATAATCTCAATAGATGCAGAAAAAGCTTTTGACAAAGGTCAACACCCATTTATGATAAATACTCACCAGAAAGTGGGAATATAGGGAACATACCTCAAAATAATAAAGGCCATATATGACAAACCCACAGCAAACATCATTCTCGATTGTGAAAAACTGAAAGCATTTCCACTAAGGTGAGGAACAAGACAAGGGTGTCCACTCTTGCCACTCTTATTCAACATAGTTTTGGACATCCTAGTGACAGCAATTAGATAAGAAAAATATATAAAAGTAATACAAATTAGAAAAGAAAAAGTAAATTTGCCACTGTTTGCAGATGACATGATACTATACATAGAAAATCCTGAAGATGCCTCTAGAAAACTACTAGAGGTAATTAATGAATTTGGTGAGTTTGCAGGATACAAAATTAATGCACAGAAATCTCTTGCATTCATATACACTAACAATGAAAATCATAAAGAGAAATTAAGGAAACAATTCCATTTACCTTAGCGACCAAAAGAAAAAAATACCTAGGCATAAACCTACCTAAGGTGGCAAAAGACTTGTACTCAGAAAACTATAAGACACTGATGAAAGAAATCAAAGATGACATAAACAGATGGAGAAATATACCATGCTCTTGGATTGGAGGAATCAATATTGTGAAAATGACTATATTATCCAAAGAAATCTACAGATTCAATGCAATTTCTATCAAATTATCAATGGCATTCTTCAAAGAATTAGAACACAAAATTTTACTACTTGTATGGAAACACAAAAGGCCCTGATTAGCCAAAGCAATCTTGAGAATGAAAAATGGAGCTGGAGGAATCAGACTCCCTGACTTCAAAGTATATTACAAAGCTACAGTAATCAAGAGAGTATGGTACTGGCCCAGAAACTGAAATATGGATCAATGGTACAGGATAGAAAGCCCAGAGATAAACCCACACATATATGGTCACCTAATTTATGACAAAGGAGGCAAGAGCATACAAAGGAGATGTGACAGCCGCTTCAATAAGTGGTGCTGGGAAAACTGGACAGCAACATGCAACAGAATTAAATTAGAAAACTTCCTAACACCATACACAAAAACAGATTCAAAATGTTTTAAAGACTCAAATATAAGACCAGACACTCTAAAACTCTTAGAGGAAAATATAGGCAGAACACTCTATGACATAAACTTCAACAAGATCCTTGTTGACCCACCTCCCAGAGTAATGGAAATAAAAACAAATATAAACAAATGGGATCTAATGAAACTTAAAAGCTTCTGCACAGCAAAGGAAACCATAAACAAGATGAAAAGACAACTCTCAGAATGCGAGAAAATATTTGCAAATGAAGCAACCAACAGAGCATTAATCTCCAACATATACAAGCAGTTCATGCAGCTCAATATCAAAAAAAGAAACAACCCAATGAAAAAAATGGGTGGATGTCTTAATTAGATATTTATCCAAAGAAGACATGCAGATGGCCATGAGGCACATGAAAAGATGCTCAACATCACTAATCATTAAAGAAATGAAAGTCCAAACCACAATGAGGTATCACCTCACACCCATCAGAATGGGCATCACCAAAAATTCGAGAAGCAATAAATGCTGGAGAGGCTGTGGAGAAAACGGAACCCTCCTGCACTGTTGTGGGAATGTAATTTGATACAGCCACTATGGAGAACAGTATGGAGGTTCCTTAAAAAACTAAAAATAGAACTACCATATGGCCCAGCAATCCCACTACTGGGCATATACCCTGAGAAAACCATAATTCAAAAAGATACATACACACCAATGTTCATTGCATCATTGTTTACAATAGCCAGGACATGGAAGAAACCTAAATGTCCATCAACAGATGAATGGATAAAGAAAATATGATACATATGTACAATGGAATATTATTCAGCCAGAAAAAATAATGAAATTGTGTTGTTTGTAGTGAGGTGGATGGACCTAATTCTGTCATACAGAGTGAAGTAAGTCAGAAAAGGAAAAACAAATACCATATGCTGATGCATATACATGGAACCTAGAAAAATGATACTGATGAACCTGTTGGAAGGTCAGGAATAGAAATGCTGATGTAGAGATCATTCTTGAGGACACAGGGTGGGCAAAGGGGAGTCTGGGATTAACTGAGAGAGCAGCATTCACATATACACACTAGCAAATGTAAAATAGATAGCTAGGGAAGCTGCTGCATAGCATAGGGAGATCAGCTCAGTGCTTTGTGACAACCTAGAGGGGTGGGATAGGAATGGGGGGAGGGAGGCTCAAAAGGGAGGGGATATGGAGATATATGTATATATAATAGCTGGTTCAGTTTGTTGTACAGCAGAAACTAACACAACATTGTAAAGCAATTATATTCCAATAAAGATGAAAAAAAGAAGTAAACAAGAAAAAAGGAAAATGCATCATGCAGGAAGATAGCCTATTTAATTTGTCACTAGGAACTGCAAGTAAAAAAGAAAGTGGGAATTTGAAATCAGTGTTTCTTCAAGTCTCACATGCCTTGGAATGACTTGTAGATTATTGTGTGGGACATGCAAGTGAATTTCAAGCACTATAAATCAGTTAACTGGGACTTAGAAAATATTGAATACTGAAGTAAGATGACAATTCTAGAGGCGTGGTCTCTCTATGCAAACTCAGTGGTTCCAGCTCTCTGAAGATTGGGACTTCCTAGTCCCAGGAGATTAGTACTGGGTTTTTCATGGTGCAGGGAAGTAAAGTCCCTCTGAGAAGCACTTGCATTAGGGCAGCAGCAAAATTTACCAACAAATTGAAAGTAGAAATTACTTGAATCTGTTAAAAGACTAACATCATAAAAGCAAAGTTGCAAAAATATACATTGGAGCAAATGTTTTGCTTTGCAAAATTGCCTGTTTTGAAATTTCTGCTGTAATTGGTCTCTGATTTACCATTATTTGCTTTAGATTTTTCCCTTTTATAAAACTGACTAGTGATAAAGTTTAAAAATTGGGGTGGGGTGGGTGTTAAAAATATTAAAGTAAAAATCATGCATAATTCCATCTCCCAGAAAACTAATTGAAATATTTTGTCATAAATCATTGCAGAATTATTATTCTATTCATAACATGAACACAAAAATATTTAGCCTGAACCATATTGTATATGATGCTTTGCTATTTTACATTTTCTCAAAAAAATAAAATATTGTGTATATTTTAAAATACTCATTGTGATAGGGAGTACAATGTGCAGAATAATGCTCCTCTTCCCCAAGATGTTCACATCCTAACCCCCTGAAACCTGTGAATATTTTAGATTACATGGCAAAGAGGAATTGAGTTTGCTAATCCTTTGACCTTGACATGGTCAGAGTGTCCTGGATTACCTAAGTGGTCCCAATGAAATTACTCAGGCCCTTGTAAGTGAAAGAAGGCAGAAAAGAGAAACCAGAAGGCTAGTGACATGAGGAACACCAGATTCACTGTTACTATATTGCCTCCTTTGTAACAACTCAACTCTGTCATTGGAGTACAAAGCAGCCAGAAACAATATGTAAACAAATGGACTTGCCCATGTTAGAATAAAATTTATTTACAAAAAAAGCCTGTAATTTCCTGACCCTTGAATCAATCCCCAATTGATGGATGTTTAATTATTTCCAAGCAAACAGGTTGCCTTTATAATTTTTAAATTAATGTATAGCAAAAGAAAAACAGTATGAGGTAATATTTATCACGCTGTCATTTTCTTGAGTATTTTCAATCTTTAAATTTAGTTTTAAAATTTAGAACAAATTAAAAGCACCTATTTACCTTGCTCTCAAAAGGAAAATTTTGAATGTAAAAGGTTGGGTTCCTCTTACCTAATTATAATTTTATTTTCAAAGAAAAATGAATCTTTAATACAAAAATTAAATTTCTGAGCCTTAAGCTGAGGTGGCAAAAGTAATTTTAAAATGTGAAATATACCTGAAAAGAGGTATGCAAGACAAAAGATAAGAAATAAAGGGCACAGGGCTTCCCTTGTGGCACAATGGTTAAGAATCTGCCTGCCAATGCAGGAGACACAGCTTCAAGCCCTGCTCCGGGAATATCCCACATGCTGCGGAGCAACTAAGCCCATGTACCACAACTGCTGAGCCCATGTGCCACAACTACTGAAGCCTGTGTGCCTAGATCCTGTGCTCTGCAACAAGAGAAGCCACTGCAATGAGAAGCCCTAGCACCATGACAAAGAGTAGCCCCTGCTCTCATAACTAAAGTCCACACCCAACAATAAAGACTCCACACAGCCAAATATAAAATAAATAAATTTATTTTTTTTAAAAATAAGAAAAAAAGAAATAAAGGGCAAAGATTCCAAAGAAAATTTCCTTTGACCACAATCACACACAAACCTCCAGGCAGGTCAGGTCAGGTCTTATTAAATGAAGAGGTAGAGAAAAATATGATTTTGACTTTTCTAATGCATGAAATCATGGTTGCTTTTGAGTATTTGGGGGATTTATGAGGCCAAAAAGAAAAAAAAAGAAAGAAAGAAAAGAAAAGAAAAAGAAAAGAAAAGATAGCTCTAAACTAAACACAGAGTTTAAGGGTAAATGAAAGCTTTGGGGAAGAAATGTTGGCATATACACAAGAAAACAAACAATCCTGTGATTACTCTCCTTGTAAAACCCAAAGGAAGTAAACAAGTGCCGATGAGGGGGTTAGACAAATGTGTCTCATCATCCTTCCAATGTAGAGTTGGCATATGAAACTCATGGATGCTCACCTCATCACTATGTACTGACCCAAACTGAAGTGAAGAATCAGGTGGCAGAGAGAATCAGAGCAATGGATATTTACATTGTTTGCATCCATGATTTCCATAAGAGGAATTCAGACTTGCTGCATGTTGTGAAAGGGTATATTCTCTTTAGCTGCTGTAAATTCATCACCTCACATTTTCATTTAATGTTTCCATGTTCTTGGTGATGATTAAATCAGAGTGTACTATGTGCTTTCCACTACTGACCTCCTATGTTGTGTACAGACTCGTCTTTTCCCTCTGTTTTCCTTTCCAAATAGTCTCTAAAATCTTGATAACTGAGGTCAGGAGTGGGGGGAGCTATGAAGCTCTCTGGACCTTTTGGACACCCTAGATATGAAAAATAGGACATAGGGCAAAATGTACCAAAAAAAATGGTAGATATGTTTTCAGTGTATTTTAGTTAGCCTTAATAAATATGGGAGGTCAAAGGGAAAAGAAAATTTTGACCTCTGTGTAAATATGGGCCACTCAAAGATATCCTACTCCTTCACCAAATACATAGAAATTCTGGTAAAAATATGTATTTTTAAAACAATTAATAGAAACAAAAGAAGAATCTGAAAAGACAGGCCCATGAGGTGAGAGCAAGAACTGGGATCTCCAGTCAGGGCTGAAGCGGAGTCTACGCACGTGGTTTTGGCTGAATACCTGAAACACATGGTTTTGACTGAAGCTAAGGTTTGGGAACACTCTGCTTGCAAAATGGATCTCCCCTGCCAGCCCTTGTTTCTTGACAGAAGCCAGCTCCTTGCTCCAGCTGCTGCTGGAAGATGACCCACTTTTGGAAAATTAGAATCCACAGATAAGGTCATCCTGATGATCCTGTGAGGAAATCCCAAACCAAGACACTCACAAACAGATTCACGGTTGGGAACTATATAGAAAATGGATTGACACAGAACAGGTTCTATAGTAAGGCTTACAAGCCCAAGAAATGTGTCAAATAAAAATTCCAATGAAAGCTACATCCCATGTAAAATTAGCACATGGTCAAGATGACAGACCACCTGAGGAAGATGCAATGCCAAGACAGTTTACAGTACTCAAAGTCATATCAAAGGAATTAAATCTACTGATAAAATCAGAAATGCATTATAACATAAAATCATTCAAAATGCTCAAGGAAATTAAGGAGATAATAAACTACAAAAAATCAATAACTAGGGTTACACACACATTTGTTCATACATATCTGCAAGTTTATTTTGTTCACAGACCTCTTAGCATTCTGACCCTTTTTATCTGTTGTTGACACGACGTGTATAACTTTCTTTCCATTACATTTATCTTGCATTTTTGTCACATTATATTATCTAGAAATTCCACAGCATAATTTGATTAATATGAATATTTATGAGTATCAATGTATTTTTATCATTTTAATAAGATTACTTCCAAGATTATACCATTGAGTATGATGTTGGAGAGTATTTGGTATTTTTTGGAAGACTGTTCTTCCTTTGAAAAACCTATCCTTTATGTTAGAAAACATACTTCTATTTCTGATTTAGCAGGATACTCTTTAATACTATCAAAAGTTGCCTCTATACTAAATTTATTTTATTTTATATTAATTAATTCAGGAATTCTAAATATTAAAATGCACACATATTTCTATTTAATTCCTAATTAGTTTTAAGTTTTATGTGTGTGTGTGCATTTTATGATATTTGGGGCATGTCTGCAGATCTGGAAATTTTGTTCTATTATATTATTAACTGACTCTGTTACATGTTTTCTGATGCCTCCTTTAAAATTGCCAAATATTTAGGTGTACATTTGAGTTTACTTTCTTATACAGTCTCTTAGTTTCTAATAATGTTTCTTCTATTATCTGTTTTCACTGCACTCTTAGAAAGATTATTAGGTTTTCTCTAGGTATCATGATTCCATGTTTCACAAAATTAAAGTTTCCTTTTGATTCTTCATATGCAGATTGTACTATTATTTTTAATTTTTCTTGAATTACTCCTTTTTTCACACTATTTCCCATTTCATCTATGTTGTCCTCTCTCAATGATTGCCTTTTTATCTCAGGTGGTTCTCTTCATATGGCTTTTAGTTTCTGCTTTTAAATATGCTATTTTCTTGCATTTTTTGACCTTTTCAATAAAGTCTGGTAATTTTGTTCTGAACCTATGTTTGGTATTTCTCAGAAGTGTGTTCTTTCCCTGAGTCTTCCAACTATTATTCTCTTTCCCAGTTTTGCTTTTATTTTTTAAATTTTCTTGTTGTCTTTTTCTTGTTTTAATCATTACTCATCACCAATAGGACGAGATGTTGCCAGCATTAGTCATTAGAGCTGTTTTGCAACCATCACCACTATCACATTTTAGAAAACTTTCATCATCCCCAAAAGAAATCCGGTGCCCATTGGCAGTTACTCCCCATTTCCTCCTCAGCCCCTGGCAACCACTTATCTACTTTCTCTCTCTATTGATTTGCCCAGATCATATGATGGGAATCATAAAATAATGTTTTCAAGATACACCAGTGTTGTAGGATGTATCATTGTTTCATTTCTATTGCCAAATACTATTTCACTGTATTGATAAACCATATTTTGTTTACCAATTCATCAGTTGGTGGACATTTTGGTTGTTTAAACTTTTTGGTTATTATTAATAATGTTTCCATGAATATTTATATATATGTTTGTGTGAGGACATATGTTTTAATTCTCTTCAGTGGAACCTAAAAGTGGAATTTCTGAGTTTTATGGTAACTCTTGTTTACATTTTTGAGAAACTACCAAACTGTTTCCAAAGTGGCTACACAATTTTTCACTCTGACCATTAGTGTATGAGGGTTTCAATTTCTCCACATTCTTGCCAAAATTTGTAATTATATGCATTTTTATTCTAGTCACCCTAGTAGGTATGAAGTGGTATCTCACTCCTGTTTAGATCTGCATTTGTCTAATGATGTCCATAACTTTTCCATGTGCTTACTGGTCATTTGGATATGTTATTTGAAGAACTATTTATTTAAATCCTATATCCATTTTTAAATTATATTATTGGTCTTTAGTGTTATTAAGCTTTAAGGGTTCTTTACATAGTCCAGCTACAACTCCCCTATCAGACATATAACTTACAAATATTTTATCCCATGCTGTAGGTTGTCTTTCACTTTTTTTGATGTGCCCTTATTTATTATTTATTATTTATTTATTTATTTATTTATTTATTTTCATTGAGATATAGTTGAGTTACAATACTGCATAAGTTTCAGGTGTACAACATTGTGATTCAGAACTTTTAAAGATTATACTGCATTTATAATTATTATGTAATACTGGTTATATTCCCTGTGCTATACAATATACATTTGTAGCTTATTTTATATATAGTAGTTTGCACCTTTCTATTCCTTTACCCCTATCTTGCCCCTTCCCTCTTGCCTCTCCCCACTGGTAACCAATACTTTATTTCAAACACTTGTGAGTCTGCTTCTTTTTTGTTATATTCATCAGTATGTTTTACTTTTTATATTCCACATACAGTATTTGTATTTCTTTGTCTGACATCTCATTAGGCATAATACCTTCAAACTCCATTTATGTGGTTTCAAATGGCAAAATTTCATTCTTTATTATGGCTGAGTAGTATTCCATTGTGATATCTGTCATCTATCTATCTATCTATCTATCTATCTATCTATCTATCTATCATCTATCTATCTATCTATCATCTATCTATCTATCATCTATTTATCATCTATCTATCATTTCATATCTTCTTCACCCATTTATCTGTTTATGAACACTTATGTCACTTCCATATCTTGTCCATTGTAAACAATGATGCTATAAACATTGGGTGTATGTATCTTTTTGATCAGTGTCTGCATTTTCTTTGAATATATACCCAGGAGTGGAATTGCAGGATCATATGGTAGTTATATTTTTAGCTTTTTGAGGAAACTCTATATTGTTTTCCACAGTGGTTGCATCAATTTACATTACTGCCAACAGTGTACAAGGATTCTCTTTTCTCCATATCCTTGACAACATTTGTTACTTGTGGTCTTTTTGATGATAGTTATTCTGATGGGTGTGAAGTGATATCTCATTGTGGTTTTAATTTGCATTTATCTGATGATAAGTGAGAGTGAGCATCCTTTCATTTATCCATGGGCCATTTGTATGTCTTGTTTGGAAACATGTCTATTCAGGTCTTCTGCTTATTTTTTAATTTGACTCTTTTTTGATGTTGAGTTATGTGAGTTGTTTATATATTTTGGATATAATCTTATCAGACATAATATTTGCAAATATTTTATCCCATTCAGTAGATAGGTTGCATTTTCATTTTGTCAATGGCTTCCTTTTCTGTGTAAAAACTTTTAAGTTTAATTAAGACCCATTTGTTTATTTTTGTTTTTATTTATCTCTAGCCTGAAGCTAGAGATGCAAAAATATATTGCTACAATTTATATCAAAGAATGTTCTGCCTACATTTTCTTCTAGGATTTTTATAGTTTCCGGTTTTACATTTAGGTTTTTAATCCATTTTGAGTTTATTTTGATATATGGTGTAAAAAAATGTTCTAATTTCATTCTTTTACATATAGTTAATCAGATCAGTTTTCCCAACACTACATATTGAAGAGACTGTTTTCTCTACAATGTATATTCTTGCCTCCTTTATCATGGATTAGTTGAACAAAATTCATGGGTTTATTACTGGGCTCTCTATTCTGTTCCATCAACCTGCATGTCTGTTTTGGTGCCAAAACCATAGTGTTATGATTATAATAACTTGATAGTGTATACTATGAAATCAGGGAGCATTATTTCTCCAGGTCTATTCTTCTTTCTCAAGATTGTTTTGTCTATTTGGTTTTCTTTGTGTGTGTGTTCCCATACAATTTTTTCAATTATTTGATCTAGTTTGGTGAAAAATGGTATTGGTATTTTGATAGGGATTGAATTGAATCTGTATATTGTCTTGGGCAGTATGGTCATTTTAACAGCATTAATTCTTCCACTCCATGAAGACAGTGTATCTTTCCATCTTTTTGTGTCATCTTGAATTTCTTTCTTCAGCGTCTTATAGTTTTCAGAGTACAGATCTTTTGTCTCCTTAGATAGGTTTATTTCTAGGTATTTTATTATTTTTGATGTAATGTAAATGAGATTGTTTCCTTATTTTCTATTCCTGATAGTTTGTTTTTAGTGTACAGAAATGCAAAACATTTCTGTATATTAATTCTGTACCCTGCAAATATACCAAATTCATGGATGAACTCCAATAGTTTTCCAGCTGCTTCTTTGGAATTTTCTATGTATAGTACCATGTCATTTTCAAACAGTGACAGTTTTATTCTTCATTTTTTGATTGGTCTTCTGAACAAAAGGCGCTACCTCCAGACCAGATGAGAAGAATTCCAAGTATCACTCAGAGAACCTGGACTTGGAGCTGACATCTGTGAAGGGACACTATTCTTTGTAGTAGGAGTAATGTATTTTCTGTAAATCAGAAAGAGTGGGGACATTTTTGATGATAAGAGAGATAGGCTCACATAGTTTTTTGAGTGCCCCAGTACCTAGTTCTCTCTGGCAGGATTATGCATCTCTGCCCTGCAGAAATGATAGGTGGGCATGTAACTTACTTTGATTACTGGTGTTTGAGTGCAAGTTATGTGCTGTACTTTTAACCAGATTGAGTAGGTACTTCTCCATGCTGCCTCTTCATTCTTCCATAATCCCACATAGCAACCGCTCTAACAACCAGGGCTAAATTACAGACAACAGTGATGCAGACTAGAGAGTCCAGTTGATTCTCAATGAGTGCATTGTTTTAGTGAGAAAAAACATCGATTTTTAAAGCTACTGCCTTTAAGGTTGTTTATTGTCACTGCACAATTTGACTACCTTGTTGGATCAGGGACAAATATCTCTAAAAGGTCAGTCACCACTGGTGTAAAAATTGTTAATATTTATGAAGAATGCTCACCAAGCTTGATTATGTTCCACATCTGCAGGCATACATGAATAAATGTGCATGCACACATACATTTGGAATGTAAATGAAGGTATTTTGTCTTAGTTATATAATGCTCACCTCACAGCTAGATTTGTTCTATTTTAAAGTGATTCATTTGGAAGGCTTGACACCCTTCATCTGGAGGACTGTAAAAATATGATTACTCTCATCTGAATAGAATGAAATGATTACGCTTCAATACTGCCTGAAATTCTGGGGTAAGGTTTAGGGGAAAAAAAGTATGAGTCTCTTTACACCTTTCTACTGTGAAACAGCAACAGATTGGAGATAGACACAAACACATACAGAAACACAAAAAGGAGAGTTTGCCAAAGGAAGATCTGGAAATTTTAAATAAGCTGGTCTCACATTAAGAATATTACCACCTTCTATTTGGGAATACTACAACCAAACAACTGTGGTTATTTTTATAAAGATAAGACAAATAGCTATTTCTCAATACTAAGCAGCCTATTTACAACACATTTCTAAGATTATCCAAATGGCAGCTATCATTATCTCACCACATTCTAATAGCTATCAAGGATTGGCACATGATGGTGTGAAATAAAAGCCATCTGTTCCCAGCTGGGAAACTAATCATTCAGGAAATGTGGCAATTTCACATCACTTATAGGTTCACATGGTTTTTAGCTCCAGAGGAAAATGGATAAATGGATAATTTCTTGAGGGAACAGGTGCCATCAAGAAGGGTTTGAAAGGAGCATGAAGTGGATTCAAACTTCAAACTTCTGGAGCATCAGGATATGCCATTTTTCTCCCTGTGGGAATTGGTTCACCTGTGGAAGCATGCAGAATGAAATGTCCTCTGAGAAAAGATTTGAGTATTACAATAATTAACATACTGCTAGTTAAAAATGAGTGTGTATTGGAAAAACAATAATTAAATTCTATCATCCTATTTTGAGTCATAAATCTAAGTTAAAATTCACAGAAATCACATTCACAACTGCAAAAAGAAGGATAAAATATCTAGGAATAAACCCAGCTAAGGAGGTAAAAGACCTGTACTCAGAAAAGTATAAGACACTGATGAAAGAAATCAAAGAGACACAAAGAGATGGAGAGATAGACCATGTTCTTGGCTTGGAAGAATCAACATTGTGAAAATGACTATACTACCTAAAGAAATTTACAGATTCAATGCAATCCCTACCAAATTACCAATGGCATTTCTTTCAAAACTGGAACCAGAAATTTTATGATTTGTATGGAAATGCAAAAGACCCTGGATAGCCAAAGTAATCTTGAGAAGGAAAGGCACAGTTGGTGGAATCAGGCTTCCTGACTTAAAACTATACTACAAGGCTATAATGATCAAGCCAGCATGGTACCGGAACAAACACAGAAATATAGATCAATGTAACAGGATAGAAAGCCCAGAGATAAACTATGGTCAACTAATCTATGACAAAGGAGATAAGGATATACAATGGAGAAAAGGCAGCCTCTTCAACAAGTGGTGCTGAGAAAACTGGACAGCTACATACAAAAGAATGAAATTAGAACACTCCCTAACACCATACACAAAAATAAACTCAAAATGGACTAAAGACCTAAATGCAAGGCCAGACACTATAAAATTCCTAGAGGAAAACATCAGAAGAACACTCTTTGATATAAATCACAGCAAGATCTTTTTGATTCACCCCCTAGAGTAATGGAAATAAAAACAAAAATAAATAAGTAGGACCAAATGAAACTTCAAATCTTCTGCACAGCAAAGGAAATTATAAGCAAGATGAAAAGACAACCCTCAGAATGGGAGGAAGTATTTGCAAATGATTCAAGAGACAAAGGATTAATCTCCAAATATATAAGCAGCTCATGTAGCTCAATATCAAAAACAAACAAACAAACAAACAACCCAATCCAAAAATAGTCAGAAGACCTAAATAGGCATTTCTCCAAAGAAGACGTATGGATGGCCAAGAGGCACATGAAAATCTGCTTAACATCACTAATTATTATAAAAATGCAAATCAAAACTGCAATGAGGCATCACCTCACACCGGTAAGAATGGGCATCATCAGAAAATCTACACAGTAAATGCTGGAGAAAATGTGGAGAAAAAGGGAATGCTCTTGCACTGTTGATGGGAATGTCAATTGATGCAGCCACTATGGAGAACAGTATGGAGGTTCCTTGAAAAACTAAAAATACAGTTACCATATGACCCAGCAATCCCACTGCTGGGTATATACCCAGAGAACACCATAATTCAAAAAGACATATGCACCCCAATGCTCACTGCAGCACTATTTACAATAGCCAGGTCATGAAAGCAACCTAAATGTCCATCAACAGATGATTGGGTAAAGTAGGTGTGGCACATATATGCAATGGAATATTACTCAGCTGTAAAAAGGAATGAAACTGGGACATTTGTAGAGACATGGATGGACCTAGAGACTGTCATGCAGAGTGAAGTATCAGAAAGAGATAAACAAATATATATTAATGCATATATATGAAATCTAGAAAAATGGTACAGATCAACTGGTTTAAAAGGAAGAAGTAGAGACACAGAAGTAGAAAATAAACATGGACACCAAGCAGAGAAAATGTGGGGGGAGATGTTGGGATGGGATGAATTGGGAGATTGGGATTGCCATATATACATTACTAATAAGAAAAAAAGTATCAAACTGCATACTTTAAATGTATGCAGTTTATTATGTCAATTATATGTCAATAAAAGTTCTTAAAAATTGTCTTTCTAACACAACAAAATATATTTTGTAATTTCTTTAATAGTAAGCTTTTTAGTGAGTTTAATATAAAAATCAATATATATGAAAACTGTGCAAAATAGAACAATATGTATACTTTTAAAAATGTACAGTGTGTATTATCCAAGCACAGCATTCTTCTATTGCTTAGGGATAAAATTTGGCTGGTACAATTTTTCACTTACAAAAGAAGTCTGAAATTAGGCCAGGGCTGGTGCAGCCACTCCACAGTTACCAGGGACCCAGTTAACTGAAGGCTTTCTTTTCTGCCATCTTAGTCAGTGATCTTGAAAGTTTTGTCACAGATAATATATGCCCATATTCCAGGTAAATGAAGGGAAGTGTGAAGGGCAAAGGCAAAAAAGAAACACCAGACTAGTTTTTCTATACATCTTCTTACTCTGTCTCAATGACAAGGACTGTACTACAAAGTCACTCTTTGCAGGATAAGCTGGGACATATGAGTTTTAGCTTCATACATTCCCTCCACAAACAAAATTGTGACTTAGTAGGGAAGATGAAAAACTGGATATTGTGTAGGGAAATAGCAGTCTCTGTCATTTTTATCCTATAAGACAAATATTATAAATGTTTCATTTAGTTTAATGCTTAGTGGCAGGAATGAATTCAGTCCAGGAAACTCTAGAGAAGAATTCTAAGAGAAAATGTGTGAGCAGTTGATCAGGATTCATAATAATAACTGTACCTCATATTTTATGTCTCATCTTTTGGAAATATTTTAATATTATGCCACAATTATACAAAACCACGAGTCTGGTAGGAAACATAGCATAATCTAGTTAAGTTTAAGAGAAAACTGAGGACCAGAAAGAGTAAATTACTTGACCAAGAACTTATAGGAATTCTGTGAATTTTATTTTTATTTTGTAAGAACTTTTATTGAGATACAGTTAACATACAATAAACTGCTTATACTTAGAGTGTACAATTTGGTATCCCAATCTCCCAATTCATGTGCCCCCAACCCCCCACTCCCGCTTTCCCCACTTGGTGTCCATATGTTTGTTCTCTACATCTGTGTCTCTATTTCTGCCTTGTAAACTGGTTGATTTGTACCATTTTTTTTCTATATTTCACATATATGTGTTAGTATATATTTGTTTTTCTCTTTCTGATACTTCACTCTGTATGACAGTCTCTAGGTCCATCCATGTCTCTACAAATGTCCCAGTTTCATTCCTTTTTTACAGCTGAGTAATATTCCATTGCATATATGTGCCACATATTTTTTATCCATTTATCTGTTGATGGACATTTAAGTTGTTTCCATGACCTGGTTATTGTAAATAATGCTGCAGTGAACATTGGAGTGCATGTGTCTTTTTGAATTATGGTGTTCTCTGGGTATATGCCCTGCAGTGGGATTGCTGAGTCATATGGTAACTGTATTTTTAGTTTTTCAAGGAACCTCCATACTGTTCTCCATAGTGGCTGCATCAATTGACATTCCCATCAACAGTGCAAGAGCATTCTCTTTTTCTCTGCACTTTCTCCAGCATTTACTGTGTAGATTTTCTGATGATGCCCATTCTCACTGGTGTGAGGTGATGCCTCATTGCAGTTTTGATTTGCATTTTTATAATAATTAGTGATGTTAAGCAGATTTTCATGTGCCTCTTGGCCATCCATACGTCTTCTTTGGAGAAATGCCTATTTAGGTCTTCTGACTATTTTTGGATTGGGTTGTTTGTTTGTTTGTTTGTTTTTGATATTGAGCTACATGAGCTGCTTATATATTTGGAGATTAATCCTTTGTCTCTTGAATCATTTGCAAATACTTCCTCCCATTCTGAGGGTTGTCTTTTCGTCTTGCTTATAATTTCCTTTGCTGTGCAGAAGATTTGAAGTTTCATTTGGTCCTACTTATTTATTTTTGTTTTTATTTCCATTACTCTAGGGGGTGAATCAAAAAGATCTTGCTGTGATTTATATCAAAGAGTGTTCTTCTGATGTTTTCCTCTAGGAATTTTATAGTGTCTGGCCTTGCATTTAGGTCTTTAGTCCATTTTGAGTTTATTTTTGTGTATGGTGTTAGGGAGTGTTCTAATTTCATTCTTTTGTATGTAGCTGTCCAGTTTTCTCAGCACCACTTGTTGAAGAGGCTGCCTTTTCTCCATTGTATATCCTTATCTCCTTTGTCATAGATTAGTTGACCATAGTTTATCTCTGGGCTTTCTATCCTGTTACATTGATCTATATTTCTGTGTTTGTTCCGGTACCATGCTGGCTTGATCATTATAGCCTTGTAGTATAGTTTTAAGTCAGGAAGCCTGATTCCACCAACTGTGCCTTTCCTTCTCAAGATTACTTTGGCTATCCAGGGTCTTTTGCATTTCCATACAAATCATAAAATTTCTGGTTCCAGTTTTGAAAGAAATGCCATTGGTAATTTGATAGGGATTGCCTTGAGTGTGTAAAATGCTTTAGGTAGTATAGTCATTTTCACCATGTTGATTCTTCGAATCCAAGAATGTGGTATACTTCTCCATCTGTTTGTGTCATCTTTGATTTTTTTCATCAGTATCTTATACTTTTCTAAGTACAGGTCTTTTATTTCCTTAGTTAGTTTTATTCCTAGGTATTTTATTCTTTTTGTTGCAGTGGTGAATGAGATTGTTTCCTTAATTTCTCTTTCTGATCTTTCATTTTTAGTATATAGAAATCCAAGTGATTTCTCTGCATTAGTTTTGCATCCTACAACCATACCAAATTTGTTGATTAGCTCTAGTCTTTTCTAGTGGTATCTTTAGGATTTTCTATGTATAGTATCATGTCATTTGAGGACAGTGACAGTTTTACTTTTTTTCAAATTTGGATTCCATTTATTATTTTTTCTTCTCTCATTGCTGTGGCAAGTACTTCAAAACTATGTTGAATAATAGCGATGAGAGCGGACATCCTTGTCTTGTTCTTGATCTTAGAGGAAATATTTTCAATTTTTCACTATAAGAATGATGTTGGCCATGGGGTTTTCATATATGGCCTTTATTTTTTGAGGTAGGCTCCCTATATGCCTACTTTCTGGAGAGTTTAATCATAAATGGCTGTTGAATTTTGTAAAGAAGTTTTTCTGCATTTATTGAGATGATAACATGGTTTTTATTCTTCAATTTGTTAATTTGGTGTATCTCATTTATTGATTTGCATATATTGCATCCCTGGGATAAATCCTACTTCCTCATGTTGTATGATCCTTTAAATGTGTTGTTGGATTCTGTTTGCTAGTATTTTGTTGAGGATTTGTGCAGCCAAATTCATCAGTGATATTGGTCTGTAATTTTTTGTGTAGTATCTTTGTCTGGTTTTGGTATCAGGGTGATGGTGGTCTCGTAGAATGAGTTTGGGAGTGATCCTTCCTCTGAAAATTTTTGGAAGAGTTTGAGAAGAATGGTGTTAGCTGTTTTCTAAATGTTTGACAGAATTCACCTGTGATGCCATCTGGTCCTGGACTTTAGTTTGTTGGAAGATTTTTAATTACAGTTTCAATTTCATTACTTGTGATTGGTCTGTACATATTGTCTATTTCTTCCTGACTCAGTCTTGGGAGGTTACACCTTTCTTAGAATTTGTCCGTTTCTTCTAGGTTTTATCCATTTTATTGGCATATTGTTGCTTGTGGTAGTCTCTTATGATGTTTTGTATTTCTATGCTTTCCATTGCCACTTCTCCTGTTTCATTTCTAATTTTATTGAGTCCTCTCCCTCTTTTTCTTAATGAGTCTTGCTAAAGGTTTATTAATTTTGTTTATCTTCTCAGCAAACCAGCTTTTAGTTTTATTGATCTTTGTTATTGTTTTCTTTGTTTCTATTACATTTATTTCTACTCTGATCTTTATGTTTTCTTTCCTTCTGCTAACATTGCGTTTTGTTTGTTCTTCTTTCTGTAGTGTCTTTAGGTGTAACATCAGATTACCTATTTGGAATTTTTCTGATTTCTTGAAGTGGGATTGTATTGCTATGAACTTCCCTCTTAGAACTGCTTTTGCTGCATCCCATAGGTTTTGCATCATTTTTTTTCCATTTGTGATTTATCTCTAAATATATTTTTTTAAATTTTTTCTCATATTTCTTCAGTGATCTCTTGGTTATTTAGTCACGTATGATTTAGCTTCCATGTGTTTGTGTTTTTTACAGTTTTTTTTTTCCTGTAATTGATTTCTAATCTCATGGCATTGTGGTTGGAAAAGATGCTGGATAAAATTTCAATTTTCTTAAATTTATCAAGGCTTAATTTGTGACCCAAAATATGATCTATCCTGGGGAATGTTCTGTGTGCACTTGAGAAGAAAATATAATCTGATGTTTTTGCATGCAATGTCCTATAAATATCTATTAAATCTATATGGTTTATTGTGTCATTTAAAGCTTGTGTTTCCTTATTATTTTTTTCTCTTGATGATCTGTCCATTGGTGTAGGTGGAGTGTTAAAATTTCCCACTGTTATTGCGTTAGTTTTGATTTCCTCTTTTATAGTTGTTAGCTTTTGCTTTATGTATTGAAGAGCTCCTATATTGGGTGCTTATATATTTGGAATTGTTATATCCTCTTCTTGGATTTGTCCCATGATCATTATCTATTGTCCTTTCTTGTCTCTTGCAAACTTTTTTATTTTAAAGTCTATTTTATCTGATATGAGAAAGAGTTTTTATAGTTTAAATTTACACATACTGAGCCATATTTGGAACTAATTTTGAAGGAAACATAAATAGACAGTGCTGCCTTAAAGTCTAATGTAAAATATAATGAATGCTCCTTATTCTTTGAAACAACACCGGTTTGACTTTTGCCTTTTGATAAAGACTTTGTTTTTGGCACAGAAAGTAGCTGGAGCTATGGTAAGATAGAGTTATGAATTCAGATAACAAGATTAGCCTATATTTATATCTATGGAATGTCTCCTACTTGCTGCCCTATTTAATCCTCAGAAATGGAAGTCTGGGTTCTTTATATCTGTGTAACATTGGTACAAGTTTATCAAGAGGAATTTGAAGTTGAATTAGTAGAATATCTCAGCAGCACATAACTAAAGCTAAATCTACCCAGATTGCCTTTTCCAATGTGCCGAAATATTTCCAGCACTTCTCTCAAATAGTAACTGATACTTGTAAAAAGTCACTGGATTTGGTTGAATGCAGTCAGTATTTTGGATTTGGTTGAAAATGCTAATGCCATTTATCCAAATTTGATCAGTCTACATTCTGGGTCACAGATATTAATACTACTTAGCCAAACAATAAGGGTTAATTTGACACTGGTGACCCTCTGATAATGAAAAGAAGAAAAGCTTCTAGGTGTACCTAGTGAATTCTCAGAGTTAAAGTAGGTTTAGCACATAGTTATCTCTTTAAGACACAGAACTGACCAAAATTGACTTGGGTCAATTTAAAGGACTTCTATATAAGTCCTTTAAAATATATTCTTTTATTTAAAAAGAAGAAAAGCTAAGAGAGGAGAAAGATGGTGGTGGAGTAGAAGGATGTGCAGTGCATCTCTCTCTACAGATACATCAGGAATACATCAATAGATGCAACAATTCTCACAGAAAACTTGCTGAACTCTAGCAGAAGACCTTGGACACCAGGAAGGAATATAAAGATCCTGGCATAACTATGTAGGGCAAAAAAAGAAATGAGGAAAAGTAGGAGGAAAAAAGGGACAGGACCTGCACCCCAGGACAAGGGAACTGAAGCAGGGGATATATTCCTGAATTTGGGGAAACCCTCCTTATCTGATGGGGAAACTCCTTCTCCAACAGGGAATTTGATTGGTTCAGAAGGGAGGCATTTGGAGTTGTCCAAAGAGAGTGAAGTGGCCAATCTGTGGCAGATGGGAAAGAGTGAGAAACACACAGAGGGTCCATTCCATGGCCCTGTGTGTCCCAGACCAACACATGGGTTCACAGCAGTACAGGGGGTATGGAAGCTAGAAAGTGGGGATTGGAGAACAGGCCCAGGGTGAGAACCATTGTTTTCTGTGGGGAGATGGACTGAGCAGATGGAAGGGAAGAAATCCACAGCAGGGAATGCCTATTGGGGAAAACTGGGTGGCCATGGAATCAGGGTGCTATTACTGAGTCATATGGAGGGGGAGGAGCCACTATAATAGCCTCTTTTTCAGTGACCAAGATGAACAGTAAAGGAAGCTCCCTCTAAGCCTGGCTGTTGAGGTCCAGTTGACAAGTAATAGAAAAAGTCCCCTCCAGGGTTGGCTCTAGTGTGCTTGCTGCTGAAAGACAAAAAATGTCTGGCCAGGGTGGGCCATCTCTAGGAACATTTCTCTTACACCCATGCCTGATGTCTCTTCCCTGTGTAATTGGTGCTGGGGCTGGGGCTCCCATGATCCAGGCAGGGTGCTCTTGCGGACTCTCACACAGGGGGAAGAGCTATTGTACCCTTCTCTTCCCACACACCAGACCTGTAGACTAACAATAAAGGAAGCTCTGCCAATTGCAGAATAATACAAAAAGCCCCCCAAGGGCTGGTCTTCATGCTCCTTATGCCAGGCACCAGGAAAGAACCACACTAAGACCAGATTTCCTACACCCATGGCCGCTGGCATCCCTGCATATTTGACATCACCACCTGGGTCCCATGGTACTAGTAGGGCACTAAAGCTGAGTCACATGCAGTGAGAGGAGCCACTGTCATAGCCTCTCTCTCCCCACATGCCAAAGCCTGCAGATGAACAATAAAGGAAGACCTCACTAAGGCAGACCCAAGTGCAGCAAGGCAGCCTCAGGACAAGACTCCTGAGATTGGACCACACACAGAGTTCGGGACAAAACCAAAGCTGAATGCCAGGGACAGGGGGACAAAAGAATAAGATCTAAAATCTTTCCATTAGCTATACAAGCTGCAGACTAAATCCCTGCTCTCAGCTATGCAAAGCCTATACCTTTGGAATATCTGAGTAGACAATGAATGTTCTCACAAATGAAAAAGTATAGCTCTGGCAGCTATGGACTTTGGGAGCAAGCACACACAGGAATTGGGCCATATCATACCCTAAGTGGACCCCATAGGGCCCACAGCAAGTCCAGAGTCCAACCCAGAGGCAGAAGAGGGCTTCTTGGGGAAACAAATGTGGCTTGTGGCTTAAGGTGTGTAAAAGGACACTTACAGCTGAGACTTCAAGGAAACAGAATTATTATTATTAATTCTATTGTTTTGATTCATTCTGTTGTAGGTTCTGGCTTTATTATTTTTTTTTAATTATGGTTTTGGTCTTATGAGATCTTCATACTTTGTAACATATTTTTCATCGTATTTTTACTTTTATTTTTATTTTTAATCTTTTTATACATTTCTGTTTCTAGTTGGCTTTTCTGTTGTGCTGAGTTCTTTTCACCTACCTTATTTTCTTCTTTATCTTTAATACATTTATATTTTATTTTTTTATTTCTTTTCATATTTCCAATCATACTATGCTCTTCTGTTGTTCTGTGTTTTATCTCTTTTATTTTATTTTATCTTATTACATTTTTAGTCATTTTTATCAGTCTGCTCTGTTTCCTTGCTTTATTTTTCAATTGACACACTGCTTTGGTTTTTGTTTTTAGGTTTTCTCTTTATCTTAGTTCTAATTATAATTGCTTCCTTTCATTTTGGAGATCTTCAGTCTACCTGGTTGTTCTCTTTTTGTTATATTTGGTCCTTGTTTCTACTTAGTCCCTGATATATTTGGTCTTGTTTTCACAATTCCTCTTTTTTTTTTTTTTTCTTTTCTCTTTCTTTTTAAAATTTTTATATATTTCACTTATGCATTGATCTTCCTATAGTTCTGTGTTTCCCCCCTCTCTCTTTTTATTTTTTATTTTTTAAATCAATCTTGTTAGTTTGTTCTGTTTCTTTGTATCAGTCTTTATTTAGCACTCTGCTTTGGTTTGGTTTTGTTGGTTTTGAGTTTTTGTTGGTTATATTGTTGATGTCTAATTTTGTTTTGGGGTTCTTTTGTCTGGTTGTTCTAGTGCTTAATGTTTTATTGGGTTCTGTTTTTGTTTATTTTATGTGTTTCCTTGTTCAGTATTTGTTTGTTTGATTTAACTTTTTACCATTAGTCTGGAGTATGCTTAATCTTTTTTAGTCCCCTTTATTGCAGGGCAAGTGACTTGTGGAGTCTGGATTCTCAAAAAAATCGGGCCTGAGGCTCTGGGGAGGGAGCACTGTGTCTAGGATGGTGGACCACTACAGAATCCCCAGTCACAGGGAATATCAATCACCAAGAGCTCTCAAAGAGGTCTCTATCAGAGTTTAAGACCCAACTTCACCTGACTGCCTGAAACTTCTAGTGCTAGATACCTCATACCAAACTACAAACAAGACAGGAACACAAACCACCCATCAGCACACAGACTACCTAAAGCCATACAAAGCTCACAGATATACCTTAAAAGACACCATCTGTTGTGGCCCTGCTAATCAGAGGGAAAAGACTCAGATCCACACACCAGAAAGCAGGCAGCAGTCCCTCCCATCAGGAAGCCTACTCAAGATACTGGACCAACCAACCAACCACAGGAGGCAGAGAACAGAAGCAAGAGGAATTACAACTAAGCAGCTAGGGAAAGGAGACCTCAAATACTGTAAATTAGACAAAATAAGAAAACAGAGAAACACGTTGCAGACAAAGGAGCAAGATAAAAACCCACAAGAACTAATAATGAAGAAGAAATAGGCAAATTGCATGAGAAACAATTCAGAGTAATGATAGTAAAAAGGATTCAAAATGTTGAAAAAAAAATAGGGAAAATACAAGAACCATTTAACAAGGACCTAGAAGAACTAAAGAACAAATGAACAGTAATTAACAATGCAATAACAAATGAAAAATTCCCTAGATGTTATCAACAGCAGAATAAGCGAGGGAGATGAAAGAGTAAGTAAGCTGGAAGATAGAATGGTGAAAATGATAGCCACAAAGCAGGAAAAAGAATAAAAATAATGGAAGACAGTCTCAGAGAGCTTGTGGACAACATTAAACACACCAATATTTGAATCATAGGAGACCCAGAAAAAAAGAAAAAAGAAAAAAAGAAAGGATCTGAGAAAATATTTGAAGAGAATATAGTCAACAGCTTCCACATGGGAAAATAAATAGTCAGTCAAGTCCAAGAAGTGCAGAGTGCCATACAAAATAAATCCAAGGAGAAACACACTAAGGCACATATTAATCAATCTAAGAAATTAAACACTAAGAAAACATATTAAAAGCAGTAAAAGAAAAGCAAAAAATAACATGTAAAGGAAACCCCATTAAGAAAGCAGCTGATCTTTCTGCAGTAACTCTGCAGGCCAGAAGGGAATGGCAGGATATACATAAAGTCTTGAAAGAGAAAAACCTACAGCCAAGAATACTCTACCCAGCAAGAAACTCATTCAGATTCAACAGAGAAATCAAAAGTTTTGCAGATAAGCAAAAGTTAAGAGAATTCAGCACCACCACACCAGCTTTACAATTGCTAAAGGAATTTTCTAGGCAAGAGAAACAAGAGAAGGAAAAGACTTACAAAGAAAATATCAAAACAATTAAGAAAGTAGTAATAGGAACAATACATGTCAATACATGTCAATGCCTTAAAAGTAAATGGATTAAAAGCTCCAACTGAAAGAAACAGAATGGCTAAATGGATACAAAAACAAGACCCTTATATATGCTGTCTACAAGAAACCCACTTCAGACCTAGGGACACACACACACACACACACACACACACTGAAAGTAAGGGGATGGAAAAAGATATTCCATGCAAATGGAAATCAAATGAATGCTGGAGTAGCAATACTTATATCAGAAAAATTATATTTTAAAGCCCATTACAAGAGACAAGGAAGGACACTACATAAAGATCAAGGGATCAATTCAAGAAGAAGATATAACAATTGTAAATATATATGTACCCAACATAGGAGCACCTCAATACATAAGGCAAATGCTAACAGCCATAAAAGGGGACAGTAACACAATAATAGTAGATTTTAACACCTCACTTACACCAATGGACAGATCCTCCAAACATAAAACAAATAAGGTAACATAAGCTTTAACTAACACATTTGATCTGATGGGCTTAACCGATATTAATAGAACATTCCCCCAAAAAAGATCAGAATACACTTTCCTCTCAAGTGCACATAGAACATTCTCCAGGATAGATCATATCTTAGGTCACAAATTAAGCCTTGGAAAATTTAAGAAAATTGAAATCATATCAAGCATCATTTCTGACCATAATGCCATGAGACTAGATATCAATTACAGGAAAAAAAAAACTAAAAAATACAAACACATGGAGGCTAAACAATACACTATTAAACAACCAAATATTACTGAAGAAATCAAATAAGAAATCAAAAAATACCTAGAAACAAGTGAAAATGAAAACACAACAATCCAAAATTTACGGGATGCAGCAAATGCATTTTTAAGAGAGAAGTTTATAACAATACAATCCTACCACAATAAACAAGAAAAAATATCAAATAAACAATGTAACTTTACACCTAAAACTATTAGAGAAAGAACAACAACAACAAAAACCTCAAAGTAAGCAGAAAGAAAGAAATAATAAAGATCAGATCATAAATAAATGAAAAAGAAAAGAAGGAAATAATAGCAAAGATCAATAAAACTAAAAGCTAGTTTTTTGAGAAAAACAAAATAGATAAACCATTAGCGAGACTCATCAGGAAAAAAAAAAGAAGACACGAATCAACAGAATTAGAAATGAAAATGAAGTCACAACTGACAACACAGAAATACAAAACATCATGAGAGACTATGACAAGCAACTATATACCTATAAATGGGATAACCAGTATGAAATGGATAAATTCTTAGATAAGTATAGTCTTCCAAAACTGAACCAGGAAGAAATAGCAAATATGAACAGACAAGCACTGAAATTGAAACTGTGATTAAAAATCTTCCAATAAACAAAAGTCCAGGGCCAGATGGCTTCACAGGAGAATTCTATCAAACATTTAGAGAAGAGCTAACATTTATCCTTCTCAAACTCTTCTAAAATATAGCAGAATGAGGAATACTTCCAGACTCATTCTATGAAGCCGCCATCTCCCTGATACCAAAGCCAGACAAAGATGTCACAAAAAAAGAAAATTACAGGCCATTATCACTGATGAATATAGATGCAAAAATCCTCAATGAAATACTAGCAAGCAGAATGCAATAGCATATTAAAAAGATCATGCACCATGATCAAGTGGGGTTTATACCAGAAATGCAAGTATTCTTCAATATATGCAAATAAATCAATGTGATACATCATATTAACAAACTGAAGGATAAAAACCATATGATAATCAATAGATGCAGAAAAAGCTTTTGACAAAATTCAACATCCATTTTTGATAAAAACTCTCAAAAAGTGGTCATAGAAGGAAACTACAACATAATAAAAGCCATATATGCTAAAGCTGCTGCCAGCATCATTCTCAATGATGAAAAACTGAAAGCATTCCCTCTAAGAACAGGAAGAAGACAAGGATGCCCACTCTCACCAGTATTATTCAACATAGTTTTGGAAGTTTTAGTCACAGCAATCAGAGAAGAAAAATAAATAAAAGGAATGAAAATTGGAAAAGAAGTAAAATTGTCACTCTTTGCAGATGACATGATATTATACATAGAAATTCCTAAAGATGCTACCAGAAAACTACTAGTGCTAATCGATGAATTTAGGGAAGTAGCAACAAAATTAATGCACAGAAATTTCTTGCATTTCTATACACTATAACAAAAAATCAGAAAGATAAATTAAGGGAATACTCCCATTTACCACTAGAATGAAAAGAATAAAATATCTAGGAATAAACCCACCTGAGGAGGCAAAACCTGTATGCAGAAAACTACAAAATCCTGATGAAAGAAATCAAAGATGATACAAACTGATGGAGAGTTATACCATATTCTTGGATTAGAATAATCAATATTGTCAAGATGATTTTACTAGCCAAAGGAATCTATAGACTCAATGGAATTCCTATCAAATTACCAATGGAAATTTTCATAGTACTAGAACTAGAAATCTTATAATTTGTATGGAAATGCAAAAGACCATGAGTAATCAAAGCAATCTTGAAAAGGAAAGATGGAGATAGAGGAATCAGGCTCCCTGACTCCAGACTATACTACAAGACTACAGTGATCAAGACAGTATGGTACTGGCACAAAACCAGAAATATAGATTAATGGAACATAATAGAGAGGCCAGAGATAAACCCATGTACATATAGTCACCTTATATTTGAGAAAGGAGGCAAGAATATACAAAGGAGAAATGACAGCCTCTTCAATAAGTGGTGCTGGGAAAATGGGACAGCTACACATAAAAGAATGAAATTAGAATACTTCTTAATAGCATACACAAAAATAAACACAAAATGGATTAAAGATCTAAATATAAGGCCAGACTCTATAAAACTCTTAGAGGAAAACACAGGCAAGAAGACTCTATGACATAAATCGAAGCAAGATCCTTTTTGACCCACCTTCTAGAATAATGGAAATAAAAACAACAAATAAACAAATGGTATCTAATGAAACAAAATCTTTTGTACAGTGAAACAAACCATAAATAAGACAAGGAGATAATCCGCAGAATGGGAGAAAATATTTGCCAATGAAGCAATTGACAAAGCATTAATCTCCAAAACATACAAGCAGCTCATGCAGCTCAATATCAAAAAATAAATAAATAAATAAATAAACAACCCAATCCAAAAATTTGCAGATGACCTAAATAGACTTTTCTCTAAAGAAGACATGCAGATGGCTAACAAATACATGAAAAGATGCTCAGCATTACTAATCATTAGAGAAATGCAAACCAAAACCACAATGAAGTATCACTTCACACCAGTCAAAATAGCAATCATCAAAAAATCTAGACACAATAAATGTTGAAGAGGCTGTGGAGAAAAAAGAATCCTCCTGCACTGTTGGTGGGAATATAAATTGATACAGCCACTATGGAGAACAGTATGGAGGTTCCTTAAAAAACTAATAATAGGACTACCATATGACCCAACAATCCCACTACTGGGCATATACCCTGAGAAAACCATAATTCAAAAGACACATGTACACAATGTTTATTACAGCATTATTTACAATAGCCAGGTCATGGAAGAAACTGAAATGCCCATCAACAGATAAATGGATAAAAAAGATGTGCCACATGTATACAATGGAATATTACTCATCCATAAAAGGGAATGAAATTGAGTTATTTGTAGTGAGGTACATGGGCCTAGAGTCTGTCATACAGAGTGAAATAAGCCCAAAAGGGAAAAACAAATGCCATATGCTAACACGTATATATGGAATATAGAAAAATGGTACTGATGAACAGAGTGACACAGCAAGAATAATGATGTAGATGTAGAGAACAGACTTGAGAACACAGGAGGGGGATGGGGAAGCTGGGACTAAGTAAGAGAGTAGCATTGACATATATACACTAACAAATATAAAATAGGTAGCTAGTGGGAAGCTTCTGCATAACATAGGAATGTCACCTCAATGATTGTTGACGACCTAGAAGGGATATGGGATATGGAGTGTGGGAGGAAGGCTCATGCGGAAGGGCGTATGGGGATATATGTATAAATAGAGCTGATTCACTTTTTTGTACAGCAGAAAATGTCACAATAGTGTAAAGCAATTGTACTCCAATAAAGAGCTGGAAAAAAATGATCAAGAAGAAGGAGAGAATGAAATGATATACATAAGAAAATTTCTCATACTCGAAGATAAGTTTCCATATTGTAAGAGCCCACCAAATTCCTAGTTCAGTGTACAAAATAGATGCATGTCAACTCATCATGCTGATTTAAAAACAAACAAAAACATAGGGGAAAATAAATGTTCCTAAAATTTTCCAGAGAAAAAATCCATACAAAGGATCAGAAACTTAAATTGGCATTGGACTTAAAAGCAGCACTGGAAAAAATGCCTTCAAAAATTTCAAAATTATTTTCATCCTAGAATTCTATATCTTAGCTACACAATGAATCAAGAATATCACTTTCTTATATGAATAAAAATTTTCTTAGATGTGTAAATACAAAAAAAAAAAAAAAATACCTCATGTTGTTTCTGAGGAAGCTTACTAAAGAACATGGTCCAACATAATGAGGATATAAACTAAGAAAGTGGGAGATTTTTCTTTTTTTTAAGAAATAAGTGATCCAATAAAGGAGGTCATTTTAGGATAATGGTGAAAGGACATTCCAGGGAAAGAACAGTGAATGCACTATGTCTAGTGCACAACCAGTCAAGATCAGAGCAGAAAGAGGTGAGCAATGTCAACTTTACAACACACTAAATTTTAGATTAAAAAAGTAAAAAAAAAAAAAAAAAAATCACAAGAAGGAGTCACTAAGGATATCCTTGTGTCATTAGTTCTTATTCATAATTTTTCAGGTTCATTGTATATCTATGATAAGATACATTTAAAATGTGATTGTTTTATAATGAATTTACTTTACCAGGTATTTTAAAATAGGTATCATGGCCTTGTAGAAAGTATCAATTGAAACCTGGGCTAAGCAATCTGAGACCAATCTTTGAATCATATATGCCTCTGTTTTCTTTAACTGAGACTATCACCATCTACTATGCACTCTGATTCAGAAGTAGATAGGGAAAAGTAAAAAATAATTTCTGCAAAGCACTTTGTATTCCTTGGAGAAGGTATATTATCAGCATACATTATGCTATTATCTTGTTGAATGTGCACGATTTCCAGTACCACACAAAGTATATCTAGACCTACTTTCCCATCTCATTCCATCATCTGGAGTCAAGATGAGTGAAATCTAGGCTGTTGTTATTTCAAGGGTCAAATATGCAGAGGGAAAACATCAACTCCAAATAATATATTGTGCTTTTAAAATGATAAATCATTGATGTGTTTACTGGAATTTCAACTTTCTCACCTGTTCTGTGAACTAAACTCAGACACTTATTTTTTCCACAACAGACAATACTAGTTATACATTTAAAGCTTAAGAATACATTTATAAATACTAAAAACATTAGTTCTTTCCAATAAATTGATGCCATCTTATATTCAGTTGTGTACATATTCTAAAAATATAGCTCCAAAACAAAAATGTAAAATTTTACATGTAGAATATGTAAAAATAATTATTTTACATTTAAATTTTATATTATCCATAAGTAATCATAACTAGCTTTATATTCAATAAAATTTCACTTGTGATAAATATCATATTTTGAAACAAAGGGAAATAGTCAAATAAAAGACCTAATTAAATAAAAGCTAAAATCAAAAGTAATGAAGTATTATATATGTACAGTATGATGTCATCTGCAAACAGTGACAGTTCTACTTCTTTTCCAATTTGGATTCCTTTTATTTCATTTTCTTCTCTGAATACTGTGGCTAGAAATTCCAAAAATATGTTGAATAATAAAGGTGAGAGTTAACAAATTTGTCTTGCTCCTTACCTTAGAGGCAATGTTGTCAGTTTCTCACCATTGAGAAGGATGTTTGCTGTGGGATTATGTATATGGCCTTTATCATGTTGAGGTTTTTTCCCTCCGTGCCCACTTTCTGGAGTTTTTATCATAAATGGGTGTTGAATTTTTTCAAAAGCTTTTTGTGCATTTAATGAGATGATCATATAGTTTTTAATCTTTATTTTGTTAATATGATGTATCACATTGATTAATTTGCATATGTTCAAGAATTCTTGCATCCCTGAATCCTAATCCTTTTAATGTGTTGTTGGATTCTGTTTGCTAGTATTTTGTTGAGGATTTTTGCATCTATGTTCATCAGTGATACCAGTCTATAGCTAGTGTGTGTGCGTGTGATATCTTTGTCTGGTTTTAGTATTAGGGTGATGGTGGCCTCATAGAATGAGTTTGGAAGTGTTCCTTCCTCTTCAATTTTTTTGGAAGAGTTTAAGAAGGATAGAGGTTAGCTCTTCTCCAAATGTTTCATAGAATTTGCCTGTTAAGCCATCTGGTCCTGGACTTTTGTTTGTTGGGAGATTTTTAATTACAGTTTCAACTTCATTACTTGTGATTGGTCTATTTATATTTTCTATTTCTTCCTGATTCAGTTTTGGATGGTTGTACCTTTCTAAGAATTTGTCCATTTCTTCCAGGTTGTCCATTTTACTGGCACATAATTGCTTGTAGTTTTCTCATGGTGCATTGTATTTCTGCAGTGTCAGTTGTAATTTCTCCTTTTTCATTTATAATTTTATCGACTTGAATCCTCTCCTTTATTTTTCTTGATGAGTCTGGCTAAAGGTATATCTATTTTGTTCATCTTCTCAAAGAACCAGCTTTTAGTTTCATTAATTTTTGCTACTATTTTCTTCATTTCTATTTCATATATTTCTGCTTTGAACTCATCATTTCTTTCCTTCTTCTAACTTTGGGTTTTGCTTGTTCTTTTTTCTCTATTTTCTTAGGTGTAAGGTTGGGTGGCTTATTCAAGATTTTTTCTTCTTTCTTGAGGTATGATTGAGTTGCTATAACTTTTTCTCTTAGAACTGCTTTTGCCACATCCCATAGGTTTTGGGTCATTGTGTTTTCATTGCCATTTGTTTCTTTGTATTTTTTAATTTCCTTTTTGATTTCTGCAGTGATCTCTTGGTTATTTAGTAGGTTTTTATTTAGCTTCCATGTGTTTGTGGCTTATTTTTTCCTGTAATTGATTTCTAATCTCATAGTGTTGTGGTTGGAAAGATGCTTGATATGAGATGTGGATGGATCTAGAGTCTGTCTTAGAGAGTGAAATAAATCAGAGACTGAAAAACCAATATCGTATATTAACACATATATGTGGTATCTAGAAAAATAGTACAGATGAACTTATTTGCAGGGCATGAATAGAGATGCAGACATAGAGAATGGATGTATGGACATGGAGGAGGAAGGGAAGGTGGGATGGATTTGGGGATTGGGACTGACATATACACTCCCATGTGTAAAATAAATAGCTACTGGCAACCTGCTATATAGCACAGGGAGCTCATCTTGGTGCTCTGTGGTGACCTAGATGGATGGGATGGAATGGTGGAGGGAGATTCACAAGGGAGGAGATATGTGTATACATATATCTGATTCATTTTGTTGTATAGCAGAAACTAACACATCATTGTAAAGCAACTATACCCCAATAAAATTAAGTAACGAAGTGAAATAAATGCATCAAAGTTCAAATATTTTCAGGGGTACAGAGAAAAAGTGAAAACTGCCTGTCTTCATTGATTTTATATCACTTCCTTGGAGTAACAAAATACTAATATTTAGTGGGTATACATTAATCCTTCCAAAGTATTTATGCTTATATGCTTATAGAAACAGACACACACACAGCATACATATTTTCTGGAGAGCATTTTGTGTGTTTTTTCCAATAAAATCATGTTTATAATATACCTAGTATTCTGGGACTCAAATTGTTTTCCCTTAACATTATATTACAGGCGTTTCTTCATGTCAATATATAACAGGGTTTACTTAGTCCTTTTAAAATATAATTACAGAGGATAGATAGAAAGTATCATAATCTATTTAGCAATCCCCCTTTCCAGAAAAGTCCATTAGGAAATATCCAATACTTTGCTATTATATTTAATGTTTGAATTTTTCTGCTTCCAGCAATAGTAGACAAGTTTGTTTCAAGCTAACCTTTATTGAGAAAAACTAGAAAACTTGGGGTTCTACCAATTGATTGATCAATTAATTGGTAGATATAGATCAAAAGATGATATATATCTAAATCTAGAGCTAGATCTAGATAGATAGACGTTTAAAGGTATCCCAAAGATACCAAGGCACGGAGAACTTCCAGCCAATTCCTGAAGTAAGGCAAGATCAGAGTGATTAACCTGACATTTAGCATTTTCTTTTTCTTTTAGAATAATTGAGAAATTAACAGACTGAGAAGCTGAGCAGAAAACAGTAGCTGAGAGACTGAGAAATTTAACAGAGCTTTTGAAATTTCTTAGGACAGGTGGAACAAAAAAATTTAGTCCCATTCTTCCAAAGAGTAGGGAATTTGACAAGTATCAGATGATTTTTATTAGGGATTTCTGAAGAACTAAACTTTCAGAGTAATGATAAAAAAGAACATCTCTCACAGACACACACACACACACACACACACACACACAATTAAAGTTCCAGAAGGAAAACTGAGAAAGAATGTTGAAAAATAATACTTTAAAATACAATAACCAAGAATTTTCCAAAACATATAAAGGATCTGATGCCACAAACTCAAGAAGCGCTACAAACCCCAAGCAGAAAAAATACTAAGAAAATCATTACAAGCACATCATCATGAGACTGCTAAAAAATGTAACCGATAAAACAAACAAACAGAGTCATAAAATAGGCCAGATGGAAAAAGAAATATATTCTTCAGGGAATAATAGTAATACTGGGTTAACTTACTTCTCAACACAACTAATGAAAGCTGGAAAGACTAGAATGATATCTTCACAGCTCTGGAAGAAAAAAAAAACTGCTAAAGTGGATTTCTAATACAGCAAGAATATCCTTCAACAATAAAGAAAAAATAAAAACATTTCATTCAAACCAAAACTTGGAGCATTAATCATTAGTAGTTTTTTACTAAAGCAAACACTAAATACAAGAGGTTGTTTTTAGGCAAAAGGAAAACTACACAAGATGTATACAAAGGAAGAGGGAATATTTTGGCAATATCTTTTTTAAATTTTATTTTTACTTTTTTATTTTTGGCAATATCTAAACAAATTTTGTCTTCACAAAATTTTATTAATAATTTTTTTTGGTTTAAAATACTGAGAAAATTAAAATATAAGACAACAGTAATACAAAAGACAAGAAGTTGGTAAATGGAATTGAGGTGTCCTAAGTTTTTACACTGCATGGGAAGAAGTAAAGTGGTATACTTTACATTAGACTCCAATAAGTCAAGTAGACACTGTAATCTACTGTGGCACTTCTGAAAAAGAGCAAATAAATGTACATTTGGCAAACTGAGACAGGAGAAAATGGAGTAAAAATCATTTCTTTGCTCTAAAAGTATGCAAGAAAGGTAAGAGATAAGAACACAGAAGAGCTGAGAAAATTGAAAATAAATTAGAAACATAGCACCATTAGACTCAAAGTATATCAGAAATTATACTAAATAAAAAGTAAACAATCCAGGAAAAATTAAGATTGTCCAGCAAAAGATATGCATAGATAGATAGGTAGGTAGTAGGTAGATGGGTGGATAGGTAGATAGATAGATAGATAGATGATAGATAGATAGATAAATAAATAGATAGATTTTACATAGATAGATGATAGACAGATGATAGATGATAGATAGATAGATGATAGATAGATAGATGATAGATAGATAGATAGATGCATACATGTATTAGTTTTCCATTAATGAGTAACAAGTTGTTACAAACTTTGTGGTTTAAAATAACACCTATTTATTAGCTCACATTCCTACGTGCCAGAAGCTTATGCAGTTAGACAGAATTCTATGTTTAGGTTCCCAGGAGACTGAAAGGTGTCAACCACAAGATGTCCACCAACTTGCTTTCTCACCTGAGAGATCTTGGGAAGACTTTGCTTCCAAGTTAATCAATATTGTTGGTAGGAATTGGTGTCCTGCCTCTGCAGTACTGAAGTCCCCATTTCTTACTAAATGTCTCCTGTTGGTTGCTCTCAGCTCCTAAAGGATGTGCTCAAATCCTTTTCAGGTGGTCCCCTTTGTCTTTAGAGCCACTGATCCTTCTCATGTTTTGAGAGTAAACTCCTTAATTTTAAAAAGGTCGTGTGATAGATTAGGCCCATCTTACTTTTAGTTAATCCAAAGTCAACTGATAAGTAACTCTAATTATGTCTGCAAAATCCATTTTGCCATATAGTGTAACATAATTAGGAGAGTGATATCTCATTATACATAATCTTTCATTCTCACTCAAGGGGAGGAAACTGTACAGGGCAGGGACCAGGTCATCTTAGAATTCTGCCTACAATGATACCTACAAGACAGAAACTTTAAATACAATATACAAATATTTAAAAGTTGAAAGTAAAAGAAAGGGAAACATATACCATGCAAACAGCAACCAAGAAAAACTTGTGTATATATACAAGTACCAAACAAAACATGCTTAATTAAGGAGTTAAATAAAAATAGACAATAAGAATAAAAAGATCAATACACCAACAAATCATAACAATGCCAAATGTATAGGCACTAAAAATTAAGCTATAAAGCAAAAATAGAACTAAAAGGATAAATCAGGAACCCCACAATCATTGTGGGGTATTTTAACACAACTCTATCAATAGCCAATAGAAGAAACAGGGAAAAATTCAGTAAATGTATACAAAATTTGAGAAACATCATTAATAAACTTGATCTAATTTATTTATCTAGAATATTGAACTCAAAAATTACACAAGTTCTTTTCAAGTGCATATGAAACATTGACGAAAATTGACCATATTCTGGGTCTTAAAACAAGTTTCAACAAATTTCAAAGGATTAAAATAACAAAAGAACAACTTATGACCATAATGGAATTAAGTTACAAATTGATTATGATGATGATGATGATATTGAATATAAGACTTCCACACATAAAACTACAATTCATTATTTGGAGAAATTAAAAGACACCTAAATAAATGTAAGGGTTTAATATAAAATATTATGGATTAGAAAACTTAAAATTGTAAAAGTATCTATTTCTCCAAACTGATTTGTAGATACCTTGTGATGCTAACAACAACAAAAAATCAAAGCATTATTTTGTGGAAATTGACAAGATAAATTAAAATTTACATGATATACAGAGAACCTCATATTGCCAATACAATCCTGGAAGCAACACAGGGTTGGGTGACTGAAATCACCAGATATCAAGACATATCATAAAGTCATTTATTCTGATAATAAACTTACCTCATTGGCTCTGGAGGTAAGTTTCTACTCTAAATGTTTGATATTGATCACCTAATGTTTGCATACTTGAATTAATCTGGAAGAAATATTTTACATCTTTCCAGTCAAATATGCACTACTTTACCTGACATTTATTAGTTCAACACACACACACACAAACATACACACTATGTATTGATCTATCTATTCAATTATATATACACACTCACACCCACACCCACCGCCCCCCCCCCCCACACACAGAATGTCAGGCACTATGAAGTGAAGTGGTGAGAAGAAATAAATAGACCAAAATTGCAGAATACTAAGTTGTGAAGTAGATTATTCATATACAGTCATTAAATTTGTAACAAAGTAACACTGTAGACAGTGAAAATAGTATAGTCTTTTTTATTAAATTGTGCTGCATCTATTGGATATTAGGATACTGGATAGAAAAGAAAAAGAAAAAGCTTGACCCCTGTCTCAGACCATAAATATACAACTCCATTTTAGGCTAACTGAGATGAAATTTCAAAAGTATAGCAACAAGTTTCCATAAGACAACAGGAAAATACATTGAAATTTTTTGGATAAGCAAAGATGTGTTAATGTAAGGAAGACATTGACCAAATGGAATACATTAAAAATTAAGAGCCCATTAAGAAAGTCAAGAGGCAAAACATCAAATAGAAGAAGATAATTGAAATACAGTTAACAAAAGCCTCAAAGTTTATATAGTTTATAAAGAACACCTAAAAATCGGCAAGAAAAAAGAATACGATAGGAAAAAATGTGCAGAGTCTTGTTTTCAGTTATGTATCAGAAGAAGGGATTAAAAAACTATTAAAGTACAAAAGGGTGCTCAACATTATTAGTCATTATGGAAATACAATACAAAAATGATCCTGAGATATGACTATAACTTTAAAGCTACAATTAATGAAAACATAATGCCATAATATTAGAGCTTTCACAACTGCTGCTGGGAACATTTAATGGTTAAAGTACTGTGGAAAACTGGCAGTATCCACCGAAGTTGAACATATACATAACCTACAACTGTGCAATTCTGCTTGTATAAGCTTTGGAAACATTTTTGAAGCATTATCACTTATAATAGCCAAACTCTAGAAAAAAAGCCAATTGTCTGCCAGTAATATAAAGGATTAATCTTTTCAATCATGTAATTGAATACTCTACAACTAGAAACTGAATAAACTATTTCTACACACAATAAAAGTTCTTTAAAAATTGTCTATTTAATAATGTCTTATATTTTGCAAAGTACTTTACACTTTTCAAAACATTTTCACATGTTGCATTTGCATCTCACAGCTCCATGAAGTCCACCACTGTCTCCATTTCATTGATAAGAAAAGGAAAGAAGTGGATGCTTACATTCATTATTAACTGATGCCCATCATTCAGCTTTCTGATACCAGTTCTTTAAAGTGAAACTAAAATATCTTGGCTGGGTTGATGTAAACTCCTACAATTGGCCACTTCTTACAATTCCTTGTCTACTTTGCCTGAGTTCTAATTCTGTCAGGAGAAGAGAAGCAGCAATTCTGTGATCAAATGCATGCTCAAGGCTGGGCCAGTACACCTGGATTCCAGGTTAAGCCCTGTCCAGTCAACTCATAAGAACAGCAGGGCCTGTATCACAGACTTATGTCACCACGGGATAAAGAAGATGGCAAACAAGGACCATGCAGCGTCACCTGTAATGGGCCACGCATGGTGGAGAGCAGCAACTCTCACCCTTCTGTATGTATCAGAACCACCTGGGGGCCATGTGCCCAAGTACAAGCCCCGCCCCAGGTTATTTGAATCACAGTTTCTGGGAGTAGTTTCATTATATCTATAGTTTTAAGAATATAGTTGAAAAACACTAGTTTATGTACCATTAATTTTACAGTTATGAGGAGGCAGCAGAGCAAGATGACTGACTGTGGGCTCATAGCACAGTCATACCTGAGTAGAACCACGGCTTTGCTACTTGTGGCTGTGCCATCTCAGCAAATTGCCTCACTTCTGTGATCCTCAGTTGCCTCATATTTAAAGTGAAAGTTGTGGGGCATTGTACAAATTAAAAGCATTAAAAAGCCTTTACCATAGCAGCTTATGCAGAAAAACCTTCACAATGAGAGCTGTTGTACTAATGCAGGTTTTCATATTTTGTGGACTGGGTGGATCATTGAAGACTGGATCAATAACATGGTCCTGGCTCCTGTCTTCAAGGTTCATCTTTCAGCTGGTCAAGTTGCTGCTTTCTCAGAGTGGAGACTGGGAGCAGCAGGATGACTGGATTTCTGACAGCACAGATTCTGAAACCTCCTTCTTTCTGCAAATGTTTCTAGGTTCCCAGAAAAGTGCAAAAAAGAGTTTGACTAGGCAGGTTAGAGAATTGCTTTAGACAGATTTGCTGAAAAACATGAGACAACTTTGAAATTTTTTTTTTCTGAAAAGTTCTGCTGAGAAATGTCCTCTTGACTTTTGTTTGCTACCTACTCCTTGTCCCTTCATGAGGCATGGACCAAGCAGATTCCCATCTGAGATGGAACTGCTACATGGGATGTGTTCAGCCATGAAATTGCCAATTCATTTATGGGGTTTTCCTGCGGATGTCCTCACTGACTCCTCATTCATAGGCCACCTATAAGGTATGGTCCTCACTTAAAGAAGAGGCAATTGAGCCTGGGAAGTTACAGACACTGAGCCAAGCAAACATATTTTAAGAAATTGCTCACCTTAATGGCAGGATAATTGAATGTTTCCTAGTGTTCCTTCTTTCATATGTGGCTACAGGCTCCATAATCTAGCTCCTTAATATTCAGTGTTCTTAGATGTCAGACACATTGTTATCACCTGGACTTGTGTTAGAAATGCAGAATCTCAGGCTCTATCCCAGATCAACTGAATAAGAATCTGCATGTTAGTGAGATCCTCATGTAAGCTGAATGCACATTAGAGATTGAGAACCATTGGAGTGGTGCTTCAACATAGAGACTTGACTCAGGATCCAGACTGGTTATGTTTTCATCCCTACTGAGTCTTTCTTAATCTACTGTGTCCTTCTTAATCTACTGTGTCCTCAATTTTCTCATCTGGTCATGAGAAAAGTATCGCAGAGTCTTGTATTTAAAATGCTTGGTCTGTGGCAAGCATTATGTGAGAGATCTCTTTTTATCATTATTGTGTTACCATAACACTAATGAAGAGGGCAAATCATTTTCTGCAGACATATCAGTTCAAAAGTTCTATGTCTGAGGCATTGATTTCTCTGTCCAATTAAGTACTTACAGTAATATCAATTTCACATTACTTGTTTTACTTCTTCTATATAACCACATCCAAGGAAAAGTTCCAAGAAAAGACATTGATTTTTCAGTGTTCTCAAAGGAAAAACAAAAACAAAAACAAAAAACCCCAATCCAACCCAACAAGGGTGCTCACATTAATGCAGTGATTACACATATAACACTAGGTAATCAACCTGGTAAGTTTATTGCCCACCCACTTGAGAGTTTAGTGTTATTAGCTAATTAAAGAGAGGATCTAACCTCTTTTATATATTGCACTTAATAAATTAGATAATCCCAGCATAACTACCATGGTATACTATTTATAAAGACTTGCCATTTTGTTGTAATTTTTCAACTGATTAGAGCTTAATTTCTCTTGTAAATTGCCTATAAGTAACAAATATACCATAGCCGATGTCTAGGTTTATGGCAAAGTAAAATTTATATTTGGACTTCCTTGCTTCTGAAGCACCCAGGCTTGCATTTCCTTCGTCTCCTGATCTATCTGAGCAATAAAGACATAGATTAATTGACTTTAATAGAAAATAGAATACAAAACGATAATGAAAGAGAAATAGTGTTTTTTCATCTAAATATGTTATGTTCTCTTGTTGTCTTAGATGTGTCTTTCTGGAATGACAAGATATTTGTATAAAAATAAAGAGGATACCTTCTCTTTGAGCATATTTGAGTGATTTATTTTTCATCCAAAGTTTTTAAATAAACCAGATCATATTATATTCTTCTCCTCTCTCCCTCTGCCTCTACCACCCTCTGCTTCAAATGTATATCCCTCATTACAACAACATCACTCATTTTTAGATTTCAATTTGCCACCATCCCACACAGACCTGCTGTTCCATCTATCCATGTTAATTCCCATAAATAACTGATATCAAAATGCAGAGTCTTGGAGGTAAACTTGAGAAAATTCATGTGTGGATAAACCAGAATCTGGAAAGCTATTCAAGGCATTGGAAGTCGCTAGAGATTTGTTTAATCCTTCTCTGAAGTTTCAGCAACACATTAAAGGCACAAGATTAGCACTGTCCATCATAAAGTTTGCAGTAATATATAAAATATAGTAAATATAGCTTAAAAATCACAGAGCAATTTCTAAGTAACACATATGTTCACAGGCTGGTTATATAGATGCAGGATAATTTATGTACCAAATATATATGTGATTCTGAAGACATATTTAGGTGTGTGCAATGTATAAAAAATTTTATTGAGATCTTCATCTATTTGTATGTATGACTTGATGATAAGCATCTACCATCATGCGCTCAAGTCATCTCACTCTCTAAAAGGTATATACCACAGCTTAGGATTGCCAAGATGTTCTTAAAACTTGATACTTAACTTCTAAAACCCATGAAACATGAATTTCAGAACAACCAGTTTATATATTTTTCCCTTAGGAGGCGTCTCTCAGAAAGAATTTTAAGATTTGGTACATAGAAAAAAACAAGACTGAGAGAGTGAAATTACCTGTCCAAGGTGAAGCCAGCAGTGGGAACAGTCAGGACTGGTCGTCTGCCTACCAAATCCTATGGAGTTGATAACTATATCTAAAAGATATTGGACTTTCACAACTATAATTCCAGTGCAACTGGAAAAAATTTGAAGTATATTTTTACTATGAGAATTTTTTTTTATTTCTCTAGAGCGTTTCTGTAATGCAGCTTGTGACATCCATGTCTTGACATCTCCTTCTAGTGACAGCCATTGGATGCTCTAAATGCTATAAATGATGTTTGAGAGGAACAAATTTATTTTGAATTATTTTCTTATAACTCAGTAGTTTTTCAATTGTGCTTCTCAGAATCCTGGAGACTTCACTGAGGTGGATCAGAGACCACTAAGAAGAGGAGAAGGAAAAGCTGGGCATTTGGGGCTTCTGCCAATTGTCCCTTCCACAACCAGATCATCTCCATCTCATGAGCTTTATGTAATAGGTTTCTATATCAGACTTCATTTCAAGAAAAGTGTTTTACAAATAATAATAATAACTCTGAGGACTGCTATTCTAATATATTAGAGTAATCAAAGGTGGCTAGATAACTAAATAATTCTAAGAGAAATATAATATCATGTGTAGGTCTGGTGATCAAATATCCCACTTTATAAATTACTGAAGGAACAATTGTATAAGGGAAATATATCTAACTAGATTTCTGTTAACTATCTATTCCACATGTCAGCAAACTATCTTATTTTATACCAGTCATTTCAGTAACCCCTTTCAAAAATGTCCCAGTTGAAATGATAAATTATATAGTTGACATAAGACATGTATAATATTAGTACATTATTAATGAATTTCCTCTTTAATAGTCCACTTTACAAGAATTACTTCAGTTTTAAAAGAAAAAAAGAATCAGTAGCATAACATACAATGTAATTCTGTACAAAAAATTCTGAGTCTTAGTTTAATGATTGCTCTGCATAAAGAGAGAGACAATTTTCCTTCCAACAAAATTCAGTCTATGAACATGTCATGAATGATGATGAGATCTCCCAAATCAACTTTAATTTCTCCTGACTAATTGGGAAATTTCATTTAACACCTTCCTATAATAGTATATTAAATATAACAGAATTTATATTTTTTGCAAAGTGTTAAATAACATTTTAGTTTGCAGGCCATGTGGTCTTTGCAAAAACAACTCAACTCTGCCTTTGTAAGAGAAAAGCAGCCACAGATAGTACATAAATGAATGAGTGTGACAGTGTTCCAATAAAACTTTATTTACAAAGACCAGCAGTGAGCCAGTTTTGACCTGTGGGCCTATTGTCATATGGTCTGCTTGTGCTGCCATTTTTTGGCCCCTAGAATATAGTAAACAGATATGCAGTTAAATGTTTCTCCCTACACAATTGATGTTTCAGTCATTTATCAAATAAGAATATAAAAAATAACAATACTAACTTGCAAAACCCATAGATAAATGACAGATTATGAACACTACCAACAAATTCCTCTATGTAAAGTGTAAAGTATTGCCAAGAACTTCTGTTGAGTTTTAATTAAGATGACTTATTAGAAGTATATTAAAAGGGACCTATTACCCTGAGAATTCCAAATTTTTATTATGACTGTATGAATTGCCTGCCCACACATATTTTTGTCTTGAGTATTGAAAACCTTGGCATAGTAAACTGTTCAAACAAGACTCTAATCAACCTAATTAAGCAGTAACAGCATAGAGACACACACTCAGTTAAATTAACATTTCTTTCATAAAGAGCCATGAAAAGAATATGACTTTACAAAAGCATTTGAACCATGAAGAATATGTTTATTTACTTCCTGAATGAGAGATGGTCACTTACTCTTCCATTAAATGAAATACTTCAATAACTAGCTATAGGACATACTCACAAGTAAGCATCCTGAATGCTTCCCAAAAGACATGTCTGATCAGGATCACACAGGTACATGAAAATAATAACTATGAAAGTTAATGGCTTTTCTAAGGACAAAATGTGAAAGCAGACCTCCAATATTTGAAAGACAGTTACAGAGTTCATAGTCATGAGATCTGGATGCCAATCCTGACTAGCCCCTCATGATTTCACTTTGAAAAAGTCACTAAACTCTCTGAGTCTTATTTTTCCTACTTGCGAAGTGAGGGATTTGAATTAGACAACATGGCAACCTTCATCCTACACAGGAGGCAAGGCAAACAGAAAGACAAATAGACTCAATCTTTGCTCCACTTAACTTCTTAAAGCTTATAAAGTGGCCCTGATGATAATAAAACTTAGTCTGTAGGGATACTGTAGTTAATGATAAGCTAATGCACATAAAGTACTTGGGTTTATATATCTAGCATATGGTAAATATTGCTTTTGATATTTGGTAGGCAGAAGTTCCAGTAAAGAGGTTGAAAGCAATCACCCTCTAAATTCTGCACAACCAAAAGCTGGATACATAAAATTAGAGCCTTGAATAACAGCTTCTTGAAAAGATAGAAAGATAATAGATAGGTGATAGAATATGGAGAGGTAGGTAGGTAGATAGATAGAGAGCTTGTAATTATGCTGTACTATCTTCTTTGTGGATCTAAAAAAATTTAGCAAGTAAATTTAATTTGTAAAAACTCTTTTAGAGGGATAGTAAGAAAATCCAGAAATAGTCTACCTACTCTAATAGTGCAAAAACATAAGACCTGCTTAGTTGAGAGTCTTCTCATTTATTTTAAAGACAATTAGATTTCTCAAAGAAGATATTTTAAAAGTCAAACAAATAATATGTGAAAAATTGCTTAATAAATACAAAAGTCTTCAAATCAAAGTGGTTAATAGCAACAATCTAATACGGAGGGTTGCAGCAGCCAGAAGCAAGAAGAAAAAGAACAAAGAAGGCAAGTCAGGATGAGGAAAGATAATCTGCTCATGCCCAATCTGAAAGAGTGACCAACATCAACCAGAAAGAACCTCTGGAGTCCATATGACAGAAGTTGGCCCCGATCAAGGGTTGGCAAACTTTTTTCTGGAAAGGGCCAGATAGAAAATATTTTAGTCTTTTTACACCAAACAACTTCTACCACAGATAATCAACTCTGACAATTTTAGTAGGAAAGTAACCATAGATGACACATACAAAATTGATGTGTCTATATTTGAATAAAACTTTATCCACAAAAACTGACAGAAACCCACTGTCTGCAATTTGTCAGCCCTGTTTTATATCATGTCTACCCATACCTGATTTCTTTACTGATTTCTTAGTCAAATGGAAAATATATTTCAGAAATAGCTTCAAGAAGGACTTGTAGATCCTATTATCTCTTGAGTTTTTTGCCTATCTTATAATATACTTCTTTGGCCTTCATGAAAGTTCATAGCTTGGCTAACTATAGAGTTATAAGAAGTGAGTTGGGCCTATCAGGGTAACCCAGCTGTACTTATCACCAGTTCCTACCAAGAGGAAGCATGCCCAAGCCTCTTAGATAGACTCATCCACCAGATGGCAAACAGCAGTAGCAAGAACTACAATCCTGCAGCCTGCAGAAAAAAACTCACAATCACAGAAAGATAGATAAAATGAAAAGGCAGAGGACTATATAACAGAAGAAGGAACAACATAAAACCCCAGAAAAAATGACTAAAAGAAGTGGAGATAAGCAACCTTCCATAAAAAGAATTCAGAATAATGATAATGAAGATGATACAGGACCTTGAAAAAAGAATGGAGAAGATGAAAGAAATGTGTAACAAAGACCTAGAAGAATTAAAGAATAAAAAAAAGAGATGAACAATAAAATACCTGAAATGAAAAATACACTAGAAGGAATCAATAACAGAATAACTGAAGCAGATGAATGAATAAGTGACCTGGAAGACACAATGATGCAAATCACTGGCATGGAACAGAATAATAATAATAATAATAATAAAAAGAATGAATAGAAATGAAAACAGCCTAAGAGACCTCTGGCACAGCATTAAATGCACAAACATTCACATTGTAGTGCTCCCAGAAGGAGAAGAGAGAGACAAAGGACCTGAGAAAGTATTTGAAGAGATTATAGTCAAAAACTTCCCTAACATGGGAAAGGAAAAAGCCACTCAACTCCATGAAGTACAGAGAGTCCCAGGCCGCATAAACTCAAGGAGAAACATGCTGAGATGCATAGTGATCAATTGATGAAAATTAAAGACATAAAAATTATTAAAAGAAACAAGGGAAAAATGACAAATAATATACAAGTGAAGTCCCACAAGGTTAACAGCTGATATATCAGCAGAAACTCTGCAAGCCAGAAGGGAGGGGCACAATATATTTAAAATGATGAAGAGGAAGACCCTACAATGAAGAATACTCTGCCCAGCAAGAATATCATTCAGATTGAATGGAGACATCAAAAGTTTTACTGACGAGCAAAAGCTGAGAATTCAGGGGCAGTGATGGTGGCGGGAGATGGGGACGTGAATTTAGGCACCCTGGGGAGTGGCAGTGAGAGCAGCAGCGATGGTAGCAGCGAGAGCCCGGGCAGCGCGGGAGCGGCAGCAGAAGGGGGCGGCCGGTCGGCAGCTGCGGTGGCGCTTCTGACGGGGGGTGGGGAGATGCTGCTGAACGTGGCACTGGTGGCACTGGTGCTGCTGGGGGCCTACCGGCTGTGGGTGCACTGGGGGCGGTGGGGTCTGGGCGCCAGGGCCGGGGCGGGCGAGGAGAGCCCCGCCGCTTCTTTGTTTCGTATGAAGAAGCGAGACTTCAGCTTGGAGCAGCTGCGCCAGTACGACGGGTCTCGCAACCCACGCATCCTGCTTGCAGTCAATGGGAAAGTCTTCGACGTGACCAAAGGCAGCAAGTTCTACGGCCCGGCGGGTCCATATGGAATGTTTGCTGGTAGGGATGCCTCCAGAGAACTGGCGACATTTTGCCTAGACAAAGATGCCCTCAAAGATGAATATGACGACCTCTCAGATTTGAATGCCGTGCAGATGGATAGTGTTCGAGAACGGGAAATGCAGTTTAAAGAAAAATATGATTATGTACGCAGACTCCTAAAACCAGGGGAAGAACCGTCAGAATATACAGATGAAGAAGATACCAAGGATCACAATAAACAGGATTGAACTTTGTAAACAACCAAAGTCAGGGGCCTTCAGAACTGCAATTCTTACTCCCTTTCACAGAATGTCCAGCGTCTTTGGGTTTGGTTCACCTGCTGCAAAAAACATTCAACAGACTGTTTGTACAAGCTAAATGAGTCTTACTATGAAGATTCAAATACTAGACATTATTTATGCTGCCAGACTTATTTGTTGCAGTTGTCTGTAATGTCTGGTGGGGCTTCTTCATCCTGAAAAGGAGGAGACAGGGATTTGTTAAAGAGCAAGAAAGTCACAAGATTATTTTCTCCTTTTTTTCTCTTCCCCCCCACCTTTTTTTTTTAAATCAAAGACAACCTGAAATGTATTTGCTACTTAAGTGTACAAATCTCCTCAGAAGAACAGCAAGGAATTCCTGTTTCATATGCTATGTTTTTGTTTCAGCAATGAAAAGGAGGAGACCTGGGCAGGAGAGGTGGGGGTGCACATCAATTTGAGTTGTTAAGGCTACTGAAACATTAAAACATGAATTCCCAAGCTTTTCTTTTTGGGTTTTGTCAGGGAAAAGAAAAAAAAAACTTTACTTCTACGAAATCTTTGGAACTTAGAAGAAGGGATTTCTGGTGGATTTAAGTCAAAGCTAATTCCCCAACAGTAGCATCATTTGAAACTAGTTTTTATCCCTTTCCTTCCCCTAGATCAAATCAATATTAAATGTGCCTTATTTCACTTACATGGACTTGAATTATTTTTAGGGAAAGCCCCTATGTGAATTCAGAAGTCACTACAAGCAGCACTGAGACTGAAGTTGGAATATTCTGTTGACCGCAAAACCTTGATGTCATTCTGTGTATATAGAATGTAAAAGGAATATTCAGTGTTACTGCCATATATGTTAATATACACAAACTTAATTAGCATTGTAATGGCCAAATGCATTCCCCCATGCTTTTCTCTTTTCAGAAAAAGATTGAAAAAGAAATCAACAACTCTATCCCCTAACAGATGCCCAATTTTAGGAGTCTTGACTCTCACACTTCACTGGTGTGGGTGCATGGGGCCATAGTATGGCTGTAGTATGGGTGTGTCTGAGTGTGTGTGAGAGTGCCTTGGAAGGGACTCTGCAGATACTGTAAATACCCATACTGTTTTAATAAAGCATGTACAATAAACCAAAAAAAAAAAAAAAAAAAAGAAAAGAAAGCTGAGAATTCAGCAACACCAAACCAGCTCTACAACAAATGCTAAAGGAACTTCTCTAAGTGGCAAACACACAAGAAGAAAATGAAGTACAAAAACAAACCCAAAACAATTAAGAAAATGACACTAGGAAGAAACATATTGATAATTACCTTAAATGTAAATGGATTAAATGCTCCAGCCAAAAGGCACAGACTGGCTGAATGGATAAAAAATAAGACCCATATATATGCTTTCTACAAAAAACCAACTGCAGACCTAGGGACACATACAGACTGAAAGTGAAGGGATGTAGAAAGATATTCCATGCAAATGGAAACCAAAAGAAACCTGGAGTAGCAATACTCATATCAGACAAAATACACTTTAAAATAAAGACTATTGCAGGAGACAAGGAAAGACACTACATAATGATCAAAGGAATAATCCAAGAAGAAGATAGAACAAGTGTAAACATTTATGCACTACAGACAGGAGCACATCAATACATAAGGCAAATGCTAACAGCCATAAAATGGGAAATTGTCAGTAACACAATAATAGTAGGGAATTTTAACACCCCACTTAAAACAATGGACAGATCATCCAAACAGAAAATAAATAAGGAAACACAAGCTCTAAATGACACATTAGACCAGATGGACTTCACTGATATTTATAGGGCATTCCATTAAATAACAACAAAATACACTTTCTTCTCAAGTGCACATAGAACATTCTCTAGGATAAATCACATCTTGGGTCACAAATCAAGCCTCAGTAAATTTAAGAAAATTGAAATCATATCAAGCATCTTTTTTTGAACATGATGCTAATGAGGTTAAAAAGAAATTACAGGAAAAAAACATAAAAAACACAAACATGGAGGCTAAACAATACATTATTAAATAATCAAGAGATCACTGAAGAACTCAGAGAGGAAATCAGAAAATACCTAGAGATAAACAACAATGAAAGCCTGATGATCCAAATCCTATGGGATGCAGCAAAAGTAGTTCTAAGAATGAAGTTTATAGCAATACAATCCTACTTCAAGAAACAACAAAAGTACCAAATAAACAATCAATCTCACACCTAAAGGACCTAGAGAAAGAAGAATAAACAAAACTCAAAGTTAGTAAAAGGAAAGAAACCAAAAAGATCAGAGCAGAAATAAATGAAATAGAAACAAAGAAAACAATAGCAAAGATCAATAAAATTAAAAGCTGGTTCTTTGAGAAAATAAACAGAATTGATAAACCGTTAGCCAAACCCATCAAGAAAAAGAGGGAGAGGACTCCAATCAATAAAATTAGAAATGAAAAATGAGAAGTTACAATGTATACCACAGAAATCAAAGCAACATAAGTGACCAGTACAAGCAACTATATGCAATAAAATGGGCAACCTTGATGAAATGGACAGATTCTTAGAAAGGTATAACCTTCCAAGACTGAAGCATGAAGAAATAAAAAATATTAATAGACCAGTCACAAATACTGAAATTTGAATTGTGATTAAAAATCGTCCAAAAAACAAAAGTCCAGGACCAGATGGCTTCACATGTGAATTCTATCAAACATTTCAAAAAGAGTTAACACCCATCCTTCTCAAACTGTTCTAAAAAATTGCAGAGGAAAGAACGCTCCCAAACTCATTCTACGAGATCACCATCACCCTGATACCAAACCAGACAAAGATATTACAGAAAAAGAAAATTACAGACCAATATCACTGATGAATATTGATGCAAAATCCTTGACAAAATACTAGCAAGCAGACTGCAACAACACATTAAAAGGGTAATACACCATGATCAAGCTGGATTTATCCCAGAGATGCATGGATTCATCAATATACAGAAAACAATCATTGTGATACACCATATTAACAAATTGAAGAATAAAAACTATATTTTTATCTCAATAGATGCAGAAAAATCTTTTGAAAAAATTCAACACCTATTTATGATAAAAGCTCTCCAGATAATGGGCAAAGAGAGAACCTACTTTAGCAAAGAAAAGGCCATATATAACAAACTCACAGCTAACACCATTCTCAATGATGAAAAACTGAAAGCATTTCCTCTAAGGTCAGGAGCAAGACAAGTATGTCCACTCTCATCACTATTATTCAACATAGTTTTGGAAGTTTTAGCCATAGCAATCAGAGAAGAAAGAAATAAAAGGACTACAAATTGGAAAAGAAGAAGTAAAACTGTTACTCTTTGTAGATGACATAATACTTTGCATAGATAATCCTAAAGATGTCAACAGAAATCTACTAGGGCTAATCTACAAATATGGTAAATTTGCAGAATACAAGATTAATGCACAGAAATCTCTTACATTCCTATACACTAACAATGAAAGATCAGAAAGAGAAATTAAGGGAAAAAATCCATATCATTCACCATTGCAACAAAAAGAATAAAATACCTAGGAATAAACCTACCTAAGGAGGTAAAATACCTTTACTCAGAAAACTATAAGACACTGATGAAAGAACTCAGATAATACAAACAGATGGAGAGATATACCACGTTCTTGGATTGGAAGAATCAATATTGTGAAAATGACTATACTACCCAAAGCAATCTACATATTCAATGCAATCCCTATCAAATTACCAATGGCATTTTTTACAGAACTAGAACAAAAAATCTTAAAATTTGTATGGAAACAAAAAAGACCCCAAATAGTCAGAGCAAACTTAAGGGAAAAAAAAACGTAGTTGGAGGTATAGGCTCCCTGACTTCAGATATACTACAAAGCTACAGTAATCAAGGCAATATGGTACTGGCACAAAAACAGAAATTTAGATCAATGGAACAGGATAGAAAGCCCAGAGATAAACCAATGCACCTATTGTCAACTCATCTATGACAAAAGAGGCAAGAATATACAATGGAGAATAAAGCAGGCTGTTCAATAAGTGGTGTTGGGAAAACTGGACAACTACATGTATAATATTGAAATTAGAACACTCCCTAACACCATACACAAAAATAAACTCAAAATGGATTAAAGACCTAAATATAAGACTGGACACTATAAATCTCTTAGAGAAAAACATAGGCAGAACACTCTATGAAATAAACCATAGCAGGATCCTTTTTGATCCACCTCCCAGAATAATGGAAATAAAAATAAATAAATAAACAAATGGGACCTAATGAAACTTAAAAACTTTTGCACAGTAAAGGAAACTATAAATAAGACAAGAAGACAATCATGAGAATGGGAGAAAATATTTGCAAATGAATCAATAGACAAATGATTAATCTCCAAAATATATAAACAGTTCATGCAGCTCAATATCAAAAAACAAAGAAACCTATCCAAAAATGGGCAGAAGATCTAAATTGATATTTCTCCAAATAAGACACCTAGAATGCCAACATACACATGAAAATATCCTCAACATCACTAATTATTAGAGAAATGCAAATCAAAACTACAATGAGGTATCACCTTTCACCAGTTAGAATGGGCATCATCAGAAAAGGTACAAACAATAAATGCTGGGAAGGATGTGGAGAAAACGGAGCCTCTTGCATTGTTGGTGGGAATGTAAATTGATACCACCACTATGGAGAACAGTATGGAGGTTCCTTGAAAAATTAAAATGGAATTACCATATGACCCAGCAATCCCACTATGGGGCATATACCCAGGGAAAATCATAATTCAAAAAGACACATGCACCCCAATATTCATTACAGCACTATTTAAAATAGCCAGGTCATGGAAGCAACCTAAATGTCCATCAACAGATGAGTGAATAAAGAAGATGGGGTACTATATACAATGGAATATTACCCAGCCATAAAAAGGAATGAAATTAGGTCATTTGTAGAGACACAGATATATCTAGAGACTGTCATGTAGGGTGAAGTAACTCTGAAAGAGAAAAACAAATATCATATATTAAGGCATATATGTGAAATCTGGAAAAATGGTACAGATGAATTGGTTTGCAAGGCGAAAATAGAGACATAGATGTAGAGAACAAACTTATGGACACCAAGGAAGGGAGGATACCTGGGGGGGGGATGAGTTGGGAGATTGTGTTTGACATATATACACTAATATATATATAATTGATAAGTAATAAAAACTAAAATAAAATAAAAAACATTCAATATGCCAAGGTGCCATACTTTAGGGTAGTGTATCCTGAGCCCAGTCACTGGACAATTATTTGCAGGAAGTCTTAAAAAAAAAAAAAAAGTGAGTTGGTTTTGTTTCATTGCTCTGACTGTCTCTTGTGGTATGTAGAATGGCTACAGAACCATTTCTGATTTTTCTTCTTCTGAATTTCCTCAAGACCTTGAGATCCCCCACATTAGATTTTAACTAGCATGTAGTTCACTAGCAAATGATTTTAAAAGTTGTATCAAAGTTACTGATAAATTGTAGGTAGAATAGCAATTAATATAGACTGGAAATTGCTAGACTGTACAAACCCAAAAGTCATATAACTGAGTAGATGGATAATAGTGTATCCCAACATTTCATTTGCTCTCCTATTTTTTGATACACATATAAAGAGAAAATATGAAAGCAGAATGAGAAGAAAAGATATTTTAGATATTTTTGTTTCTTTCATATATTTACATTAGCTTATTAGCATCTTAGATCTGTGAAAATTTAAAAAAAATTCTCTAGAACCTTGTACTGTTTCTTATAACTAGCCTTCTCACATTTCATGAATCAGCCACTTATTTGAACTATTGAAACATTTCACATATTTGGTGCTTTTTCTCTATTTGCGCACATGACAGAGAACATTCTGACAGATTCTAATAGAGTTGGATTCTGGCTACCACAGTGGGAAGGGGAAATTAAAAAATATATATATTTTCTGTGGTTTATTTTGGCAGATTAGAGTCCAGTTATTCATCAGTGATTGACAACTTCATCCAAACACAGATATATATCAGGGGATTTCCTTGCTGTGCTAGATGTTTTTTTTTTTTTTTTTAATTTTGTCAAAACCCCCAAACAACTGGAGATTTACCTCTGCCCAATCAATGACTACTTTTATTATGAGTCCACTGTGCAATATTCTCTCATTCGGGGCACAGTCTTCCCACCAAACATAATCTGAAATTTAGAAGTATAATTCCATGCCCTGTGTGTTAATATATATTCTACTTCCAGAGCTTGGTACTATTTTTAGAGTGGTGGAGAAACTGCTAGAACCTCAGATCTAATTTTCTATAATACACAAAATATATCATGAAGTCAGCCCTTTTCTTGGCCCTGCTTCACTGCAGCACAGCATGTATAATTCCCTTTTCAATGTTAGTTAGAAGTCTCATTTAATTAATTTATTTTTACTTAAATTATTTAATAGTAATGGTGACAGTTTTATGGACATGAAAAACATTTACATATACTGGAAGATTGAGTCCTATGTCAATTATACTTAGATTCCTTACAACATGGAGGGAACAGTGATCTGTCCCCATGAGATATGGTTTTGCCTTTCTTGCTGACGATGTTTCTGGAATACCAACTCCTATGGTTTGATAGAAAGTCAGCTTTACCCCAGAGATTTCCATCAATGTTGTCTGTAACCAAGAAACTCATTTTATGATGAAAGAAGTGCTACAATGGCCTTACCTCCATATAATTCACTGGTCTTCCCATGCACTACAATATTTAGAAGTAATCAGTCATCAGACTGAGTGGATTGGCTTACTGAAGGTCAGTTTCTATGTCAATAATCCATTCCTACCTAAGGAAAAAAAAACCTAAAATTTTGAATTAAAAGAGCAATAATTTATTGTTTCCCACAATTCTGGGTTTTAAAATGTTTTATATGGCATGAATGGGCAGGTTTTTACTGGATTTCCTTGGACTCACTTGCTTGGCTTCAATTGGATGCTTAATTATGACTAGATGGTCCAATTTGACACCTCACCTGCTGCTCTAGGGACAGCTGAGATGGATTAAATGATTGAGATAGCTAGACACTTCTTTCATTCCAGCCTACTTAGCACAATGGTGGAAGTATTCTAAGAGAGCAAAGTGTGAAGTACAAGCACTTTTCAAGATTTCACTTGCATTAATGTGTGTTGATGTCCAATCAGCTAAAACAGTCACAAACTAAATGCTATTGTGAGAAAGGGTCATTGATATGATAATCTACCACAGTTTACCACACTGAGCATTTTTGAGCAAAGGGCTCAAAAGAAAAAGAATGTTGACATTCAGTTCCAAGGTCCTAGACCAGGCCTGGTGTGGGAGGCTGGGGATATATGAGGTCATGAGCTCTAAGGACAAGCTTGTTTCAGTTCCTTTGTCTTTCAATACAAGAAGCTTGAGGGAGGAAGTTTGGACTTCAGGGTCCACCCAGCATGGAGCTCTGGGGTTTGTGGTGAGAAGAGTGCCCACATCACCCTTGATTGAGCAGATTTTTCCCTCTCAGGGTAGTTACACTTGCACCACCATCAGACCCTCATAAATATCAGCTAAGACAAGATGGTGGAGTAAAAGAACATGAGCTCACCTCTTTTCATGGAGACACCAAAATCACAACTAACTGCTGAACAACCATTGACAAAACAAACAAACAAAACAAACAAACATACCAAATAATAGGAACCTACCAAAAGAGATGCCCTACATCCAAAGACAAAGAAGAAGCCACAGTGAGACAGTAGGAGGTGCAAAATGGTAATTAACTAAAATCCTCTGCCTGCTGGGTGGGCAACTCACAGACTGAAAAATAATTATACCATAGAAGTTCTCCCACAGTAGTGAAAGTTCTGAGCCCCATGTCAGACTCCCCAGCCTGGGGGTATGGCAATGAGTGGAGGAGCCACCAGAGAATCTGGCTTTGAAGACCAGTGGGGTTTGATTGCAGAAATTCCACAGGACTGTGGGAAACAGAAACTCCACTCAGGGAGGGCACACACAGGGTCTCAAGCAAACCAGAACACAGGGGAAAGTGGTGACCTCACAAGAGAAAGGGCCAGACTTAGCTACTACTATTGGAGAGTCTCCTGTGGAGGCAGGGTTCAGCTGTGTCTCACTGTGCAGACAAAGACATTGGTGTTGGTAGTTATGGGGAGTACTCATTGGTGTGGGCCCTCTTGGAGACCATCATTTTCTCAGAAGACCTGGCCCTGACCAACAGCCTGTAGGCTCCAGTGCTGGGACACCTCAGGCCAAACAACCAACAGGGTGGGAACACACCTCCACCAATCAGCAGTGAGTTTGCTTTAAGTCTTCCTGACCACACAGCTGTCTGATAAACACACACCCTGACATGCCCTGTCTGCCAGATAGACAAGACCCAGCTCCACCTATCAGTTGGCAGGAACAAGTTCCTCCCACCAGGAAGACTGCATAAGCCTCTTAGCCTCATCCACCAGGGGTCAGATAGCAGAAACAAGAAGAACTACAACCCTGAAGCCTGCAGAATAGAAACCACAATCACAGAGAGTTGGGCAAATTAGACAGCAGAGGAATATTTCCCAGATGAAGGAACAAGACAATACTCCAGAAGAACAACTAAGTGAAGTAAATATAGGCAATCTATCTGAAAAGAAATTCAGAGTAATGATAGTAAAGATGACCAAAGATCTCAGAAAAAGAATGGAGGTAAGATCGAGAAGATACAAGAGATGTTTAACAAAGATATTTAAATAAAGACCAAGAAGAAATAAAGTAAAAAGAGAGATGAGCAATACAATAACTGAAATGAAAAATACACTAGAAGGAATCAATAGCAGAATAACTAAGGCTGAAGAATGGATAAGTACCTGGAAGACTGTATAGTGGAAATCACTGCTATGGAACAGAATAGAGAGAAAAGAATGAAAAAAAAAAAAAGAGGAAATATAAGAGACCTCTGGGACAATATTAAATGCACCAACATTCACACTGTATTTGAAGTGGTAATAGCTGAAAACTTACCTAACATGGTGAAGGTAACAGTCACCCAATTCCAGGAAGCACAGAGAGTCCTAGGCATGATAAACCCATGGAGGACATGCTGAGATATACAGTAATCAAACTGACAATAAAGTCAAAGAAAGAATCTTAAAAGCAACAAGGGAAAAAGCAACAAACAACATACAATGGAATTCCATAAAGTTACCAGATGATTTATCAGCAAAAATTCTGCAGAACAGAAGAGACTGGTAAAACATATTTGAAGTGATGAAAGAAAAGAAACTACAACCAAGAATACTCAGCCCAGCAAGGCATTCATTCAGATTTGACAGATAAATCAAAAACTTTGCAAACAAGGAAAAGTTAAGAGAATTCAGTACCACCACCAGATCAGCTTTGCAACAAAAGGAACTTAAAGGAACTTCTTTAAGTGGAAAAGAAAAAAAGAAAGAAAGAAAAGAAAAGAAAAACTAGAAATAAGAAAATTACAATTGGAAAATCTCACCAATAAAGGCAAACATACAGTAAAGGCAGGAAATCATCCACAACCAAATATGATATCAAAACCAGAAATTGTGAGAAGAGGAGAGAACAAATGCAGGATATTGGAAATGAATTTGAAACCAGAAACTTAATTTGTTTATATATAGATTGCTATATCAAAACCACGTAGTAACTGCAAACCAGAAATCTGCAATAGATACACACAGACACAGAAAAAGGAACTCAAACACAACATTAAAATTTGTCATCAAATCACAATAGGAGAGAAAATAAAAAGGAAGAGAATAAAAGAAAACCTACAAAATGAATTCAAAACAATTAACAAAATGGCAATAAGAATATACATATCAATAATAATGTTGAATGTAAATGGATTAAATGTGCCAACTAAAAGATTCTGACTGGCTGAATGGATACATGAGTGAGACCCATATGTATGCTGTCTACAAGAGATCCATTTCGGACCTAGGGACATAGACTGAAAGAGAGGGGATGGAAAAAAGTATTTCATGCAATTGGAAATCAAAAGAAAGCTGGAGTAGCAATACTCATATCAGATAAAATAGGCTTTAAAATAAAGACTGTTAGAAGAAACAAAGACATTACATTATGATCAAAGGATCAATCCAAGAATATATAACAATTGTAAATATATATGCATGCAACATAGGAGCCCCTCAATATATGAGGCAAATGGTAATAGCAACAAAAGGAGAAGTCAACAGTGACACAATAATAGTAGGAGACTTTAACATACCACTTTCAACAATGGACAGATCATCCAGACAGAAAGTCAACAAGGAAACACAGGCCTTAAATGATGCATTAGACTACATGTACTTAAGTGATATTTATAGAGCAATCCATTCAAAAGCAGCAGAATACACATTCTTCTCAAGTGCACATAGAACATTTTCCAAGAGTGATCACACCATGGGACACAAAGCAAGCCTAGGAAAACTGAAGAAAATTGATATCATATCAAGCATTTTTTCCAACCACAATGCTATGAGCTTAAAAATCAGCTACAAGAAAAAATCTGTAAAAACTCAAACATGTGGCAGCTAAACTATATGCTACTAAACAAGCAATGGATCACTGAAGAAATCAAAGAGAAAAGGAAAAATACCTAGAGACAAATGAAAATGAAAGCATGCCAATTCAAAGTCTATGGGATGCAGCTAAAGCAGTTCCTAGAGGGAAGTTTAAAGCAATACAATCTTACCTCGGGAAGCAAGAAAAGTCTCAAATAAACAACCTAAACTTACAACTAAAACTAGAGAAAGAAAAACAAACAAAACCCAAAGTAAGTAGAAGGAAAATCATAAAGATCAGAGCAAAAATTAAAAAAAAAATTAGAAACAACACACACACACAAACAGAAACAACACAAGAAAAAAAATCAAAGAAACTAAAAGGTGGTTATTTGAAAAGGTAAACAAAACAGATAAACCTTTAATCAGATTCATCAAGAAAAGGAGTGAGAGAACTCATATCGATAACATTAGAAATGAAAAAGATGTTACAACAGACACCACAGGAATACAAAGGATCATAAGAGACAACTGCAAGCAATTATATGCCCCAAAAAAGGACAACTTATAAGAAATGGACAAATTTCTAAAAAGGTACTATCTCCCAGGACAGAACCAGGAAGAACTAGAAAATATGAACAGAGTAACCACAAGTACTGATATGGAAACTGTGAATTAAAACCTTCCCAAATGCCTTCACAGATGAATTCTATCAAACATTTAGAAAAGAGCTAACATTCATCCTTCTTAAACTCTTCCCAAAAAAATGCAGAGGAAGGAACACTCCCAAACTCATTCTGTGAGGCCATCATCACCCTGATACCAAACCCAGAGAAAAATAACACAAAAGAGAAAATTACAGGCAAATATCACTGACGAACATAGATGCAAAAATCGTCAACAAAATACTAGCAAATCTAACAAAACATTAAAAGGATCACCTATGATCAAGTGGGATTTATCCCAAGGATGCAAGGATATTTTAACATCTACAAATCTATCAGTGTGATATACCACAATGAAGAATTAAAAAAATATGATCTCAATAGATGCAGAAAAAGCTTCTGACAAATTTGACACACATTTATGATAAAAACTCTCCAAAAAGTGGACATAAATGGAAAATACCTCAACATAATAAAGACCATATATGATGAACCTACAACTGACATCATAATCAATGTTGAAAAGCTGAAAACTTTTCTCCCCAAATCAGGAAAAAGACAAGGATGTCCACTCTTGCCACTTTTATTCAACATAGTTTTTGAAGTCCTAGCCATGGCCATCAGAGAAGAGAAAGAAATAAAAAGAATCCAAATTGGACAAAGAGGTAAAACTGTCACTGTTTGCATACTGTACATAGAAAATCCTAAAGATGCTACCAGAAAACTATCAGAGCTTATCAATGAATTCTGTAAAGTTGTAGGAGATGAGATTAACAGATAAAAATCTCTTCCATTCCTATACAATAACAATGAAAGATCAGAAAGAAAAATTTAAAAAAAATCCCATTTACCATAACATCAACAAGAATAAATTACCTAGGACTAAACCTACTTAAGGAGAAAGAAGACCTGTATTCTGAAAACAATAAGACACTGATGAAAGAACTTAAGATGATGCAAACAGATGGAAAGATATACCATGTTCTTAGATTGGAAAAATCATTATTGTCAAAATGATGATATTACCCAAAGCAATCTACAGATTCAATGCAATCTTTATCAAATTACCAATGGCAATTTTCACAGAATTAGAACAAAAAAAATATTAAAGTTTATTTAGAAATGTAAAAGACCCCAAATAACCAAAGCAATCTTGAGAAAGAAAAATGGAGCTGAAGGAATCAGGATCCCTGAATTCAGGCTATACTATAAAGCTACACTCATCAATATAATATGGTGCTGACATAAACAGAAATACACTACACATCACTGGAACAGGATAGAAGCACAGAAATAAACCCATGCACCTATGGTCAATTAATCTATGATAAAGGAGGCAAGAATATACAAAGGAGAAAAGACAGTCTCTTCAATAATTGGTGCTGAGAAAACTGGATAGCTACATGTAGAAAAAGATGAAGTTAAAACATTCTTTAACATCATTCAAAATAATAAACTTGAAATGAATTAAAGAGCTAAATTTAAAACCAGATACTATAAAACTCTTAGAGGAAAACACAGGCAGAACACAGTTTGATATAAATTTTAGCAATACCTTTTTCAATTTGTCTCCACAAGTAATGGAAATAAAAACAAAAATGAACAAATGGGACCTAATTAAACTTGAAAACCTTTGCACAGCAAAGGAAACCATAATCAAAATGAAAAGACAAACTATAGAATAGGAGAAAACATTTGCAAACAATGCAACTGACAAGGGATTAATCTCCAAAATTTACAAAGAACTCATGCAGCTCAATATCAAAAAAGAAACAAACAACCCAATAAAAAATGAGAAGACCTAAAATAGACATTTCTCCAATGAAGACATGCAGATGGCTAAGAGGTACATGAAAAGATGCTCAATATTGCTAATTATTAGAGAAATGCAAATTAAAACTACAATGAGATATTAACTCACAGCAGTCAGAATAACCATGATCAAAAAGTATTCAAACAAGAAATGCTGGAGAGGGTGCGGAGAAAAGACAACCCTCCTACACTGTTGATGGGAATGTAAATGGGTACAGCCACTGTGGAGAACAGTATGGAGCTTCTTTAAGAAACTAAAAATAGAGCTATCATATGATCCAGCAATCCCACTCCTGGACATATATGTGGAGAAAAACTTGCTTTGAAATGATACATGCACCCTCATTGCAGCCCTGTTTAAAATAGCCAAGACATGGAAGCACCTGAATGTCCACTGAGAGGTAAATGTATAAAGAAGATGTGGTACATATATACAATGGGATATTATTCAGTCATTAAAAAGAATGAAATTTTTCTATTTGCAGCAACATGGATGGACTTGGAGATTATCAACTAAGTGAAGTAAGCCAGAGAGAGAAAGACAAATATCATACAATATCACATACATGGAATCTAAAAAAAATGATACAAATGAACTTATTTATGAAACAGAAACAGACAGAAGTTATGTTTGAAGAATGAACTTATGGTTACCAAGGGGAAACCATAAGTTTCCCTTGGTGGGAAGGGGACGGATAGCTTGGGAGTTTGGGAGTGACAAATACACACTACCATATTTAAAATTGATACCCCACACAGACCTATTGTATAACACAGGGAATTCTGCTTGATATTCTGTAATAATCTAAATGGGAAAATAATTTGAAAAAGAATAGATACATGTATATGTATAACTGAATCTTTTTGCTGTACACCTGAAACTAACACAGCATTGTTAATCAGCTATACTCCAATATAAAATAAAAATTTTAAAAAGACTTTTTCATGCCAAATTTTAATAGGCATGAATATTATGTGGTAGTTATTTTTTAATTAATTAATTAATTAATGTAATTACTTTATTTACTGGCTGCATCGGGTCTTCGTTGCTGCTTATGGGCTTTCTCTAGTTGCTGCGAGCGGGGGCTACTCTTCATTGTAGTGTGCAGGCTCCTCATTGTAATGGCTTCTCTTGTTGTGGAGCACAAGTTCTAGGCATGTGGGCTTCAATAGTTGCAGCACATGGGCTCAGTAGTTGTGGCTCACGGGCTCTAGAGCACAGGTTCAATAGTTGTGGTGCATGGGCTTAGTTGCTCCGTGGCATGTGGAATCTTCCCAAGGCAGGGTTCAAACCCATGTCCCATGCATTGGCAGGTGGATTCTTTACCACTGCACCACCTAGGAAGTCCTGGTAGTTATTTTTAAGTGACTAAGCAGATGACCCCAAAATAGGATAGGGAAATGGGGACATAGTATGGATTATTAAATATGCATTTTGTCTTCCAGAAAAATAATTATCTTGCAAATGTATGTTATATAATAGATAACCTTATCTTTACTGTCATTTGAAATTGGATTTCAGGTTTTATTGATAAAGTTAGTAGTAAGACTTTATGATAAATCTGTAATTAATAGATTTTTTAAGTTCCTGAAATTGAAAAAAAAAAAAAAGCTTACATTGTGTTCCTTTGAATGACATGAATTTCTTCTTTTTGTCCTCATTTTGAAGCTACTTTAGATGATTTTGTAAATTACCCATCTTTCTGCATGATAGTGATTCATAGCAGATGTTACCTGAAAAATTATCGAGATTTATTATGAATATTTTATAGTGATTCTTAAGAATAAGATGAAGATTATTGCTACACAAGCTTTTATAAATGTAATAATTTGTTCTAATGATAATAATTTTAGATATAATTCACCATTTATTATCTGTCACGAGCAAATAGCAAAAAAGGAATTAACCTTTGAACAGAATTAAATGAACATCGAAGAGCTAAATGCTATAGGAGAGAAAATATTTATACAAATACTATATAAATATTTGGCACTTAAATGGCAAAAAACAATGTTCTTTAGGCAAGGATGGAAAAAATACCATTAAATCCATAATTATAATACTTATGTAGACTAAACATTAAAGGACCCTAATTTGTAAAATATTTTTTATTAAGACATTGACTATGGATAAATTTTATGTCTCAGTACCTCTCATTTATATGTCACTATACACACAAACTCATTTCACAATATTAGTTGTCAAAGATACTCAATGATATGTTCAGCCAAAATATTCAAATTATTTTTTCTGAGTTATATTTGAATAATACCAGAAAAACTCTGATTCATTCTTTCAAATGCCAACATAATCCTTTTAAATTAAAAGAAAAACTTAGTTTAAAAATCTTCTTTTCAATCATTTCTCTTGTCATTCCATAGAAACATCTAAACTGAAATGGTTCATATGACTGATTAAAAATACAAATGAAATATTAAAATCCACTTGTAAGCATCTCCTTCTCATCTTTCCTACTGCTAGTTTAATTCTGAAGCCCACCTGGAGACCCTAAGAGGGTAGAGAAGAATTTTTCCTCCCCTCCGCTCCCATCAGCTTCAAAACATGCTTTATCTCATACTTTATGTCATCCCTTTTGACCCAACATTTACCTTTCAGCCACTATCCCATTTCTCCATTCTCCCTCACAGCAAAACTTGGGTTTTTCTGCAGCAGTGGTCTGCAAAGTTTTTTGCTTTCAACACCCTAGAAGAATTTTGTAAAGCTATGTACCCCCCTTGCCATGTTTTTAGTTTAATGTTTAAATGTTTTCACATTGTTTATATAGTTGCAAAGGCTGTAATTTCCAGAATATTATAAATACGGGTGTTTAAACACTGTCACATCAATCTTCAAAATATACCCAGTAAATCTAAATATGATATTCATCATTCACTAAAAAACCAAAAACAATTTGAAAAGCTTGTCTTTAGCACACAAATTTTACATCATTCCTTTTCTTAAGTTTAACTCCTAGTTCTAATTCACTTCCCTTATAGAATTTTATTCTAATGTAATATATCTTATGCTTCTAAGTCTTTTATTAGTTACCTATTATACTTCTTTGAAAAAAAAGTATATGAAATTAAAATGTTTACATTTTTCCTGTGACCAGAAAAAATAATCCACTTGTAAGCAAAGTAGTATTAGTTCAGCTTCTGAAACACTTTTGGTGTAGGTAATTAGTTTACATATAAAAATATCTCTCCCATAAGGTTTTAAGCTTTTGGAAGGAAGGCTGAGAGTGAGTTTCAATTAGAGTTAGGCTTAGCTGCAAATAACAGAGACCAACAATTTTGGCTAAATAAAATAGGGTCATTTTTCTTTTTTGGCCAAGTCCAGGTACAGGCAGCCCAGACTCTCAGAGGAGTAAGGGGCTGTCAAATTGCAACCAGCATCCTGTTCTCCCTCCTTGGTTTCCCACAGCATCACCTCCCTTTTCAGCCCCATCTTAGTTGTTGACAATCTCTACACTAGAGCAGGAGATGCCTCATACTTCAGGCCAACATACAAACCAAATACATCTCAATTCTTGAAGTCTACTCTCCTCACCCTTATGCCATATCATTACTTAACAAAATTTTGAAAGGCCAATTATCAGAACATATCCTTGATCTGGTCAAAGTAGAAAATGCATCACATTAAAATACTGATTTTAAACATCACACTGACTGAGAACAAATTCTTATTAGTAGCACTTTCTTGCTATTTATCCTCATTGCCATAATTCTCTGGCCTCATCAACATAAAATGTCTGTTTCCATCCTCAGTGGATGACATCAATGCATGTTTTATTGATTAAATAAGAAGACTGAAACCCTCACCTTCCCATACCTACCTTTACATCCATCTTCTCCTTCATTTCTATTACAGTGGAGAAAGTGTTACTTCACCTAAGAGGAAGAACTTGGCTCTGCCTCCCTTCTCCTCTTGCCTTCTAAAGATTTAAATTCTGTCACTCTTTTCTCTTTCATGTATCTACTTTTGGTTCTCTTCTTCTACTGATCATTCCCAAGAGCACACAAACATGCTCCAATATCTTCCTTCCATATTTAAATATATATCCTCCTTTGACTTCACTTCCTTCTCCAGCATTCCAAGTCCACATTCTCTTTCATAGTCAAAGTCCTTGGCAGAGTCTCCACAGACACTATTTCCATTTTTTTAAAATCTCCACTTCACTCTAGTATGACTTCTTTCTCCAACATACTGACCATATTCTAGACACTAGTGATCACACTGTTGAAAATCCAATGGCCACAATTCTTTCTTTATTTTACTGATGCATGTTATATAAGAAGCATTTAAAATGATTGACCATTTCCTCCTTCTCAAAATGCTCTTTTAGCTTTGTTAACCAAAATTTCAGAAATGGACACCTGATTGAAATAACAAGGTGTTTATTTGAGGTTTTTAGGTCTATAGCCTGGGAGACACAGATTCAAGAAGCACTTGAATTGTACTTTGCCAGACTATGAGATGACAGAGGCTTTTAAAAGCAAAAAACAGCAAGGCTACAGTTAATTACATGAGTTGTTTATCAAGAATTATAATTGGAGCTGACAAGAAGTAAGGGTACTAGTTAAGTAAGGATTGGTTGGGGTCCAAAAAAATTTACCTCAAGATCATAATGTTGCAGCTGACAGGTGTTCTGAATATGGCTAGTGGTGTCCTTGGGTCTGGTACAGCTCAAAGAAAATTAAAGTTCTCAGTGGTGCAGAGATGTGTCTGCTACTGGATCTTCAATTGCTGCCTGACTCCATTTGTGTATGCCTCCAACTGATTACTCCAAAATTCCACTTTGTCATCAATTTCTAGAAGGAACCCCCTACCCAAGTGGTTTTATTTCCACCCTATTTGCTGCACTTTTTAGTCTCATCTGCTCTTTTTTTCTCCTCCATTGTACCTCTAAACGTTAGCATTTTTCAGGACTCCCTGTTTGTCCATCTTTCTTTTCACATTCTCTTCTTGAGTGATCTCATTTATCCTAATGGATTTACATTCCACCTTTAATGCTAATATTTCTCAAATCTATTTGTATTGTTCTTAACTGCATTCTCCTTAGAGAACTAATCTAGCTCCTTAAAAAACTGCCTAGTTTTTAACCTTATGGTAATCGTTTTCTAGATGGGGGACTTGCTCACATTGATTAACTTCTCAGTAACTTACTTTCTCCAATTATAAAATTGAAATAATAAAATTACCTACCCATAAAATTATTGTGAAAATTAAGTGAGCTATTGTGTGTGATGTTATTAGAACTATGACTGGTACATAGTAAGCTGTCAAAAGAGACCAGCTATTTTTAGAATATGATTATCATTATTATTGGCACTGGATAAATATAAGTGAAATTAATAAGTTAAAATAAGGAATTAGGCACACTTATCTGAGGAAATGTTAGACTCAGACAGAAGTAATGCTATAGACAGAAGCTGAGGCAGTTAGAAGGAAAGCAATGGATATGGCCTTCTGAAAGTCAGGTCACTAGGACTGTCCTGGGTCACTGGAGGCTTTGTTGAGAATAGTGATAAAGATCTCAGTGCTTCCCAGATGCTGAGAGGGTCTTCTGGCTTCTTTGTTTCCACATCTTAACAACAGTCCATATCACCTTATATACCCAAGTATGTCTCTTCTTTGCAACCTAAAAAAGCCTAACATTGTCTATAGATTTTCCATCTTTTAAATTATTCAGTTAGGACACATTCCTGGGATATGATTTTTGGGTCAATAATAAACATTTTTCACATTGCTTGACAGCATAGTTATGCATGTTTTCTATAAGTACTAAACCAATCCACATCGCTTCCCAAAGCGTTTGCATCTACAACTTTACCCACATTGGATATTAGCAAAGATCAAATATTTATTGTATGTTTACCATGCTTTACTAGGAGGCTACAAACTGTGGCCACTACTGTGGTAACTAGGTAAAGGGAAGTTGTTCTCTGTCTCAGACCCTAGGCTTGTCCTGCCAGGATCTTTTGTAGGATTCACATAACCTTTCATAGGAAGGATTTAGAAAATTGATTTAATTCAAAGGTCCTGAGTTTTAACAGTGTGAATAAATATGAATGATTAAACAATTATGTGAGAGAGTAGCATTGACATATATACACTACCAAATGTAAAATAGATAGCTAGTGGGAAGCTGCTGCATAACACAGGGAGATCACCTGGATGATTGGTGATAATTTAGAGGAGTGGGATAGGGAGGGTGGGAAGGAGTTTTGGGAGGGAGGGGATATGAGGATATATGTATAAATACAGTTGATTCACTTTGTTTTACAGCAAAAACTAGCACAACAGTGTAAAGCAATTATACTCCAATAAAGAGCTTAAAAAAATGATTATGTGTGCTAACATTTAGTTGTGCAAATATTTTACATATGTGTCAACATTTTTCTGAATTTATAAACTTACCCTGAAATGGCATAAGGGGTTTTATTTTAGATATAGTTTTGTTAATAGAAATGATTCACTAATACTTTAATAGAAAGAACATGGTCTTTATTTCAAAGAAACTCCAAATAAAGAGTCATCATTTTCCAGCAGTTTGATCCAAAACTATTTTCTAAAAATATTCTACTTAAAAATAAAATAATAATGCTTATTCCTAAGGTGTAATGTTATCATTAAATAAAATAATATACAATCAAATATTTTATACATTCTTGCTCACTGATGTTTGTGGGGATTTTCTGTCTTGGTGCACTATCTCTTCTCTAAATTCTTGTCAGTCATTTGCTCAATATGCATATCCTGACTTTGCCTCTGTGCAGGGGAGAAGGTAACAATCATAATGTTTTCTTATTTCAAATTGGCAAAGAAAAACACTCTCCTAATACTTGCATATGGAAGGTTGTCAGCTCTGCAATTTGCAGGAAACTTCCTGTGACACAGTATCTTTGGTTAAATGCAATGATTCAACTGAAACATATTTATAGACCATGAAACATCCATCAGTGATATTTTTTTTCACAGAGAGAAAAATGCAAACATACATGTTTAGTAATAATACCTCCAAAAAATTTTAGGTTAAAAATAAGAAGAGAAACTAGAAAAAAACAGATCTTCCTCTTCATTCCATTTGATACTGGAGAGTAGGTTCTTATCTCATTGCAGAAAGAATTCAGGGACAAAACATGGAGGCCAAGAAAGCAAAGCAAGGATTTATTAAGTGATAGTACACTCTCAGGAGGGAAAGCAAGCAGGATCAGGTGAGCAGCTGCCCCGAGTTCCTGTGAAAACTTGTTATATAAGGTTTAAAAATGATTGGGTGGAATATTCATTGAGGAGAGAGGGGATCTGGGTCCTATTTCCTGATTTTCATCCCAGCTTCACCTTCCCAAGGGGAGGAGGTACTTTTGTCCTTATTTGGTCTTGATTGGAAATGTCATGGTGTCAGTGCATTATGGGAACTTCTTATCTGCAAGGATAATTTTATTGAAATGAGGGCATAATGAGCAAAAGGTTACATTTGGACAGCAGAGACACCTGCCTTTTGCCACCTTTCTTTGTCTGCATATAGGACCCCTATAGCCACAAGATGTATGGTTTCCTGTCAGCCTGGAGGTTTGTGTTTTTCTTTGTCTGCTCAAGGACCCCCGCCATTCACAAGGTGTATGGTTTCTTGCCACATGGCCTGTGCTCACATCTAGCTAATTGCCTTTCTAACACTTTCATTAAAATCCAATCTATCTCAGATCATCTTGCCTTCATAGTTTTTTCTGCCCTTCCAATGACTATTCCCATTCTTACTATATGTACCATTCAGTAAGTTCTGATGAAAAGCTGATCTATACTATTTTTCTAATCTCTAGGCTGCATTTCTCCAAATATATTGTCTGGAGGACAAAGATCACTTTATATATTTTGTATCTCTTGCAGCAACTAAGCAGTAACCTGTGCTCATAGTAGATATGCAAGTTTAATTGATCATTGTGACTATGACCCAAATCTAATATTTTATGATTATTTCTTACAATTGAACATTGTTATTCCTATAATTTTAATAAAGTTTGGACTACAAACAAAAATCTTGATATTGAATAAAGTTAATTCACAGATATTCATATAATGCAATACAATTCAGGTATTAAAATTATGTTTATGAAATTTGTAATGATGTGAGAAAGGCTTGTGAAATAATGTTGAAAATAGGCAGAATATCAAAATTTATTTTCAATACACACTTCAATTAGTTTCAGGAAAAATATATACCAATGAGGTAAGGACTTCCAGTGCTGGCTATGATGAAAAACTAGCTTAAACATACCTTCCACTGAAAACCATTAAAAATCCTCTTGAAAAAGTAATCTATGTGAAGGTATTGGAAAGTCACCAAGGTAGACAGAACTTGAGGATCCAAAGTTCTGAAAAGAGAGAAACCACATTAAGGTATGAACATGAAATTTTATGCTTCCTTTTCCCTCAAAGTATTCACTTATTCTTAAAAATAACAAGGCCAATTGTCCAAAAAACTGAGCAGAAAAGAGCAGCTAAGAGGCAGAGAACCAAACCAAAACTCTTGGCAATTGTTCAGAGCTGAAAGGACAAAAAAAGGAGTGTGGCGCGCCCATGACAGACAGGACTATAAGGGCCAAGATCCCAGAAAGAAAGGAAAAAGCATTGATATAATATTTTGTACCTTTTTACAGCTTGCAGCATTTGTGAATTGTAAGCTGCATAAATCACAGAAACTAAGCCAACAGAAAGTGGCAGCTAACAAGCTAAAAATCAAAGAGCTTTGGGAAGACTCAGTACTATTGAGACAAAAATTGGAGATTAGGGTCTGCCAATGAGAAGGAAATCTTGTCAGAATAAAACTGTTGACTTAAAAAAATGCACAACCTGAGAGTTATGATTTAAGTTTTATTTGGGGCAAAATGAGGACTGCAGCCTGGGAGACAGAATCCCAGATAGCTCTGAGAAACCATTCCAAAGAGGCAGGGGGGAAGATAAGTATATATGTGGTTTTGGTGAAAGGGAAAAGCATGCAATCAAGCACATGTTGTTTACAGAAGTTTTCTGATAGCCTCATGCAGGTTGCCGCTAGTCATGAGGAACAGTCATCACCATGAAGGATTTTAGTGTTTTTCTAGATATGAGGAGATACCAAAATTGGGCTCATAAAGATGGCTCCTGAAAATATCTGACTATCTAAAGGCTTGTTCTGCCAGTTTTTCCCAGAGCAAAAAGTGCCTCATTTCAGCTTTCCACCCTGAACGCCTTTCAGGGGGGCTTTGGCAGTCAGCAGCTGCAGCAGCACATGATTTAATCTTTGTAGAGGTGGATGGCAAATGCCAATGGTGAGTGCCAATTGTAGTTGACAACAGCAAGGTCTACTTGAAACTATGAATGTATAAACTTAGTTTGAAAACAGTTCAATTCCCAAATGGATTAAACTGATCTGTCCTGATGACCTAAACTGCCTGACAAAAGCAAAAGTAAGTCATGTGTGGAGGAGGTGCTTTCTAGAGCCTCAACATTTTTTCATAATAAAGTCCAGCATTGAATTAAACACACACACACAACACACCACTCACACACACACCAGCAAACCAAGATAAAGGGGGGAAAAGACAGAATAATGAACAGGGTATCCAGATATTAGAGTTATATCAGACAAATAACTTAAAATGTTTTATTATCATTTTTGAAATGTGATAACTATGTTTCATTATCTATATTCAAAAACACAGGAGAAAATAGAAAATTTCTCCCATAGAAATAGTATCCATAAAAATGAACATTTTCAAAAAGAAATAAACTCATGTTAAGAACTGAACTGTTATATTTAACCACAGATAAGAAAGAAGAAAAGAGGATTAGGAAACTGGAATCCAGGCTAGGAAAAATTATGTAAGGTGAGAAATATAAGTTTAAAAATAATGGGTAATATTTTAAAAATAAGAGATATATGAGGTATAGAAAAGACCTAACATATGTGTAATTAAAGTTCCAGAAGAAAATAAGAGAGAAAGAGAACATAAAAATATTCCTTTCAAACATTTAAGTATAAAGTTTCCAAATTTACACTCCCACCAGCAAAGTAGTAGAGTTCCAGTTGACACATATTCCTCCAATACTAGGTATTTGTCTATGTTTTACATTTTAGCTATTGGTATATATTGATATCTTATTCTGGCTCTCATTTGAATGTCTAATAGTATTGAATATTAATTAATGTAATTTAACACCACTCCTGTCAAGAAATCTCTTAACATAACATAAAAGAATTTATCTCAAAGTAACACTCTATATTATAATTAATGGTTAACAATTAACTAGTGAACACATGAAAGTCAGCCCCTGAAAAATGACATTATTTAGAGGTACAACAGAGGAGAAGCTAAAGCAAAAGAGACTTCTAAGAAATAGCATATGAGATAGAAGAAACACTTGGCGGGTGTTCTAATACCTGAGATAAAAGAGCATTTCAAGAAGCAGAAAATGGCCAATTGTTTTAAATTCTTCTGACAGATCAAATAAGATAAAGAAGTATATCCGCTGGATTTCTCAACAGGGTGATCACCAGTGTCTAGAGTATGGTCAGCATAATGAAGAGATAAGGCGTACTAGCATGATCTGCATACAAGGAAATGGAAAATTCCAAGGAATTTCTCTGTAAAAGAGAGTATGGACTGGAAATGATAGCTGAATGAAGCAACATCAAAGAAGATCACATACTGTACATAAAAGCATAAGAGATAAAATTAGCTCCTACAATCTTAAGAAAGAAAAATAAAGATACTAGATAATGACATAAAACTACAATAATTAAAATAATATGAAATTGGCACAAAACAGAAAAAAAATCCAATGTAATAGAATAGAGAATATATTTCTTATGGAAAGAAATGGAAACTTGACTTTTTTTATCATACTACACACAAAATTCTTTTGCATGTGGATTTACAGTCTAAACTTAAAAGAAAGAAAATGAAGTTTCTATAAGATATCATAAAATAATGTCTTTTTTATTCTATGGTGTTTCTTACACAAAAAAATTATTCATAAAAGGAAGAAAATGATGGATTAAACTCTGTTAAAATGAACAACTTCTTGGTATCAACAGGTACCATTAGAAGTTAAGAGAGCAAGCCACAGGATGGAGGAGATATTTACCATGCATAAAGCCTACAAAGGATTTCATCCAGAATGCATAAAGCACTCAGAGAAATCAATGAAATAACAATAAGTAGTGCAATATAAAAGTGAGCAAAACCTTGAATGGGAGCTTTACAAAAAGAAAACATCCAGATGGACAAAATATATATAAAAAAGTGTTCAACAGTAGTAGACATGCAGATTAAAGCCACAATAAATTACCCCTATATATCCTCCAGAAAGCTAAAACGTAAAACACTGACACATACTGCATGTTCTCAATGATATAGACCAATAGAAACTCTACTACTTTGTTGGTGGAAGTGTAAATTAGCACATCACTTTAAAAAACTGGTTGGAAGCATCTACCAGAATATATGCATACACTCTGGTCCAGAAATTCCACTCTTGGAATCTACCCAAACACACACATACACACATACACACACTAGAAGAAATGCATAAGATGATTTATAACAATATTATTCATAATAAAGACAATAACATTTTAAGTGTTCATTAGATAAAATACATAATAGTATATTACTACAGTAGAGTATCATCCAGCATTAAAAATTATCAAACTACTGCTATGCATAGTAATATGGATAAATCTCACAAATAAAATGTTCAGTGAAAGATTTTAGACACCAAAGGTTAAGTTTACATAAAGATTGAATTTATATAACATTCAAAAATAGGCAAAATAATCTACATAATTAAATCAGGACAATGGTCACTGTGGTAAACAGAACAACAGCCCTCTAAACATACCATGTCCTCCTAATCCTTAGAACTGTGAATATGTTTCCTTACATAGCAAAAGGAACCTTGCACATATGATTAAGTTAAGGACTTTGAGATGGAAGATAATCTTGGATTATCTGGGTGGGCCCAATATAATCATGAGGCTCCTTATCAGAGGGAAAAAGAAGGAGTCAAAGTTAGAATAAGGAGATGTGATAATGGAATTGGAGGTTGGGATAGTGAATTTTGAAGTTGGAAGAAAGGGTCACAATTCAAGGAATGCAGAAACCAGACTCCAGAAGCTAAAAAAAGTAAGGTAATGGTTTCTCCCCTAAAGCCTGGAGAAGGGATACAATACTGCCAAATTACTGATTTTAGACTTTTGCACTATATAAATGTAAAACAAACAAACAAAGATTATATCATTTTAAGCCACTAAGTGTGTGGTAATTTGTTACAATAACAATGTAATGGGGTTATTTTTGAGGTAGAGAGTGCAGTAGAGATTGGGAGAAGAAAGGAAGGGATTTCTTTGTTGCTCAATCTCTTGATCTGAGAGATTGTTACACAAAGGTGTTCCCTTTGTGTGAATTTATCATGTGCCTTGTAAAAATGATATTTAATATATACATAAAAGGTGTACACTTTTCATTGGTACACTTCTTTTCAGTAAAAATAATTTTAAAAATATTTACCAAAGTAATTACACTAGTATAATAATTCTGATTGATTGTCTCCAGTTTATATTTTCCTTTTCCTCAGAATTGTGTGTAATAATCATCTATTTTTTTGACAAGCTAATAAAAAGTAAAAAGCTTTAAAGTAAATAAACTCTAGTGCAAGATACTTGTATAGGGGCTCTCACAGGTGGAGTGGGTGGTTTACACAGATGGAAACACATACCTCACATTCTCAAAACTATATGCCCTACCAGGAAAGAAGATATATGTGTAAACAAGTTTGAACTTTAAAAATTAAATGTAGTGATACAGAATGGCAAAGGAAGAAGGAAAAAGAAGAGTTTAAGTAGACATATTAGAAAATATTTATTGAGACATGATATTGATAAAGAAGATGAGATGTGCAGTGTGTATTTTACCTACACTTATCATTTAACCTTTATAAAACTCTATGAAATAGGTACTGCATTGCAAATGAGTAAACTGAGTCTCAGAGATGTTAAGGCCAAATTCTAGTTTACATTCAAAGTCATGGAGAAGAAGCTATGTGTAACTGACCTCAGGATCTGAGCTCTATGTGCATGCGTTAACATTCATGCCTCAGGCTACGTGAATGAATAAATATGAAAATACAAGAAAATGTTTCTAAGAAAAGGAAAACAGAGCACTACAAACATCAATGTAATAAACTAATGTTTTCAAATATTAATGTTTCCTTAGTTTAACTTTTCTTCCTTGTACATGATCCTTCCCCTGGTCAATCAAAGAAACCGATGTGGCTTCAGAAAGAATTGAGATTGTAAATAGCAGGAAAGCAAAGGGAAAAAAAAAAAAGAATCATCAATACCCTAGATGGTTACTTTTGTTTGGATAATTTTTTGACTTCCAAAATAGAGTCTTAATGCCCACAAATAAAAATTCTTTTAAAATTTTGAACTTTTTTTTCAAAAGTTTTTTTGAAGAATTTTATTATAACTTAGAGAATTACAAATGAATGAATCACTGTGTTTCTCATTAGAGACTAGAAAATATAAAACTTAAATTTATATTTTAAAAATTATGGTAAGTTAGAAAGACCTTACTCCCCTTATTTAACTTTCAATAAAGAATTGACAAGTTATGGCCCAGCTTTTACATATATATTATTTTGTCAGTTACATATATTTTTTAAATATTTAATTGTGTGTGTGTGTGTATTTGGCTTCTATTTTTTATTTTTCAAAATTTTATTGGAATAAAGTTGATTTACAATGTGTTAGTTTCAGGTGTACAGCTAATTGAATCAGTTATGCATATATATATCCCCTCTCATTGAGATTGTTTTTCCATATAGGCCATTATAGAGTATAGAGTTCCTTGTGCTATACAGTAGGTCTTTGTTAGTTATCTATTTTATATACAGTGGTGTGTATGTGTATTACTTTCTTTTCATTTGTATTGAGATATAATTGACATACCATACTGTTTATATTTAAGGTGTACAGCGTAATGATCTGACTTACATCATGAAATCATTATCTCAATAAGCTTAGAGAACATCCAATATCTCATATAGTTACAAAATAAAATAAAAATCTGTATTTTTCCTTATAGTGAGAACTCTTAGGATTTGCTCTCTTAACAACTTTCATGTATATCATACAAAATGTTAATTATACTTATCATGTTGTACATTGTATTTCTAGTACTTATTTATCTTATAACTGGAATTTTGTGTTTTTTTGACTACCTGCATCTAATTACTCCTCCTTTCCCATATCTGGTAACTACAAATCTTATCTCTTCTTGATGAGTTTGTTTGTTTGCTTTTTTTTGAAGTAAAATTGACTTACAATGTTATGTTAGTTCCTAGTGCACAACATAGTAATTCAATATACATCTCAAAATGATCACCTCCATAAATCTAGTTCTCATCTGTCATTATACAAAGACATTACATTATTATTGACTATATTCCCCACACATTCCCTCCACATACCTCCCCTAAGGCAATCACATGTTTGTTCTCTGTATTTAGGACACTGTTTCTGTTTTGCTATGTTTTTTTTTTTTATTTGTTTTATTTTTCATATTCCACATATAAGTGAAATCATACTGTATTTGTTTTTCTCTGTTTGACTTATTTCACTTAGCATAATACTCTCTAGGTCTATTCATATTGCCAGTGGAAATATTTCATGTTTTATGGCTGAGTAATATCCTATTGTATACAGATATAGGTATGGATTGATAGATAGATGACAGATAGATGATAGATAGATATAGATAGATAGATATGTATACATCTTCTATAGACATTCATTTATCCATGGACACAGGATGCTTTTATATCTTGGCTATTGTAAATAATGCTGCAATGAGTTTAAGGCTTCATATATATTTTCAAATTAATGGGGGTTTTTTGTTGTTGTTGTTTTGTTTTTGTTTTGTTTTTTCAGATAAATACTCAGGAGTGAAATTGCTAGATCACTAGTAGTTTCATTATTAATTCTTTGAGGAATCTCCATAGTATTTCCCATGGAGGCTACACCATTTATTGTCCACCAACAGTGCACAAGTGTCCCTTTTCTCCCATCCTCACCAACACTTGTTATTTTTTTTTCTTTTTTAAAATAGCTACTCTGACAGGTGTAAGATAATACAACCTTGTGGTTTCAAGTTTCATTTTTCTGATGATTAGCAATGTTGAGCACCTTTTTGTGCACCTGTTGGGCATCTGTATGTTTTCTTTAGAAAAATGTCTATTCGAGTCCTCTAACCACTTTTAATCATTATTTTTGCCATTGTGTTGTGTGAGTCTTTGTATATCTTGGATATTGATGCATTGTCAGATACATCATTTGCAAATATCTTCTCCCATTTAATAGGCATTCTTTTCATTTTGTTGTTAGTTTTCATCCTTGTGAAAAAGCTAAAAAGTTTAATTTAGTCCCATTTCTTTATTTTGCTTAGGTTGCCCTTGCCTGAGGAGACATATCCCCCAAAATATTGCTAGTACCAATGTCAAAAAGCATGCTGCCTATCTTTTCTTCTAGTTTTATGCTCTTAGGTCTTATATTTAATTCTTTAATCCATTTTGAGTTTATTTTTATATATGGTGTGAGAGTGTAGTTCAATTTGATTCTTACACATGTTGCTTTCCAGTTGTCCCAACACCATTTATTGAAGAGGCTGTCTTCTCCATTGTATATTCTTACCTCCTTTATAGTATATTAACTGACCATATAAATGTGGGGTTATTTCTGGGCTCTCTATTCTGTTCCACTGATCTATGGGTCTGTTTTTTCCAGTACCATACTATTGATAATTGTAGCTTCAGAGTATAATTTGACATCAGGGAACATGATACCTTCAGCTTGATTCCTTCTCAAGGGTGTTTTGGCTATTTGGTGTCTTTTGTGTCTCTATACATATATTAGAATTATTTGTTATATTTCCTGTAAAATGTCATGGGTGTTTTAATAGATATTGCATTGAATCCATAGACTGCCTTGGGTAGTATGGTTATTCCAACAATATTAATTCTTCCCATCCATGAGTACAGTACATCTTTCCATTTGTTGGGGTCATCTTCATTTTCTTTCATTTGTGTCATAATTTTCTGAGTACAGTTCTTTTACCTCCTTAGTTTGATTTATTCCTAAGTATGTTATTCTTTTGGATGTTATTGTATGAGATTATTTTCATAATTTCTCTTTTTTTTTTCATCCTTTGTTCATACATAGAAATGTAAGATTTCAGTATACTAATTTTGTACCCTGAAACTTTACTGGGTTCATTGATGAGCTGTAAAAATATTTTGGTGGTTTCTTTAGGATTTTCTATATACAGTATGGTGTCATCTGCAAACACTGAGAGTTTTATTTTTCCTTTCCAATTTGTATTCCATTTGTTTCTTTTTCTTGTCTGATTGCCATGGCTAGACTTCCAATAATAGGTTGAATCAAAGTGGCAAGAGTAAGCATCCTTGTCTTGCTCCTGATCTTAGAGGAAATGCTTTCAGCTTTAAATTATTGAGTATGATATTGGCTGTGGGTTTTTTATATTTGGCCCGCATTAAATTATGTTTCCTCTATACTCACTTTATTGTGAGGTTTTAATCATAAATTCATGTTAAATTTTGTACAAAGATTTTATTCATATATATATATAGATGATCATATGATTTTTATTTTTCAATTTGTTAATGTACTGTATCACATGGTTGATTTGTGGGTATTGAACCATACTTACATCCTGTGGATAAATCCCACTTGATCATGGTGTGGTATTTAATGTATTGTTGAATTTGGTTTGTTAACATTTTGTTGAGGATTTCTGCATTTATAATCATTGGTGATATAGGCATCTAATTTTCTTTTTTGTAATGGTGACTTTGGTTTTAGTATCAGAGTGATGCTAGCCTTGTACAATGAGTTCAGATGCAGTCCTTTTTTGAATATTTTGGAATAATTTGAGAAGAATATGCATTAACTCTTCTTTAAGCATTTGGTTAAATTTACCTATGAATCTATCTGTCTGGTAGTGAACTTTTGTTTGTTGGCAGTTCTTTCTTTTACTGATTCAATTTCATTACTGTTCTGTTTATATTTTCTATTTTTTTTTTTCTGAATCTGTTTTGGAGATTATGTATTTTTAGGAATTATCCATTTCTTTTGGCTATTTATTGATACATAATTGTTTGTAGTAAGCTCATGATACTTTGTATTTCTGTGGTATTAGTTGTACCTTCTCTATCAATTCTCTTATTATTTATTATGGCCATCACTATTTTTCTAGATAGGTCTAGCTAAAGATTTATCATTTTGTTTATCCTTTCAAATAACTTGCTCTTAATTTTATTGCTCTCTATCCTTTTTCAGCCTCGTTTTCTTTATTTTTGCTCTGATTTTTATTGTTTCTTTCTTTTTACTAACTTTGGGTTTCATTTGCTCTTCTTTTCATATTTCTTTTAGGTGTAATGTTAAATTGATTTTTTTCTTATTTCCTGAAATAAGCTTGAATCCCTATAATCTTTCCTCTTAATTTTTTTTTTTTTTTTTTTTTTGCAGCATCCCATAGATTTTGGATCTTTGTGTTTCCTTTTTTATTTGTCTACAGGTATTTTCTAATATTTTCTTTGACTTCTTTAATGAACTATTGGTTATTTAGTAACACATTGTTTAGCTACTATGTCTTTGTGTTATTTGCAGTTTTTTGTTTTGTTTTGTTTGTTTGTTTTTTGCTAGTACTTGATTCTTAGTCTCATACTGTTTGGGTTGAAAAGGTGCTTTATATGATTTCAATATTCTTAAATTTATTGAGACTCGTTTTGGGGCCTAGCATGTTATCTATCCTGGAGAATGTTCCTGTTCCATGTGTACTTGAAAAGAATATATAATCTGCTGCTTTGGGATGGAATTTTCTGTATATATCTATTAGGTCTATCCTATCTAATGTTTCTTTAAGAACAGTGTTTTCTTTATGCTTTTCTATCTGGATGATTTTTACATTCACCTAAGTAGGGTGTTAAAGTCCTCAACTATTCTTGTATTACTGTCAATTTCTCCCTATATATTTGTTAATATTTGGTTTACATAGTCAGATGATCCCATGTTTTATGAAGACATATTCACATTTGTTATATCTTCTGTTGGATCATTTCATTTATTCTTATGTACTGCCTTCTTTGTCTCTTGCTACAGTCATTGTTTTTAAATTTATTTTGTCTGACATGAGTATTGTTACCATAGCTTTCTTTTCATTTCCTTTTGCAAGGAATAAATTTTTCTATCCTCTTACTCTCAGTCTGTGTATGTCTTTAGATCTGACCTGAGTCTCTTGAAAGTGGTATATATGTGGATTTTTTTTAATCTATACAGCCACTCTATGTCTTTTCATTGTAACATATTGAGTCCATTTACATTTAATGCCATTATTGATAGGTATTTACTTATTGGCATTTTGTTAATTGTTTGGGGGCTATTTTTGTAGTTCTCTTTTGTTTTTCTTCTTCTTTTCTTCTTTTCCCTTTTGACTTGGTGCCTATCTTTAGCGCTATGTTTAAATACCTTTCCTTGTGTGTGTCTGTGTATATCTATTATTGGATCTTGTTTTATGTTTACCATGAGGTCCATGTAAAACAACATATGTCTGTATGTGTGTGTTTAAAGCATGTTTATTTTTATTTAGAGTTATCACATTAATTTATAAAGAAAAATATTAATATCAGAATGGAACTGGGTGGATGTATGCATGCTATGGCTAAGAATAAACAATGTTCCTACACATTATCATTATGGTTAGTGAGAACATTATCAGTATAACAGGAGATTGTGATTAATTAAAAATATGTAGAACTTATTTAATCTGTGCTTTAGAAATAAATGTATGTAGTGTTATAAGCCAAAAAGAATACAAAAGAATAATACCAAATATACACCTGTGTATAAGAATTCAGAAAAGGCTGCATTCTGTAAAGTCAATCAGCTGTATTATAGATAGCTACCTTGCTAGACAGACAGATAGATAGAAATTTGATATTCTCTTATTGTAAGTTGATATTCTCTTAACTCTGAGCACAATTTAACCACACTAATTTTTATTCCCCCATTTCCATGGTTTAATCTTTTAGATGTCATATTTACATCTTTTTGTTTTGTGTATCCCTTGACTACTTGTGGATATAGACAATTTTACTACTTTGTCTTTTAACCTTCCTACTAATTAAAGTGTTTGATCTGCCTTAACTGTATGCTTTCTTTTACCAGTGATATTTTTTTTCTTAAGCACTGCACTGCCAGGGAAGTCCAATAGTTATAATTTTGGTGTGCCCATTCGTGGAGGTGAGCTCAGGGTCTTCATAGTCCCCCACCTTTGCCACACTCCTCCAAAGACTGTTTTTGTGAGTTTTTTTTTTAACGGAAAAGTTGTTATTTTAGAATTAAATGTGAAGTATTGAAGGAGGCAATTTATACTGTTTATTGCAATGACAACATATGGCTAGAGGCTAGAAGTCACCTGACCTGAGAGTAGTTCAGGAGACTGAGTAAAGGGTAAACTTAAGAGAGGTTGGGACTTCCTAGGTGGCACAGTGATTAAGAATCTGCCTGACAATGTAGGGGAAATGGGTTCAATTTTTGCTCCAGAAAGATCCCACATGCCACAGAGCAACTAAGCCCGTGCACCACAACTATTGAACCTGTGCTCTAGAGCCCATGAGCCACAACTATTGAGTCTGTGTGCCATGATTACTGAAGCCCACGTGCCTAGAGCCTGTGCTCCACAACAAGAGAAGCCACCACAATGAGGAGCCCATACACCACAATGAAGAGTAACCCCCACTTGCTGCAACTAGAGAAAGCCCATGCACAGCAAGGAAGACCCAATGCAGCCAATAAATAAAAATACATAAATACATAAATAAAATTTTAAAAAAATAAATAAACTTAAGAGAGGTTGAAGGAAAAGCAAGAAGAGAGTCTGCCCCTTGGTTGAACAGCTGGGTTGGAGGTGTATAGTGTAGACATAGTCAAGGATGTGATGACTGTTGCTAGCTGAGGGGTTTCTTCAGTCCAGTGCCAAGTCCAAAATGTCATCATTTTCCTTTAAATAGAGGTTACTTGTGGCTGAATAACCACATGGGCAATTCTTATTCCTACTGCAGAGAGGCAGCCATCTATAGCTTTCCACAGACAACTCATAAATCTTATAGTAAAATATATGCTCATCCTCAGCCTAACATAAATTGAATCCTATTAGAACTGCCTGACATGGAAAACCCTCCAGTTTTTCAAAAGACTTGGGATACCCCAAGTAGGGAACAGAATCCTTGACCTAGAGCAGGATAGTGTTAGTGAAGAAAAAAATACTTCCAGAGACTCCCATATATCTATGTATATTAAAAAAAATATTTAGAGGTATTGTTCAGCACGGCTCTAAAGAATATTAATAGAAAAAGAAATGAATAGAACTAATTCACTAACTAAAAGACTGGCTTCTTGATAAAGTCAATAAATAAACTTTTAGTAAGACTAATAAAAACTAAAGAAAAAAAGAATGAATTAATAATGAATGAGGAAGAAAATGTAGCCCTAGGTACTAATACAATTTTTCAAATTATTAGAATTTACAATATCAGCTCTAGTTTAAAAAATTACTAAATTATCAACAGAATAGATAATTTTCTAGAAAAAAATACCCAACTAAAGCATTGAAAAAAATAAAAAATAAAAAAAAGATGAAGTATTGGAAAAAAAATAGAAAGCTGTCAATAATAACATGAACAATAGTGATAACCTGGTCTTAAATAAAATGCCAGACAAAGATACTTTCACAAAAAGAGATAAAGTTTATAAAGACAGAAAATTCCTTATTTAATAACTTGTTTCAAGGGAAATAAAATATTTTAAAATCTAAATTATGAAATATATCTTAAAAACAAGCAAGTACAGGAAAATGTTCAAAGGCATTCTATCTATATGCAAATTCAGAGTAACAGATGTCAACATTTAATGATATCCTTATCAACACTTGGTATACTCAGAATTTTATATTCTTAGTGTAAAATAGTGTTTCATTGTTATTTGAAATTACGTGTCTCTCTCTTTTTTTTTTTTACTAAATTGGAGCAACTTAATTGTTACTAGGTTCAGGTTTTCTCTTTTGTGTTTTGTGTTAATATCATTTTTTTTGTATTTTCATTTTTTTTTTCTTTTTGGTTAATAGAACACAAATTCTGGATACTATTCTTTGACAGAAATCTGCTATGGCTCTGTCTATGCAAGCCACAAGCAAGCTGTCTCCTTAGTGAAATTTATAAATACTGTGTACCTACCTGAGTGATTAAGAGAGAGAAAAAAATGCTATTATGAAATTATTCTCATTTCTTTTGTGGATTGGTCAGGGGACTAACTCAATTATCTCAGATGTACTTAGCTTTCCATTCCAACTGATTTTTCATTATTATTAGTTTAATTCTTTTATGTTTAAGTCATGAAAAATAGGCACAAATTAACCTTGTCTTTGTTAATTTACTTGATGAAATCTCTCTTCTTTAAGATAATTTCTTACACCTGAGATTTGAGATTTATCCTACTGAAATGGTGTAACAAACTTACCAGCTTTCATCTCTTTACTACCCACTCATACTCCATCCCAGTCTCTACCTAAAGCACTTCATTCTTTAAGATGTAGGAAAATATCACCCTTTTTGTGTAGTTGACTTCACCACTTCAAAACTTTAATTATTCCCTCCAATGCCCACCCATATTTTATATGTATTACATTATATTTTATATTATATATTATTTGTAGTTAGTTTTTAGTATGTATACATTGTTTTTTATTCAGTATGTATTACATCACATTATATTCATTGATCTATGTTTCTATCTCCTGTAAGTTCCTTGCAAGCAAGGCCATGCCATATTTTTAAGGCCTTACCATTCTTACTTGAGTCCCTGTCTTCTGCAAAGATCTTAATAGGTATTTAGTAGTGACTGAGGGATTGAAAAATAATTAGCAATCCCATAAGGAGCTAAATCTCAAAATGCTAACCTTATGTTTTTCTTCCCTTTGCTTTTTAAAGCACAGTATCTATCCCAAAACTTAAATAGTAGTAACCATCTAGGAGGCATTCTCTCTAAAGCATTAAGAATTAGCTCACCTCATTGACAATGTCCCTAATAACCTACAAAATGAGGAGAATGGCATATATATTCTCCTTTAATGACACTTCATTCTATATCCTACACCTGGTTAGTGGTGAAGTGGGACAACTTTAATTCTACAAAAAAAAAAAAGGAAAAAAAATATTGTTTCATACTTCTCCTTAGGAGACAAAAAAAAGGCACATCAGTTTACAGATATGGTTCTTAAAATATTTTATTTTTCTAGTAATGGACCATGAAGTTGATTTCTTCTGTGGGCATTATAAGGATAGCACTAGTTGCTATAATGCTCAAGGCCCATTTTCTTCTCAGGCTCTCATTCTTCAAGAAAGGGAGGGTGTTGAAGCTCTGTGCTAGATATAATTCTGATGTAGTTCCCAAGTTAGTTTCCTGCTAGCATATGAACCCTGTAAAAATTCCCTCCGCTTCTATGTGGACATGACCTATGACTATGATGGGATAACACTCCTGTGATTAGGTTGCATTATATGACAAGGGTTATGTGAAAATCACTCCCATAATTGTTACATTATGTAAGATTCAATCTTATCTGACTAAAGAGAAACTCCCAATCTGGTTTTGAATAAATGAGCTGTTATGCTGTGCAAAGTAACTTCCAGGGCTGTAGTATGTGAAGGATGCACATTCCCAGTGCCCAGCAATGGTGCAAGTCTTTATTCCTCTTTCTTTTTTGTGTTCCACTTTATTTCATACTGTTGCATTTGAGGCTTCTTCTAAATGAGTATATGGCAGAGGATGCATAAAACTAAGATTGTGGTATCATTGTACTGGAGGTCGTGATTTTGTTTATTGAAATTAATCACTTCAGTTTGTAAACTGGACAATGAGCTGTTATTCCTGGGTGGGGGTGGTGAAGTAGCCCTTTTTACAGAGTGTTGTATTTTGCAAGAATTATAATTAGAAATAGTAGTGTCAAATGAAACTAATGGACGATCTCAAAGTTGAGAATTTTGTTTTATTTGGTGGACATCCATAGAACTTAAGCCAGGAAAACAACCTCTCAGATAGCTCTGAGGGACTATCCCAAAGGGGTAAGGGAGGAGCCAGGTTATATAGGAGCTTTTGCAACAAAAGGAAAGAAAACAAATGAAAAACCTAAAGTCAAAAAACAAGGTTGTCAGACCATTGAAAGTTTACTGTTAAAGAAAAAACAGACATCTCAAGTTAATGAGTCTAATTGGCATTTTTCTATGTATGCAAAGATGCAAGAGTCTGCACTCATCAAAATCATTCCTTTGTTATGCACCTTAACTGTCGAAGGGCCAATATAATATCCTGTTTTCTCCATCCTGAATCTCCTCAAGGTATAACACTGGAGGGGTGGGATGTGGTGGCTGCAGTGGCTGTTGGCTTGATGGCCACAACGTCCTTTGTTTACTGATATGGCAGGCAACATTCTTTGTTCACAGTGACTCCTCTTGGTCATAAGTTCAACTGTTTAGGAAACATTTCATGACAAATTTTATCCCATGGCACTAGGAAGACTCATTTCTAGATCAGGCAAAGATTCTGTTGATGTGACTCAAAGTGTTAATTTTTTGATTATGGCCTGTTAATAATCTAAAGTTCTCTGGTTCCTTGTCTTACTACTCTGTTATGATCACAAAAATTTTCCCTTGTTGCTTCTCCCCATATCTAGAGTTGCACTATTGCAATTATTCTATGTAGAGTTATATATATTATCAATTGCCTCAAGACATTTAGTCATCATTAATTTTGTCAGAGGCCTGTTTATGCATCGGGTAAAGCAAAAGACAATCTTATCAAATAGACAGGATAAGGAGGATATCTGGTAACATTGAAGATTATAGCACAGAAGAGAGAGACACAAAGCATAAATAATTTGAAAACAAAGAGAATAAATTTAAACAATGATTAGCATAACTAGTTGTAATCTGCTCACAATAAACCATCAAGCCCACAGGGGAGCCACTATTAGAAGATAAATTCTGCAAGGATCAGGTAGGGAGAAAATGATAAATGTTTTATTTTTTTTTACAAAGGTATCAACTTGTAGGTCATAGCGTAAGAGGAAAGATTTTTTCTACAAAGTATTAAAAGCCAGTATATTTCAAAAAACGTCATAAAGTTATATAATATTAGTTTATTCAGTCTCATGTAATTAATTCCTGGATGAAATCATCAGGTTTTCCATTAGGGTTTTGTAATTTCTTAACCCTGTTCAGTGGTATAATCTAAAAGTTCCTAGAAACTTATATTTGTCAAAAGTCCTTTTCATGGATCTTCCTGAAGATCTTTATTTTATAAAAGCATCAGAGCAAGATAATGATCGTCTATAAACAACACAAAATGGCATGATTAAAGATCTGATTACAATGCTATGGCAAGAAACTTGGATATTTCTGTGACATGCATTTTAAGATAACAGCTAGAATTATGACTGATAATATTATACCTGGGCATATTCAAGTTTTAGGAATTCCATAAAAATTTTGGAATATCTATAGTAATGATATTTACCCATTCAATAAAACCTATAAAGTTTTATGTCAGATGACCTCATAATGCTTTTCAAGTAATTTAGTATAACAAATAATTCTAAGTAGGGTAATCATCCCTACTGTTAGCCTCAGGATTTCTTTAAAGCATCCCAGTGTTAGCTTAAGATCAAAAGAAATTCAGTTAGAAATTTATTTTTGGAAAGCTTATCAAAAATATCAACAAGGTTTCAAAACACTTGGCCAAATAGGATAATAGATCACTGAGAAACAATATTTATTCACTTAACCAAAGTGACAAAATATTTCAAAAACAAATACAGATCACTTAAGGGCAAAAAACAAAACAAAACAAAACAAAAAACACCTCACACAATGTTATCAAAAGCAGTATTCCAAGACATCCTTGTTCTCTAAACAGAGAGAGAAACCAAACCTAATCTTACACCAGCCTACTTTTAACAACAAAATCCATTTATCTAATTAAATATAATCTTATCCCAGCCTGACCATATTCAAAACTCCTTTTCAAGACTCCTTTTTTTTTTTTTTTTAACAAATCTTCCACAGCTGTATGTATCCATATAAGTCTGTCCCTTATTTTTCCATCCAGAAACAACCAGCTCCAGGTCTTTCCTCTTAACAAAATGCATTGTCATTCTTTATACCTTCCTTGCCCAAATTATGCATCTTACTTTCCTTGGGTACTAAAATGTTTCCCTTATCTTTAGTAGCTTTAACTATATATTACAATTTTAACTCTTAAAACTTTAATCTCTATTGAAAACAGACAAGCAGCAAGTAACTGTGAACTGTTTGTCATAATAGCATTTTGTGATTGGAATATCCCATAATGTTTAGAAATACACATCTTCTCATAGTGTAATTTCTTTCCTCCTTGTGGTATAAGAGCTTTGTCAGATAAACCCAAACATCTTTAGTTTCCCTCTCATAAGGGACAAATGTAGCAATTAATGTTCCAGTGTTTTGTCTTATTTGAAATGACCTGGATATTCAATGAATTCCCATCATTTAACTTAGCAAAACCGATGTTACTAAATATATGGAAAAACTATTTTAGATAGACATAACCCAAACATAATTATTCCTAGAGAGTTCACCTGAAAACTTGAAAAACACCTGAAAACTCTGACCTTATTTATCTCTATTTTACTGACTTAAGAAACTATTACCATCTTGAGTTATTTTTTCCTTGATGATAAACTCTGTAATAGAAATAACAAGAATTTTTAGATCTTCAATCAACCAAGCTACAATAAAAGTAAGACATGTTTGTATTGGTTAACTTAACAAGCTTAAGCTAGCTTTAATACCAGATAGTAATTTAATATTAAATATTTCCTAAATCACATGAAACTCTAATTCATTCTGTCCAGTTTCTTTTATATTTAGAAATATTTGGTTTGCAAGTGCCCAGTTTTAAGTCAATTAAATAGAACTCTTTTATAAACTTAATTTTGATAATATTTTCCAGAGGTAGACACATCTCACATAATGTACACACAGATGTATAAACAGACAAAACTAGAGATCTCAAAGCCCCACTTTAAAAACTTAGTTATTAATCAGGTATTACAATATAAACTTACTAGTTTATAAATACAGTTGGAATAAGTTAAATTTGTTTGCTCAGGTGACTGAGGCTTTGCTATTTGTGGAAAAGACTCTTAAGATTTGTATTTGTCCTTAATAAACCCTTAAAGAGGCTATGAATCAGATTTTGGATGAGAGAGCCTTTCCAGTGGTTTGAGTTTAAAATGGTCTTTTCCCCTTTTTTTTCATCTTGGTTTCAGGTTTTAACTGGTTGAGCTAATTAGGCTCAGTCTTAGGTCACTGAGGGCTGTATTCACATTTCTGATTTGTAGAGATTTATGAGAAAAAGACAATTTCCTTTTATTCTCCAAAGGACTGGAGTGCCACCTATATGATATTAAAGGATTGATTTGCACAACTATACTTTCTGTAATTTGTTTTTTATATACATGAGAAGATTTTCAACTAAATTGAAGAGTTCCATGTTCTAGAATTTTAGTTTAATTTATCATATCTTCAAAAGCTTGCATAGGCCTTCAACAAAGGCCTTCTTTCTGAGTGCCTAGCTTAGACCCAGAGAAAAATCTCTATTCTTATTTTTATTAGCTCCTGAAAATTAGCTCTCAGTTTTACTTTATATCATATAGGCTCAGGTAACCCTATGTGTTTCCTTTAGTAACAGGAGAGGCAGATTCATATGATCCCTCTTCCCCAGGCAGGGGAAACATTCCCCAGTGAAATGTCTATCCCACAATATAACCAGGCCAAAGACATATAACTATCTTACATAAGTCCCATTTAAATATGTCAGTTTTTGCAAAATTTTATCTCAATTCTATCAATTTTTATGTCTTTAACTTTAGTTTCCACTAGACTCCAATCAATAAGTCGTGATCTTACAAGGACTCCCAGAGTTTCCTTACTTTTTATCTCCAGACCATTTAATCTATTTTGTATAAAGTTCTCTGTGGTCTAGAGTGAGGGGTTGAGCCAAGGGAATCAGGTACTTTGTCAATCTTTAACTTGGTTAATTGGCTTAATTGTTGCCCCAAATAACTGTTGGTCAGACATTCAGCATAATTTTATTCCAGTCTTTTAAATATGTATGTATATTATACTTTAAATATATATTTAGGTTTTGCCGAAAGCCTTACTTTCAGTCTCAATGTTGGTAGGATTTGCTGGCAAAATAACCACTTTACACTCAGTTAAACAAGAATTTAGGGAGAGAGAGTTTATTGAATCAACAAAGATTACAGTACATTAAGAAAGAATAGTAAAAACAGAGGTTTATACATCAGTGAATTGGGGAAGCACCTACATCCAGATCCAAGCAGTGCTGGGAATCCAGAGTGACAGCAATCTGGTGCCCCAGTTAGGAAGAGTTCTGGACAGTGTGTCCACTCCATGGGTGAGACTTCAGATTGGAGTTCTGGGGGCTTCTGCTTATAATTCCAGGCTGCAAACTGATATCATCAGTTTTAATGCAAAAATGGAGCCCTGGATTTACTTTAGCAATGCTGTTAGTTTCATCATGTGAGTCACAAGACTTTCAAGACACTGGGGGACTGGTCAGGATGCCAGGGCTCAAGAAATTCCAAGACACACTCCCTTTCTTATCGTAAGTGCTGTTTGACCTGCTAGCAGCAATGGTTAGGTGTGTAATCAGGCATGCAGTCCAGTCAGGGTCACAGGTTGGTCAAAGGCCTGCTTCTGTCTCTGAGGCCTAAAACAAGACTATATTACTAACTTCCTCAAAATATTATGTGTATATAAATACACATAATATTATATATTATATTATATATATTATATATTTATAAAATATTGTTTTATAACATAATATAATTAATTATATAATATAATATATACAGTATATATATCTAAAATATAACATATAGTACATATATATTACATATATACTATATATATAACAAATTATATTTTAAACAGAGATATATAGAGTGGATTTATTTGGGGCCCTATGATTTTGGAAATAAATAGGGAGTCCATTTGGCCCATCTAATTTTAGGTAGTTTTCTATAAAATACTTTGTTTTAATCCAATTAACATCCATTTAATTTATTCAATTTTTAAATAAACACTAAAGAATTCTTTATCCTTTTGGAATGAGTGCCTTTAAAACTTCTACCTGTTTGTGAATTCTCTAGACATTCTCTTAATTTTTTTTTCTTACATCCCTTTGAATCAACCAAATTAACATTAATGATTAACACCTGGGTTGAATGGATAAAAAAACAAGACCTTTATATATGCTGCCTACAAGAAACCCACTTCAGACCAAGGGATACATGTAGACTGAAAGTAAAGGGATGGAAAAAGATAGTCCATGCAAATGGAAATCAAAAGAAAGCTTGGAGTGGCAATACTTATATCAGACAAAAAAGATTTTAAAGTAAACACTATTACAAGAGACAAGGAAGGACACTACATAATGATCAAGGGAACAATCGAAGAAGAACATATAACAACTGTAAATATCTATGCACCCAACATAGGAGCACCTCAATACATAAGGTAAAAGCTAAGAGTGATAAAAGGGGAAATCGACAGTAACACAAAAATAGTAGGAGACTTGAACGCCCCACTTACATCAATGGACAGATCATCCAAACAGAAAACAAATGAGGACACACAAACTTTAAATGACACATTAGACCATCTCGACTTAATTGATTTTTATAGGACATTCCATCCAAAAACTACAGAATACACTTTCTTCTCAAGTGCACATGGAGCGTTTTCCAGGATAGATGATATCTTGGGTCACAAATCAAGCTTTGGCAAATTCAAGAGAACTGAAATCATATCAAGCATCTTCTCTGACCACAATGCCATGAGACTAGATATTAATTACAGGAAAAAAAATATAAAAAATACAAACACATGGAGGCTAAACAATTCACTATTAAACAACCAAGAAATCACTCAAGAAATCAAAGAGGAAATCAAAAAATATTTAGAAACAAATGACAATGAAAACACAACAACCCAAAACCGATGGGACACAGCAAAAGCAGTTCTAAGAGGAAAGTTTATAGCAATACAGTTGTACCTTAAGAAACAAGAAAAATATCGAATAAACAAACTAACCTTACACCTAAAACAATTAGAGAAAGAACAAAGAAAGCCTAAAGGGAGCAGAAGGAAAGAAATCATAAATTTCAGATCAGAAATAAATGAAAAAGAAATGAAGGAAACAACAGCAAAGATCAATGAAACTAAAACCTGGTTCTTTGAGAAGATAAACAAAATTGATAAACCATTAGCCAGACTCATCAGCAAAAAAAAGGGAGAAGATGCAAATCAACAGAATTAGAAATGAAAAAAGAGAAGTAATAACTAACCCCACAGAAATACAAAGGATCATGAGAGACTACTTCAAGCAACTATATGCCAATAAATTGGATAACCTGGAAGAAATGGATACATTCTTAGAAATGTAAAATCTTCCAAGACTGAACCAGGAAGAAATAGAAACTATGAACAGACAAATGACAAGCACTGAAATTGAGACTGTGATTAAAAATGTCCCAACAAACAAAAGCCCAGGGCAAGATGGATTCAGAAGTGAATTCTCTCAAACATTTAGAGAAGAGTGAACACCTATCCTTCTCAAAATCTTCCAAGATATAGCATAAGGAATAACACTCTCAAACTCATTTTATGAGGCCATCATCACCCTAATACCAAAAGCAGGCAAAGATGTCACACAAAAAACACAATTACAGGCCAATATCACTGATGAATATAGATGCAGAAATCCTCAACAAAATGCTAGGTAACAGAATCCAATAGCACATTAAAAAAAAAATCATACACCATGATCAAGTGGGGTTTATCCCTGGAATGCAAGGATTCTTCAATATATGCAAATCAATCAACATGACAACAAATTCAAGGATAAAAATCATATGATATCTCCAGTCCATTCTCTGCATCTGCGTCCTTATTTGTGTCTTGTCACTTTAATCAGTACCATTTTTAGATTCCATATATATGAATTAGCATATAATATTTGTCTTTCTCCTCCTGACTTACATCACTCTGTATGACAGACTCTAGGTCTCTCCACCTCATTACATATAGCTCCATCTCATTCCTTTTTATAGCTGAGTAATATTCCATTGTATATATATGCCACATCTTCTTATCCATTCATTTGTCGATGGACATTTAGTTTGCTTCCATGTCCTGGCTATTGTAAATAGTGCTGCAAAAAACATTATGTTACATGTTTCTTTTGGGATTATGGTTTTCTCTGGGTATATGCCCAGTAGTGGGATTACTGGATCATATGGTATTTCTATTTTTAGTTTTTTAAGGAACCTCCAAGGGGGATAAAGGGGAAGCTGAGACGAAGTGAGAGAGTAGCACAGACATATATATGCTACCAACCATAAAATAGACAGCCAGTGGGAAGTTGCCATATAACAAAGGGAGATCACTCGATGATGGATGATGCCTTAGAGGACTCGGAATGGGAGGGTGGGGGGGAGTCGAGGGAGGGAGGGAATACGGGGATGTGTGTATAAGTACAGATGATTGACCTTGGTGTACCTCAAAAACTGGCACAAGAGTGTAAAGTAATTATATTCCAATAAAAAACAAAACAAAACAAACAAAAAAAACAAACAAAAAACCATATGATAATCTCAATAAATGCAGAAAAAGCTTTTGACAAAATTCAGCATCAATGTATGATAAAAACTCTCCAGAAAATGGGCATAGAAAGATATTGCCTCAACATAATAAAAGCCATCTGTGAGAAACCAAAAGCCAACATCGTTTTAAATGGTGAAAACCTGAAACATTCCCTCTAAGATCAGGAACAGGACAAGAGTGCCCACTTTCACCATTGTTATTCAACATAGATTTAGAAATTTTAGCCACAGCAATCAGAGAAGAAAAAGAAATGAAAGGAATCCAAATTGGAAAAGAAGTAAAATTGTCACTCTTTGCAGATGACATGATATTATACATAGAAAACCCTAAAGACTCTACGAGAAAACTGCTAGCACTAATCGATGAATTTAGTAAAGTAGCAGGATACAAAATTAATGGGCAGAAGTTTCTTGCATTCCTAAACACTAACAAGGAAATAGCAGAAAGAGAAATTAAGGAAACTCTCCCATTTACCACTGCAACAAAAAGAATAAAATACCTAGGAATAAACCTGCCTAAGGAGGCAAAAGATCTGTATGCAGAAAACTATAAAACACTGATGAAAGAAATCAAAGATGATACAAACAGATGGAGAGACATACCATGTTCTTGGGTTGGAAGAATCAACATTGTGAAAATGACTGTACTAACCAAAACAGTTTACAGATTCAATGCAATCTCTATCAAATTACCAACAGCATTTTTCACAGAACTAGAACAAGAAATCTTAAGATTTGTATGGAAATGCAAAAGACACCAAATAGCCAAAGCAATCTTGAGAAGGAAATATGGAGCTGGTGGAATTAGGCTTCCTGACTTGAAACTATACTACAAGGCCACAGTGATGAAGACAGTATGGTACTGGCACACAAATAGAAAGGAAGATCAATGGAACAGAATAGAGAACTCAGAGGTAAATCCAAGCACATATGAACACCTTATCTTTGACAAAGCAGGCAAGAATATACAATGGAAAAAAGCCTCTTCAGTAAGTGGTGCTGGGAAAATTGGACAGCTATATGTCAAAGAATGAAATTAGAACACTTCCCAACACCATACACAAAAATAAACTCAAAATGGATTAAAGACCTAAATGTAAGGCCAGACAGTATAAAACTCTTAGAGGAAAACATAGGGAGAACACTCTATGACATACACCAAAGCAAGATCCTTTTTGACCCACCTCCTAGAATAATGGAAATAAAATCCAAAATAAATGGTTCCCAATGAAACTTAAAAAATTTTGCACAGTAAAGGAAACCATAAACAAGACAAGAAGACAACCCTCAGAATGGGAGAAAATATTTGCCAATGAAGCAACGGGAAAAGGACTAATCTCAAAAATATACAAGCAGCTCATGCAGCTTCATACCAAAAAAGCAAATAACCCAATCCACAAATGGGCAGAAGACCTAAAAGGACATTTCTCCAAAGAAGACATACAGGTGGCCAGCTAACACATGAAAAGATGCTCAACATCACTAATCAGAGAAATGCAAGTCAAAGTCACAATGAGGCATCACCTCACACTGGTCAGAATGGCCATCATCAAAAAATCCAGAAACAACAAATGTTGGAGAGGGTGTGGAGAAAAGGGAACCCTCCTGAGCTGTTGGTGGGAATGTAAGTTGGTACAGCCACTATGGAAAACAGTTTGCAGGTTCCTTAAAAAACTAAAAATGGAACTACCATATGATCCAATAATCTGGGCATATACCCAGAGAAAACCATAATGCAAAAAGAAATATGTACTGTAATGTTCATTGCAGCACTATTTACAATAGGAATGTAATCAACCTAAATCCCCATCAACAGATGAATGGATTAATAAGATGTGGCACATATATACAATGAAATATTACTCAGCCATAAAAAGGAATGAAATGAAGCTATATGTAATGAGGTGGATAGACCTAGAGTCTGTCATAGTGAAGTAAGCCAGAAAGAGAGAAACAAATACTGTATGTTAACTCATATATACAGAATGTAAAAAAAAAAAAAAAAAAAAATGATAGTGATGAATCCAGTCACAGGAGAAGAATAAGGATGCAGATGCAGAGAATGGACTGAAGGGCACGGGGTTGGGGGAGCAGGGGGTGAAGGGGAAGCTGGGACGAAGTGATAGCGTAGCATAGACATATGTATACTACCAATTGTAAAATAGGTAGCTAGTGGGAAATTGCTGTATAACAAAGGGAGATCAACTCCATGTTGGGTTATGCCTTGGAGGGCCAGGATGGGGAGGGTTGGGGGGAGTCGCAGGAGGGAAGGGATATGGGAATATGTGTATAAATACAGCTGATTTCCTTTATTGTACCTCAAAAACTGGTACAAGAGTGTAAAGCAATTATATTTCAATAAAAACCTTAAATAAATAAATAAATAAATAAATAAATAAATAAATATTTTGAGAGTAAAAGGGGGAAGTATAAATTGGGGGTGTCCTAGGCAAATCAGAATATATGATCATCTACTTATTAGCCAATAATGTTTTTTAAGAATTAAAATCTTGGTGTTTGAAATATTCTGCAAAAAGTTTGGTTTTACTCTCATAATATTTAATGTATTTTAATTGAACAACTAATATCATGACAGGAATGAAATAATACTAACATAATTTATATAAGGTATGGGAGAATTTCCTCAACTATATTTCTAGAAACACTGGCTATATAGTTTATTAAAAGATGTCACACATACAGTACATAAAGCATGTAATAATCCAAAAAGTTTGAGAGATGCTATCTTAAACATGTATATCAAATTGTCGCATTGTATACTTTAAATATCTTACAATTTTACTTGTCAATATACTTAAATAAACATTTAAAAAAGTATCTAAGAAAGGTGAAAATAATTTTAATCGTACACCAACATCAGATTATATTTAATGTCATTTTTGAGTAAAATAGATGCTTTCAAGCTTCTCCTTTCCTTTCACTTTTTTTCAGCAATTAATGCATTTATTCAAGATAATTTGGATATCATGGAAAAATTTCAGACACCTTCTCCCCAACAGAAGTCATCTGCCAGCCATGTAATATTTGTAGCATTTTTAGTGGTTTGAATTTTTCTGTATGTATCTTCTAACATCAGACAAGCAACATCTAACCTAAGGTATATTTGAATCCATGTAATGACTGAGGTCTATTGAGCAAAAAATATATGGATTAAAATCTAAGCCTTGTTTAATTGATTCCAAACATCATATCCTCTGATCTTATAGATCATTAATATATGTTTCAGAAATGTAACAAACAAACTTTCTAATGAAACTATCTTCTGCTTTTTGTCTTGATAGTCATAACATTTTTTTTCTGATCATCCTATTAAATAGGGTTTTTATTTAAGTTTTGCTTTATTTCTTTCCCAAAATGATTTTCTTTTTTACATTGATCCATTCATTGACCCTCTCATATTGATTTGTAATTTTACTTCATTTGTTCCTTCCATTATGGTTTGTTTCATGAGGTCAAGGAACAGATATGTTTTATTTACTATAGCATCCTCAGGGTCTTACATACTTCCAGGAACAAAAAATTCAACAAAAGGGATTTAAATTTATCAAATAATTGATTAGAATAACATTGAAAGTTAATTGTAAATTTTATCTTAATCTAGACAAAGGCATCTAAGAATACTAATGAGAAATTATTATGGAATCTTGTAGAGTAGAGTAGATTGTCACCAAAATGCTACCCTCTCACTACAAACTATGACCAGAACTGCAGATTTAAAATACCTAAAAGTACCTCCTCACACACACACACGTACACACACTCACAAACACATACACACACCCAAAATACATAGCCTAGCTTGAAACAAATAGAGATAAATCACCACATTTCTGATACAAAATCAAAAGTTAAGGGAAATGTGAAGGTATGGCAGCCCATAAGAATTTGATTGTAAATTTAGACGCTGTGGGTTAAAGCCTAGAATTGTATCATTCTTAAGGGCTGAAGATTTTACTGAGACCTACATGAAGCAGGAAAACTAACATTCCTTAGTAAAATGTTGCACTCAAATTTCTATCTATCCATTTATTTTTAATTGAAGTATTGTTAATTTACAATGTTGCATTAGTTTCTGGTACACAGCAATGTGATTCATATATATATATATATATTTCTTTCTCATAGTTTTCTTTATGGTTTATTATAAGATAGTGAATATAGTTTCCCATACCATTAATTTATTTTAAACAGAAAACTTAATTCATTATCCCTGATGAGCAGCAAAATTGTTTGTCATCTCACTAGGGCTCTTTGTGTGGGAAAAATGTACTCTCCAATTAATCAACACCCCAAACCGTTACCACCTATAGATATGGGTCCAAATTTAAAATGCCAGCATGCTGCAGAAAGTGCAAGCCAAGAACCTGACATAAAAACAATTCCAGTATTACTGACACTCAAGGTCCTGAATGAATGCAAATATAAAACTGCTCTGTGAGGTCACCTTCTAAAGGGATGGTGCCCTGACTGTGGAAGACTTGGTAACCTCTTATAAGAACAGAAGAACTTTGTTGAAAAGAGACGCTAAGAAGGTAAGAGTGAAAGTAGAAGATGTAGAGTGCTTTGCAGTAATCTAAGAGAAATAAATAGTACAATAGTGATGCAACAAGTTAGTTAGTGCTCACAATGGTAAGAAATGGTTGAATTTAGTACAAATTATAAAGTTTGATGAGACAGGACTTGGTGATAGATAAGAGATGGCATATGAGAGAAAGAGTTGTCAGTGATTTTTTCTTTAATTTTTAGTTTCATTACATTGTTTACTCATAAAAACATTCTAAAAATGTACAATTTTTCCTTTTTAACAAAGTATAATAAAATATAAAAACTCCCAAAACAGAATGCTTGACATTTGCAATTCAAAATCAAATTAGCAGAATATTATTTATAAAACTATATCTTTTAAAAATATTTATAAAGTTACATGCAATTTTGTAGAATTGACATTAAAGAATGGCCCAAAATTGGGAGAACTTCCCTTCATTCCTAGTGATTTTAAAAAAGTTACTGAGAAATTACTGAAACTGATTTTACCTAATAACAAACACCAACTATTTAAAACAAAAGTTGAGAGAACTACGAAGAGAAATTAACAAGTAATAGTGAACAATTTTCACACACCTCTCTTAGGAATTGATAGAATTAGCAGGACCAAGTTATTAAAGCTAATAAAATATGAAATTACAGTCTCAATAGACTACATTTTCTGTCCACAGTGCAATTAATTTTGAAATCAGTCACAAAGAGATGGTTAAAATGATGATGTGCTTATATATTTTCTTTGCTTTCCTGATTCTTAGAATAAATAATAAATGCTAATTTAGTCATTAATATATGATGCTTCACTATGGATTCTAGGCAACATATTTTTGATGTCACTTTTATTATTATCCCTCTAAGAGAAGACCACGTATCAAATATTGGCACTAATGCCAATTCCACTGATCAAGATTTTTTTTAAACTTAATAATATTCTCCAAGTTAAATTCATATATATTTATGAGTTCATTTAAAAGATCCAGATATATGTACTTAGTCTGCTACTGGTGTTTAAACCCTGTTGTTTCTAATTAATAAATTCCAGATTTATACATCATTACAATGTTCCTTTTGCCTCAGAAATCTTTGTGTAGTTCCTAACACAGTACAGCAATGAGCCATTTGCTACTCTCAGAAATTCTAAACAGGATGAAATGTTCATATCCAAGACTTGAGAAAGCAGAAACCTTTAGGAATTACTTTGAAAAAGTGTGAGATTGCTTTTTTAGACAATATTTTGATGGCTGGGACTTCATTCTTCAAAGTTCCACAAAGTGACATACAAGACACAAGAGTCTTAAGTGTGATGTTAGGATTGTATAGTGGCCATATGTCTATTTAGCCTTCGGACTTCTGACTCTCATAGACATCCCAGCTGACCTCTGTTATTTTCATTTCCCCCTTTTGCGTCATTAAAAAAAAAATCTAGGTAAGTTTCACTATATCTGTATCTAAAGAATTTTTCCCTCTTTCCACTTTACTCAATTTTTGTCTGGAATGGTCCACTAGAGACCAGTTAAGAATAGCCTTTTTAACAGCAAGCAAGCATTCTTCTTGGAATGGGAAAAATAATTCTCACAGGTAATAACCTCTTATCCAGAAACAGAGGATAAGAGGAGTGGTATTTGAAAACTCATCTTTTTAGAAACTTGAAAGTGATGTTGAAGTTTCAAAACATTTCTAATCGTAATGATTTAGTAGTTTAGAGAATATTGGGGAAAATCATACTAAATTTACAGCAGTTTATAACAATAATAAAATATAAATTATCTTTGCTGAATGACTTCTAAACTATTAAAGCTGTTTAAAGCATTTTTCAGAAAATTATACATTTCTAAAAACTAAATGACTGAGATATTTCTATTTTAGAAATGTATTACATGAAATCACAACAAATACAGTTCAAATTTCAACTGTCATAGAAATGGCAGCAGATTTGATACAGAATGCCTCAAGGATAATACATTTTTGTTATTATTGTTTTTTTCTCATTTATATGTTCAATGTGGCTGTATGGGTGCAATGGATTCAAACCCAATTGTCTACATGATTTGAATTTTTAAAATTTTCTGAATTATGATAGAAATGACAAATATAGGTGCCATACAATTCTAAAATTATTGGAAAAAACAGTTTAAAATATAGCAATTACAGTGATTATAAAAAATCCTTCATGTTTTAATTGGAGTTATTTCTTTACCCACTGTTCAGGAAGAAAACATTGGTATACTTAACATGTTAATGAAAGATTATCTAATGAAAGGGCCACTTCTGAATGTGTGGATAAGTCCCCTGTGAAGGGACCACTAGTGGGTGGTGAAGAACTGCCCAGGTTACAGCAACAGAGGCATGCTCTCACCATTCCTGAGCACAAAGAGGAGTGAATATTACCTGAGACTAGAGGCAGCTGTAGCCATGAAGGAGGTGCTGACCTATGGACCTGCTGTTTCAGAGCACTGATTGTTAAATAGGTGTTTCTAGATCAGTGTCACCTTTACCTGAGAAATCATTAGAAATGCAAATTTTGAGCTTCACTACACATCAACTCTATTAGAAACTCTTGGGACAAGACCTGGAAATTTATGTTTTAACAAACCCTCCAAGTGAATCTGATGTATACTTAAGTCTGAGAACCACTAAGAAAAACAACAGAACCACAGCCACCACAGCAGGAGGAAAGAAGGAGGAAAATGATATAAATACCCTGAAACCTTTCTCTTCCAGACATCCAGTCATCAGCTAGTGACACTTTTTGGCCAAACTAATTTAAAGGCATAGGTAAGGGAGCCCAGGTGGTATACTTTCTATATGTCAGCTTCCTAGGGCATAAAGTAGGGTGCAGAAATACAGAGAATGGAAGGAGGTGGAAAGATGCAACTACAGAATAATCAGTAAACCCATCACTCAATAGAAGCTTACCTTTTAAATTATATTATTTCTATGTGTCAAGATTAATATTTTCATTAGGAGCCTAAACTATTTAGGTTCTGGGTGGGTGAATAAGATTATCAAAAGTATACTTAATATGCTTTTTCATATATATATATATATATATATATATATATTTACAACAAACCTCAATTTTTCAGAATATAGTATGTTATCTATACCATAAGCTTTATTTATCCTTGCTACATCTGAGTTAATAGTTAGAAAAGGACTTTAAGGGTCTTCAATTTAATGGAGATTAAGACTCAGAGAGATTAAGTAACTTGCCTGAAGTCCCTTAGCTAGTAAAGTGACAGATTTGAGATTTAAATAAAGATTTTTTTTATGCCAAAGCCTTTCTATGGCAAATAGCACTACTTATGAAAAAAGTAGACAAGCTATACTATGCTCGATGCATTGGACTCAAGGACTAAATTGTCTTCCTTCCATATGAAGGGTAACTTCAGTAGAGTCCCAATTTATGCATGTTGTCCTGCAATAGGTAAATGGTCCAGATTTCATAACAAACTATATGGTCACTCTCTCCATATGACATATAAATATGATTCCTTTCAAAAATGTAATCCTGAGTGTGTAGAGAAAAAAAAATTGGATATTTAAGTTAGAGGCACTGCTCATCACACTTGTCAATTCTAGTAGAAAACACAAATGAGACTCCAATTTCAAAAGGCATTGACTTCCTGAAAAAAGTATTTTAGGGGGAGGATCCCTATGTTCCAGACGTGAGGCCATATCTTGTTAAGGATGCTGAAATTTAAGATGGAATTCACTAAAAAAAATAAAAATAAAAAAACTCTCTTGTCATCATTACTTAAGATAGAATATTTGTTACCATTCCCCTGATGCAGACCATCCTTGTGAATGGTGTGCAGAATATATAATTAAAAGTCTCTATGCTGCTCAGAGGTGTTCCATGATTAATGCCTCAGGAAGGCATTTTGATTCCTGTACTAATAGAACCTGATTGACTCTGAAATACTGGTGTTGTTCAGGTACCTCAGGAGTAATAAAAGGTTGCTCTTGGCTTATTGTGAAATTCCCTGAGTCATTAATTATAGCTGCCCAAAGTGGAAAGTTTATAATTAAACATATAATTTACTCTTCAACTTTTGGATAAAGTAAATTGAGGCAATTAGATTTTTTTTGATTAAACATATGGAGCCATTTACCAAGTGCACATGTGTGTACAAGCAGAATGTGGGCTACAAAAACCTCTATGTTTCAACTGTGTTTTGTCACTTTGCTGTCATTCCCTGGCTGAAGTAATTATGTTAATCCATTTGAAGTGGATTTCTTTAGTTTTTCTGGTTTGCTGCTGCTTTGTTTATTCTTTTGCACTGTTAGATGCTTAACTAGCAGCAAGTAATGATCAGGTGTAAGTACCAGCTAATGACAAAGATAATTTTGGCAAGGAACACCCACACAATATCATTTGGTAAATACCTTCTGTGCCATTCAACCCCTGCCTAAGTCCCACAATGCATGTGTCATTTGAAAAACTACAAGTGGAAACAATTATGCATTTTTCTCAGTTTTATTGCATCAATATTCTCTTTCATTGTTTCCAGTCTTCAAGAGAATTATATATACATATACATATATATATATATATATATATATAAAATCTTCCCCACTGTTTGTGTTATGCTGTGTATATCATGTTGAAACTCAAAGTATTTCCTTTTTTTTAGTCACCATTTATCTTTCTGGGAAGGAATCTCTCTACTGTTCACTATGGAAATGGTTTTCATGTTAAAGACAAATATCCCCTGAGTATCAACAAAATTATGACAAAGGATTTCTTAGTATGTCAACTATGTTTATAAAATTAGTAACATTACCTAGTATATGAATATGCTACTGATTTTAAAACATATGTATGTTCTGTTATAAATAATAAAATAAATATCCCTTGAAAAATCTAATGACTTTATGGTGACTTTTTGTCTTTGTATATTTTGTAAATCAATAGCTTATAATTTTGTAGTCACTATTTATACATAGTCCACATTTTTTTAATGCTTCAACTATTAAACTGAGTGAAAGAAGCACCTTTCTTTGTGAGGCTTACTTTTAGCAGCAGTCTACCACTTTACCAGATAAAGCCAGGAACTATAAACATTATAAAAGAGGAAAACTGCCTGTTGCACGCAGACTCTAAGATGGTGCCCATGATCTCTCTCTCTTGGTATTTATGCCTTTGTGTGACTCCTTCACATAAGTGTGGGCAAGACTGTGATCCATTTTTAACCAGTAGAATATGGCAAAAGTGAACAGATGCCATGTAAATGACTGCATTATATAGGTTTGTGACCTCTATCATTTGAGTTCTCTGTTCCTGTCCTTGATGAAGCAAGTGGCCTTGTCAGGGGGCCCATACAGCAAGGAATTAGGGGCAGCTTCCAACTGATAGCCATCAAGAAGCTGAAACCCTCTGTTCTACAACTGTAAGGAACTGAAATGTGCCAGAACCACATAAGCCTGAAAACTGATCCTTCTCCAGTTGAGCCTTCAGGTGGGAACCCAGAACTGGCCAACACTTTGATTGTAGCCTTGTGAAAATCTAAGCAGAGAACCAAGCTAAATTGTGCCCAGACTCCTTGACCTCAAAAACAGAGAGATATTAAAGCAATATTGTTTTAAGCCCCTGTTTATAGGCATATCATTACACAGCCATTGAAAACTAATATACTGTATGAGGGTGCAACAACAAAAGAAAGCAATCAATTTTGGGGAAGCCAGAAATTTCCCACCAATCAATGCAACCAAGTTGGAGAAAAGAAGATCACATGTTTTAGTTCATTGTAATAGATATCGGTAAAGATAAATTCCTTTTAAAACCTGCTAGAGTCAAGGAAGGGAGGGAATACGGGGATATATGTATAAAAACAGATGCTTGAACCTGGTGTACCCCCAAAAACAAAAAAATAAATAAATAAAATAAATAAAAAAATAAAAAAAAATAAAACCTGCTAGAGTTTACTACAATCTGGGTCCTGATCCCATTCCACTCAAACTCTTCCTGATGTTGATTCCAAGTCATCTGTGTTGGTGAAGCATTTTAAGAAGTGGAATTACATTTCCAGTAAAGTGGGATATCATCAAATAGATCCTGTCTCAAAAGGCAAGATAGAAATTGTGAAAAGCCCTAATAATCTCCACCTCTTTGTAGAGCTGGAACTATATAAACTCATCAGTGCTATTCTAGCTAGGACTTCTGCAGGGGAAGAATGGGCTACTCCAGAAGATGAAGCTTTCCTGTGGCTCCTGTAATACATGACCCAATCATATTCTGAGCCTAGAATTAGGAGATGCACTAATGAAGGATGCCTTGAATTACAAGAGTGAGCATGTGTAGCCAAGAACGTATACTAACCCCTATCACATGTACCACATTTACCAAAGAAATAGTCATAGGAACAAGATCTCACTACCAGGTTATTCTTTGCTACTAACAAAACATAAATGCCTGGCTTCCAGTTTCAGCTCAAACATGTAAAGAGCTTGGAAGTAATCACTCCTGTCCTTACAATGAGAAAAAGATGAAAAAAATAAAAAATCAAGGACTTTTCTTTGACCCATCAAAGAGCTGAGGTTACAGGGTAAACTGTCACCCTGAAGCCCTCAGAGATACATGAAAACATAGTCACAGCAAAGATCTACTTACCTGAGGCAGATGCTACTGGAGTCATAAACTGGTAGCAACACTTAGTTATTTCACAAATTTCTGGAAGCTGAGTATAAACTATCATAGAGTGAGATATTCCTGAGGACAAAAATTCTGTATATTTTACCTCCAGGAATGCCTCCAGGTTACAACAGTAAAGAACTGCAAAAGATTATTTGCAGGTTTAAACAAAGAGAGGGAAAAAATAACCACAAGGCAGGGAGAAATACAATACCAAGAGCATTCTTCATAACAATGCCTACACATCAAGCAAAACGATGACCAGAGTTTTGCCCTGCATGAGGTAAGAGTATCTAACTTTAACTTCCTCTAGGTGTTTTGCCTCACCAAAGGGAGGGGAACAAAAGCTGGGAAACAATAGTGAAATTCATAGCACAAGGACATAGTCCCAATGAAAGAGAAACTCACAGTCAGGGAAAATAGGCCCACTAAAAGACTGAGATCTAATTGTAAGATTATAGAATGTTTTCCCTCCCCCATATCTTAACACAATACCAGCGGGTTCCATTATAACAGTGGATTACAACTGAGAATGGTGCAAATGCAAACTCTATCTAAGGAGGAGTTCTTAGGGAAGCCAGATACAATAGGGAAGACAAAAAAACAAGGACACTAGAGTAATTTGAATTCTTTGGCATCTACAGCTACAGGCAAACATTAAATGCAGCCTAATAATTCCTAGCCAGATTAACATCAAATTTCATACTAATGGTTTTTCACCTCAGTTCTTATTATTCAACACAATGTGCAGCTTTGAAAAAAAAACAAAAAACAAACAAACAAAAGGCAAGCAAAAAAATAGCCAAAAAAGAAAAAGTGATCATTGCAATCAGACTTACTTGTATATGGCACACATTTGGGAATTATCAGGCAGAGAATTTGAAATAAGTATAATTAATATGTTAAATGGTTTTAGTGGGAAATTTTAGGCAATATGCAAGAACATAGGAGTAATGTAAGTAGAGAGAAGGAAACTCTGAGAAAGAATCAAAAGGAACTCTAGAACTCAAAAATACTGCTGCAGAAATGAAGAATGTCCTTGATAAACTCACAGTAAAATAGACATAACCAAGGAAAGAACCACTGACCTTGAAGTTACATCAATGGAAACTTCCAAAACTGAAATGCAAAGAGAAAAGATTGTATAATTGGAATCACCAACAAAATGAAAATCAAAAGACATACACCTAGGCATATCATATTCAAACTGCAGAAAATCAAAAAAAAAAGGGGGGGGGGAGGGCAAAAGGGTAAAATCTTGCAGAGGGGAAAAAGACTGTATCTATAGAGGAAGAAAGAAAAGTATGACATCAGACTTCTTGTCAGAAACATGCAAATAAGAAAAGAATGGAATAAAATACTTAAAGTGTTGAGAGTGTAAAACCACCAACCTAGAATTCTGTATAGAGTGGGGGGAAAAAAAAAAAAAACAAAAAAAACCTACTCTAAGTGAAGAGGAAATAAAGACTTCACAAACAAACAAAAGCTAAGAAATTAATTTCCACTATACCTGCACTATATATTGAGATATAATTGACATACAATCTTATGTAAGTTTAGGATATACAGCATGATGATTTGATACACTTATGTATTGTAAAATTATTATCACAGTAGGGTTAGTTGACACCTCCATCACATTATGTAAGTACCACCTCTATTTTTGTGAAAAGAGTACTTAAGACCTGCTTCCTTAGAAACTTTCAAATACATAATACAGTATTGTTAACTATAGTCACCATGCTGTACAGTAGATGTCCAGAACTTATTTACCTTTTAAATGAAAGTTTGGCTGCCATATCCTCATTCCTCCACCCATTCCTGGAAACTATTTTTTACTCTATGTTTATGTGAATTAAGCTTTTGTAGATTCCACATATAAGTGATATCATTCAATATGTCTTTCTCCATCTGGCATATTTCACTTAAATCAGGTCCTCTAAGTTTATCCATGTTGTCACAAATGGAAGAATGTCTTTCTCATGACTGAATCATGTTACATTGCATATATATTATTTTTCTATCCATCAGTGGACATTCAGATTGTTTCCATACCTTAGCTATTGTAAACAGTACCGCTATGAATGGGGGAGTATGATGTTTATTTCATTCTTTGCTTTTGAGTTGTATGAGACTTTTCATATAAATTTTGGATATTAAGCATTTATCAGATTGATGATTTTCAAATATTTTCTTCCATGTAAGTTTCCCTTTACTTATCTAAATTATCTTTCTGTGCAGAAGATTTTAGTCTGACTGTAGTCACATTTATTTATTTTTGCTTTTGTTGTGTGTGCTTTTGGTGCTATACCCAATAAATTGGAGTTAATTTTTGTAAATAATATAAGATAGGGATCCAATTTCATTCTTCTCATTTGTTCATGCAGTTTTCCAAACATCATTTACTGAAGAGATATCCTTTCCCCATTGAATATTCTTTACCTCCTTGTGAAATATTAGTTAACTATATATGTAAGGCTTTATTTCTAGGATGGATTCTGTTTCATTGGTCTATGTGTCTAATTTTATGCTAGCACCATATTGTTCTGATTACTACAGTTTGGTAATATAGTTTGAAATTAGGAAATTTGGCACCTCCAGCTTTGTTCTTTCTCAGAATTGCTTTAGCTATTAGAACACTTTTGTAGTTCCATTACACATTTTAGGATTGATTTTTTCTATTTCTATGGAAATAATGGAATTTTGATAAGGATTAAATGACTCTATAGCTAACTTTGAGTAGTATGGACATTTTAACAATATTAATTCTTCCCAAATCATGAATGTGGGTTATCATTCCACTTGTTTGTGTCTTCATCAATATCTTTCATCAAAGTAAAACACAAAACTATAAAATTTTCCAGAAGAAAATCTAGGTGATTTTGAATTTAGTAATGAGTTTTTTAGATACAACACCAAAAGCACAATCCTTAAAAGAAAAAAAAAAATGATGTTAGACTTTATTGAAATTTAAAGCATCTGCTCTGGAAATGATACTGTTAAGAGAATCAAAAGACATGCTATAGACTGGGAGAAAATATTTTTTAAACACTTATCTGTTAAAGGACTTGTATCTAAAATATGCAAAGAACTCAAACTTCAAAAATAAGCAGAAAACCCAATATTAAAATGGTCAAAGGACCCAAATGGACACCTCATCAAAAGATATACAGATGAAAAATAAACATACAAAATGATACTTAACATTAGGAAATTACAAAATGAAACAGTTAGATATAAGACTGCTAAAATCTAAAACAACAACTGCAACAACAACTGACAATATCAATTGCTGATGACGTGGAGCAACAGAGACACTCATTCACTGATGGTGGAAATGCAAAATGGTACTGCCACTTTGGAAAGCAGTTTATCAGTTTATTACAAATGTAAACAATCTTCCCATATGATCCATCAATGGAACTTCTAGATGTTTATCCAATTGATTTCAAAACTCCTGTGCACTCAAAACTTGCATGCAAATATTTTGCAGCTTGATTCTTAAGTAATCCAAGATATAAGAAACCAAGATGTCATTCAATCAGTGAACAGGATAAACTGTAATTCATCTATATAATGGAATATTATTTGGTGATAAAAAAGATCTATCCAGCCATAAAAATACATTGATGAAACTTAAATACATAGTGTTTAATGCAAGAAACCAATCTAAAGTGGATAATACAAATATTATATGTATATTATATATATGTATGTATATATGTATGTGTATATAAAATATATGTACTTAATCATATATCAAGTTATATGATATTCTTGAAAAGTGTATCTATAGATAGTAAAAATATTAGTGATTGCCAGGAGTTCAAGGGAATGAATGGCAGGATTAAATAGGTGACACAAAGGAGAATTTTTAGCATTGTGAAACTATTCTCTATGATACTGTAATTATAGATACATAGCACTGTGCTTTTGCCAAGGCCCTCAGTTATTTATAGCACAAAGAAATGTTAATGTATGCAAATGTAGTAAAAATGTTAGATGATGAGGGAAGCCCCAGAATAAAATGCAGAATGTGACAAGGCAATCTACACATATTACAAATATATAAAACAATCTCACTGAAGGGAGCTGGGAAAATATGCTGACTTAAATATACTTTGTGAATGAGTAAAGTCTGTAAAACTAAACAAAAAATAAAATCACCATAAATACTGTGTTCTAACTAATAAAACTATTTCCCATGGGGATAAAGGTAACAATTATGATGCTGTTATGCATGTATGCTGGAAGTGAACAATCATATAAATGGATGATAAATTGTGGGGGCTGGTTTTCTCACTTGTTGGAGTGGGATTTTACAGGTAAGTGTGGGAAGGAGGCTAGAATAATAAATGTGATAATCGGTTAGAGATGGTGACATCAATATAAATGTGTCTTAGATTACTATAGATACAGGTGGTACATATTAGAAATATTTACAGATATGTATATTTACAAAGCTTAGTATAAACTCATACATTTCCTTGTTCTGTCATCTGAGAGACCCTAGAAACAATCATACCTCAGTAGCAATGAGAATAGCTGAAATCCAGACCTTGTTTCTAATATCCAACTATTTCTAATATCCAAGAACCAGATCTCCTTAAAGGAATGCCTGATTCTAGGACAAGGAAAGGAAAAATACAAGATGACTCTGAAGCAAGGAAAGTAGAAAAGTGCTTTTAAAAAACCCACAATGATGGGACATGTCAAAAGGACATGGGACTCAACTGAGAAAGCTCAGAATGGCCATTGCTGTAACATTTGAGCTACAAGATAGAGTAGTATTAGATCCTAACTGAAAGTATAAGATAAATATCCATGAGGCCAACCTGATATAAATAAACTGAATAGAACTGATAAGTTTCCCATACAGAAGAATTCTTTTTATGTAGATACTTTGTCCTCAAGGAGATGGAGCATAACTGCCTACTCCTAAGTATGGGTTGTGTGTAACAGCTTTTTTTGTTGTTGTTGTTTTGCTTTTGTTTTCCAAAGAGCACAGGAAAGAAAAGAGAGGAAAAAAAAAAAAGATTGTTTACAGTGGAGAACCTTGACAAGCATCACCTTGGCTTGTTGATCAAGATCAACATCAACAGCTGATGTTATCCTATCAAAATAAATCATGTTGGTAGCATACACTTGATTGATGAGATGAAAATGAAAATCTTTGTAGTTGTTCACCCCAATCCCACATTCTTCATTGTGATAAAAATATCAGATACATTTCAATAGCAGAACATTCAATAAAGTGCCTAATCGGTACTCTACAAAACTGTCAAAATCAACAAAAACAAGGAAAGTCTGAGAAACTTACCATAGTCAAGAGGTTTTAATTAATGGTTCTTTAATTGTAACAAGTATACCACACTAATGTAACATGTTAATAATAGAGGAAACTGGATACAAGATATATGGGAACTCTGTAATATCATTGTAATTTTTACATGAATCTAAAACTGTTCTAAGAAATAAAATTTATTTTTAAAAATTCAAGCATAATTTTCTTTTATTCTAATGTAAGCAGCAACTTTGGCTCTGGAATTGTGGGCAGTGCTGAAAGTGGGAGTATATCATAGTGTTGATTTGCTTTATAACATGCCAGTTTCAATACCTATAAAACCCAGATCTAAACAGCATCTGAACAAAGCAATGCAATTTCAAAAGGGTATTTGGAGGCATGAAATGTGCAATTTTGACACAGGCTGTTAGCTGCCACCCAATATCTAGTCCCTTTTCTCCCTTTCCATAGGACCCTTATTTTATTCAAGGTGGCCACCTGCCTAGTCCAACACAATTTCTCAGCTTTCCTTAGTAGCTAATGGTTGTCTTATGGTACAGTCACATTTCCATTTAATGATATGTAAACTATGGGGAAATGTTTTAAATGGGGATGAAACTGAGCTGGCATGGCAATTTTCCTGTTTTCTTGCCTAGAACATGCTTCTGGAGGCAGCCATGGGGAAGAAGAGCAGAGGTTGTTCTTGTGCCCATAAGGCAGCAGCTACATTCTACAGCAGTTGAAGAGAAGAAGAGATCTGTGTCCCTAATGTATTGTGGAACCACACACCAGGCCAGAACTGATAACTTGGACTTCTCACTACATAGGAAAATTAAATTCTAATTTGTTCAAGACACTATTTTAGGTCACAGCTGAACACAGTTCCTGATAGACCAAGCAATGTCTTTTTGTTTGTTTTGTGTTTTGTTTTCCCCATGGCTTGGTGGAGAGGTTTCAAATCTCATGATGTCTGGAGAAAATGGATGGCTTTTCTTCTGTCTTTCTCTAGTTTCCTAGTGATTTTCAAGCAAAACCACATAGGCATGGCCACAGCATTTGGTTATATTTTTTAAGTTGCAGTCTACTTGGTCTCTGCTGCAACATTCATCTCTGCATTGTAGAACAAAATAGTCATAGAAAATACGCAAACAAATGGGCATGGCTGTGTCCAATAAAACTTTATTTACAAACACAGGTGTCTGGCAGGATTTGCCCCATGGGCTGTAGTTTGCCAATTCCTGCAATACCCTTGCCAACACACAACTGGATCACCAGACATCTTCTCATTGCCTGGCCTGAAAAATGTGCTCCCTCATGTGTACCTGTCTACAAATAGCTATTTGATTGGCATTCCTTAAATATTGTTGTTTCCATTATACTGTTCTTTTACTAATTTTTTTCAAGTGGTCTTCAAACGGAAGTTGGCATTGACCAGTAGTTTTGTAATAAGCTCTGCACATGGTTATAAAGAAAACAACAAAAAAAGAAATGGTACAGCTCTTGCCCAAGTAAAAACATCCCCTTAGTGGCAAGTGTAAGTCAAGTTAAGGCTTGAAGTCTTCTTCCTCTCTCTTATTTCAATTCTCTTTCAATTACAACGCACTGTCCAGTCTACAATTCCTTTAAATCCTCAAGGTGCACATATTAATATGTGTAAATATTGAAATCTATTTTTCTATATATTCCTGAGCACATAAGTTATTGCTTGGTGGTTTTGACATTATTTCATGTATATTAGTAGTATCCTTAAGTATACTCTATATCATTCCTAGAGTATAAGGAACCAAGTTATACACTTTCCTGTGAGAAGTATTGACAATCTGAATCCATGTAGCCTAACCATCAGAACTTAGAAATGAGAACACTCTGTCTCTTTGTTCCAAGAAATTCTAGCCTGAGAAAATAAGACTTCAAGCTAATTAGTAACTTCATTGTTTGTTTCAATTTGTTTCAAAAGATTTATGTGTCCATGTCCAGGTACACCATTTCCTTCTCTATGCAAACACCCCCTTCTTAAGATTGTTCATGTGGGCAAACAGCTGGCTTACCAAGCAACAGTTTATCAAGATCAGTTTCAAGCTTCTCACCTCTTTTTTTCCCCAATATTATGTGACAAACTTTGCCCAACTCCAATTGGTCCCTGCCATGAAAGACTTTAAACCACATGAGCCCAGAAGCCAAGACAGGATAAATTTTGTCCCATTACATTTTTCTGTAATATTGCTTTGTTTTGTTTTGCTCTCTTGACCCAATGGCTAGAGTTCAGATGGTTTCTCTTCTTGGAATGCTAAGTCCAAATTCTAACCACTTCCCTTATTCAGGTCTCATACTCCTAGCAACTATGCACCTGCCCTAACCACCCTAGGGACAGGTACCAGACAACTAGAGACAGTTCCTATGCCATGGATCCCAGGAAATCATTCAAATTAGCTAATCCACAGGAAGCCCATAAAACCACTTCCCACATGTCATATCTCAACTGCACCCAACAGCTCCAGCTTGCTATTACCCTGTCCTCTGGTGCATGTGTGTCCCTGACTGGCAGACTTCCATCATGTGCAGTTGTAAGTAGCAAAAAATTCTGCCTTCCATCTATTTGAGTGTCATTGTGTCTTGGCATCAAAAGAACATTTAAATCTTAGAAAATACCTCCAATAAGATACTACTAAAAGTCTAAGAAGGTGTCCTCCCTCACTACAATAGGAATTGCTGATGAACAGGCTATTCCAATGGCTTCTTCAGGAGTTGGCAGCCAACACCTCTGTCCTCCAGATTGCATTTCCCAAGGCTGGAGACTCTGTTAATTGATTGACAATAGGTTGTATTTTCTCTCATGTTCTTTATTCTTCTATTCTACAGACACATTTTTTCCCCCTTAGAATAGTCATATTCTGAATTTCTGAGCCACTTGACCCCTAATTTAACTTACCACAGAATGTAGACCATTCATATAGCAAACTAGTTCTTCAAAAAATATTGTTTTAATATATGTAAAGCACTGTTAAAATGTTTCATAAATTAGAACTTTAAACTCAAGCACAAAATCACTAAGGAAACACTTATTTTCCAAATCTATAGGTGAAAAGAAGGAGAGAAAAAAAGCTTCATTTACTGCTTATGATCAACCAGCCTCTGTGTGAGGCATTTTCATATACTCTACTGATTTAACCCTCACTACAACCAAGAGAAGGGAGTTATTATACCTGACTTACAGGTGAGGTAAAATGAAATCTCAGAGTTTGTGAATTCTTACTTGCCTGAGCCAGTTTTAACTCCTCTCATTAACATACAAAATTCTTTCATTTTATTGAATGCCTGCTCAGCATCAGCACTGGGATCAACCCTTTACACGACAATGCTAGAGAGATACATTTACCTCTCTTTTACAATGGAGGAAATAATTTTCCAAGAGTATAAAGTGAGGGGCCTTAAGAGCAACCTAATCATTCTAAAGTCATTCCTCTATCTCTCTTTTTGCCATATTTAGAATGACATTTAACAGCAAAGCATCTTATACTGTGTGACCATCTTTAGTCCAAGTGCTCAATAAATTCTGTTTCTCCAGCAGCCATTTTCCAAGTATAACTCAAGAGCTCTTTTTGTTTTGTCTGCAACACTTACTTTTCCTCTTTTCCAATAAACAAATTTGTTTCCCTTCCCTGAGATTTAACTTCAAACACTGGTTGTATTGGTTCCCCATGTAACAAATAGGAAGTAATAATGACGTATTAACTTTGTCACTTGGATGGAGAAATAAGCTTACATTCAAGGCTTAGCATATTTTGAAATAACACATCTTGCTTATTAGGAACAGTGACATGTAAGAGCAAAAAAGATACAAAAGAAAAGCAAATGACATCAGTTGCTTTAATGTCTTTAGTTACTGACCATCTAAAACTCACCTTCATCTATGGGTATAATAATGAAGACCATTGAACTGGCGGCACCTTCAGTAATTGAAATTCACCCATGTGTGATGATAACGCTTTCAGAAGATTCAGGAGTTCTTGTACAAACATTGAATATGTCCCCATTAAAATGTGACAAATACTTACAAAGGAATAAGGTCATTTTTCAATACTGAGTAAGAAACTTTGTTCAGTCAATGAAGCACATTTCCACACTTAAGAAACAACAAATACAAAAAAGGATATCAATAAAGCACACTGATGTCTTTACATTAAAGAAAGGATGACATTTTTGCAAACTTTCATATGAAAAAGCATCTTCTATTTTCAAACAAAGCATTGTTGATAAGTGATTTCTGTTTCTGTCACTCCCACTGTCTGCAAATTTTAAAGATCTATTCAACTCTTTCAGATGAGACTGGGGATTATTAAATACATTTTAATTGAGCTTTACCAGAATGATTCAGACCGCAGTGGACTGTCTCTTCTCTAAACCCTGAGTTTAACTGCCTGCATGATTTATTTGGCTGTGAAGAATCATTAGAACAGTGCATCATTATTTTGCTTTTCTTACATTTTTGAGGTGTTTATTTTTCTTTCACTTACCAAAAATAATTTTTTGATATCCTTGAGAGTAACTTCAATGCACAAGAGAAAAAAAAAATATTTGGGGCTTTTCAGATTTTTTTAATATTAAAATTTAATTATATAAAGTTATAAATTTAAAAATATAGTTTCTTCTTAACTTTAAAGTGCACCTTAAAAATCTTATTTTTTTCTACTAAATTTTGAAAATCACATTTTAGAGGACTTTAAACTTAAATGAGATACTTTAAACACATTCAATTAAATTTATAAGTATAATCAACCTTTAGTTTTTTTTAGCTACTTCAATTGTCTAACCAAAAAAACTTCCCCTCAAATTAAGTTATTCTTATAAATCTCACCAATTAAATTTATAAATATATTAACTTCATTCTTCTTAGCATTTCAACATTATTTACATAAGTAAAAGTGCATTATGCCTTTCAATTTAAAATCATTGGTCTAAGTCAACTACTCTATTTAGTCTTGTTGGTGGTTTAATATACAAAAATTTTCTCAATCATTATATTTTAAGCACTGAATGTATACCAGTTATAACTAAAATTAAAAGACAATACTAATACTAAGGTTTTCCACTTCACTATTTCTGTCCTGACTTACAAGGATCTCAAGGTTTAAAAAAGCATTTCCTCACTAATTCATCACACCCCATAGCCTGAGGTGACTCAAAGGCCTCAGACTTCAAGAGCAATTTTTCCTGAGTCCCAGAGAGGGTGTCTTAGCACTTCCTGCAGTTGTTTTGACCACAAAGAGCCCACATGGCCCTATCAACTTACTTGATGTTTGAAATCCCCACTCAAATGACAGGGAACTCATCTTAGTACCTATATAAACTACACAAAAGAAGGACTTCCTAGGTGGCACAGTGGTTAAGAATCCACCTCCCAATGCAGGAGACATGGCTTTGATCCCTGCTCCAGGAGGATTCCACATGCCATGGAGCAACTAAGTCTTTGCACCATAACTATTGAGCCTGTGCTCTAGAGCCCATGAGCCACAACTATTGAGCCAGTGAGCCACAACTGCTGAAGTCCATGTGGCTAGAGCCTGTACTCCACAAGAGAAGCCACTGCAATGAAGAGTAGCCCCTGCTGTCTGCAACTAGAGAAAGCCCATGTGCAGCAACAAAGACCCAATGCAGCCAATAAATAAATAAATAAAATTAATTAATTAAAAAAACTACACAAAAGAGAAAGGAATCAAAACACACCAATACATAAAACCAACAAAATAAAAATGAAGAGAGCAACAGAGGAAAAAACAGATGAAAGAAATAAAATTAACAGGAAACTAAATCCTTCTTTATCAGTAAATACTTTAAATGCACACATATTAAGTTCTTCAATCAAAAGACTTTACCAATCATCAAGGAAATACAAATCAAAGCCATGATGAGATATCACTTCACCTTTTTTAGGATGATTACTTCCAAAAGGTAAGATATAACAAGTGTTGGACAAATGTAAAGAAATTTGAAACATTTTACACTGTTTTTGGGAATGCAAAATGGTACAGTCAAAATGGAAAGCAGTATGAAGGTTACTCAAAAAATTAAAAATAGAACTACTGTATGATTCAGCAATCCCACTTCTGGGTATTTATCCAAAAGAATTGTAATCAGGATCTCAAAGAGGTATTAACACTCCCATATTCATTGCAACATTATTCAAATTAGCCAAGATGTAGAAACAATTTAAATTTCTACCAACAGATGAATGGATAAATAAAATGTGTCATATATATACAATGAAATACCATTTGGCCTTAAAACATAAAGCTGGAGAACAGTATGGAGGTTCCTTAAAAAACTAGGAATAGAACTACCATATAACCCAGCAATCCCACTACTGGGCATATATCCAGAGAAAACCATAATTCAAAAAGATACATGTACCACAATGTTCATTGCAGCGTTGTTTACAGTAGCCAGGACATGGAAGCAACCTAAATGTCCACCGACAGATGAATGGATAAAGAAGACGTGGCACATAGATACAATGAAATATTACTCAGCCATAAAAAGTGATGAAATTGAGTTATCCGTAGTGAGGTGGATGGACCTAGAGACAGTCATACAGAGCAAAGCAAGCCAGAAAGAGAAAAACAAATACCGTATGCTAACACATATTTACAGAATCTAGAAAAAAGGTACTGATGAACCTAGTAGTAGAGTAGGAATAGAGATGCGGATGTAGAGAACTGACTTGAGGACACCTGGAGGAGGGGAAGCTGTGACATAGTGAGAGAGTAAGATCGACATATACACTACCAAGTGTGAAGTAGATGGCTAGTGGGAAGCTACTATGGAGCACAGGGAGACCAGCTTGATGCTTTGTGAAGACTTAAAGGAGTAGGATAAGGAGGTTGGGAAGGAGGCTCAAGAGGGAGGGGATGTGGGGATATATGTATACATGTGGCTCTTTGACTTTGTTGTACAGCAGAAATTGACACAATACTGTAAAGCAATCATACTCCAATAAAAATTTTTTTTAAAGTAAATGTAAAAGAAAAAAAAAGGCAATTCTGCAATAAGCAACAACATGGATGAAGTTTGAGGACATAATGTGAAGTGAAATAAGCCAGTCACAGAAATACTGATACTACATGATTCCACTTATATGAGCTATCTAAAATAGTCCAATTCATAGAATCAAGTAGTGAAATGGTGGTTGCTAGGGACTGGGAAGAGGGAGAAATGAGGAGTTACAAAACAATGGGCAATACATTTTAATTAAGATCAATAAGCTCTAGGTATCTACTTTGCAACACTGTGCCCATAGTCAATAATGTACCACTTAAAACTTTGCAAAAAGATTATATCTCATGTTAAATCTTCTTATCACAATAAAATGGCATTTTAAAAAATTGATTGGAATTATGTCCTTTTAGGTACTTTTTGCATTTTTTTCAAGAATTAGGGGTGAGGCTAGAAAGAATGTTCCCCATGTTTCAATGATAACTGTAGAATTTTAGAAGTTATATTTACTTAGATTTTTAAAATATTCTTCTAAGTGGAAATAACTTTTATGAATGGTAGGTGATAACATATTTCAAAACTTTCCAACATTAATTTTTTTTCAAAGTTTTATTTTCTAATTTATTTCTAGTTGAGTGGGCCTGGTCTGCTAATTTAACAACATATTTGTGATTACAAAATACATACAATAACTTGTCTGACGATGCAATTTTTCTGAAGGCAAATAGGCCAAAAATGAATACTCAAGCCGTTAGCTTACTTTTATCCTCTTGACATAATAGATTGATTTTACAACTTCTTAAAAGCATCTTAAAGTAACTATGCCCAACAAGTAATTTCCCTTAGGAAAATAATTAAATTAATTGTATTTCAGTGATCTTTATTTCAGCTTTACAAAGATAGAAGTTACAATCCCAAAGTAAATGCAAAACGTCTTCTCCCCAAATTCTTCAAATATTTCAGAACTTTCAAAATTAAAATCTCAATACAAATTTCTCATGTCTTACATCTCCAGTTTCTAGAATACCAGCAAAACATCTAAGCATATAATAGCTTTCCCACATCTTCAACATAAAAAACAGACAAAAAACAAACAAAAAATCAAAAAGAAAAAGAAAAAAAAAGCATGGAAATCCACACTGTCAAGTTGGAATGGCTACAGAAATTTATAGTCAGTCCCAGCATTAGACGTGAATCCTTATCTTTTCCTCTTCCAATTGCTAGTCACTTTATGAGAGATGTTTTCAGCCAAACTTGCAGCCTCATTTGCAAATTGAAATTCTGGGTAAACCTGTACTGGTTCTCTTAATAAACCCAAACCCCACTAATACAAGCTTCCATCTTGCCATAGCCATAAACACCGTTGGAGAACTTTGCCACCTTGCAGGATTTTGTAGCACATAAGCCAGATGTTCCCACAGATGAAATTGCTGAGTAAGCTGGCTTTGTCTGTAGAAAAGAAATTTATCCCCATAATGATGATAGTCTGCTGACTAAATAGGATCTCATTTAGCAGTTCCACGGTTGCATTTGCTGTTGGAATATAACTACTAGAGGCTTGTCCCAGTACCTAAATTTTGATCTCACCATTCCTTTCCACTCTCGTGTGTGTGTGTGTGTGTCTGTATGTGTGTGTGTGTGTGTGTATCTCCAAGTCTTGGTATGCCAAATATATCAAAAGTTAGGTCTTTTCCAAGTGGGGAGAAATTGACAGATGGCTGGTCCTATAATCTCTAAAACACAGACTCCATTTTACCACACCCATCCTGTATACACTTCCCATACTCATCTCAAGGAGGTATGTGCAAGGAAGAGCACAAGGCAGCACCAAGAAACACTTAATTACTACTCCAAATGTTAGTGTAATGTCCTGTTTAATGTAATCCCACATTCCAGTTTGCCTGATACTGCCCTCATCCTGGGGAATCAATAAACATGTACTTCTTTAGCTTTCTGGAGTGTCAAGATTCTGATGCTTGACACTTATATGGTTCCCCTACTGTTCATAGGTTGTGTTGGTCCACACTAAGTTGAAATGTCAACTTTGCCTGGGTACAGAAGCCCAGGTGTCAGAGATAAAAACTCTAAGCTTCCCCCTTGGCCACTCTCTCTCTAGGTCATACCCAGATCATTCTGGAAGCAAGCAAAGATGAATCTAAAGCAAAGTGCTTTTGAATCTGCACAACCTGTTTCAGGACTCAGCAGAGCATAGGTTGCTAAAACCATAAAACACATCTCAGGACTTAATGAACCTCAGGATTTTCTTTTTTTCTTTTTCTTTCTTTTTCTCTTTTTTTATTGTCTTGGTACAGAAAGAATTCAGTGAGATGCTAAGCAATAGGCAAAAAGTGATTTATTAGTATAGGATGGTTTTGAGACACACAAGTAACATAAGATATATGGCAAGAGAGTACCACACTGAGAACTTAGTGAGCTACAGTTTTATAATCAAAGGAAAAGTGTGGACTCTTCTTCTTCTTCATTCTTGAAATCTTCCATCATTTAATACTCCTGTGTGTAGGGTGGTGGAGATTTTGACCCTATATAGCCCAACCAGTACTGTCATGCCACTATGGAAATGAACAAAAAGGTGGTAACATATACTAAAATATGGTAAATCATCTCAGGTTTCAGTATAATGTCGATCTTCCTCTATATTTCTGCTCTTAGTACATGTGGAAAGAGCCCCTTCTCAAGAATCATTAGCTTGCTGACTTCAATGGGCAGGATGTAGGTTTCATTCCACCATTGTCTTATTGTTTGGGAACATGTCTTATGCTTCTGTTGCATGGTTTTTTTCTAAGCAAGCCTTCTTTCTTGAGTGATTATTAACTGACAGGGGTCTCTCATACTTTTCTCTCTCCTTAAGATCACTTAGTGGGATTAACTATTTCATCACCTACTTTATTCTTGTAGCCTGTCCTTATCACTTTCACTTTAGTAGTTTAGTGATGGGTTGGGAAATAAAGGTCTTCCCAGGACAAAAGAACAGTGAATATTGCCAGTAACCTTATTACCAATGTGTAGTAATAACCTTCTTACTTAACATTTACCCAGCACATCAGCCAGTTAATTCACTGGATATGTCAAGATAATGGCAAAACATAAGAAAATGAACAAACCATTCATGTACAAATTTCCTTTCTAAACTTCTTCCTGGTCTAAGACAACTTTTGTCTTTCCCCCAAACTGATCCCAGTTTGACTAGTGACAGAACAAATAATGTATGCACTAAAAATAAAGGTATATTGTTGTGCAGTCTTGTGTATATCCTGTAGATGCTTTCCTTGTGTACAGCCCATAGGACACTTTCATACTTCTCTTATTGCTAATGTCATTGCTTGCTTAGTTAGTCATAATGCTTTGCCATTGCTTTTTCTGACAAATAAGTTGCATATTTAATGGACCCATGCTTAATGGGTGAGTGACTGTCCCTGGAATGGTAACTCCATAGCCATTCTTCTCTTCACATCAAGTGGAATGGCTTCCACAGTTTTGTAAATGAATAGGCATATAAATCAGAACTAGGTTCCAGACTAAGTCTTTGGTAATACCATATCACACATGCCAGCACTCAGTTTACTAAAAAACTCAGCAGCCACTCCCTCACCATTGAGCAACTTGTTTATATTTTTATTTTCTTTATTTTTATGTATGTATTTATGTATTTATTTTGAGCTCTTTATTGGAATATAATTGCTTTACACTGTTGTGCCAGTTTCTGCTGTATGACAAAGCAAATCAGCTGTATTTATACATATATCCCCATATCCCTCCCTCCCATGACTCCTTCCCACCCTCCTTAATCCCACCCCTCTAAGTCATCGCCCATCATTGAGTCGATCTCCCTGTGCTATGCAGCAGCTTCCTACTAGACATCTATTTTATATTTGGTAGTTATATATGTCAATGCTACTCTCTCACTGTGTATTTATTTTTACATTATTTTTTGCTTTGTGTCTTCATGTCTACATGCAGGCTTTCTCTAGCTGTGGTGAGTGGGGGTCACTCTTTTTGTTGTGGTGCAGGGGAGTCTCAGCACAGTGGCCTCTCTTGTTGTGGAACACAGGCTCTAGGTGCACGGGCTACAGTAGTTGAGGCACATGGGCTTAGTAGTTGTGGCTCACAGGCTTAGTTGCTCTGTGGCATGTGGGATTTTCCCAGACCAGGGCTTGAATCCATGTCTCCTGCATTGGCAGGCAGATTCCTAACCACTGCACCACTAGGGAAGTTCCAACTTGTTTATATTTTTCTGCAGTAAGACTGCAACATGATTATTATATTTTACCTTGATTTAAGATGACAAGTTTTGCATTCCCTAAATATTAATTATGGCTGGACTTTCCTCTTCTCTGCAATAGCAAATAGGTAGTTAGGTGATCAATTCCAGCATCCTGCCACTTATCTCACTGGAAGCATTTGAAACAATTAGTTCATCTATTTTTTCCCTTTAAAGTATATCAAGTGTGGCTCCCTGTGTCTATTTGAAGGAACTATCACTAAAGTGTCAAATGTGGGAAATAAAGTGTAGGGTAGCATATAGAGGAGTAGAATTCACAGCCAACAAAATGTTAGATTTAAGGGAATTCCCAAATATCTCCAAAGTCTCCCTCACAGGTGCAGGATTCAGGGAAATTGAAGAGATACAGAATGATAGAAATAAATTTCCTTGGTAATTTGGCATTGCTAATTTTTTTTTTTTTTTTTTTAGAATTTAAGGCTGCAATGTTTTTTACTGTAGAGTCTTGGCAAGATAGTGAAATGTAAACATATATATTGGAAAAGCTAAGAACTTTTATAATTGAATAAAAAATAAAAATAATTTAAAAAATTATAAAATCTTTCTCCATTCCATTCAAATTTACTCCAAATGAAGATTTGTAGATAATCTAGTAATTTAGAGAGAAGAAAGTACTGATAATGACAAATATTCTGGATGAAGATTTAAATAATTTTGAAAATTTGCTTTTTTTTTGTTGCATCTTTGTATAAACTGGACTGTTTGGAATGACTTTTTAAGGTGCAGAGTTTCATGGAATACAGATGGAGAACAAGTAACTTTTGTTTTAAAACTGTCTTTCTTTGACCATCTTTAATTGCCAAGGGACCTATATAGAAATTATCTCCCTTGAAAAAATGTTTGTTTTCCTATTTTCATTGATGTAGAGGTTAAAAGCTTCTACTTCTCCTGAATCACTATGTCAACTGAAACTACCTTTAAAGAGGACATAGACTCACTGCGATTCCTTTTTTAAAGTTGTAGAGAGGATATGTTCTGGGAAAAAACACACATAGGTTTGAAGGGTTTTCAAGAGTAGAATAAATGCCTTCTGTGCAATCTAAGAACTGATTCAGTGTTGTATTTACCCACTGATGGCTTCCATGGTGTGATTTAAGGAGTTCTTGGAAAACCAATCTGCCTCAAAATATCACTTCTTCATAAACCAGTATCTTTACCTTTGGGTTCCCCTTTGGAGTTCTGAGTGATTTTCAGAAATTTTGTAAAGTGAAACAAATTGCATTAACAACATAACATCCAAACTGTTGTCTACTTTCCAACTTAGCAGTTACAGGAGAGAGCAAGTCCTTGGGGATAACTAGAACATATGATTGGAAAGAGGAAATAAAAACTGAGCAGAAAAATCAGGGGCCAATGCACTGTCTTTAGGTTTCTTCAAAGACAAGATTGTTAAAACTCTTGAAAGTAGAAATTTGTTTCTGCATTTCCAATGCTGCATTAGTCTCTCTAATAAATCCTAATTAGAAGATGGGAGTTTCCCATATCTGACATCAATCATTTCTATATGGCAATAGAACAAGGTGAGGTGGACAGAGCAGGGGCTTCAGTATAAAGTTGAGTTTCAATCACTACTTTGAATTTTCTATTTGTATGACTCAAAGAAGTCATTTAACTCCCTCTAGTGTTTAATTTCTAAATAAATGTTGTAGAATTTGACAGCTGTATGAAAAGTATATAGGATTTGTTAGCACATAAGTGCTCAGGAAATGCTAATTAATAGATAGGAGTAACAGACAAGAGTTGGTTGGATGGAAGAGATTTCAGAAATGTACCTCTCTCTTAAATATTTGGGAGTAAAACTGTAATTCTATTATTCCTCTCAGTCAAAGGTAGTAGTCTCAGTCTCAGGCTCAGAGGTACTGCTAAAGCAAATAATAGTTGAATAAATTCCTCAAAGTAAAGATATGCCCAGAGAATCAGTTCACCAAGAAGCTTTACTCAAAACTAGTTTAACAGAGAATGGAAGGAAATGAGTAATGAAATGATCAGGATAACTGGAAATTTAGATGTGTCCCCCTGCTAAATTTAGGATGTTTCCTCATAACAGTGTCCATCTTGTTGATTTCAATATGTGGAATCTATTGGCCTATTCTAGATGAGGTGTTAATACATCTCTCAGTGTTTTATGATTTCCCCTTTTAGTCATTATATTCTATTGTTTCATTGTGAATTGTCCAGTGATAAATATCACTAGTTTTTCCTTCTAATCTTTGAAAAGTATGATTTGAGGAAAAATCTTAATATTGCTCTATAATCAACACCTGGTCTACTCTTTTTCTGGAAAGATCTGTCACTTTTCTTCTAGAAATATTCTCCAGCAAGGACCCTCTTCTGTAATCTGAAAACCTTACTTTCATCTCTCACTAATGTCACCAATATCTTCCAGTGAAAGTTTTCATTCATTGACCATCTCCCATTCATTCCAACTTATAAATCACTGACATTCTTTATTGTACATAGAAACAGAATTTTCTTCCCTGCCAAAATGTCACTAAGTCTACTTTCTCTGGCCTTCAGTGAACTTTCCTTGTGTAAACCCAATGATGCCATCCATAACATTTTAATACCAATAAACACACATCATTTTAATTATCTTTGCAAAGATCACTTTATTTTTTCTTCTATTTCTCATAGTTATTTCTCTATTCTCTTTTCCCTGCTTAAAAGCAAGAATTCATTAAATAGTATGTATTTATTATTAACAAATAATATTTAAACAGGATGAATTGACTGTTATAACTACTAAATATTTGGTTGCTTTTGTTTATCAACCTGTGAAGTTACTTTAGGCAAGTGAATCAGTTTTCTAATAAACAAATAAATACATATAATCATAAGATAGTTGTCTTGAAATTCTTTGGAATTGTAGACTACAAGTTTGGAGGATTACCTAAAAATAGTTCCCAAGAATGGTCTGGAAACCATTGGCTTTCAATGCTACTCCTCTAAGAAACCCCAAGTTTGTTTCTGGTGTTGTTTTAACTTAATGTGACTCTGTTTATGGTTTTCATTTTGGGGTAAATGAAGAATTGGTTAGTTTTTAAATAAACTCCAGATAATCCTGATGGGTTTCTCAACAACTGCATTGTCAAATTGAAGACAGTCTGATCTTTGGCAGGGAAAAGCAGAAGTGAGTAGGATAGAGCTGAACCATTAATTAGAGTTTGGGACTTGAGGTCTATACAGATCTTCAACCATGACTAAACCACAAAGTGTGACTGAAAGAAGCATGATTTCTTTAGTACTGCTTCAAATAAGAGACTCTCTAACCTAACTTCCCTAACTCACTCTATTTTATCTCACTGAATATTAAATTTGACAAATGCCTTTAAGAAACAGGTTTATGAATATCATATCATTGTGGGATAAGCTCTTTCTAGAAAACTTCAGTTTGAAGTAACTAATCCTAAAATGCATTCTTTTTATAGAATCATAACATTGGGAAGACCCTTGGGTTTCATCTATTTAGCTCCTTTTTTTTTTTTTTTTTTTTTTTTTAATAAGAGAGTTCTATCTCATAGAGGATAAGTGATGTTTTTTCAAGGTCATAAATCTCATTCATGACAAATTTATGACAAGAAACCAGGCTTTCTGACAACACAGACTTTATACTTGTTCACTGCTCAAAATGGAATTACCTGCCTTTTTTCTGTTGTTACTAAATTACTCTTCAGATCTATGTTGATATTGAATGGGGCACCTACTAAGAGTTACTTAATAGGAGTGCTTCTAAAAGATACATATTTCTACTCTTACTTATGGTTTTATTTTAAATTCTTAATGATGATTTGTTTTTAATTCTTTCTTTTTCCATGCATGATTCAGGTCAATCTCTTGAGACTAGGCTCTGACATCTCTACAGACAACAGATTTTTTTTTTTTCTATACTACTATGTGTATTTTTGCCATTGATTTCCAACCAGTAATAGGAACATGCAGGAGATCAAGAAATCATTCTATTCTTTTTATTTATCAATTACAAATCCACTTTCCCTTTGCTTATCATTGTTATAAACACATTGAGGCACCACTTACACTAGTTTCAAAGTAATAGACTGACTCCAGTCAAGCTACTTGGAAATATGCTAGTCTGCTGAAACTCATTAGAGTCAATCTTTCCAGAGCTCCTCTGAAGCTCAAGTATTTTCAGTCATAAAAAACTGGTCTTAATAAGAGTGAAATATTTCAACAAGTGCCCATTCACTAAGTCCCAACTCATATATTTAAATTATTTAAATAGCTTCCATTTCACCAACTTATTTTTGGAATTGTACTTCCTCAGTACGTCATTGGCCACAAGTCTCAGAACAGCAGGGTTAATATAGCACATGGTGAAGTTAGCCCATCTGTTCAGGTTTCCACCAAACCATGTCATTTTATTAGCTCTCTATAGGAGATTTTTGGTTATCCAACTTGTAATACTTTCTAATATAAGCAGCCTGGTATCACTCAAGAAACTCAGTGAGCCAAGCCAAATGATGTGAAATTGCTAGCAGCAGTGCAGTTAAATAAAAAATGCTTTAAAATATATGTATTTTATATTATTTTTTTGTCTCTTACATTTGAAAGAGTTAATACATGTTTATATAGAAAAAAATTGAAAATGCAAATAAACAAAAAGAAGAAAAACTTTGAAATTGCTATAATTTTGCTTCCCAGAGTAAACCATTGTTATCTAGTTGGTGTATAGTCTCCCAGATTTTACCATTTTATATGTAGGAATGTATAAAAATTGCCTATATAATTTTTTAAACAATTTTATTTTTACCTCACAATACATGGTGAATATTTTCTCCTGTAAATAAATATTTCTTCCTAAATAGTGAATGTAATTTTTTAAATTAATACACAAATTGAAGTTACTGGGTAATTTTATTAATATGTACTGGTTACCACTACCCATTTTAGATGAATATTTTTCTAAAGTATTTCAATAAAAATAGCTTTTTAAATCATAAATGTAAATATCTCCTGAATAATCCCTGACACTGAAGTCAAGTAGTTTGGGATTTGTAATTCTAGCTGAATTTAAAGATGAATGAATGGACTGACATGTCGATGGCTTAGCATAATAAATTAGAACTGTGATTCTACACCCCAACTTTAAAAGTCTTTCTTGGCTCACAATGGGTAGTATGAACATTCTTAATCACAGGATTAGTAGGTTTCATGTGTTGGAATGCAAAAGGAAACCCATATTGGATAAAACAAATTGTATGGAGAAATGTAGATTACAAAAAATTTTAATAAAACATTAGCAAACTGAATTCAACAATATATTAAGGGATAATACACCATAATCAAGTGGGATTGATCTTAGGGATGGAAAGATGGTTTAATAACTGCAAATCAATAGTGTGATACACCACATTAACACATTGAAGAACAATAATCATATCATCTCAGTAGATCCAGTACAAGATTTAAAAAAAATTCAGTATCAATTTATGATAAACTCTCAACAAAGCTGGTATAGAGGAAACATGTTTCAACATAATAAAAGCCATATATGACAAATTCACAGCATTACAACATCACACTCAATGATGAAAATGTGAAAGTATTTCCTCTAAGATCAGAAACAAGACACGAATATCCATTCTTACCACTTTTTATTGAACATAGTATTGGAAGTCCTAGCCAGAAAAGAAAAATAAATAAAATGTATCTAAAAATGAAAGGAAGAAGTCAAACTGCACTGTTTCTTGATGACATGACTAGATATAAAAAATTTCTAAAGAAATCACCAAAACTCTATTAGAACTAATAAAATAGTTCAGTAAGGTCACAAGATACAACATCAAAAAACAAAAACAAAAAACAAAACAAAAACAAACAAACAAACAAAATACCCTGCTGCATTTCTTTATACTAACAACAAACTATCTAAAAAAACAAATCTCTTTTATAATTGCTTGAAAATGAATAAAATACCTATGAATAAGTCTGAGTAGGTAAAATATCTGTACTCAGAAAATTATAAGACATTGAAGAAAAAAATCAAAGTTGACACAAACAAATGGAAAGATACAACATGTTCATGGATTGAAAGAATTAATACTGTTTAAATGAACATACTATGCAAGTCAATCTAGAGATTCATTGCAATCCCTATCAAAATACCCATGGCATTTTTCACAAAACTAGATCAAATAATTCTAAAATTTGTATGGAAACAGAAAAGAAACTAAATAGCCAAAATAATATTAATAAGTAATTAAAAAGTTGAATGCATCACACTCCCAGACTTGAAATATATGCCAATGTAACAGTAGTCAACAGTAGAGTACTAGCACAAAAACAGACACATAGATTGGTGGAACAGAATAAAGAGCCCAGAAATGATCCCATGCACTTATGGTCAATTAGTCACGACAAAGAAAGTAAGAATAAAAATAGGTAAAAGATAGCCCTTTTTAAATTTAAAATTTCTTATTGAATGAAAATTCTTTAAATTCTATAGTGCTTTACCATCTTCAATAGCTTTACACACATATTCATATAAATCCATAATAAGCTTCTTTTTCCCTACCCCCGTTTTGACGCCCCCTCCCCCTGCCCCCCTCCCCCCCCCCCCCCCCCCCGGTAACCAGTAGTTTGTTCTCTGTATCTGCAAGTATGCTTCTTTCTTTACTGTATTCACTGGTTTGTTGTATCCATTGTGTGTTTCTTACCCATTCATCTCATCCATTCATCAAGCAACCTAAGCACTTAAGTTGCTTATGTATCTTAGCAATTATAAATAATGCTGCTATGAACTTGATGTGCATGTATCTTTTTGAATTAGTGTTTTTGTGTTTTTCAGATATATACCCAGGAGTAGAATTGCTGGGTCATATGGTAGTTCTATTTTTAGTTTTTTGAGAAACTTCCATATGGTTTTCCATAGTGGCTACACCAATTTACATTCCTATCAACAGCATATGTGGGTTCTGTTCTCTCCACATTCTTGCCAAATTTGCAATTTGTATTCTTTTTTAAATTTTTTTGAAGTATAATTGATTTACATATTTGTGTTCTTTTGATGATAGTCATTCTGACAGATGTAAGGTGATATCTCATTCTGGTTTTGATTTGCATATCCCTGATGATTCGAGATGATACTGTACATTGATGATACTATACATACACTATGTACCTACCTAAATATACTTACCTAAAGAGGTTAAAGATCTGTACTCAGAATACTATAAGAAACTAATGAAAGAAACTGAAGGTGACACAAACAGATGGAATGATATATCATGTTCCTGGATTGGAAGACTTAATTTTGCTAAAATGATCATACTACCCAAGGCAACCTACAGATTCAATACAATGCATATCAAAATATCAATGGGATAATTCACAGAACTAGAACAAATGATTTTCAAATTTGTAAGGAAACACAAAAGACCTTGAATAGCCAAAACAATCTTGAGAAAAAAGCTGGAGGAATCACACTCTCTAATCTTAGACTACACTACAAAGCTGCAGTCATCAACACAGTATGGTACTAACACAAACACAGACACATAGAACAATGTGTGTGCCCAGAAATCAATTAATCTATGATAAAGGAGGCAAGAATATGCAATAAAGAAAAAACAGTCTCTTCAATAAGAGGTACTGGAAAAACTGGACAGCTGCTTGTAAAACAATGAAATTAGAACATTTTCTACCACCATACACAAAAATAAACTCAAAATGGATTAAAGGCCTAAATTTAAGACTGGAAAAGATAAAACTCCTAGAAGAGAGCCTAGCCAGAATACTCTTTAATGTAGTTCATAGCAATATTTTCTTTGCTCCCTAAGACAAAAGAAATAAAAGAAAAAATAAACAAATGGGGCCTAATTAAATTTAAAAGCTTCTGCACAGCAAAGCAAGCCACTGACAAGACAAAAATACAATCTACTGAGTGGGAGAAAATATTTGCAAATAATATGAATAATATTAATATGCAACATATATAAAGAGCTCATATTACTTAACATCCAAAGAACAAACAATTCATTTAAGAAATTGGAATAACTGAACAGACATTTTTCAAAGAGGAAATACAGATGGCAAACAGGAACATAAAAAGACAAGCCTTTTGATAAATGGTGTTAGGAAAACTGGACAACTGCATGCAAAAGAACCCAACTGGACCACTTTCTCACACAATATACAAAATATAAATTTTAAATAGATTAATGACTTCAGTGTAAGATCTGAAACCACAAAACTCCTACAAAAAAACATAATCAATAAACCCTGTGACATCAGTCTCAACAATATTGTTTTGAATATGTTTCCCCAGGAAGGGAAAATAAAAGTAAAGCAAATTGACTACATGAGGCTAAAAGACTTTTCCTCACTGAAGGAAACTATCAACAAAAAGGAAAGGCAGCCTCCTGAATTGGAGAATGTATTTGCAAGTGATACATCTGATACAGGATTAATAGCCAAAATATGTAAAGAACTGAAACAACCAGCATCAAATACACACAAACAATCTGATTAATAAATGGGCATAGGAGCTGAATAGACATTTTTCTGAAGAAGATATACAGCTGGCCAATAGACATATGAAAATATGCTCAACGTCACTAATCATCAGGGAAATACAAATCAAAACCACAGTGAGACATCATCTCACACCTCTCAGAATTAATATAATATAAAAGACAAAAAATAATGAGTGTTGGCAAGAATATACAGTAAAGGGCTCCCTCATGCACTGTTGGTAGGAATGTAAATTGGTACAGCCACTATGGAAAACAGTTTGGAGGTTTCTCAAAAACTAAAAATAGAGCAGCCATATGATACAGAATTTTCACTTCTGATAATTTTTGAGAAAAAAAAACAAAAACAATCACAAGTATATATGAACTGCAATGTTCACTGCAGCATTTACAATAGCCAAGATAAGCAAGCAAACTGAGTACCCATCAGCAAATGAATGGATAAAGAAAAAGAGGTAATATACACAAAATGGAATATTAGCCATAAATTAAGAAATATTGCCCTTTGCAACAATATTATGAATCTAGAGGGTATTAAGATAAGTGAGTAAAGTCAGAGAAAGATAAATACCACACAATCTCACTTTCGTGTACTCTAAAAATCAAAACAAACTAAATAAAATCAAAACAGACACATAGATACAGAAGACAAATAGGAGGTTTCCAGAAGGGAGAGGAGTGGGAGCGGAGGTGAAACAGGTGAAGGGATTAACAGGTACAAACTTCCAGGTATGTGATAAGTAATTCATGGTGTTGTAATTTACAGCATAAGGAATGACCAGTAATATTGTAATAACTTTGTGTGGGGACAGATAATTACTAGATGTTTTGTGTTGATCATTTTATAATGTATGCAAATATCAAATCATTATGTTTATACCTGAAACTAACATAATATTGTGCACCAACTATATTTCAACCTTTTAAAAATATGTAATGAAAATAAAACACCACTGACACACCATCCTCCCCAAGCATAATGTGGTTTCTTTGATCTCAGAAGGAAGGTAAGATTTTTGGATTTTTCCTCAAAGAATCATTCAAAAATCCTCAAGACCAAATTCATTACTTATACAAAACTCTTCTTGGAGTTGACCACATGACGTAGAAAAGAGACTTTCAGACACATTCAATAAGGAATTATCAGCTCATGCCAAAGTTAAAAAAATTCTTGAGAGATTTTTTTTTACCAACATTTATGTTCATCTGGTATTCCAAATGTTACCATCCAATTGAAACTTTGATGTGTTATTTTGTAGATATTGCTCATTTAAGTGTTTTTAATATATTTTATAATTTTATATGTGTGTGGGTTTGTCACATCCTGATTTATCAGTTTTTTATTGAGAGTTAAATAAGAGGACTAAGGTCTTTATAACACTGTAATTTTTAAAATAGTTTTTATTTCCCAGTCTTTAATGAGAAACAAAGTAATTCACTTATTTGTATTTCTCTGAATTATTACAATAAAATCTTAGGCAAAACAAACAAAGATCTTTTGAAGATAAAAAAGTTCAGAATTTTAAAACAATTTTTCTTCTCTATGGGCATTGAGATCCTATTTTGATGTCAAGAAAATCATCCCCCCCAAAAAAATAGCTATATCTAATACTGATGATTCTTTTCTTTTCTCCTTGCTTTCCTGCTATTTACAATCTCAATTATTTCTGAAGCCACAATGGGTTTCTTTGATTGACTTGGGGAAGGATCACATACAAGGAAGAAAAGAAAAATTAAGGAAAAAAATTAGTATTTTAAAGCATCAGTTTGTTTCACTGATATTTGTAGTGCTTTGTTTTCCTCTTCTTAGAAACTTTTACTTGTTCTTTCATATTTATTTACCCATGCAGCCTGAGGCATGAATGTTAACACAGATGCACATAGAGCTCATATCCTGGAGTCAGTTACGCATAACTTCTCCATGACTTTGAGTGTAAACTAGACTCTTTAACATCTCTGAAGCTCAGTTTACTCATTTGCAAGTTAGGGCTAATAACAGTACCTATTTCATGCAGTTTTATATGGGGTAAATGGTAAGCATATGTAAAACACCCTGGGTTCCATATGAACACATCTCATTTTCTTTATCCATATTGCCTCTCAAGAATATTTCCCTCTATTTAAACTCTGCCTTTTCCTTATTTCTTTACCATTCCATACCACCATATTTAATTTTTAGAGATCAAATTTGTTTACCCCTATATCTAATTTCCAGGTAAAACATAGTTTTCAGAATGTAAGGTGTGTTTCCATCTGTGTAAATCTCCCAATCCTCCTGTGATATCCCCTAGGTAAGTATCTCACAATGGAGATTATTTACATTAGAGCTCTTATTTTTTTTTAATTTTATTTATTTAAAAAAAAATTTTTGCCCACATGGCATGTGAGATCTTATTTCCTAAACCAAGGATTGAACCCACACCCCTTGCACTGGAAGCACAGTGTCTCAACCACTGGACAGCCAGGGAAGTCCCAAAGATTTTTACTTTTTGCTAGCTTGTTAATAAAATAGATGATTATCACATAATTTTGAGGAAAAAAAGTATAAACTGGAGACAATCAACCAGAGTTATTTTAGTGTAATCACGTTAATCATTTTGAAAAAATAATTACTGAAGAGAAGTGCATTAATCAAAAGTGTACAGCTTATATGTATATACTTAATTTATTTTTTGAAAAACACAGGTTGATGAATTTCCACAAAAGGAGCACATTTGTGTAACAATCTCTCAGATCAAGAGATTGAGCAAAGAAAAGCCTTTATTTATTTTCCCAATCTCTACTGCACTCTCCTACTCAAAAATAACTGCATTACTTTCCTATTGCCATAGTAACAAATTACCAAAAATTAGTGGCTTAAAATGATATGTATGAGGGTGAGTCAAAAATAATCCACACTCTAGTTGTAGAATTTATTTTAATTAACTTTTAGAAAGGACAAATACATCATTTTTTGATTAATCTCTTTGCTTTCTATCACACGTTGTCCATCTGTCAACAAGCTTTCATGTTCCCTCATTAAGGGAGCCAGGAGTGCACCACTGGGAGCCACAAATGCACCGCTGTCTTTATTTGTTCATCAGAAGTCATTCTTCATCCTCGTAGGGCTGCTTTCAGGGGACCAAAAAGGTGAAAGTCCAACACACCAAGATCAGGACTACAGAGAGGATGCTTTAACAGCTTAAAATGAAGTTTTTGCAGAGCGTCGATAGTGTGGGCAGAAGTGTGTGGACCTGCATTGTCATGAAAGTTCACAATGTCCTTGGATAGCAAAGTCCTCTGCATTTAATCCAAAATTTAGGCTTCAGCTCTGCAATAAGCATCTCTCTATAGTGAGCACTGTTGATGGTTGAACACTTCCTGATAATGTTCCAATACTGGCACTTAAGAATCCAAAAAACAGAACCATTTCACATGTATGCTTAATGATATCATCAACATGGACGGGCGTCTGGCTTCTTCTTGATGGCTAACACTTGTGCGACCCTCCTTGAACTTATCTATCCATTCATACACACTTCTTCATGACCACACAGTTTCTCCATACTGCGCATAAAATCTTTGATAAATAACGGCACCAGGTACACCCTCAGACCACAAAAAACAAATCACTGCATGCTGCTCTTCTTTCATGCAAATTACAAGTGGAGCATCCACATTTGCTCACACTGCAGTTTCAAATGAACTGATGTTACACTTTCTAACCTGCACAGCAGTGACTGGGGAGACAGTACCCTTGAACAGAAAGTGCTGATAAGACAGTGTGGCCAACAGAAGTTTTAATATAACCAGAGTGTGGATAGTTTTTGACTCACCCTATGTTTTACATTTCTAGAGTGAAGAAGTCTAAAATAAGTAATTTGGCATGGTTATATCCCTTCTAGAGACTTTAGAGGAGAAACCATTTCCTTACTTTTTCTAGCTTCTGCATTTCTTAGATTTGACCCCGCTTCCAACTTCAAAACTCATTATTCCAGCCTCTGATTCTATTGTCACACCTCCTTTTTCTAATTTTGACTTCCCCTGTTTCCCTTTTATAACTCTCATGATTATATTGGGCCCACCCAGATAATCCAGGACTATCTCTCCATCTTAAAGTTCTTAACTTAATCATATGTGCAAATTTCCTTTAGCTATGTAAGGAAACATATTCACAATTCCAAGGATTAGGACATGGTATCTTTAGAGAGTGTGCTATTCTGTCTACCACAGTAACTATTGACCTAACTTTTAATTATATAGATTAATTTTCCTATTTTTGAATACAGTGTAAACGCAACCTTTATATAAACTTAACCTTTGGTGTCTAACATCTTTCCCTCGACATTGTATTTGTGACGTTTATCCACATTATTGTGCATAGCAGTAACTTGACAATTTTTAGCTGTATGATTTTCTATTCTAGTAATATACCACAATGTATTTATCTGTTCTGCTGCTGATTTCTTAAATTTGTACTCTTTTTAGCTATTATGAATAATACTGTTTTAAATCATGTTGTGCATTTCTTCTAATACCTGTGTGTGTATGTTTCTGTGTGTTTGGGTAAATATCCGAGAGTGGTAATTCTGGGCCAGAGAGTATGCATATACTCAAGTTTAGCAGATGTTTCCAATCAGTATTTTAAAGTGATGTAGGATTTATACTTCCACCAATAGGGTAGCAGAGTTTCAGTTTCTCCACATGTTGACAACATGTGGTACGTATCAGTGTTTTAAATTTTAGCCACCTAAAAAGTATAAGAATTAATAAATGAATTCAGTAAACTTGCAGGGTACAAAACTAATACAGTTGACACTTAAACAACATGAGGGTTGGGGTGCTGGCACCCATGCCCTCAAAAATCCATGTATAATTTTTCAGACCTCGCTTGTATTTATGATTCTGCATCCATGGATTCAAACAACTATGGATTGTATAGTACTGTAGAATTTATTTATTGAAAAGATAATCCACATATAAGTGGCCGTCACATTTTAAACACATGTTATTCATGGGTTAACTGTATACAGAAATATGTTGCATTTCTATGCACTAACAATGAATTATCAGAAAGGGAAAAAAAAGAAAAGAATCCCATTTACAATCTCATCAAAAAGAATAAAATAATTAGAAATAAAGGTAACCATGGTGGTAAAAGACCTGTACTAAGAAAATTATAAGATGTTGATTAAATAAATTGAAGACAAGACTAACAAATGGAAAATATACTGTTCTCATGGATTGGAAGAGTTAATATTGTTAAAATGACCATGCTACCTAAGGCAATCTACAGATTCAATACAACCCCTATCAAAATACCAATTGCATTTTTCACACCCCTAGATCAAATAATTCTAAAATTTGTGTGAAAACACAAAGGTTTCTGAATAGCCAAAACAATCTTGAGAAAGAAGAACAAAACTGGAAGTATTATGCTTCCAGAATTGAAACTATACTACAAAGCTACATTAATCAAAACACTATGGTACTGGCACAAGAACAGACACATAGATCAGGAACAAGATAAAGAGCCCAGAGATAAACCCACACTTATACGGTCAATTATGACAAATGGTGTAAAAATATACAATGGGGAAAAACTGTCAGCTACTTGCAAAAGACTCAAACTGGACTACTTTCTTACACCACACACATAAGTCAACTCAAAATGGAATAAAGACTCGAATTTAAGACCTGAAGCCATAAAACTCTAAGAAAACATAGGCAGTATGTATGCTCTTTGACATTGCTCTTTGACATTATCAAAGTTTTCTGGATCTGTCTCCTCAAGCAAGGACAACAAAAGTAAAACCAAAAAACAAACAAACAATAAGCCACAAATGTGCTTGTATCAATCTAAAATGCTTTTGCACAGCAAAAGAAACTAACAACAAAATGAAAAGGCAGCCTACTGAATGGGAGAAGATATTTCAAAAGTTATATGTGATAAGGGCTTAATATCCAAAATATACAAAAATTGTGTGCATTGGTGGTATAGTGGTGAGCATAGCTGCCTTCCAAAATATACAAATAACTCACACAATCCAACAGAAAAAAAAAATGCCCAGCAGACTTGAATAGACACTTTTCCACAGAAGACACATGAATGGCCAGAAGATACAAGAAAAGATGCTCACATCACTGATGGTCAAGGAAATGCAAAACAAAGCCACAATGAGATATCACCTCACACCTGTCAGAATGGCTGTTATTAAAAGACAAAAAAATGACGTCTTGATAAGGATTTGGAGGAGAGGGATCCTTCATGCACTGTTGGGGAGAATTTAAATTCATGCAGCCATTATGAAAACATTATGGGAGTTCTCGAAAAAATAAAAATAGAACTATCATATGATTCAGCAATTCCACTTCTGAATATTTACCTGAATAAAACAAAATACTAATTTGAGAACATATATGCACCCCTATGTTCATAATGGAATATTACTCGGCCATAAAAAGAATGTAATCCTTCCATTTGTGTCCACACGGGTGGACCTAGAGGGTATCATGCTAAGTGAAGTAGAGTCTCAGGTACAGGGAAGAAACTGGTGGTTGCTAGGGGAAGGGATGAATAAAATAGGTGAGGGAGATTAAAAGCTATAACTTCCAGTTAAAAAGGAATGTCACAGGGTTATAATATACAATGTAGGGGATATAGTCAATAATATCATGATATCTGTGAACTGTGACAGATGATTATCAGATCATTGTGATTATTTTGTAATGTATAAAAATACTGAATCACTGTTATTCAACTGAAAGTAATGTAATAATGTAAGTCAATTGTACTTCAGTAACTTAAATAAAAACTTTTTATTACTGAAGTAAAAATATTGTCTTGCAATATTCAAAATTGACATTGAAACAAGTCAGGATGAAATGGCCTGTAGAAGCATTGTCCTATTTACTTTCTCATAAAAGTTTTTCCTTTGCCCACTTATAGCCAAAGCATACATAAATTTATTATCTTGGTTTTACATGAGATAGCTTCACACAAATTGAGATGTAGGGGATAATTTTAGACATATGATTTTGGGTAAATATATATCCCTATTTTACCTGTTGGGAATTATTGTTAATGGAGGCAAGAATCAAGCATAATTAGAAAATGCTATTTTTGTATAACTATCTAGATAATAGTATTGATAATTCATAAGATGATCCAATATTTTTGTCTATTGGTGGATATCCATATGGATAGCTGATATTTGAAATTCCAAAGAAGGTATCTATGTACAAAATTAAATAATGAGAAGAAATTATATATATATATATAGTAACAACACGGCCCCTAAAGAACAGTTTTCCAAAATGAAGCAATGAATAAGATCAAGAAAAATTGAGTTTTCAAGCCACTAAAACAGATGTTATAAATTACATTCATTTTATGTTGTAATATATGTTAGGAAATGTTTGATTTAAAGTGGCAAAAAACCTGATTCAAATCAGATTCATTAATAATCAAGATGAAAAAATAAAAAATAATAATAATCAAGATGAGTAAAGTTATACAACTAGGGTGGGTGTTAACTCTTGTTCTGTTTCCTTGAAGTCTTTTGTATGTCATACACAGCCACATTTCATCAAGTTTTCATATTTACCAACTACCAAATGACATTTTGAAAAAAGGGTACCTCCTTTTTTTGAATTGCTCTTAAATAAGAATAAACTTGTTTCCCAAAACCTCTCAGCAAGCTTTGCCCTGCATATCACTGAACTCAAATGAATCAGAAGTAAGCGTAACATTTTTATTACTCTTTGTTATTCTACTATTGTATAATTTTTAGTGAATGGATAAAGAGTACTGTCTTCTGAAGTAACCATGAGGTTACTGAAGCCCTTACATCATTAAAATGTTTAATTACAATAAAGAAATACAGCCATAAAGCATTAAATTCTCTAATATGTACTCTGTTTAAGAGAACACATTAGGAAGAATTAAGCTTTAGAAATATTTCCCCAAAGATGACTAAAAAATAACATGAAATGTAGAAAGCTTTAAGTATTTGGAAATTTATGCTTATGTAGTATATGTGACATTCCAATTTTTGATCATGGCAGATAAATAATGTAATAGAACATAAAATAAATATGAATTCTACACCCTCCAAAATCAGAGGCCATGGACAATCTCAAATTACTGTTAGTTTTAATAACATTAGCAAAATTGATAATCAAGAAAATACACAAATTATATCAAGATGGAGGTTTGTTTTGTTTTTTTTTTTTTGGGGGGGGGGTACACCAGGTTCAATCATCTGTTTTTATACACATATCCCCGTATTCCCTCCCTTCCTTGACTCCCCCCCCCCCAAGTCCCCCCCACTCTCCCTGCCCCAGTCCTCTAAGGCATCTTCCATCCTCGAGTTGGACTCCCTTTGTTATACAACTTCCCACTGACTATTTTACAGTTGGTAGTATATATATGTCTGTGCTACTCTCTTGCTTCGTCTCAGTTTCCCCTTCACCCCCCGCCCCCTCCCATACCTCGAGTTCTTCAGTCCATTCTCTGTATCTGCATCCTTGTTCTTGTCACTGAGTTCATCAGTACCATTTTTAGATTCCGTATATGTGAGTTAGCATACAATATTTGTCCTTCTCTTTCTGACTTACTTCACTCTTTATGACAGATTGTAGTTCTATCCAAGGATGGAGGTGTTTTAATTAAGAAATGGCAGACCGAGAATTAAGAAAAGTTCAAGTAAAAAAGTGTCTGTTTGTGCTACTTTAACTGTAGAACAGTTTGCTCCAGGTTGAGAGAAACCATTGATATGTTATTTCTGTTTCTGCTTTGCTTTTGTTTATGGGGGAAAAAAAAAAAAAAAACAGTTCTTCCTTCTGTTTCTTGTTTATTCTCATGCTACTACCACATCACAACTCATGTGATACCAAATGAGTTGGGTTTTTTCCCACCAAGAAATTCTCTGCAATACCAGCCATATGTCCTATGATTTAACTCAATTGAAACACTATCTACCTGGAGATAGCATCAGATCCCTCAGGTTAAGGATCTGTCCCATGAGAATGCTTCCCTCTTCAGATGTCAATCACAAGTAGTAAGTCTAGACTTGGCTACAAATCAGAGGTTTCCTTGACTCCCATCTTGGACTTGATTCTGTGCTAGAACAATTCACAGAATTCTGAGATGCATTTACTTGGTTTAGCAGTTTATTAAAGGATATGATGAAGGGCACAAATAAAGACATACATAAGGTGAGGTCTGGGAGTGTTCTGAGCACAGTGCAGTTGGTGGATCACTCTCCTGGTATGTGAATGTATTATGAAGATTTCATCATGTAGGTATGGTTAGTCATTAACTCCACTTCCAGTCCCTATCTTCTCTCTGGAGAATGGGACATGGGGTAAAGCTTGAAAATTTGAAGCTTCTAATAATGGCTTGGTCTTTCTGGACCAGCTTTCATCCAGGAGTCAACTTAAAGTTGCTTCATTGGAACAGAAGGTGTGCCTAGTGCTCTTATCTCTTATAAATTTACAACAGTTTTAGAAACGCTGTGTCAGGGACTGGAGTCAAAAACCAAATATTAGAACAAGAGATGCTTTTAGAGTTCTTTATCACTTTAGAAATTTACAAGGGTTTTAGAAGCCCTGTGTCAGGAACTGGGGGCAAACATATTTTTCTTTTTATTTCACAGCTTTCTTTAGTTTTGTTATTCCCTCAAACTGGCAAAAATTATGTTTGTCTAAAAGAAAGAGAGGGCTAGAGCATGTGTGAAAGAGAAGAACTAAACCTGACCAAATTAGGCATTTACAGGAAAGGGACTGTTTATGAATCCAAGATGAAAAAGAAAAGAGAGATTGTTTACCTGAGAGGGACATATTTGGAGGTGGAGGGTGGTAAAACATATACTCGCTGCTTATTTTAAATAAGGTAATATGGCTGATATTTATAGAGCCCTGAATAAGTGCCAGGATCTGTACTAAATGATTTAAAACACATTATCTCTTTTAGACCTCATGCTAGTCAGTAATTATTCCCATTTTACAGATGATCAATCTAAAGCTCAGATTAATCAATTGTTCAAAACTAACAAGCAATGAGGCCAGGATTGCAGCCAAGTTCTACCTCACTCTAAGGCCTTGCTCTTATATATCTTGTTACACTGAAAAACATTGGCCAAAAGCAATCTTATGACAAATACTTTCTTAGTAATGTCTATGAAGACTGAAGTGAATCACCTGAAACATGGCAGAATTTCTAATATTATCACCAGGAGCACCCTCAAAGTCCCAATCTTATAAAAAATTGAGTTATGATGGCAGAAAAGTGCCATAGATAGAAAAAAATTCTGAACAATATCTTGTCTTTGGGAAGAATTCTTCCCTGGGAAAGTAATGTGTCATCCACAAGATAGAAAGCTAAATAATCTACCATGCAAAGCCCTCTTGGATCTCCAGAAAGAAGTCTCCTGAAATAATATTTCTCCTACCTGTATACTCAACATCCATGTATAGGCTAATATATCCCTACTTTTCTAAGACTGTGCCTGGAGGACTTAGCTGAATCCCACATTGTCCTGTCTAGTTGGCTCAGGCTGCCATAACAAAATACCATAGACTAAATGGCTTAAACAACATAACTTTATTTCTCATAGTTAAGGAGACTGGAAAGTCCAAGATCAAGACACCAGAAAGTCAAGTTTCACTCTGAGCCTTGTAGGTCATCACATTATCCATGTGTGCTCATGGGACCTCTCCTTTGTACATGCAGAGAGATAAATCTCTTTTCTTCTTAGAAAGCCACTAATCCTATTAGATTAGGGTCCAACCATTATGACCGCATTTAAACTTAACCCCTAATGGCCCTATCTACAAATATAATCACATTGGGGGTTAGGGTTTCACCACATAAATGAGAGGGGACATACAATTCAGTCCATAGTAGTCCCCAAATTTATTTATACAGTAACACTGATTTCTATTAATATGGTTGTGTGAGAAGCAGAAGTGCCAAGTTGATAAGACCTTTTAAAGGAATCTTATACTTATAAAGGAATATAAAACTGGTATTGTTAATTAAAATAAAAGTTTATATTTTGTAATAAAAGGCATTTCTAAGTGACATCATTTCTTGAACATGGATGTCTAAAGGCCACATTTGATTATTACAAGTGACAAGATCAAAGGAGGGAAGAGAGAAAAAGTAGCTGGGGCCATTTTCTTCCTTAAGACATAGAGAAATTCTAGCATAGTGCAAGTGGTAAAAAATGAAGAAAAACAAGGAAGAAATCTCAACTCAATGTGAAACAAAAAAAATGTGTCAGGGGAATGTATAGCGGATAATTGACAAGAATAATTATTGGCTTCTTCTAGAGGGAAAGCTGAAGAATGAGGCTGGCCCATAGGACAAATGACATCATAACAGTAGATTTCCCTTTTGTGCTGTATAATAACACAATTCAGAAGTTACTGTGCTAGAGGATCAGACCATTATGGTAATCAGGTCAAGTCAACTGGCAGAGTGACTATTTACCTTACTAAGGAAGGACTCCTCTCCTGCATGGTAGCAATAGCACCAAGAAAGAGTTTGGACATAGCCACACAACATACATAAAGTAAAGCCCAGGTTGAAGTAAAGAGGCTTGTATTGGTTTCTTATTGTAGCTATAACAAACTGTGTCCAACTTAATGACTTAAAACAACCCAAATTATCATTTTACAGTTCTGTAGATTTAAAGTCTGAAATAAATCTCATTGTGCTAAAACCAAGGTATTACCAAAGCTATATCCTTTTTTGGAGGCTTCAGGGGAGAATATGTTTCCTTGACATTCTGGGCTTCTAGAAGCTCCCATGTTTCTTACTTCCTGCCCCACTTTCTCTATCTTCAAAGTCAGTAGTAGGCCTACCAGGATAATCCAGGAAAATCTCCTTATTTTAAGGTCAGCAGGTTAACATCCTTAATTCCATCTGCAAACTGAATTACACTTTGCTAGGTAACCTAACATATTCACTGGTTGCAGGAATTAGCATGTGAACATCATTGGGGGCCATTACTCTACCTACCACTTGAGTTAAATTCAAATAGAAAATTTACAAAAATGTAAACACTCATATTTTACCTGTCTCAGCCACAAGCCCATACCCACTCCTCAGAATACATAATGAAAAATAAATATGATAAATCCCTGCTTATGACTGAACAAAAGAAATTCAGCTACATTCAGGTGAAAATGAAGGAAATCCAAGAAAATTACCCACATTATATTGTATAAAAATTAAAACTAGACCAATGAAAAACAGACAAAAAATCAACATGAAGACTAGAAGAATTCAAAAAATGAAAGGCATAATTAATACACTGCTTAAAAAGATACAGAAGAATTGAAGGGGGAGGGGAATTTTAATACAGAAAACAAAAGTACATTTTAAACAGAATCTATTTTTGCCATTGTTCTCAATAAAATTTAAAATATATTAAAAAAAAAGAATGACATGAGATAAGAAAGCAAACTGAGATGAAAGGAAGCTTTAAAAATTTATTAGTTTATTTTATTGAAGTATAGTTGACATAAAATATTATGTTGTTTTCAGATGTACAACATTGATTCAACATTTAAACACATTATGAATGATTACTATGACAAGTCTGGTAAACATCTGTCACCAGTTAAAATTATTAAAAAATTATTGACTATATTCCATATGCTGGATATTACCTTCTCATGTCTTAATTATTTTACAACTGGAATGTGTACCTCTTAATCTCTTACACTTATTTTACCTAATCACCAGTTTGTTTTCTGTATCTATGTTTGTTTTTGTTTTGTTTTGTTTCTGCATTTTAGATTTCACATGTAAGTGATACCTTATGGTATTCATCTTTATCTGATTTGTTTTACTTAGCATAATGCTATCTAGATCCATCAGTGTTGTCATAAATGGACAGATTTCACTCTTTTTTATGGTTATAGTTGAATTTTATTATGTGCATGGGTGAGTCAAAAATTATCCATACTTTGACTGAATATTTATTTTAATTAACATTTAGAAAAGAAAAATACGTCATTTTTCAACATAATCTCTTTGCATTTCAATACATTTGTCCATCTGTCAACAAGCTTTTGTATTCCCTAATTAAAAATTGTTGTAGGCTGCTCTGTGAGCCACAAATGCACCACTGTCTGCACTTCTTCATCAGAAGTGAATATTCATCCTTGTAGGGCTGCTTTTAGGGGATGAAACAGGTGAAAGTCTAATGCAGCAAGATCAGGACCATATGGGAGTATGCTTTCATACCTCAAAATGAATTTTTTGCATAGTGTTGACAGTGTGGGCAGAAGTGTGCAGATATGCACAGCCTCAGACCACAAAAAAAATAAAGAAAAATCAATGCATGCTGCTCTTCTTTCATGCAAATCACAAGTGGGGCATCCATTTTAGCTCACACCACAATTACAAATGAATTGATGTAACATGTTCACACCTGCACAACAGTGACTGGGGAAAGAATAGCCTTGAATGGAAAATACTGATAAGACATTGTGGGCAACAGAAGTTTTAATATAAGCAGAGTATGGATAATTTCTGACTCACCCTCATATACATATGTCTATGGACACAGGTCGTTTCCATATCTTGGTTGTTGTAAATAATGGAGTGTGCATATATATTTTCAAATTACTGTTTGGTTTTTTTTTCTTTTAAAAAGAGATTTATTGAGATATAATTCACATACAATAAACTGCATATAAAGTATAAAATTTGATATTTTTCTTATTTTCATCTGTTTTATACATATAAATATGTATATGGCAATCCCAATTTTTTTTCAATCTTTATTTTTTAAGCTCTTTATTGGAATATAATTGCTTCACCCTTTTTGCCAGTTTTTGAGGTACACCAAAGTGAACCAGCTGTATTTATACATATATCCCAATATCCCCTCCCTCCCGCGACTCCCTTCCACCCTCCCTATCCTGGCCTTCTAAGTCATCATCCATCATTGAGCTGATCTCCCTATGTTATGCAGCAACTTCCCACTACCCATCTATTTTACATTTGGTAGTGTATATATGTCAAGGCTACTCTCTCACTTCATCCCAGCTTCCCCTTCACCCCACCCAACCCCATGTCCTCAAGTCGGTTCTCTACAACTGCATCTTTATTTTTGCCCTGTCACTGTGTTCATTAATACCATTTTATTTTTTTTTTTAGATTCAATACATATGAGTTAGCATACAATATTTTTTTTCTCTTTCAGGCTTACTTTGCTCTGTATGATAGTCTCTAGGTCTATTCACCTCATTACAAATAATCCAATTTCATTCCTTTGTTGGCTAATATTTCATTGTATATATGTGCCACATCTTCTTTATCCATTCATCTGTTGATGGACAGCTAGGATGCTTCCATGTCCTGGCTATTGTAAATAGTGCTACAATGAACATTTGGGTACATGTTTATTTTTGGATTATGGTTTTCTCTGGGTATATGCCCAGGAGTGGGATTACTGGATCATACGGCAGTTCCATTTTTAGTTTTTTAAGGAACATCCAAATTGTCTTCCATAGTGGTTGCACCAACTTACATCCCCATCAACAGTTCATGAGGGTTCCTTTTTCTCCATACTGTCTCCAATATTTATTGTTTCTAGATTTTTTGATGATGGCCATTCTGACCAGTGAGAGGTGATACCTCATTGAGGCTTTGACTTTCATTTCTCTGATGATTAGAGATATAGAGCATCTTTTCATGTGTTCATTAGCCATTTGCATGTCTTCTTTGGGGAAATGTCTATTTAGGTCTTCCACCCATTTGTGGATTGGGTTATTTGCTTCTTTGGTATTAAGCTTCATGAGCTGCTTGTATATTTTGGAGATTAGTCCTTTCTCAGTTGCTTCATTGCCAAATATTTTCTCCCTTCTGAGTGTTGCCTTCTAGTCTTATTTATGGTTTTTTGCACTGTGCAAAAGCTTTTGTTTCATTAGGTCCCATTTGTTTATTTTTTATTTTATTTCCATTATTCTAGGAGGTGAGTCACAAAGGATCTTGCTTTGATATATGTCATAGAGTGTTATGCCTATGTTTTCCTCAAAGAGTTTTATATTGTCTGTCCTTACATTTAGGTCTTTAATCCATTTTGAGTTTATTTTTGTGTATGGTGTTAGGAAGTGTTCTAATTTCGTCCTTTTAAGTGTAGCTGTCCAATTTTCCCAGCACCACTTATTGAAGACACTATCTTTTTTCCATTGTATATTCTTGCCTCCCTTATCAAGGAAGAGGTTTGCATGGATTTACCTCTTGGCTCTCTATTCTGCTCCATTGATCTATATTTCTATTTTTATACCAGTACCATACTGTCTTGATCACCATAGACTTGTAGCATAGTTTGAAGTCAGGAAGCCTAATTCCACCAACTCCATCTTTCCTTTTCAAAATTACTTTGGCTATTCGGGGTCTTTTGCATTTCCATACAAATTGTAAGATTTCTTTTTCTAGTTCTGTGAACAATGCCATTGGTAATTTGATAGGGATTGCATTGAATCTGTAAATTGCTTGCATAGGATAGTCATTTTCACAATGTTGATTCTTCCAACCCAAGAACATGGTATGTCTCTCCATCTGTTTGTATCATCTTTGATTTCTTTCATCAGGGTCTTATAGTTTTCTGCAAACAGGTCTTTTGCATCCTTAGGCATGTTTATTTCTAGGTATTTTATTCTTTTTATTGCAATGGTAAATGGGAGAGTTTCCTTAATTTCTCTTTCTGCTCTTTTGTTGTTAGTGTATAGGAATGCAAGAGATTCTGTGCATTAATTTTGTATCCTGCTACTTTACTAAATTCATTGATTAGTGCTAGCAGTTTTCTGATAGAATCTTTAGGATTTTCTATGTATAATTGTCATCTGCAAAGAGTGACAATTTTACTTCTTTTTCAAATTGGATTTATTTTATTTGTTTTTCTTCTCTGATTGCTGTGGCTAAAATTTCTGAAAGTATGTTAAATAATAATGGGAGAGCGGACACCCTTGTCTTGTTCCTGTTCTTAGAGGGAATGCTTTCAGTTTTTCACCATTTAGAATGATTTTGGCTATTGGTTTCTCATAGGTGGCTTTTATTATATTGAGGTAATTTCCTTCTGTGCCCACTTTCTGGAGAGTTTTATTTATCATAAATGGATGCTGAATTCTGTCAAAAGTTTTTCTGCTTCTATTGAGATCATCATATGTTTTTTTTCCCTTCAATTTGTTATGATGTATCACAGTGATTGATTTACATATATTGAAGAATCCTTGAATTCCAGGGATACACGCTACTTGATCATGGTGTATGATCTTTTCAATGTGCTCTTGGCTTCTGTTTACTAGTATTTTGTTGAGGATTTTTGCTTCAATATTCATCAATGATATTGGCCTGTCATTTTCTTTTCTTTTCTTTTCTTTTCTTTTCTTTTTTTGTGACATCTTTGTCTGGTTTTGGTGTCAGGGTGATGGTGACCTCATAGAATGAGTTTGGTTATGTTCCTCTTTCTGCTATATTTTGGAAGAATTTGAGAAGGATAGGTATTAGCTCTTCTCTAAATGCTTGATAGAATTCACCTATGAAGCCATCTGGCCCTGGGCTTTTGTTTGTTGAGATACTTTTAATCACAGTCTCAATGTCAGTGCTTGTGATTGGTCTGTTCATATTTTCTATTTCTTCCCAGTTCAGTCTTAGAAGATTGTAATTTTCTAAGAATTTATCCATTGCTTCTAGGTTATCCAATTTATTGGCCTGTAGTTTCTTGTAGCAGTATGTCATGAACTCTTGTATTTCTGCAGAGTCAGTTGTTACTTCTCCTTTTTCATTTCTAATTCTGTTGATTTGTGTCCTCTCCCCTTTTTTCCGAATGAGTGTGGCTAATGGGGTATCAATTTCATCTTCCCAAAGAATGAGCTTTTAGTTTTATTGATTTTTTGCTATTGTTTCCTTCATTTGTTTTTTGTTTATTTCTGATCTGATCTTTATGAATTCTTTCTTTTTGCTAACTTTGGTGTTCTTTTGTTGTTGTTGTTGTTCTACTCTGTTTCAGGTGTAAGGTTAGGTTGTTTTTTCAAGATTTTTCTTGTTTCTTGATGTAGGATTGTTTTGCTATAAAATTCCCTCTTAGAACTGCTTTTGCTGCATCTATTAGGTTTTGGGTCATTTTGTTTTCATTGTTATCATTTTCTAGATATTTTTTAATTTCCTCTTTGATTTCTTGGTTATTTAATAGTATATTGTTTAGCCTCCATGTGTTTGTATTTTTTACAGATTTTTCTTGTAATTAATATCTAGTGTTATGACATTGTGGTTGGAAAAGTTGCTTGATACAATTGCAACTTTCTTGAACTTACCAAGGCTTGATTTGTGACCTAAGATGTAATCTATGCTGGAGTATGTTCTGTCTGCACTTGGGAAGAAAGTGTATTCTGTAGTTTTTGGATGGAATGTCAATAATATCAATTAAGTCAAGATGGTCTAAAGTGTCACTTAAAGCTTGTGTTTCCTTATTTATTTTCTGTTTGAATGATCTGTCCATTAGTGTAAGTAGAGTGTTAAAGTCTCTTACTATTATTGTGTTACTGTTGATTTCCCCTTTTATGGCTGTTAGCATTTGCCTTATGTATTGAGGTGGTGCTATGTTCGGTGCATAGATATTTACAATTGTGATATGTTCTTCTTGGATGGATCCCTTGATCATTATGTAGTATTCTTCCTTGTCTTTTGTAATAGTCTTTACTTCAAAGTCTAATTTGTCTGATATGAGTATTTCTACTCCAGCTTTCTTTTGACTTCCATTTGCATGGAATATCTTTTTCCACCCCCTTACTTTCAGTCTGTATGTGTCCCTAGGTCTGAAGTGGGTTTCTTGTAGACAGTATATATAAGGGTCTTGTTTTTGTATCCATTTAGCCAGTATGTGTCTTTTGGCTGGGGCATTTAATCCATTTACATTTTAGGTAATTATTGACAGGTATGTTGCTATTACCATTTTCTTAATTGTTTTGGGGTTGTTTTTGTTGGTGTTTTCCTTCTCTTGCATTTCCTCCTTGGAGAAGTTCCTTTAGCAATTGTTGTAAGGCTGGTTTGGTAGTGCTGAGTTTTCTTAACTTTTGCTTGTCTGTAAAGCTTTTGATTTCTCCATTGAATCTGAATAAGATTCCTGCTGGGTAGAGTATTCTTGGCTATAGGTTTTTTCTTTTTCAAGACTTTCAGTATATCCTGCCTCTCCCTTCTGGCCTGTAGAGTTTCTGCAGAAAGGCCAGCTCTTATCCGTATGGGTTTTTCCTTATATATTATATATTGCTTTTCTTTTGCTGCTTTTTATATTTTGTCTTTGTGTTTAATTGTTGTTAGTTTGATTAATGTGTGTCTCAGTGTGTTTCTCCTTGTGTTTATTCTGTATGGGACTCTTTGTTCTTCTTGGACTTGATTAACTATTTCCTTTCCCATATTGGGGAAGTTTTTGACTATAATCTCTTCAAATATTTTCTTAGACTCTTTCTTTTTTTCTTCTCCTGGGATGCCTATGATTTGAATGTTCTGTGTGCTTAATGTTGTCCCTGGGGTCTCCGAGACCGTCTTCCATTATTTATGGTTTAGCTTGAGTGATTTCCTCTGGAAACTATCTTTCAATTTGCTGATCCATTCCTCTCTTGCATCTAATCTACTGTTGACTCATTCTAGTGTATTTTTTTTTTATTTCAGTTTCTGTGTTCTTCATCTCCTTGGGTTCTTCTTTGTATTTTCTAATTCGTTGTTTAAATTTTCCCTGTCTTCATCCATTCTATTCCTGAGTTTGTTGAACATATTTATGATTATTACCTTAAGCTTTTTATCAGGCAGAATTCTTATCTCCACTTCACTTAGTTCTTCTCCTTTGGTTTCATAGGTTTCCTTTGTTTGAAACATATTTCCTTTTCTCCTCATTTTGCCTAATTCTCAGTGTTCATTTCTATGTCAGTTGGGTTTACTTCCTGACCTTGGAGTAGTGGTCATATGCCAGAAACTTTTATGGGGCCAGTAGCACACATCCTTATCAAATAAATTTTCTGCAAATATCTTCTCTCATTCAATAGGTTGCCTATCCATTGTGTTGATGATTTTTTTCCTCTGCAAAGCTTTTTAGCTAATGTAGTCTCATTTGTGTGTTTTTGCTTTTGTTTCCCTCTCCTGAGGAGAGAGATTCAATAAAATATTACTAAGACCAAAGTCAAAGAGTTGATTGCCTATCTTTTCTTCTGGGAGATTTGTTTCCAGGTCTTTAATACATTTTGAGTTTATTTTTGTATATGGTGTGAGAAAGTAGTCTAGTTTGGTTCTTTTGCATGTGGCTGAGGAGTTTTTCCTACACTGTTTATTGAAGAGGCTGACTTTCCCATCTTGTGTATTCTTGTCTCCTTTGTCACAGATTAATTGATCATATAAGTGTGGTATTACTTCAGGGCTCTCTATTTTGTCCCATTTATCTATGTGTCTGTCTTTATGCCAGTATCATACAGTTTTATTTCTATAGCTTTGCAGTATAATTTAAAATCAGGAAGCATGGTACCTTCAGCCTTGTTCATCTTGCTCAATATTGTTTTAATGTGTAAGCCATAAAATATAATGAGGACAGCTTAGGAGACCTCTGAAACTTCAAGCATACTAACTTTCACATTATAGAGGTTCCAGAGAAGAAGAGACAAAAAAAGGGCCAAAGAATATATATGAAGACATAGTAGCTGAAAAATTCCCTAACCTGGGAAAGGAAATAGACATCCAGGTCCAGGAAGCAGAGATAGTTCCAAACAAGATCAATCCAAAGAGATTCACACCAAGTCATATTGTAATTAATATTTTAAAAAATACATAAAGAGACAATATTAAAAGAAGCAAGGGAAAAGTAGGTACTTTTGTATAAAGGACTGTCTATAAGACTATGAGCTGAATTTTTAGCAGAAAATCTGAAGGACAGATGAAGCAGTCTGATATGTAAAGTGATGAAACAAAAAAAACTACATCCAAAAATACTTGTAAATGCTATGTTTCAGATTTTATGGATAGATAAGGAATTCTACAGATAAGAAAAGGCTAAGAGATCAGCACCACTAACCTGGCTTTACAGGAAATGCTAAAGGAACTTCTCAAATTGGGAAAAAATACTACAAGTGGAAATCTATAAATTATGAAAGGAAAAATCTCATTGGCAGAGAAAAATATACATAAAAGTAATAGAACAACCTTTTATAAAACTAGTAGTAAAATTAAAACCAAAAAGTAGAAAAATATTTATACCCACAATAACTCAGTGAGAAATTCACAAAAGAAAAAGATATGAAGTATGATGTCAAAAACATTAAACATGGGAAGTGAGCATTAAAAATGCAGGGTTCTTAAAATGGTTTTGAACTTAAGAGATCATCAACTTAAATAAATTACATATGTGTAGATTTCTCTATATAAACCTCATGGTAACTACAAACCAAAAACCTACTCTAAACATATAAGGGTGAGTCCAAATTATCTGCACTCTAGTTATGTAAAAACTTCTGCTGGCCGCACTGTCTTATCAACATTTTCCTTTCAAGGCTACTGTCTCCCCAGTCACTGCTGTGCAGGTGTGAAGGTGTTACATCAGTTCATTTGTAACTGTGGTGTGAACAAAAATTGATGCCCCACTTGTGATGTGCATGAAAGAAAACCAGCATGCAGTGATTCATTTTTTGTGGTCTGAGGGTGTACCTGGTACTGTTATTTACTGAAGACTTTTGGTGCAGTATGGAGAAAGTGTTTTGTCATGAAGTGTCTATGAATGGATAGAGAAGTTCAAGGGAGGTTGCACAAGTGTTAGCCATCAAGAAGGAACAAGACACCTATCCACATCCATGGCTGATGACAACATTGAGCATACATGTGAAATGATTCTGCCCAATAGATCAGTGACAGTGGATTATATGGCAAATCCTTTGCAAATCAGCCATGGTTCAAAGGTTCCACAATTAACAGTACTCATTACAGTGAGATTCTTATTGAGGAGTTGAAGCCTAAACTTCAGATTAAATGCAGAGGACTGCTATCCAAGGGCACTGTGGTTTCCATAACAATGCATGTCCACACACTTCTGCCCACACTATAGACACTGTGCAAAAACTTCACTTGGAGGTGTTAAAGCATCCTTCCTATAGTCCTGATCTTGCTCCATTGGACTTTTACTTGTTTGGTCCTATGAATGCAGCCCTATGAGGAGGAGGATTCACTTCTGTTGAAGAAGTGAAGAGAGAAGTACATTCTTGGCTTGCAGCTCAGCCTAAAACATTTTTAATGAGGTAATACAAAAGCTTGTTGACAAATGGACAGTGTATTGCACAGCTGCCGAGACCAGCTCAGCAACTCGAGGTGAGTGACGGGTGCTGCAAGCTTAAAGAAAACACAGACACAGATTTAAGAGAAAGATGGGACCGGGGGACTCAAGACCTCTAGGATCAAGAGCATTGCTGATTGATCCCATGTTGCTTTTATTGAGTTCTTGGCATAGCCTAAGGGTCTAACACTCCCAGTTTAGTCCCACAAACAAGGTTATCTTTGAAATAAACAAGCAAAGGCCTCACATGACTGGGGTAATGATCTTTGTTTGCCTCCTGGGTCCGATTTGAGCAGGGTGTGGATCTGAGCTGGGCATGGATTTGAGCTGGGCGTGGAGAGTAAAGCAGCTCTGGGGGCAGGAGACCTCTCTCAGAAGGACTAAGGGTCTGTGCCCCACCCCTGTTGGCCCCTCTGCGACTGTGCCTGCCTTAGGTTGTTCCTCCCCTGAGGAATCTTATCCATCTCTGGCTAACCAGCCATCCTCCAGGGCCAAACAGGGTGATAGGAGATGTGCAAGTGAGAAAGGGGCTGCACCCCCAGAGAGGGTCAATATTCTGTTTCCACGGTAGCCTATGCCCCCATGGTCTCCACGCCCAGCACCCTTAGTTCCTCCACTGCTCAAGCAGGACATTCTGCATCCGGTCACTCAGCCCACATACTTTAATTACTTTTAGTAACATTTACAAGGTTTCAGAAAGACTTCTGAATGTCTTCCCACACAAAGCAAGGCGATTATGTTGAAAGATGATGTATTTGTCTTTTCTAAAAGTTAATTAAAATAAATTCTACAGCCAGAGTGTGGATAAGTTTTGACTCACCCTCACACAAAAAGAAAGAGTAAGATTTCAAACATAACTCTAAATATACCCATTAAATCACAAGAATATAGGAAAAACGAGAAAAGGACAAAAGAGAGTTACAAAACAAACCCCAACAAATTACTAAAATGTCAAAACCTACAAATCTATCAATACTTAAATGTAAATAGACTAAACACTCCATTAAAGGAGATAGTGTGGCTGAATGGACACAAAAGTAAGACCCCATATATATGCTGCTTACAAGAAAGACACTTTAAATCAAAAGACACACACATATTGAAGTAGTGGGGATGGAAAACAATGTCCATGCAAATTAAAATGAAAAGAGTGTTGAAGTAGCATATTCATATCAGACAAAAGAGACTTATAGAAGATTGTAACAAGATACAAAAAGGGACATTATATAATGATAAAGGGCTTAATTCAACAAGAAATTATAACAATTGTAAACATATATGAACCCAACATAGAAGCACTGAAATACATAAAGCAAACACTAACAGACACAAAGGGAAAAACTGACAGTAACATAATAATAGTAAGGGACTTTAAACACAGGTTTATATCAATGAACAGTCCTTCCAGACAGATAATTCGTAAGGTAACACTGGTCTTAAAAACACATTAGACTAGAGGGAATTAATAGATACATATATAAATCATGCTATCCAAAAGCATCATAATATATATTCTTTTTAAGTGCACATGGACTTTTTTTCCAGGATAAATGATAAATGATGTTCTAGGCCACAAAACATGTCTTAGTAAATTTAAGAACATTGAAATTATGTCAAGAATCTTTCCAATATTAACATTATGCATCTAAAAAGCAATAATAAGAAAACTACAAAAGAAACAAAAACATGTTAAGGCTAAACAATATGCTACTAAGAAACCAATAAGTCATTGAAGAAATCAAAGAGGAAATCAGAAAATACTGGGAGACAAACAAAACGTGAAACACAAAAGTTTAAAACTATAAGATGCAACAAAACCAGCCTTAAAATGGGAAGATTATAGTGATACAAGCCTAGCTCAGGAAACAAAGGAAAAAATCTAAAATAAATCTTACACCAAAGGAAACTTAGAAAAGGAGAAAAAGTCAAAACTCAAAGTTAATAGAAAAAAGATATAATAAGATCAGAGTGGAAACAAATAAAATAGAGATTAAGGGAAAAAAAGAAAACCCAGAAAACATCAATAAAGCTAAAAGCTAGTTCCTTGAAAAATAAACAAAATTTATAAGCCTTTAGCCACATTCATCCAGAAAAAGAGAGAGAGCTGGAAATCAGATTAGTGGAAATCACTGCTGCTGAACATAAAATTAAAAAAGAATGAAGAGAAATGAGGACTGTTTAAGAGGCATGTGAGAAAACATCAAAATCACTAATATTCACATTATAAGTGTCCTAGAAAGAGAAGAGAGAGAGATAAAAGGTCTCAGAACATAGCTGAAAACATAATAGCTGAAAACTTCACTAACTTTGGAAAGGAAAGAGTCATCTAAGTTTAGGAAGTGAAGAGAGTCCCATCCAGGATGAACCCAAAAAAGAAACACACATTGTAATTAAGATGACAAAAATAAAGATAGAGACTATTAAAAGCAACAAGAGAAAAGCAACAAATAACATACAAGTGTACTGCCATAAAGCTATCAGCAGATTTTTTAGCATAAACTCTACAGACCAGAAGAGAATGACACAATATATTTAAAGTCATAAACGGAAAATGCTACAGCCAAGAATATTCTACTCACCAAGGCTCTCATTCAGATCTGCTAGAGAGATCAAAAGATTTAACAGAAAAGCAAAAGCTAAAAGAGTTCAATACCATCAAACCAGCTTTACAACAAATGCTAAAGGAACTTCTCTAAGTGAAAAAGAAAAGGCCACAGCTAGAAACAAGAAAATTGTGAAATAAAAACTCTCACAGGTAAAGGCAAAAATACAATAAATGTAGGAAATAATCCCACAGAAAGCTAGTAGGGAGGTTAAAAGACAAAAGTGGTCATTTCATTTATAATCACAATAAACAATTAGATATAAAATATGGTATCAAAAGAGTAATTATATGGAGAGGAGAGTATAAATGCAGGGTTTTTAAAATGTGTTTGAAATTAAGAGATTAGCAACTTAAACTATCATTATATGTGAGTGTATACACACACATACACACACACACACACACACATATATATATGTACTGCTATACAAAAACCTCATGGTAACAGCAAACCAAAAATCTATAATAAAACATACACACAAAAAAGAAAGGAATCCAAATGTAACACTAAAGATAGTCATCAAACCACAAGAGAAGAGAACAAAAGAAGAGAAAAGGAAACAAGAAGACCTATGAAAACAAACCCAAAACAATTAGAAAAATAGCTATAAGAACATACATAGTGATAATTGCCTTAAATGTAAATGGACTAAATGCTTCGAAAAAAAAAAAAGACACAGAGTGGCTGAATGGATACGAAAACAAGACCTGTATATATGCTGTCTACAAGAGACTCACCTCAGATCTAGAGACACATGCAGACTGAAAGTGAGGGGATGGAAAAAGTTATTCCATAAAACTGCAAATCAAAAGAAAGCTGAAAAAGCAACACTTAGATAAAATAAACTTTTAAATAAAGTCTGTTAAAATAGATGAAGAAGTACACTATATAATGCTCAAGGGATCAATCCAAAAAAATTATAGATATATAGTTATATATACAATGAACTAATAAGGCAAATATTAACAAACATAAAAGGAGAAACCAATAGTACCAAATAATAGTAGGGGACTTTAACACCCCAACTACATCAATGGACAGATTATCCAGAATAAAAATCAATAAGGAAATATTGTCCTTAAATGATGCATTAGACAAAAAGGCTTAATAGATACATATAGAACATTCCATCCCAAAGCAATAGAATGCACATTCTTTTCACATGCCATGGAATATTCTCCAGAATAGATCACATAGTAGGCCACAAAAACCTTGTTAAATTTAAGAAAATTGAAACCATATCACACATTTTTTCCTAGCACAATGCTATGAGACTAGAAGTCAACTACAAGAAAAATACTGCAAAAAACACAACGTGGAGGCAAAGTAGTGTACTACTAAGCAACCAATGAAACCTTGAATAAATCAGACTAAATAAATAAATACCTAGAGGCAAATGAAAACAAAAACATTACAATCCAAAACCTATGGGATGCAACAAAATCAGTTCTAAGAGGCACATTTATATAGCGATATAAGCTTACCTCATGAAACAAGAAAATTCTCAAATAAACTACCTAACCTTACCCCCAGAGGAAATAGAAAAAGAAGAACAAACAAAACCCAATGTTAGTAGAAGGAAGGAAATCATAGAGATCAGAGGAGAAATAAATGAAATAGAGACTAAAATAGCAATAGAATAGATCAATGAAAATAAAAGGCTATTCTTTTAAGTGATACACAAAATTGATAAACCTTCAGCCAGACTTATCAAATAAGAGGGAGCAGGCCCAAATCAGTAAAATAAGAAATGAAAAAGAACTTAAAACTGACACCACAAAAATACAAATAATCATGAGACTACTATAAATAACTAGATGCCAATAAAATGGGCAACCTAGATGAAATGCACAAATTCATAGAAAGGTACAATCTCCTAAGACTGAAATGGGAAGAAATAGAATATATGATTGAACCAATTACCAGTAATGAAATTGAATCAGTAATTTAAAAATTCACAATGAACAAAAGTCCAGGACTTTACAGGTGAATACTACCAAACATTTAGAGAGGAGTTAAAACTTACTCTTTGCAACTATACCCAAAGAATTGCAGAAGAAGGATAACTTCTGATCTCATTCTATGAGGCCAACATCACCCTGATACCAAAATCAGACAAAGATATCAAAAAAAAAAAAAAAGTAAAAGGAAAGAAAGAAAAAGAAAAGTAAAGGCCAGTATCACTGATGAACATAGATTCAAAAATCCTTAACAGATATTAGCAAACTTAATCCAAAAATACATTAAAAGTATCATACACCATGATCAAGTAGAACTTATCTTATGGATGCAAAGGTGGTTTAATATTCACAAATCAAACAATGTGATACTCCACATTAACAAACTGAAGAATAAAAATCACACAATCATCTCAATAGATGCACAAAGATTATGTTGATAAAATTCAACATTCATTTCTGATAAAAACTCTTCAGTAAGTGGGCCTAGAGGGAACATACCTCAACATAAAAATGGCCATATATGACAAGCTCACAGCTAACATCATACTCAACAGTGAAAAGCTGAAAGCATTTCCTCTAAGGTCAGGAAAAAGACAAGGATGACCATTCTCACCACTTTTATTCAAGCTAGTTTGGAAGTGCTAGCCACAGCAATCAGAAAATAAAAAGAAATAAATCAACTTAGAAAAGAAGAAGCAAAACTATTACTGTTAGCAGATGACATACTATACATAAAAAGTCCTAAAGACATCTCCTCAAAACCATTAGAGTTTGTCAGTGAATTTGGTAATGTTGCAAGATACAAAATTATCCTACAGAAATCTCTTGTATTTGTATGTACTAAAAATGAACAATCAGAAAGAGAAATGACAAAAATAATCCCACTTACAATTGAATCAAAAATAATACCTAGAAATAAACTGAACTTAAATAAATCTAACTAAGGAGATCAAAGTATACACCATGATCATGAATTGGAAGAATAAATATTGTTAAAATGACAATACTACCTAGTCAATCTACAGCTTCAATGTATGTAATCATTATCAAAATACCCATGGTATTGTTCACAGAACTGGAAAAAATAATTCTAAAATTCGTATGAATACATGAAAGATTGCAAATAGCTACTAAAACCTTGAGAAAGAATAAAGCTGGAAGTATCACATGACTGAATTTTATAGTACAAAGCTACAGTAATCAAAACAAAATGGTAGTGCCAGAAAAACAACACATAGATCAGTGGAACAGAACAGAAAGCCCAGAAATGAACCCACACATATGTAATCTATTAGTCTATGTTAAAGGAGGGAAGAATGTACAATGAAGAAAAGACAGTGTCTTCAAGAAATGATGTTGGGAAAGCCGCATAGCTAATGCAAAAGAATAAAACTGGACTATGTTCTCACACCATATTAAAATATAAACTCAAAATGAATCAATGAATTGAATGCAAAACATGAAACTATAAAAGTTCTAGAAGAAAACTATACAAGTTCTGGAGCACAGGCAGTGTGCTCTTTGATATCAGTTTTAGCAAATATATATATAGTATTTGACTCCACAGGTAAGGACAACAAAAGCAAAAAGAAACAAGTGGTAGTATATCAAATTAAAAAACTCTTGTACAGCAAAGGAAATTGTCAACAAAATGAAAAGGCCATCTACTGAATAAAAGATACTTTCAAAAGATAGTTCTGATAATAGGTTAACATTCAAAATATACAAAATACTTATACAATTCAACTCAAAACATCAAATTGATTAAAAAATGGGCAGAGGACGTGAATATACATTTTTTTTTTCCAAAGAAGACATCCAAATGGCCAACAGATACATGTAAAGATACTCAGCATCAATAATCACCTGGGAAATGCAAATCAAAACCTCAGTGAGATATTACCTTACATTGTCAGAATGGCTACTATCAAAAGACACCTAATAATAAATATTGGCAAGGATGTGGAGAAAAGGAAACCCTTGTGCACTGTTGGTGGGGATGTAAATATGTGCAGCCACTATGAACAATAGAATATAGCTTCCCCCCAAAATTAAAATATAGCTACCACACAAACCAGAAATTTTATTCCTGGGTATTTTCCCAATGGAAACAAAGACACTAATTCAAAAAGATATGTGTACCCTTATGTCAATACAGCATTCTTTACAATAGCAAAGATATGGAAGCAACCTAGAGCCTCTTTGATAGATGAATGTGTAAAGAATATACAGTATACATATACAATGGAGTATTAGTGAACCATAAAAAAAAATGAAATCCTGTCTTTTATGACAACGTGAATGGACCTGGAGGGTATTACATTACATGAAGTAAATCAGGCAGATAAAGACAAATACTGTATGATTTCACTTATACATGGAATCTGAGTAAAGAAAAGAAATTTAACAAGACAGAAATAAATTAATAGATACAGAGAACAAACAAGTGGTTGACAGACAAAAGGAGCGTCACAAGGTGAGAGAAATTGGTGAGGAGATTAAGAGGAAAAAAAGCAACAGATTTTTTCATATTAATTTTGTATTCTACAACTTTACTGAATTTATTAGTTGTAATCAATTTTTTCTCAAGGAGTCTTATGGGTTTTCCATACACAGGATCATGTCTTCTGTAAACAGTGAGCATCTTACTGGATCCTTTCCAACTGTATGTCTTTTATTGTTTTTGTTTCTTGATTACCATGGTTAGGATTCCAATACTATGTTGAATAAAAGTGTGAGAGTGGTCACTCTTGCCCTGTCCTTGATCTTAGAGAAAATGCTTTCATCCTTTTGTAATTGAGTATAATGTTAGATGTGGGTTTGCCATATATGACCTTTATTTTGTTGAGGAATTTTTCCTTTATACCCACCCTGCTGAGAGTTTTTTACCACAAATGGATATTAAATTTTTCAAAAGTTCTTTCTGCATCAATTGATATCATCATATAAATTTTATTCTTCAGTTTGTTAATGTGGTGTATCACATTGTTTGATTTGCAGATATTGAAACATCTTTGCATCCCTGGGATAACCCCCTTTTAATCATGGTGTATGATCTTTTTAATGTATTGGTGGATTTTATATGTACATGTACACATACATGTATATAGTGCCTACAAGAAATACACTTAGACCTGAAGTCATACACATGCTGCAAGTGAAGAGATGCAAAACAATATTACAAGCAAATGAAAATGAAAAGAAAGCTAAGGTAGCAATACTTATATCGGACAACATAGATTTGTAAAACAAAGACTAACAAGACAAAGAAAAGCATTACATAAAGATACAGGGATTAATCCAACAAGAAGATATAACACTGTAACCATATATACACTAAACATAGGAGCACCTAAATACATAAGGCAAATATTCAGAGACACAAAGGGAGACATTGACAGTAACACAATAATAGTAGAGGATACTTTAACACACTACTTACATCAATGGATCCAGGCAGAAAAACAATAAAGAAACATTGGCCTTAAATGACACTTTAGACCAATTTGTCTTAATGGAGATTTACAGAACATTTGATACAAAAATAGAATACACATTCCTTTCAAGTACACATGAACTTTTCTCCAGGATAGATCAAATGTTAGGCTACTAAACAAGTCTCAAAAAATTTAAGAAAATTCTAATCTTCTCTGCATCTTTTCTGATGGCAAAAATATGAGACTAGAAATTTTTAATCTCTTTCTTGAAGGTCTTACTGTGTTTCTCCATTTTTCTCCAGAGTTCAGTGAGTATTTTATGACCATTATTTTGAACTTTTTATCTGGTAGATTATTTATCTCTGTTTCTTTCAGTTCTTTTTCTGAGGTTTTTTGTTGTTCTTTCATTTGGGACATACTCCTTTGTTTCCTCATTTTGCCTAACTCTGTTTCTATATATTAGGTAGATCAACTAGATATCCCAGTTTTGAAGGATTAGCTTTATGTAGAGATGTCCTATGGGGCTCAGTAGCACAGTCACCCTTTGTTGCAAGGTGCTCCAGGAGTGTCCCTTAAGTGGGCTGCTTGCACCCTCTTGTTGTAACTCAGCCATGAGTGCTGTGACTGTGCCAGTTTAGCTGCTGGTGTGCCTGGCAGTAAGCATGGGCCATAACTGTTTCAGGTGCTCTGGTGTATAAGACTGGCACCCAGGGCAGAAATTACTTTCACAGGATTACACTACTGGCCAAAGGTACCCACCATGTGTGGTGAGGCAGGGGACAGATTTGTAGGGGCTCCACTGTGGCTGATAGTACCTGCCAGGTGTGGGGGAAGAAGTGCTTTGGAGCAGCTCTGGTGTGATGCACAAAAGCAGTGCTAGTAGGATAGATGGGGTGAGTCAGGAATGATGCCAATCACTGTTGGGCCAGCTAAGCAGAATCTGAACAAAATCTCTCGGGCCCACCAGAACCTCTGTGCCTGGAAAAAGATCCAACATACACCTGCCTCCCTGGTGCACATTCTCAAATTAGTCAATGAACCTTCTACATGGATAATTCATATGGTTTTCAAACTGCTGCCTCTGCACTGGGACTCCAAGTGAGTATATTTTGGCCTGCACCCTTTAAGAGTGGTGTCTTACTACCTACAGCTCTCTGGATCTCCTAAACATAAGCCCCACTGGTTTTCAAAGTCACATGTTATGGGGGCTTATCTTCCTGGTGCAGGTCCACTTGGCTGTGGATACTAATGTGGGGTTTGGACCCCTCACTCCTCAGAGATTAGCTCCATGGTTGTGATATCCTTCTGAATGTGGATTGCTGCACCAAAGATGTATCTCATTCAGACCACATCTCTGCCTCTCCCATATGTTTCAATGTAGCTTTTTCATTTTACCCATAATTGTGGAAAATATTTTCTGCCAGTCCTCAGATAATTCTCAGAGAGTTTCTCTATGTATAGCTGTAGTTTTGGTGTGTCCCTGGAAAGAGGCAATCCCAGGATCTTCCTATGGCCCCAGCTTGTCCCTGTCCCTCAGAAAATCAAAAGGGATCATAATGTAATGTAAGCAGGAATCAAAAAAGTAAGATGGTTGAGATATAAAGTTATAAATAAATTAAAATGCCACCATAATATTTTTAAAAAGTACTAGCAAAGTACTGAAAAATGTTTCTGCTATTTGAAAGAAGAGTTAAATTTTTTCTCATAATGCTGATAAATAGAACAAAGTACATATTTTAGGATAGAAATGAAAACATAAACCCCTTCCCAGGAAAGACTACAAAACTTACAATTTTGCTTAAAATTTCAAAGTTCATGGATTCTCAAAACAAAATATAATGTATGGACCTCAGGTGAAGGTCTTATTATGGGACTTAAATTATTTGAAAATAAATTATTATTTATTATAAATTATTATTATTAGAAAATAAATTGTTATTAGAATACAAATATTTTCTAATATTTATTAGAAAACAAATTATTATTCATTATAAATTATTAGAAAATTAATTATTTTAAGCAGTACCTAGAGATATATATCTACATAAAACATCTGAATTTTGCCATTAACAAAGGAGTATTACAAGCATCAAGGAGAAAAAAAAAAGGAAAACAAAAACAAAAACAAGAAACCCCAAACTGCAAAGCTGCAGTGGTAACTTCAAACCAGGGAGTTCATGGAGTACTCAGACATGTCTGTATTTGTGTGTAAGGCTCTGTTTAAAATAGAGATGAGGAAGAAGTTTTCTTCCTGAGTTTAGGGGAGCATACAGACTGTCTTATTTGAGTTAATTATTTATTTGTGAGGTAACCATCTTTCCCATAAGTCAGAATTCCCCTTTATGTGTCTACTTATTAACTACCCTGAAGTCATATGAAGCAAGAATCAAGTTGTCTTTATCACTTTATTCCTCTATACTTTAAAATTATTTTCTGGTAGATTCTAACTCTGATAAGAGTGGTCAGATAGCATAGAAGGGAAGTAATACACATTTCATTAATAAAAAATTCTGGGACTGAGCAGGGTCTGATTTTAGATGAAACATCAGGTGAAGCTTAGAGCAATAGCTTATTGTTGACTTTGTCCATCTAGCAACTCTGTTTTTATTTGAAGATCTGCTTCCCTCACCCTGGTTTCATGTTCTTAGTGTAACTGTCAATTATAGTGTCTTTCTCCACCCTAGCCTCAGGCATTGAAATGGAGCCTCCACTGACCAGACACAGACCTCCAACATACTAGGAAAATGATCATATGACTAAAAGTTAATCTGAGTCTAATGCTTTTTGGTTATATTGGAGACAAACTTGTTTCCCTCTCCCAGTGCTAAAGTGAGTAATATAAACCTTCCTCAGAGACCAAACACCCTGTTGTTTGGAAAGGTAGAAATATTGCAAAAGTCCACCAAGGGATAAATGTAACAAATTCCATTGTATGTATATACCACAGTTATATTATTCAGTCATAAAACACAATAAAGTATATTAAAGTATATGCCCAGTAGTGGGATTATTGGCTCATGTGGTAATTCTATTTTTAGTTTTTCTGAGGAAAATCATAATTCAAAAAGACACGTGCACCCAAGTGTTCATTGCAGCACTATTTACACTAGCCAGGACATGGAAGCAAGCTAAATGTCCACTAACAGATGAATGGATAAAGAATATGTGGTACATATATAGAATGGAATATTACTCAACCATAAAAAGGAACAAAATTGGGTCATTTGTAGAGATGTAGATGGGCCTAGAGACTGTCATACAGAGTAAAGTAAGTCAGAAGGAGAAAAACAAGTATCGTACATTAATACTAATGTATGGAATCTAGAAAAATGGTACAAATGAACCAGTTTGCAAGGCAGAAATGAGACACAGATGTAGAGAACAAACATACGGACACCAAGTGGGGAAAGGCATGGGTTGGATGAAATGGGAGATTGGGACTAACATATATACACTAATATGTGTAAAATAGATAACTAATGAGAACCCGCTGTATAGCACAGAGAACTCCACTTTGCTGTATAGTAGAAACTAACACAACATTGTAAAACAACTATACCCCACATAAAAAACAGCAATGAAGTACTAATGCATACTACAACATAAATGAGCAATGAAAACACTATGCCAAGTGAGAGAAGCCAAAAACAAAAGCATACAAATTGTACAATTCATTTTATATGAAATACCCATAATAAGTAAATCCATAGAAACAGATAACAAATTGGTAGTTGTCAGGGATGAGGTAGAGGAAGGAATGGAGAGTAACTGCTTTATAGATAAGGGATATTATTTTGGGGTGATCAAAATGTTTTGGAACTAAATAGAAGTGGTGGTTCCACAACATTGTGAATAATAAATGCTACTGAATTATTCACTTTAAAATCATTAGTTTTAGGTTATGTGAATTATACCTCAATTAAAGGAAAAAAACCTAAATTGCAGTTGCTAACAGATCCATGCATAAAACCTGGATCATCTGGCTTCTATTACATTGTACAGCAGAGTCTTAATCTGGTAGAAAATATGATACCAGTTGATATTTTTAAGTAAGAGATTTTTTTAAGCTCTTTATTGGAATATAATGGCTTTACACTCTTGTACCAGATTTTGAGGTAAGCCAAAGTGAATCAGCTGTATTTATACATATATGCCCATATCCCCGCCCTCCCGTGACTTCCTCCTGCTCTCCTTGTCCTGGCCCTCTAAGGCATCACCCACCATTGAGTTAATCTCCCTTTGTTATACAGCAACTTCACACTAGCTATCTATTTTTTAGTTGGTTGTGTATATATGCCTATGCTACTCACTCACTTTGTCCCAGCTTTCCCTTCACCCCCTGCCCCACAACCCCGTGTCCTCCAGTCCATTTTCTGCATTTGCATCCTTATTCTTGCCTTGTCACTGGGTTCATCAATATCATTGCTTTTTTCTTTTAGATTTTGTATATATGAGTTAGTTACAGAATTTGCTTTTCTCTTTCTGGTTTACTTCACTCCGTATGACAAACTATCCAACTCATTACATATAGCTCCATTTCATTCCTTTTTATGGCTGAGTAATATTCCATTGTATATATGTGCCACATTTTCTTTATCCATTCATCTGTTGATGGGCATTTAGGTAGCTTCCATGTCCTGGCTATTGTAAATAGTGCTGCAATGAACATTATGGTACACATTTCTTTTTGGATTATGGTTTTCTCTGGGTATAAATCTGCCTAAAGAGGCAAAAGACCTGTATGAAGAAAACTATAAAACACAGATGAAAGAAAACAAAGATGATACAAACAGATGGAGAGATATACCATGTTCTTGGGTGGGAAGAATCAACATTGTGAAAATGACTATCCTACCCAAAGCAATTTACAGATTCAACACAATCCCTGTCAAATTACCAAAAGCATTGTTCACAGAACTAGAACAAGAAATCTTACAATTTGTGTGGAAATGCAAAAGACCCCGAATAGCCATAGCAATCTTGAGAAGGAAAAATGGAGTTGGTGGAACTAGGCTTCCTGACTTCAAACTATACTACAAGCCCACAGTGATCAAGACAGTATGGTACTGGCACAAAAATAGAAAGGAAGATCAAGGGAACTGAAGAGAGAACTCAGAGGTAAACCCAAGCACATATGGACACCTTATCTTTGACAAAAGAGGCAAGAATATACAATGGAAAAAAGAGAGCTTCTTCTATAAGTGGTGCTGGGGAAATTGGACAGCAACATGTAAAAGAATGAAATTAGAACACTTCTTAACACCATACACAAAAATAAACTCAAAATGGATTAAAGACCTACATGTAAGGCTAGACACTATAAAACTCTTAGAGATAAACATAGGCAGAATACTCTATGACATCCATCAGAGCATGATCCTTCTTGACCCACCTCCTAGATTAATGGAAATAAAATCAAGAATAAACAAATGGGACCTAATGAAACTTAAAAGCTTTGGCACAGCAAAAGAAACCATGAACAAAACAAGAAGAGAAGCCTCAGAATGGGAGAAAATACTTGCTAATGAAAAAATGGACAAAGGATTAATCTCCAAAATATACAAGCAGCTCATGCAGCTTAATACCTAAGAAGCAAATCACCAAATCCACAAATGGGTGGAAGACCTAAATAGACATTTCTCCAAAGAAGACCTACAGATGGCTAACAAACACATGAGAAGATGCTCAGCATCACTGATAATTAGAGAGGTGCAAATGAAAGCCACAATGAGGTATCACCTCACACTGGTCAGAATGGCCATGGTCAAAAAATCTTGAAACAACAAATGTTGGAGAGGGTGTGGAGAAAAGGAAATTCTCCTGTGCTGTTGGTGGGAATGCAAGTTGGTACAGCCACTATGGAAAACAGTTTGGAGGTCCTTAAAAAAATAAAAATAGAACTACCATATGATCCAGTAATCTCACTACTAGTAAGAGATATTTTATGATTGCTTGTTTAGATGACTTTGCTGCACTACTTACTATGTGATAACCCCTGGACACTCAGTGTCCTCATCTACAAACAAAAAAGAGCCTATATTCATCAGTTATATAGAGGAGCAAAAGATAATTCATGTTCGTTCCAAGGACATGTCTGACACTTGACAGTGTCTTTCATTTTCTGAATTGCTGCAGCACACAGTAGCCACCATAAAATTCCATGACATTTTCTAGTTATTTCATACAGATGAATTTTCTCTTCCCAGCAAAGTAGTAATATCTTAAAAGCAAAAGATTTAAATTACACTTCTTTAATCTTTTGCAACATTACCATCAGTAATAAACATGAAATAAGTAGTTAAAGATTAGTTATTTTTCTAACTTCTATCCTTAGTTTTTTTCAATGGTGAATTTTACTTCTTTGCTTTTATTCCTATCTTGTTTGGCAACTTTCCCTGACTTTCCCTCTTATTTATGGATATACTTCACATCTATTAATTCACAAAGAAAAGATATGGCAAATGAAAATGTGACAATAATACAAAGGATTTGTGTTTATTTTATTACACGTCAACATTTCTCTTCCATTTATTTCTCTTCTTGTAGCTTCATTAATCATGCATCTTAAAACAGTGTTTCCAATTTTTTGCATTCTTTCAACTTCAAACTGGATAATTCTAGGTGAGCTTGTGGTGGCATATACACATCTTGATTCCCTTCCAGTTTGCTCATCCTCCTAACTCTCCCTCTCCTTAGATCTAAGCAGAAAGTGGGTGTATCCTGAGAGCCAAATCAGGTTGCAAACTATGTCCCCAAGGGAATGTCACCTTATTTCCCTATTTTGCTGCAGCTTTTTTACCCACTAACCATCTTTCTTAGGAAAATAGTTCAATTCAATTAAACAAATATATAAGTTTTAATACAAACCTAACTTCTAGAAGTCCAGCAATAAAAATAGTCTTATTATCAAGAATGAGACAGTACAAGAGAAGATGCCATGACATAAATAACTCTATATCCCTATGGTAGGGATTAAAATGGAGGTACATATGAATTAACTCAGCTCTGCTTATAATGACAAAGTGGTAAATGTGATGAAGGAATTGGACATGCTTAAGAAAATATGAAGTTTGAAAATAGATTCCAAGGCTGTGTAGATACTTCAGGCGAATGGTGAAGTTCGAATGCAGAGGTAGTGCAGGAAAGAGCAATAGGTGAAAGTATAGGAAATAAGTGTGGATGGGGAGGCAAAATGGTAACGGATAGGAAGAAATGGGATTGTGATTTCTGAGTATGTGAAAACATTATCTTAATGTCTAGTACTTGGTAAGCAAGCAATAAATGTGAGATAGGTCTCAATATACTCACAGGAATTTAATTTTCAGTCCTGATGTTCACTTTTAAAATCTAAAGCAGTCAAATATTGGCATTCCATTAACTTATTCAGCTAGTGCTATTAAAATTACTTTCCTTTAACAGCAATGGTATGCCTGTAAACAAGACAGATATTTCTTAATATTTACCTGCTTATATGTGTCCTTTATAAATGTATAAACATATAATATATGGACATATCTAACATATTGTATGAAATGTAAACATGTAATGTGTATATAATATGTAATTTATGTATGGTGTATAGAGTATATCATATGATACTTATATATAGTATATATATTACAGTATGATGCTACATATATATGATATCCTATTGTATTACTCTTTCGCAACTTGATTTTTTTAAATTCCACATTATGCTTTTAAACTCTATTCTTGTTGACATATGTGCTATGATTGATTTATTTGTACTGCTGTTTGCTATTCCATTGTACGAATATACCACAGGGAAGGCATCAACTGTGTTGTTAACATTTTACTTCTCAAACTGGGTATATGTGCACAAGAATTAACCTCTTTGCAAGTGATAAATATTTCCTAATAAATTGAATAGAAAAAAGTTATCCAATGTCTGCTTTCATTCAGTCTTCCATAGAAACAAAAATCAGGTACTGTGTAACATTGTAGTGTCACCTAATACTTCTCTGATTGATCTTTGGAGATATTTCTTTAAAACACTGCTATGTGCTCCTCACTTCCTCGGAGCTAAGATGGTGCGGAGCTTGATCTCAGGTTGTGGAGGCAGGGAAGAGACTTAAATATGCAAGGTAATCAAAATGGAAAAAAATCAGATATATTCAATGGCTTACAATGAATCACACATAAAACTAATTATTTCAAACTAGTTACATTCTACTTATTCTTATTTTTCACCTTAGGTTTCACATATGTTTGTATATATGAAAAATATTTGGTTTTGTTAAATTTACAGTTTGGGGGGATTTCTTGAAAGATATATAAAGAAAAAAACAAATGCAGTAATACAATACTAAAATTAAAAAATATATATTTATAAGATTACAAATGCCACTTTGAAAAAAAAAAGATGGCGGCAAAATACAGGGATGTGGAATGCATCTCTCTCCACCGATGCATTGGGAATGCACCAAAGGATGCAATAATTCCCATGGAGAACCAACTGAACACCAGCAGACAGCCTTGGACACCAGAAAGGACCGCAAGGATCCCAGCATAACTGGTAGGGCGGCATCTACGATGGCTCAAAGAGGGTGAAGCAGTGGAGCTGTGGCAGACGGGAGGGACTGAGAAACACACAGAAGGTCCACACCAAGGCTCAGCATTCCTGGACTAAGATGTCGATTCATGGCTGAACAGAGGGTTCAGGAGTAGGAGTGTGGGAAACGGAGAGCTGGTCCAGGGTGTGAAAAATTGTTTCCAGTGAGGGGACAGACTGAGAGGACAGGAGGCAAGAGGTCCATGGCTAGGAATGCCTGCCCCTGAGAGCTGCCCGGCCACGATGGCAGCTGGATGCTGCAGGCTCACGGGCAGGGGGGAGGTGCCATGGGCATAGCCACTCTCTCTCTCTTTTGGCGCCTCTGCAACAGGCAGTGGAGAGACGCCCTGTGGGCCACCTAAGGTGCTCAGGGATAACAAGTACCCTCAGGCCCTCGGGAGGGGCTAGAATAAAACCTTTTGGAATGCTGGCAGCAGGGAGGCTGCTGAGAAAAAAAAAAAACAAACCCAGAGAGAGGCCCAACTCTGAGACTTTCTGTTTACACCTGAGCCACTGGCATCCCTCTGCAACAGGCAACTCCAAGCCCGACTGAAACAAGGGTGCACCACTGCTCACTCACTCCCAGGGAAAGGAGCCACTATTGTACCCTCTCCCTCCCCATACACCAACGCTTACAGACGAACAATAAAGGAAGCTCTGCTGGTTACAGAATAATGCAAAAAAACCCAAGGCAAGTAGAAGGACACTAACAGCTGAGACTCTAAGGAAACAGAAATATTAGTATCAATCCTATTGAACTGGTCCATTCTGGGATCAGTTCTGGATTTTTTTTTTTTCCTTTATTAATTACGATCTTTGTCCTAAGGGATTTACAAGTTTTATAACATAATTTTTTAATTCTATTTTTTAATTCTATTTTTATTTTTTTGCCTTTTTATATACTTCTATTTCTAGCTAAGATTTTGGTAGCATGGACAATATATCACTCATACTTTTCTTTCATCCCTATCTTTTATACATTTCTATTCCTTTCTTTTCATTTGCATATTTCCAATCACATTATGCTCTTCTGTCCCCCTTTCTTCCATCCATTTTTAGTTTATTCTATCTTAACATACTTATAAACAACACTATCGATCTGGTCAGACTCCTTGCTCTATTCTCCAAATGATACACCACCTTGGTATTTAATATTAGGTTTTTGTCTTTATCTTAATTCTTAGTACAATTGTCTAATTTCATTCTGAGAATCTCCATTCTGTTGGGTGGTACTCTAGCTCTTTTTTATATTTGATCCTAGCTTAAAAAAATTCTCCCTGGATTAGTGTTTTTATGTGTAAGGTGTTATTTGTTTGTTTGTTAGATTGCTTTTGCTTTTGTTTCTGATTTCTCTGATTTTGGTTGTCAATTTCTGCTGGGTTTCTCTTTGAATATCTGATAGCATACTGGAGTTCTTCTGTCAGGACTTTCCAGAGCCTTATGTCCTAATGGATTCAGTAATTATGTGTCTTATACATGTATGTGTTTCCTAGACTTAGTATTTGCATAACCCAACACTCAGACATTAGTCTGAGGCTTGGACAGCCTTCTATAAACACCTCTATCACCGGGACAAGCAACCCCAAAAGTTTGGACAACAATGAGGAAACAAAGAAACACCATGCAGGCAAAGGAGCTGGAAAAAAAAAACCCACAAGACCAAATAAATGAGGAGGAAATAGGAAAAATGTCTGAAAAAGAATTCAGAGCAATGATAGTAAAAATGATACAAAATCTCAATAACAAAATAGAGAAAGTACAAGAAACAGTTCATAAGAACTCAGAAAAACAAACAGCAATGGATAACAAAATAACTGAAATTAAAAATACTCTAGATGGTATAACCAGCCGAATGATGGAGGCAGAAGAACGAAAAAGTGAGTTGGAAGACAAAATGGGGAAATAACTGCCACAGAGCAGGAAAAAGAAAAAAAAAGAATAAAAAGAATAGAAGACAGTCTCAGAGACCTTAGTGATAACATTAAGTGTAACAACATTCGATTTATAGGCATCTCAGAAGAAGAAGAAAAGAAGAAAGGGTCTGAGAAAATATTTGAAGAGGTTATAGTGGAAAATTTCCCCAACATGGGAAAGGAAATAATTAACCAATTCCAAGGAGGACAGAGAGTTCAATACAGAATAAACCCAAGGAGAAATACACCAAGGAACATATTAATCAAACTAACAACAAATAAACACAAGGAAAAAATATTAATAGCAGCAAGAGAAAAGCAAAAAATAACATATAAGGGAAAACCCACAAGGATAACAGCTGACCTTTCTACAGAAACTCTGCAGGCCAGAAGGGAATGGCAGGATATACTGAAAGTCATGAAAGAGAGAAATCTACAGCCAAGAATACGCTATCCAGCAAGAATCTCATTCAGATTTGAGGGAGAAATCAAAAGCTTTACAGATAAGCAAAAGTTAAGAGAATTCAGCACCACCAAACCAGCCTTACAACAAGTGCTAAAGGAACTTCTCTAAGTAGGAAACACAAGAAAAGGAAAACACCTACAAATACAAACCCAAAACAATTCAGAAAATGGTAATTGGAACACACATGTCAATAATCACCTTAAGTGTAAATGATTTAAATGCTCCAAACAAAAGTCACAGACTGGCTGAATGGATACAAAAACAAGACCCTTCTATATGCTGCCTACAAGGAACCCACTTCAGACCAAGGGATGCATATAGACTGAAAGTAAAGGGACAGAAAAAGATACCCCATGCAAATGGAAGTCAAAAGAAAGCTGGAGTAGCAATACTCATAGCAGATAAATTAGACTTGAAAGTAAAGACTATTACAAGAGACAAGGAAAGACACTACATAATGATCAAGGGATCCATTCAAGAAGAACATATCACAATGGTAAATATCTATGCCCCCAACATAGGAGCAACTCAATACATGACTCAAATGCTAACAGCCACAAAAGGGGACATCGACAGTAACACAATAATAGTGGGAGACGTGAACACCCCACTTACATCAATGGACAGATCATCTAAACAGAAAATAAATAAAGACAAATAAGCTTTAAATGACACACTAGACCATCTCGACTTAATTGATATTTATAGGACATTCCATCCAAAAACGACAGAATACACTTTCTTCTCAAGTGCACACGGAATATTTTCCAGGATAGAAAACATCTTGGGTCACAAATAAAACCTCAGCAAATTCAAGAAAATTGAAATCATATCAAGCATCTTCTCAGATCTCAATACCATGAGACTAGATAAAATTACAGAGAAAAAAAACTCCAAAAATACAAACAAATGGAGGCTAAACAATTCACTATTAAACAACCAATAAATCATTAAAGAAATCAAAGAAGAAATAAAAGAAATCTGGAAACAAACGACAATGAGAACAGAATAACCCAAAACTTATGGGACACAAAAAAAGCAGTTCCAAGAGGGAACTTTAGAGCAATACAGTCCTACCTTATGAAACAAGAAAAATATTGAATAAACAACCTAACTTTACACCTAAAACAATTAGAAAAATAAGAACAAAGAAACCCCAAAGTGAGCAGAGGGAAAGAAATCATAAACATCAGAGCAGAAATAAATGAAAAAGAAAGGAAGGAAGCAACAGCAAACACTAATGAAACTAAAAGCTGGTTCTTTGAGAAGATTAACAAAATTGATAAACCATTAGCCAGACTCATCAAGAAAAAAAGGGAGAAGATGCAAATCAACAGAATTAGAAATGAAAAAGGAGAAGGAACAACAGACACCTCAGAAATACAAAAGATCATGAGAGCCTAGTTCAAGCAACTATATGCCAATAAATTGGATAAGCTGGAAGAAATGGATATATTCTTAGAAAAATGCAATCTTCCAAGATTGAACCAGGAAGAAAGAGAAACTATGAACAGACCAACCACAAGCATGGGAATTGAGGCAGTGATTAAAAATCTCCCAACACACAAAAGCCCAGGGCCAAATGGATTCACAGGCGAATTCTATCAAAAATTTCGAGAAGAGCTAACACCTATCCTTCTCAAACTCTTCCAAAATATTGCAGAAGGAGGGACATTCCCAAACTCATTCTATGACACCACCATCACCCTGATACCAAAACCAGGCAAAGATGTCACAAAAAAAGAAAACTACAGACCAATATCACTGATGAATATAGATGCAAAAATCCTCAACAAAATACTAGCTAACAGACTCCAACAGCACATTAACAAAATCATACACAATGATCAAGTGGGATTTATCCCTGGGATGCAAGGATTCTTCAATATATGCAAATCAATCAACATGATACAGCATATCAACAAATTGAAGGGTAAAACCCATATGATCATCTCAATAGATGCAGAAAAAGCTTTTGACAAAGTTCAACATCCATTTATGATAAAAACTCTCCAGAAAATGGGCATAGAAGGAAATTACCTCAACATAATAAAAGCCATATATGAAAAACCAAAAGCCAACATCATTCTAAATGATGAAAAACTGGAAGAATTCTCTCTAAGAACAGGAACAAGACAAGGGTGTCCACTCTCACCACTATTATTCAACATAGTTTTGGAAGTTTTAGCCACAGCAATCAGAGAAGAAAAAGAAATCAAAGGAATCCAAATTGGAAAAGAAGAAGTAAAATTGTCACTCTTTGCAGATGACAAGATATTATATATAGAAAACCCTAAAGACTCTACCAGAAAACTGCTAGCACTAATTGCTGAGTTTAGTCAAGTAGCAGGATACAAAATGAATGCACAGAAGTCTCTTGCATTCCTATACACTAACAACAGAAGAGCAGGAAGAGAAATTAAGGAAAGTCTCCCATTCACCATTGCAACAAAAAGAATAAAATATCTAGGAATAAACCTGCCTAAGGGGGCAAAAGATCTGTATGCAGAAAACTTTAAGACATTGATGAAAGTAATCAAAGATGACACAAACGGATGGAGGGAGATACCATTTCCTGGATTGGAAGAATCAACATAGTGAAAATGTCTGTACTACCCAAAGCAATTTACAGATTCAATGCAATCCCTATGAAATTACCAATGTCATTGTTCACAGAACTAGAGCAAGAAATCTTATGATTTTATGCAAATGCAAAAGACCCCGAATAGCCAAAGCAATCTTGAGAAGGAAAAATGGAGTTGGTGGAATCAGGCTTCCTGACTTGAAACTGTACTACAAGGCCACAGTGATCAAGACAGTATGGTACTGGCACAAAAATAGAAAGGAAGATCAATGGAATAGAATTGAGAACTCAGAAGTAAGCCCAAACACATATGGGCACCTTATCTGTGACAAAGGAGGCACAATTATACAATGGAAAAAAGACAGCCTCTTCAATAAGTGGTGCTGGGAAAAGTGGACAGCCACATGTAAAAGAATGAAATTAGAACACTTCCTAACACCATACACAAAAAGAAACTCCAAATGGATTAAAGACCTACATGTAAGGCCAGACACTATAAAACTCCTAGAGGAAAACTTAGGCAGAACCCTCTATGACATACATCAAAGCAACATTCTTTTGGACCCACCCCCTAGAATCATGGAAATAAAATCAAGAATAAATGAATGGGACCTCATGAAACTTAAAAGCTTTTGCACAGTGAAAGAAACCATAAAGAAGACTAGAAGGCAACCTTCGGAATGGGAAAAAATAGTTGCCTATGAAACAACGGACAAAGGATTAACCTCCAAAATATACAAGCAGCTCCTGCAGCTTAATACCAAAATAGCATATAACCCAATCCACAAATTAGTGGAAGACCTTAACAGACATTTCTCCAAAGAACACATACAGATGGCCAACAAACACATGAAAAGATGCTCAACATCACTAATCATCAGAGAAATGCAAATTAAAGCCGCAATGAGGTATCACCTCACACCGATCAGAATGGCCATCATCACAAAATCTGGAAACAACAAATGTTGGGGAAGGTGTGGAGAAAAGGCAACCCTCCTGCATTGTTGGTGGGAATGTAAGTTGGTATAGCCACTATTGAAAACAATTTGGAGGTTCCTTAAAAAACTACAAATAGAACTACCATATGATCCAGTAATCCCACTCCTGGACATATACCCAAAGAAAAGCATAATCCCAAAATAAACATGTACCATAATGTTTATTGCAGCACTATTTACAATAGCCAGGACATGGAAGCAACCTAAATGCCCATCAACAAATGAATGGATAAAGAAGACGTGGCATATATATATACAATGGAATATTACTCAGCTATAAAAAGGGATGAGCTGGAGCTATATGTAATGAGGTGGATTGACCTAGAGTCTGTCATGCAGAGTGAAGTAAGTCAGAAAGAGAAAGACAAATATTGTATGCTAACTCACATATACAGAATCTAAAATGATACTGATGAACTCAGTGAGAAGACAAGAACAAGGACGCAGATGCAAAGGATGGACTCTAGATCTCGAGGTTTGGGGGGCGGGGTGTGAAGTGGGAGCTGAGATAACATGAAAGAGTAGCATAGACATATATATACTACCAAGTGTAAAATAGATAGCCAGTGGGATGTTGCTGTATAACAAAGGGAGTTCAACTCGAGGATGGATGATGCCTTAGAGGACTGGGACTGGGTAGGTGTGGGGGAGTCGAGGGAGGGAGGGTATATGGGGATATGTGTATAAAAACAGATGATTGAACTTGGTGTACCCCCAAGAAAACAATAAATAAATAAATAAAATTAAAATATTTAAAAAATGAAAACAAACAAACAAAAACACAAATGCCACTTTGTATAGAGATGCTCCTTATAAGATTAAATTTACCAGATCCAATAATTTTATGTTTGGTCTTACAAGTCAAATATCTTTAATATAGGAAAGAAAAGTAGGCTAGGAGTAATCAAGATAAGTGAGAGAGGATTTAGCAATGCTCCCACTGAATTTGGATCTGTGTATCTGATATATTTATCTGTTTATCTTTGTTGAGGATATATTATTGTCATGTAATTGCCGTCATAATTTGTCTAAATATTGTTTTGCTCTGCTTTGCTTCCTCAATTTCCTCAAAAATTAAGCCTTTTTTATCTTAGCTTAATTTACATGATGATCTATATCTTTCTGGATGATTCCTGATTCTAACATTGCTTTCATCTGTATTCACTACTAGTGGCATACCAAAAATCCCCATACACCAAGAGCGACACTTCTTCTTGCTCTGGATGCCTAGCCAAAATTAATTTGAAGAACAGAAAAGGAATAATATTTCTCTCTGTATATTATCTTAATAGAATTTCATATTAGAGTCTAAAATATTTTCTATAAAGACATATGTAATATTTTAAAATATTTATGGATATTGAACTACACCTCAAATTAAATGGCCTTGTGTATGTGTGTAAAAGCTACATGTTTATGTGTATTTTAAAATGAATCCCAGTATATCACAGAATGAACTCCTCACATTTATAAGCAATGTATTTCAGCTGTTGTGAGAAATAATCTCTTCCTTTCCTACAGTGGTGATTGTGTTCCATGCAGCACTAACAATTCCCCAGCTTATCTGCAGCCTTGTTTATGTTCCAAGCTAACATACATGGCAATGTAGATATCTTTTCTTTGCAAGATTTAATAATTCACTCACAGTGCTTAATCAAAACTAGACACTAACTCAATGGGATTTCATCACAAACTGTGTTGGTCTTCCCATTAACATTGACAAGATTTTTTAATGCAGGAGAAAATAGGTGCAATGGACAGAATTTGAGAAACACCATCCTAAATCATGGGGTTTTGTCCAAAATTACAAGTCAAGAAATGATTAAAACACACACACACACACACACACACACACACACACACACACACACACAGAGAGAGAGAAAGATCAGAACCCTGGTTTTTGGCTATTCCCATCAACAAGTCTAAAAATGATGTGTATCCTTTCACTTGGCAATTCCACTTCTAGAAGTTTATTCTAAGGATATAATCCCAGATGTACAGAAATACAACCATGGGATGTTCATCACAGTCTTATCCATATGAGTGAAGGCTTCAAAACAACTAATGTCCAACACAGGGACTTGGTCAAATGTTACTGTTAAATATGAATAAAAAAAAAGGGTGACTGTAGCAAAATGTTTAATGGTGGAAGGAAGTAGCATAGACTGCTAATTGGCAGTTTCTATGTTCTCTTGCTCTCCTATAATGAAACCTTGATTTGTATTTAGGAGATCAAAAAGATCAGCTAAAAACTAAAAGTACTGACCAATGATATATAAGTGAATGTCATCTGATGAGCTTCAAGAAGAATTTTTTAAAGAATACAGATATACCTTCCATCTGAAGCTCTTTTTGACTTCTTGCTATTTTCTCTAATTCTAACCTGTAAAGCAGACTGAATTATGGCTGAGTTTTAGCAGTTCTCTTGTGACCTAGAAAATGGAGGCCACATGCAAAATATAATAAAGCAAAAAGACAGAGAAAGCCTGGATTCCTGAGAGTTTGTGGAGAACTATTCACTTCTGGAATTCTTTATGTGGGAAAAAAATAACCTTTCTAATTTATTTAAGCAACTGTTATTATGTCTCTGTTAATAGCAGTTGAATAAAAATTTTAATTGACATGACAGACTACCCCCAAAGGTAATAAGAATTCAATTTTATTTTTGAAAATGTGTATATATACACATATACATAAACATACACATTATATACACAAACACATATATACAAATAGACTAAAATGTGGTAAGATTTGTATAAAAATGTTGGTTGTGGTTAAAGAGACTACAGGTAGTTTTTATTTTATGATTTTTGTTTATTTGAAAATATACTAAAATTGAAAGTTTATATATATGTATAAATATATGACTATAATTTTAAATTCATTCATAAGATTAAACTCACAAAACCCTAGACACCCCATTCTCAACTGCAATAAAGACAGTACCCCAGATCTGTTCTTCTGCTCTTGCCACAACCTTGCTGTGTGGCTTCAGGTATGCTGTGCACCCTCCAGGATCTATGTGCAATAAATCTTGTTTCTTCAAAGTTCTCTGACAGTTGTTGCTGAATTGCATCTTACAATCACAATAAGAACTTCAAGGGATGGTCCAACAACAATATTATCTCCATTTGGGGAAATGTTAACGGGGACCCTTCACAATTAGTATGGGCCCTGGTGAGTGCTCCAGGTAATTCTAGCCAGTAGTGTCACTATGAATAGGTTGAGACCAACAGAAAATAGAATTACCAAAGATCCAGGAATCAATTAACAAAATGTAATAATAAATCCATACCTGTCAATAGTTACTTTAAATATAAATGGACTAAATTCTCCAATAAAAGACAAAGAGTAGATGAGTGGATTTTATTAAAAAAAAAAAAAGAAAAAAAAAAAGACCCAACTGCATGCTGCCTAGAAGAGATTAACTTCAGCTTTAAGGATATATACAAACTAAAAGTGAAGTGACAGAAAGATATATTTTATGTGAATGAAAGTCAAACAAAGCAGAGGTAGTTATATAGACTTTAAGCCAAAGACTGTAACAAGAGACAAAGAAGGTCATTATATAATGATAGAGGGGTTAATCTATCAAGAAGATATAATACCTGTAAATATTTATGCAACCAACATCAGAGCACTTAAACATACAAAGGTAACAGATCTGAAGGGAGATACAGACAGCAATGCAATTCCAGCAGGGCATTTCAATATCCCACTTTTAACAAAGGATACATCATCTGGACAGAAAATATCAGTGAGGAAATGTTGGACATAATGTACATGTTAGACTAGATCAACTTACTTACAGACATATATATAACATTTCATCCAACAGCAGCATAATACATATTCTTTCAAGAAAACATGGAACATTCTCTAAGATAGATCATATGTTAGGTCACAAAACAAGTCTTAGCAAATTTAAGAAGTTTGAAATCATACCAAGCAAATGTCATTATTTAGGATATGGTATATATGGCTTAAATCTACAAAAAATGAATTTATTTATTATTCAATTATATTTGGGAAAAGCAAAGTTCTATGTCTACCATCCTCCTTGTGTATAATAAATTTCAGATCAATTAAAAGTTTAAGTAGGGACTTCCCTGGTGACACAGCAGTTAAAACTCTGCCTGCCAATGCAGGGGACACAGGTTCAATCCCTGGTCTGGGAAGATCCCACATGCCACAGAACAACTAAGCCCATGCACCACAACTACTGAACCTGTGCTCTAGAGCCCATAAGCCACAACTACTGAACCCACATGCAACAACTACTGAATCCTGTGTGCCTAGAGTCTATGCTCCACAACAAAAGAAGCCACTACAATGAACAGTAGCCCCTTCTCTCTGCAACTAGAGAAAGCCTGTGTGCAGCAATGAAGATCCAACACAGCAAATACATACATATATACATTTATAAAAAATTTTAAGTAAAAATGAAACTATCAACTATTTAAAAATGCAGGTTAATATTTTCCTTTGGAATGGAGGAAGTAACAGAAAATTACAGATGAAAAGATCAATATATTTTTGCATAAAAATTATATGTGATATGCATTTATGTAGAAACAAAATTAAAATATAGACAGAGAAAACCTGCAACACATATGAAATTTTAAAAGCTGAAAACACAATACATAAAATAAGTTAAAATTGGAGCATGACCTCAATAAGATGGCAGAATAGGAAGCCCCCAACACCAATAATGCAACAATACACAGACCAATCCAGAAACCAGTTAAGAGGCTTCTGTACTCCACATGTGTATGAAACCAGCCACATTAGAGCCAGAAAAAAAGAAAGAAAGGAAGAAAGAAAGAAAAAAGACTAGTGGCACTCAACAACTAAATTCAACAACTAAAATAATTAAAAAAGCAATCTAGCTAAAAATGGACAAAGTAGTTGAATAGATATTTCCCCCATAAAAAGAAATATAAAAGGCAAACAGGTACTTGAAAAGATTCTCAGCATTATTAACCATCAGGGAAACGCAAATCAAAAATACACACCTTTCAGGATGGGCATTAAAGACAAAAACCAAAAAAAAAAAAAAAAAAAAAAAACTAATGTTGGCAAGGATGTGGATATATTGAAACCCTTGTGCACTATTAATGTGAATGCAAAATGTAAAGCCAATATGAAGTATGGTGGTTACTCAAAACATTAAAAGTAGAACTGCCATATGATCCAGTTACCTAATTCAGTATATTTTTTATTAAATAATTAAAAATAGAATCTCAAAGATATATTTGCATCTTCATGTTCTTTGCAGCATTATTCACAATACCAACAGGTGGAAACAACTTAAATATCCATTCATGGATGAATAGATTGAATGTGGTATTTAGATACAAAAAAAAATATTATTCCTTCTTAAAAAGGAAGGAAATCCTGTCATATGAAACAGCATGGATGAATCTTGGGGACGTTATGCTAAGTGAAATAAATCAGTCACAGAAAGACAAGTACTGCATGATTCCACTTACACGAGGTATCTAAAGTAGTGAAACTCAAAGAAGCAGAAAACAGAATCGTGGTTGCCAGGGGTTGGAGGAGGGGGAAATGGGGAATTGTTGTGCAATGCCCATAGAATTTCAGTCATGCAAGGTGAAAAATTTCTGGAGATCTGTTGTATAACTGTGTATATAACTAATAATACTATGCTGTACACTTAAAATTTTGTTATTTGGGTAGATTTCATGTTAAGTATTTTTTCAACATTTAAAAAACAAAATTAGATTTCATTAGAAAATGAGTAAAAGTTATGAATAGTAAACTAGTAGAGTCAATAAATGACAGAAAAATGTTCAGCCTCAGTATAAATCAGAGAAATCTAAATTAAACAATAAAATATATCTCACATTTCATAACACAAATGAAATGATTAAAGATAAATAATTGAAGTTAATGAGGACAGAAGTGACTAAGTATTCTCCAACCTTGGGGGTGGGAGTTTAAATTAGCACAGATTTCCTAGAGGACAATTTAGCAAGATATATCAAAAACCATGACAGCATACAAAATGTTTTAACACAGAAACCCCAATTTTACTTCTTATTCTACCCTAAAGAAATACTTTAGCACCATTACTGACATTTTGCTTTAAAATTAAAATGTTTAAATAATTTGATCTTAACAAAAAACAAAACTGATAGCTACCTAAAATACAAGAACAAGCACTCAGTTAACTCTGATGCATCCACACAATGGAATAAAATACTATTCTAAATGGTTATATAAAAATTATTTAAAGAAAATAGAAAATCATTGAATTTTAAAGCAGTATATAGTATTGCAGTCCCTTTTGGAAATGACAATTCAAAAATTAACCAAGTTTGTTGTGAATGATGAAATTAAAAAATACTTTAATTTTATTTTGGCTTTATCTAGTCTTCAGTGTTTTATTATTAAAATGTGTTACCTTGGGCGGAATTTTAAAATAATACAGTGAGAAAAGAATCATAAGTGGAAAGCAAAGTTTGCATCTCAAATCTCCACTTTTAACATTTAATTTGGTTTATGGGAGTTGAGTGTAATTTCCCAAGCAGCATTTGTGAATTTGCATTAAGTTTTTGTGATTGTACCCTTCGATTTTGATTGATATCACATTTTATCCCCAATAACAAAAACAAGTTGTCAAAAGTTGTCTCCAAGATTTGTATAATATCCAGAAATATATGTGTCTATTTTAGTTTGAAAAATTTTACCTTCCTCCTTTAGGTCCTCAGGTATAAATCACTGCCTTTCTCAAGTTTAACACAAAGGGAAATAGAGCACTTTGGTAGACACTATTTTACCCAGCAACATGTTTGATTTTAGTCATCATCTTGCGTGCATCATTTCATTGCAAACCATGTACATAATTTTTATGTCTGTCATTACAGAAATGTATAAATTACTTTCACCTTCCATATTTTGCTAGCATTTTAATTACCCATTGCCATCTGCCTACAAGTTCAAAATTAGTTTAAGACCAGAATGTAATAAAAGAGGAAGTAAGTGTAATGCATATCTTACCAATACCTTTCTTCCCACTTGTGACAAATGTACGGAATTCTTCAGATAGTGCAGTCTGCTTACTTTTCACCCTTTACACATGTGAAGCCTGGAGTATTGTTTATCATTCTCTAGGAAAACTTACACTTGAAAGGGAGATGATGCTGCAAACTTCCTCTTAAAATGATGAAAAACTGAGTAATCCAGGCTGCATTTTGATGCCTTGAAATAGTGAATTATTTTATTCATCAACCCAAATGATATGATATAGCATCTTAGCAGGATGCAGTTTTTCTAACAAGAAGTCTTCATCAAATGATATAGAAAAACATATTGCAGACAATCTGGCACAATTTCAGGGAGTTGGGGGAGGGGTAGATATTGGCATAGAGAAAAGAAAGGATCTCAGAAGTCAAGCAATATTTTCCAAATACAGGTTACATATCCACATCTTTGGTTTTCATTCATTTATCTTCCTTACGCCCATTCTTTCAAGTAAAGTATGTTAAGATTCTCTAATGTCTAAATCTCTTAATAATTTGCTCAGAGAAATGTTGATCTTTTTAGGAAGCTGCCAAATTAGAGCTTGTTTGCAATGATTAGTGTTCCCTGCATAAACTCTAAGGGAAGGAATTGGAGAGTGAAAGGATGTCTTTTTATTTGCTCTGATCTAAGCCAGAGGCATCTATCCCAGAGACACATTTGATGTGTTTGTTTGACCCACACTCTGATTTATTTAATATTTAAGTAGTTCCTAAAATATATATAAAAAAAGTAGGAGATACACATAGATATCAAGATGGCTGGCTACTGTTAAATATGGAAGAGTCAGACACAATGGGGATGGCAATGGGGGTAGGATTTTATTAGCTGCATCATCTTTAGAAAAGGCATTTTATCATAGCCTCCACCACTCTCCTGTCACCACCTCTGTTGTCTCTCTGGCCACATTATGCTTTGCCAACATAAATCTTCAGGCAGTCTCTTGCAACAAGTTTCCTGAATATGCTTATAATGATGTAATTATCCTGGCTGTTTATCTGAAGAGGTGTTACTCCATCAGTTCAAAAACTTTTAGCACTGTTTGGAAAAGTGAGAATAGAGAAGATATAGGTGAACACATTGCCTAAATTCACCACAGAAGTATTTTTATTAGTTTCAAAATATCAACAGAGGTATACAATTATTAATGTAAAAGTTTTGTAAAAATCATATTTTTACCCACGTAAATAATTTCCTCCAGTCAATAGCTCTCCCTCCCTCCCTGTCTCTCTCTAACTCTGTCTCTGTCACTCTCTCTCCCTTTTGCTATTTAATTCAGAATTTCTGAGATACAATGAAGAACTACTTATGACCCTAGGAAACTGGGCCCCTAGCATTGGGTGGCAGGCAACTTTTTCAGTATCATCTGTTAAAAACACACATTAAGGCTGCACCCCAACCTATTGAATCACAATCTCTGATTGCAAGATTGGAGATCTGCATGTAGTAATTCTGATGCTTATCAGATTTGCACCCAAAGCCCTAGAATACAAGGACAATTTAGCATCAAGGTCAGAGCATGCATCCTCCTCAAGTGCTAAAGTCACTCTGTTAATGATAGGGTGTGTTTCTGACAGCTATATATTGCAGAAATCAGAACAAATTACAACTATATATGGCAGAAGTCAGAAAACAGAAGTATTCAAATAAAAGCATTTTACCCTACTTCTCAATTCACTTACTTATCCTCCTCTCCAATGCATTCTCCCAAAAAGTTAACAATCACTTAGTACAAATTATTGTGACTTTTGTGAAATTTTCAAGGTGGCCTCTGGCAGATACAAGACCTCAAGTTCAACTTGGTTTTCTCTTTGATATAAAGTTCAATTCTGAATAAAAAGAGACAAACTAGTAAAAACTATGAAACTCAGAAAAACATAAACAGGTAATTAAAAATCACACAATTTTTATTTCAGACTATATTTCCTCCTAACCTTTTTAAAAATGCATAGAATAATTTTCTGTTTGTTTCATAGTGTTTTTTTTTTTTTTTAATTGGGATATAGCTGATATACAATGTTGTGCTAGTTTCGGGTGTATAACAAAGTGAATCTGTTATACACATATCCACTCTTTTCTTAGATTCTTTTCCCATATAGGCCATTACAGAATATTGAGTAGAGTTCCCTGTGATATGCAGTAGGTCCTTATTATCTACCTATTTTACACATAGTAGTGTGTATATGTCAACCTCCCAGTATATCCCTCACCTTTTACAACCTGGTAACCATAAGTTTGTTTTCTACATCTATGAGTATACTTCTATTGGTAGATAAGTTCACTTGTACACTTTTTTTAGATTCCACGTATAAGTGATATCATATGATATTTGTCTTTCTCTGCCTGACTTACTTCACTCAGTATGATGCAATCTAGGTCCATCCATGTTGCTGCAAATGGCATTATTTGGTTCTTTTTTATGACTGAGTAATATTCCAATGTATATATGTACTACAACTTCTGTATCCATTCCTCTGTTGATGGACAGTTAATTTTCTTCTGTGTCCTGGCTTTTGTAAATAGTGCTGCAATGAACATTAAGGTGCATGTATTTTTTTGAATTATGGTTTCCTCTGGATATAGAACCAGGAGTGGGATTGCTTGATCACATTGTAGCTCTGTTTTTAGATTTTTAAGGAACTGCCATACTGTTCTCCATAGTGGCTGTACCAACTTACATTCCCACCAACAGCACAGGAGAGTTCCCTTTTCTCCACACCCTCTCCAACATTTATTGTTTGTAGATTTTTTGATGACTGCCATTCTGATCGGTGTGAGATGATACCTCATTGTACTTTTGGTTTGCATTTCTCTAACAAATAGTGATGTTGAGCTTCTTTTAATGTGCCTCATGGCCATCTGTATGTCTTCTTTGGAGACAGATCTATTAAGATCTTATGCCCATTTTTTGATTGGGTTTTTTGTTGTTTTGATGTTGAGCTACATGAGCTGTTTGTAATTTTGGAGATTAATCCCTTGTTGGTTGCTTCATTTGCGAATATTTTCTCCCATTCTGAAGGTTGTCTTTTCATTTTCTTTATGGTTTCCTTTGTTATGCAGGAGCTTTTAACTTTAATTATGTCCCATATGTTTATTTCTGTTTTTATTTTCATTTCTCTAAGAGGTGGATCAAAAAAGATCTTGCTGCAATTGATGTCAGAGAGTGTTCTGCCTATGATTTCCTCTAAGAGTTTTATAGTATTCAGCCTTACGTTTAGATCTTTAATCCATTTTAAATTTATTTTCTTGTATGGTGTTAGAGAATGTCCTAATTTCGTTCTTTTACCTGTAGCTCTCCAGTTTTTCCAGCACTACTTATTGAAGGAACTGTCTTTTCTCCATTGTGTATTCTTCTCCCCTTTTTCATAGATTAGATGTTTGGGTTTATTTCTGGAATTTCTATCCTGATTTATTGATCTATAGTTCCATTTTTGTGCCAGTACTATACTGTTTTAATTACTGTAGCTTTGTAGTATAGTCTGAAGTCAAGGAGCTTGATTCCTTCAGTTCCATTTTTCTTTCTCAAGATGGCTTTGGTTATTCATGGTCTTCTATGTTTCAATACAAATTGTAAATTTTGGGGGCCTAAATCTGTGAAAAATGCCCTAGGTAATTGGATAGTGATTACATTGAATCTGTAGTTTCCTTTGAGTAGTATAGTCATTTGGACAATATTGATTCTTCTAATCCAATAACATGTTATGTCTCTCCATCCATTTGTGTCATCTTTTCTTACTTTCATAAGTGTCTTGTAGTTTTCTGAGTATAGGTCGTTTGCCTCCTTAGGTATGTATGTTCTTAGTTATTTTATTCTTTTTGTTGCAATGATAAATGGGATTGTTTCTTTGATTTCTCTTTCTGATCTTTCATTTTTAGTGTATAGGAATGCAAGAGATTTCTGTGTATTAATTTTGTATCCTGCAACATTACCAAATTCATTACTGAGCTCTAGTAATTTTCTGGTAACATCTTTGGGGTTATTTATGTATAGTATCATGTCATCTGCAAACAGTCACAGTTTTACTTCACCTTTTCCAATTTGGATTCCTTTTATTTCTTTATCTTCTCTGATTGCCATGGCTAGGACTTCCAAAATTATGTTGAATAATAGTGGTGAGAGCAGTCATCCTTGTCATGTTCCTGATGTTAGAGGAAATGCTTTCAATTTTTCAACATCAAGAATGAAGTTTGCTGTGGGTTTTTCATATGTGGACTTTATTATGTTGAAGTGTGTTCCCTCAAAGCCCACTTTCTGGAGAGTTTTTATCATAAATGGTGTTGAAACTTGTCAAAAAATTTTTCAGCAACTATTGAGGTTCTTATTCTTCAATTTGTTGATATGATGTATCATACTTATTGATTTGTGGGTATGGAAAATTCCTTGAATCCCTGGGATAAATCTCTCTCAATCATGGTGTATGCTCCTTTTAATGTGTTGTTGGACTCAGTTTGCTAGCATTTTGGTGAGGATTTTTGAGTTTATGTTCATTGGTGATATTGATCTTTTATTTTCTTTTTTTGTGATGTCTTTGTCTCATTTTCATATCACAGTGATGGTAGCCACAAAGAATGAGCTTAGCAGTGTTCCTTCCCCTGCACATTTTTTGGAAAAGTTTTAGAACAGTAGTGTTAAATGTTCCTCTAACATTTGTTAAATGTTTGTTAGAATTTCTTCTCTAAATGTTTGTTAGAATTCACCTGTGAAGCCATCTGATCCTGGACTTTTTTTTTTTTTTTTTTTTTTTTTGGCCACACCACATGGCATGTGGGATCTTAGATCCCCAAATGGGAATGAAATCCACAGTGCATGTATTGGGAGTGTGAAGCCTTAACCCCTGGCCCACCAGGGAAGTCCTTTTGTTGGAAAAATTTTAATCAGTGTCAATTTCAGTACCTGTAATTTGTCTGTTCATATTTTCTATTTCTGTCTCGTTCAGTTTTTGAAGGTTATATCTTTTGAGAATGTGTCCATTTCTTCTAGATTGTTAATTTAATTGACACATAGTTGCATGTAGTAATCTCTTATGATGCTTTGTACTTCCTTTTTGTCTATTGTAACTTCTTTTTCGTTTCTAATTTTATTCATTTGAGTCCTCTCCTTTTTTTATCTTAATGAGTCTGGCTAAAGGTTTATCAATTTTATTTATCTTCTCAAAAACCCAGATTTTAGTTTCATTGATCTTTGCTATTTTTTTCTTCATCTCTACTTCATTTATTTCTGTTTTGATCATTACTATTTCTTTCCTCCTACTAATATTGGGATTTGTTTATTCTTCTTTCTCTAGTTGCTTTAGGTAGAAGGATAGATTGTTTATCTTATTTTTTTCTTGTTTTTTTTTTTTGAGGTAAGATTGCATTGTTATACACTTGCCTCTTAGAACTGCTTTTTCTGCATCCCATACATTTTGGACCTTTCTATTTTCATTGTCATTTGTCTCTAGGTAATTTTTTATTTGCTTTTTGATTATTTCAGTGATCCATTGATTATTTAGTAATGTATAATTTAGCCTCCATGTGGTTGTGTTTTTTAATTTTGTTTCCTCTAATTGATTTCTAATTTCATAGCCTTGTAGTCAGAAAGATGCTTGATATGATTTTCGTAAATTTACAGAGGCTTGATTTGTGAACCAAGATGTGATCTATCCTGGAGAAAGTTAAATGTGCACTTGTGAAGAAAGTGTTTTCTGCTGCTTTCAGATGGAATGTCCTAGAGATTTCAATTAATTCTATCTGGTTTAATGTGTCATTAAAACTTATGTTTCCTTATTAATTTTCTGTCCATATGATCTATCCGTTGGTGTAAGTGAGGTGTTAAAGTTCCCACTATTATTGTTTTGCTGTTGATTTCCCCTTTTATGGATCTTAGCCTTATATACTGAGGTGCTTCTATATTGGGTGCATATATATTTGTAATTGTTATGTCTTCTTCTAGGATTGATTCCTTGAACATTATGTAATGTCTTTCCTTGTCTTTTGTAACAGTCTTTATTTTAAAGTCTATTTGTCTAATATGACTATTGCTACTTCAGCTTTCTTTTGATTTCCATTTGCATCAAATATCTTTTTCTATCCCCTCACCCTCATTCTGTATATGTCTCTAAGTCTGAAGTAGGTCTCTTGTAGACAGCATATATATGGTCTTGTTTTTGTAACCATTCAGCCAGTCTGTCTTTTGGTTGAAGCATATAATTAATTTACATTTAAGGTAATTATCCATATGTATGTTCCTATTGCCATTTTCTCAACTGTTTTAGGTTTGTTTTTGTAAGTCATTTTTCTTCTCTTCCTCTTTGTTCTCTTCTTTTGTGTTTCCTGCCTACAGAATTTCCTTTATCATTTGTCATTAAGCTGGTTTGGTGGTGCTGAATTCTCTTTGCTTTTGCTTGTCTGTAAATCTTTTTATTTATCTGCCCAATCTGAATGAGAGACTTGCTTTGTAGGGTATTCTTGGTTATAGGATTTTCCCTTTCATCACTTTAAATATGTCATGCCAATCTCTTCTGGCCAGCAGAGTTTCTGCAGAAAAATCAATTGATAACTGTATGGGCATTCTCTTGTATGTTATTTGTTGCTTTTTCCTTGCTGCTTTTAATATTTTTCTCTGTATTTAATTTTTGTTACTTTGATTAATTTGTGTCTCAGAGTGTTTCTCCTTGGGTTTCTCCTGTATGGGACTCTGTGCTTTCTGGACTTAGGTGACAATTTCCTTTCCCAAGTTTGGAAAGTTTTCAACTATAATGCCTTCAAATATTTTCTCAAACCCTTTCTCTTTCTCTTTTTTTCCTGGGACGCCTATAATTTGAATGTTAGTCTATTTATATTGCTCCAGATGTCCTTGATACTGTCTTCATTTCTTTCAATTCTTTTATCTTTATTTTGTTCCATGGCAGTGATATCCACCATTCTACCTTCTAGTTCACTTATCTATTCTTATGCCTCAGTTATTCTGCTATTGATTCCTTCTAGTGTATTTTTCACTTCTGTTATTGTATTGTTCATCACTGTTTTTTTGTTCTTTGTTCTTCTAGGTCCTTGTTAATCATTTCTTGTATCTTCTAGATCTGTGCCTCCATTCCTTTTTCAAATCTTGGATCATCTTTACTACCATTACTCTGAATTCCTTTTCAGGTAGATTGTCTATTTCCTCTTCATTTAGTTGGTCTTGTAGGTTTTCACCTTGCTTCTTCATTTGCAGCATATTTCTTTTTCATCTTTTTTTGTCTAATTTACTGTGTTTGTGGTCTCCTTTCTGCAGGCTGTAGTATCACAGTTCCTCTTGTTTCTGGTGTCTGGCCCCTAGTGGGTGAGTTTGATCCAGGGCTTGTGTAGGCTTCCTGATGAGAAGGAGTATTGCCTGTACTCTGTCAAGCAGAGCTGGGTCTTGTCTCTCTGGTGGGCAGGGCCATGTCAGGGGGTGTGTTTTGTGGTGTCTTTGAGCTCATTATGACTTTAGGCAGCCTGTCTGCTGATGGATGGGGCTGTGTTCCTGTCTTGCTGATTATTTGCCCTGAGGTGTTCCAGCAGTGGAGCTTGCAGGCTATTGGGTGAGGCTGGGTCTTGGTGCTGAGATGGGAACTTACAGGAGAGCTCACACTAATTAACATATTCTCTGGGGCCAGGAATTCTCTGGCAGCCCAGGGCCAAGACTCAGTGCTCCCAGCATGTGGGCTCAGGTTGGACCCTTGGCTGGGGAACTATAACCCCACAAGCTGTGTGGTGTTGCCAAAAAGAAAAAAAGGAAAGAAACAAACAATACCAATACAAACAATAAAGACAAAACCAAACAAAAAACAAAGGAAACAGAAAACAACCATACAGAAAAAGACAAAAAAACAAAATAAACAATAAAAACAAAAACACAAAAAACAAAAATTAAAAATAAAATAAAATAAAAAACAAAAATGACAGCAAAAAAAAAACAGAAAAAAGAGATAAAAAAAATTAAAAACAACAAAAAACAAAATAACAAAAATAAAGAAATCAAAACAAAAAGAAAAAATAGAAAACAAAAATATATTTTAAGAGTTTAAAACATAAAAATAAATAAAAGACAAAACAACAGCAACAACAAAAAACAAACAAACAAAAATTCCCTGGGGGCCTGGAGTCTCTGCTTTCAGTGTCCTTGCCCCCACAGTGAGCCACAGCCACCCCCTAACCCCCATAAAACCCTCCATGACCTCTAAGTAGGTATCTGCACACACTCTCAACACAGTGGGGGCAGCTGAGACTCTGAACCTGTCCAATTCTCATGTGTATGACCACAAAGTCCATAGCTGCTAAAGTTAGACCCTTCTCAGTTGTGGGAGAACTTGTTGTCCATTCAAGTGTTCCACAGATGCTGGGTTTAATCTGCAGCTTGTGCAGCTGTACAGAGAGATTTCAGTTCTTCCTTAGTCACACAGCTTCTAGGGCTCAGCTTTGGTTTTGGCCCCACTTCTGCATGATGGCCACCCTCAGGCATCTGCTCCCTGCCCAGGTAAGAGGAAGCAAAGGTAGCTTCTGACTGGGGCATACTTGGTTGCTTAGGTTCCAGGGGCAAGAGATGGCAACTGACTGGGGCATGCATACACTCACTATAGTGGGAACACCCCCCCCCCCCCGCCCAGTGCCTGCAGAAGCATGGACTGGCATGTGGGAAGAGAGGCTGCAGTGTCCACCTACCCCTCTCATGCCATTCAACAGTGGATCCTTGCTTCAAAGGCAGTCCATGCTTCCTCCAGGAGTATTCCTGGCTCTGAAGTTCCCCACTCCTGTCCCCTCAGACCATATCTGCACAGCCAACAACAGTCCTCTCCCAGGGTCTGCTCTCCAAACCCTGAGCTGCAGCACCCAGGCCCCACTAGCACTGGCAGACACTCATCTCAGGCTGAGGTGCCCAAGGCTGTGGCATGGACCATCCATGCAAATCTTGCCCTGTCCTGCATGTCACAGACAAGCTGCTGCAGTTTCCTCCAATATCCTCCAAAGCTCCCTGCTCTATTTCATCTGGTCTAGCCACTATTGAGGAGGCTTCCCTAGGTGTGGTAACCTCTCCTCTGTTTTAGCTCCCCCTCACCCAGGGTGTACAGGTCCCACCTTGTTTCCTCTTCTCTTTTTCTTCCTTTTTACTCTTTCATCCTATCTGGTTATGTTGGGATCTTTTCTTGTTCTTTTCAATGTCCGAGGTCCTCTGCTAGTGTTCAGCAGTGCCCTGTGCATATAGTTCCACTTTAGATGTATTCTTGGTGTATTTGTGGGGAGAGATGAACCTCCTATTCTGCCATCTTAAGCTCTTCTCCTGTTTTGTAGTTTTTATTGTTTTTCTTCAGTGAACTGAATGAGAAACTGTATAGGAAATTTCATAACATACTTTTTTCAGTACTTTACTGATTTATTTACTGTCAATAAATATATATAAAATATTTTATGTTCATGTGTATATCAGATCAACACATGAATGTTCGCAAATGTATTAAAATAATTTGATTATTCTTACTTATGATTTTCCAAATTTCCTTACTATATTTTTGAAATAAACATATTTAGAAATATATTTTTATACATTTGTCTAGTTCCTGAGATTAGAATTCAAAGGTGAAGTTGCTAAGATTATACTTTTTATTTGGGTTACAAATCATGAAATTGCCTTTTAGAAAGATTATAATAAATTTCACTTTCAACAAGATATTTGATTACCCCTCACATTCACCAATACTGACAATATTAATATTTTAATCTTTCCTTATATATGAAAAATAGCTTATTGTTTAAATTTTCATCTTTTCAATTCTAATAATGTTAAGCATTTTCCTATGTTAATTGTTGGACTTTTAAAATGTATTTCATTTTGAATTGGATGTGCACCTCCTTTGCACTTTTTTTCATATGGTGGTGTCTGTCTTTCTCTTACTGATGTGTAAAATTCTGTAAACTAACATTTTACTGTGCATTCCCATTGTATATTTAATGTAGCTTGGTTTATGGTAATATTGATATTTGAGATGCAGGAGTTTTAATTTTAATAATAGTCTAATAAATAAATCTTGTTTTTTATGGTTTCTGTTTTGGCTTCAGGATAGCTGTTTTCAAATTGGCTATGGATTTGTCAATATTTACTTTACTTTTGAAGTCATTCTGCATACAATATTTTTCTAAGAAATAATTTACTACATTCAGTGGTAGAGTTTCAGGAAGACATGAATGTCTCTTCCCGATTGGGAACCAGTTGACACCCCAAATGGATATAAAAATTCAGGTTTTGGGAGGAGGTAGAAAATAGATCTGTCATGTCTGTGGTTTGAGGACACAATGAACCTTCTAATATTTCACATGATTTAAAATTAATGTTTCAGTGTTCAGAAAAGGAAAATCCATGGAGACTAAAAATAGATTAGTGGTTGTCTATAGCTTAGGAGGACAGAGAATTATAGCTAAAGAGTATAGGTTTCTTTTTGGGGATAAAAACATTCTAAACCTAAAGAACATAATAAAATCTACTAAATTGTACATTTCAAAAGGGTGAATTTTGTGATATATGAATTATACCTCAATAATTTTTTTTTAAATTATCTTTCAAACCCAGACATACCTTCTATCACAGGTGGAATATTCACTGCCTAGAGTGGAGACTGACCAGAAAGCATGGTATCTGCAAGTGTGCAGAGGAAAACAAAATTGTGTGGGAAAGCCTAAATACCACATTTTCAGTTCTGTCTCCTAAGCTTTAAGTTCAAAAAAGCCCAGAAGGATTGAAGAAGTGAACCAAAAGATGTGGGGATGTACCTCAACCTGCAACCTGGAGTTTCCATTCTATAGCAACATTAGAATTTTCCAAATAAAATCCCAGTTTACAAATTATACAGTGGAATTCAAATGACCTTTTATTCTAATTATTCCAAAATTGTACTGGGTATAAAAATTCCTTCAGGAGCTTTTAAAGAGTTCCAATGCTTCAAATATTCTGATTCAATACAACTGGGGAGGGCCCTGGGTATCAGGTTTTTGTGGAACTCCCCTCCCAAGATTCAAACGGGCGTTCAAAATTGTAAACCACTGAAGTCTTTGTTTCTTCTGTTTCTGTGGTTATTTACATAATCTGATTTTGTTTACTTCTTTGTGGATTTTTTTCCCTCTTTATTTTTTCTGTGTTTACATCAGCTGGTGTCTTCTTTGTCTCAGAACTTCTTTTAGTGTATTCCTTGGTGCAGCTATACCAACTTCATCTGGAAAATTTTTAGAAATGCATTGGTTGGATCTGATGAAATAAAATTTATATTTTAAGTCAAGACAAGAAAAACTTAAACACAAAATTCTCTTCATGTGTTCATCTGGGCCTCCTTCCTCACTCCCTAATGAGAAATGTGCACCTGCATCACACATTAACCAGAACACCTCAAAGAGGTGAGGGCCTGCTTGACCATAAAGATTAGGGGTTTTTGTTTATTTGTCCTTCTGATGCTAGAAATGTAACTTCTGAAAAGGATTGTGCTCTTTCCCAATTCTGTAAAGGGTCATAGTGACTTGCTGGTTGCTTTGTACCTGCTTAACTGGAGTATGTATCCTTGGTGAACTTTTTGTAAAATATTAGTTTGTGGATTTTGATACAATTTTTTGTCTCAAAAATGTATGACTGCACCTTCTACTTCTAACAGGTGGATTGGTTCTCAGAGTTTTCTGAGAGTCTGCCTCCTAGATTATAACCTGCAATTTGGCTTGAATAAAATTCCTTTTTTCCTTCTTGACTGTTAATTGAATTTTTGTTTACAGGCCCCACCACAGACCTGCTAAATCTGAAACTCAGAATGGGTCCCAACCATCTCTGTGCAGTCTTCCCTCCATATCCCATGTTTGGCATCTGATGATTCAACAAACCATAGGTGGGAAATATATATTTTTTTAATTCCAGAAAGTTCCCAAAAGCAAAACTTGAATTTCATTTTGTCTACTAAGTATTTGGTCCCTCCTTCTTTCTACTAGATGCATTTCTGTGATATTTGACCCATTTTTTAAAATTCCTTGATCTCCTACCTTTAGATTTGATTAAGTAGTTGGATTAGGGTTTTATTTCTGGTTTTGTTTGGGGCTCAGTATTAATGTTTACATTTTAATAGTTAAGGTTTATTCACAATTTTTTTTATTATTTTATCAATTTGCTAGGCAAACTTAAGGTCCCTTTATTCTCACCCCTCTCACTTCACCAAAGTATTTTTTTTTCTCTGTTAATATGACTGGCAAAGTCCATTTTTACAAGGATTTTTGTGAAAGTGAATCCTTTTGGGGATTCTTCTTCTTTCATTCTCTTCTCTCTCTTTCAGCATCTGTGTTAGTATCAGCCCAGAGCTGACTCCCACTTGGGAAGTGGCTTCTTATGAACCCACACTACATGATAAGTGGAATGAGCAGTTTAGAAAAGCTGTGCTATACCTTGGAGGACACTATTTTCTTTTCCCTGATGTGTTTTATCTATAGGTTATTTTTCCATTATGTAGAAAAAGTATGATGGACAGAAACACATTAACATTCCACCCTGGGAATATACTCAGGGTGGAGGAGTTGAGTAAGAAGGGAAGCTTGTTTGTTTCTAGTTTAGATACCAAACTATTCTACCACTTTTGGAATGTCTTTTTTTTTTTTTTTTTTTTTTTCTCTCCATGTGTTCCAGCTCAGTTCAGCATGAGAATGCATGGGAATATGGAACCCAAATCCCTTTCAAAGGAAAAGTCACTTTTCAATTTGCATTTCTTTTATATAACTGGCATGGTGTTAAGTGACTGGTCAATAATCACTTGAATTACCCTTTGTTGTCATTGTTTTTTCTCCTGTGTGTCTAGCACCCTTGGACAGGATTGAAGATTTCCTGAGTTCTCTAGCGATAGCTGTGAAAATCCATCAAATTTTACTCCAACTAATCCTTCTAATATTGTAGCAAATTGAAGAATTACTAGTTTTGTGTCTTTCATTCAAGTTTAATGTCTATTGTGTTTTGGGGAGCTTCGATGGATTCTATTTTCAGCATTAAAAAAATACCATTCTGAAAATTTTTCCAGCTTTATTGAGACATAACTGACAAATAAGATTGCATAAGTTTATGGTATACAATACATTGATTAGAAAAGTTTATACACTGCAAAAAGATTGCTACCATAGGGTTGGCTAATAACTCATTCATGTCATATAATTCTTCATGTGGTGAAAAATTTAAGATCTAATCTCTTAATTTTCAAATATACAACACAAAATTGTTAACTATAATCAAGATGTTGTTCACCAGATCCTCAGAACTTGTTTTTCTTCTAAGTTGAAGTCTGTTTCCTTTAACTAATATCTTCCCATTTGCCCACCACAGACACCTGGTAGACACATTCTACTATTTGCTTTGACAAGTTTGGCTTCTTTGTAAGATTCCACATATAAGTGATATCATACAGTATTTGTCTTTTTCTGTCAGACATTTCACTTAGCATAATGTCTTTAAGGCCCACCCATGTTGTGACAAATGGTAGAACTTCTTCTTTCTCTTGGTTGAATAATATTCTCTTATTTATATATACACATATATATTTTAATCTCCCTCACCTATTTCACTCACTTCCCCCCAGCAGCCACAAGTTGGTTCTGTGTATCTATTTCACTTAGCATAATATCCTCTAGGTCCATCCATGTTGTCACAAATGGGAATATTTCTTTCTTTGTTATGGAGAAATAATATTCATTATATATATTATATATATATATATATATATATATATATATATATATATATATGCATGCACACCATGTCTGCTTTATCCACTCACTTATTGATGGGTACTTAGGCATTTGTTTCTATAGCTCAGCTATTGTTTATAATGCCTCAATGAACACAAGCATGCATATCTCTTTTTAAACTAGTGTTTGTGTTTTCTTAGGAAAAATACAGAGAAGCAAAATTTCTGCGTTATGTGATAGTTCTATTTTCAAGCTTTTGAGGGACTTCCGTAATGTTTTCCTTAGTGGCTGCACCAATTTACTTTCCTACCAACAGTGTGCAAGATTTTCCTTTTCTCCATGTCCTTGCCAACATTTGTTATTTGCTGTCTTTTTAATAATAGCCTTTCTGACAGAAGTGAGATGATATCTCATTGTGGTTTTGATTTGTAATTTCCATGATTATTAGTGACGTTGAGCATCTTTTCATATATCTGTTGGCCACCTGTGTAGCTTCTTTGAAAAAATATCTATTCAGGTCCTCTAACAATTTCATAAACAAATATCTTGTTTTTTGATGTTGAGTTGAATAAGTTCTTTGTTTATTTTGATATTAATCCTTTATTAGATATATCATTGAAAATATTGATATCTTCTCCCACTCTGTAGGTGGTTTCATTTTGTTTAGTTTCCTTAAATGTGCAACAACTTTTTACTTTGATGTAGTCCTATTTGTTTATTTTTGGTATTGTTTCCCTTCCCTAAGGAGACATATCAAAAAAAAAAAAATTATGAAGACCAATGTCAAAAAGCACACTGCCTATGTGTCCTTCTAAAAGTTTCACAGTTTCAGGTGTTACATTTCAATCCTTAATCCATTTTAAATTTACTTTTTGTGCCTCATATGAGAGAATAATCCAGTTTGATTATTTTGCATGTAGCTGTTCAGTTTTCCCAACACCACTTGTTGAAGAATCTATCTTTCCCCACTCTATATTCTTGCCTGCTTTGTTATAGATTAGCTGTCTACATAAGTGGGTGTTCTATTCCGTTTCATTGATCTATACATGTGTTTCTGTGCCAGCACCATACTGTTTTAATTACCATAACTGTATAATTAAATCAGAGGATTTGGAACCTCCAGCTTTGCTTTTCTTCTCAAGAAAGACTGCTATTTACAGTCTTTTGTGTATTGATACTAATTTTAGAATATTTGCTCTGGTTCTGTGAATAATACCATGCATATTTTGATAGAGATTGGATTGAATCTATAGATTGCCTTAAATAGTATGGTGATTTTAACAATATTAATTCTTCCAGTCCATGATTGTGGTATATATTTTAATCTCCAATGTCTCTTGTCAGTGCCTTGTAGTTTCCTAAACATAGTTCATTTACCTTCTTAATTAGATTTATTTATAGATATTATTATTTATTGATTCAATTTAAATGAAATTGTCTTCATTTCTCTTTCTTATGCTTCATTTTCAGCATATAGAAATATAAAAGATTTCTGCTATGAATTTTGATTCCTGCAACTTTATCAAATTCATTGATTTCTAGTGTTTGGTGGCATTTTTAGGATATTCTATGAACAGCAACATGTCATCTGCAAACAGTAACAGTTTTGCTCCTTTCTTTCAAATTTGGATGCTTTATAATTATTTTCCTTGTCTGCTTGCTGTGACTAGGACTTCCACTACTATGTTGAATAAATGTGGCATAGGTGAGCATCTTTGTGTTGGCCCTATTATAAAGGAAATGCTTTCACGTTTTGGCCATTGAGTAGGATGTTAGCTGTGGGTTTATTATATATGACCTTTATTATGTATACCCACTTTTTGGAGAGTTTTTATTATAAATGAATGTTTTGTCAAAAGATTTTCCTGAGATAATTGTATGATTTTTATTCTTCAGTTTGTTAATATGCTATATCACATTGATCAAATTCAGATATTAAACTGCTCTTACCTTTCTAGGATAAATTCCATTTGATTATGTCATATGATCCTTTTAAAGTATTGGTGAATCTGGACTTCTAATGTTTTGCTGTGGTTTTTGGCATCCATGTTCATCATTGATATTGGCATGCAATTTTCTATTTTTGTGATATCTTGGCCTGATTTTGGTGTCAGGGTAATGCTGGCATCATAGAAACATTCTTTCCTCTGCAATTTTCTTTTTATTGTAAATAATTTATTCATACATTTTTATGAAAATTTTCAAATTCAAAGCATCCTTCAAAGAGGCTTCTTTTTTTTCCTCTGCAATTTTTAGGAATAATTTGAGAAAGATAGGTGTTAATTCTTCTCTAAATCTTTAGTAGAATTCTCTTGTGAAGTTATCTGATTCTAGGAATTGTTGAGAGCTGTTTTATTACTGACCCAATTTCATGACTGGAAATTGGTCCCTTAATATTTTCTATTTCTTCCTGATTCGGTTTCTGGATATTGTACATTTCTAAAAACTTGTCCATTTCTTCTAGATTTTCCATTTTTTCAGCGTGTAATAATCTCTTACAATTCTTTGTCTTTCTGTGGTGTCAGTTACAACTTTTTATGTTTTCATTTCTGATCTTATTATTTTGGACCTCTCTCTTTTTCTTGATGAGTCTGTTTACATTTATCAATTTTGTTTATCTTTTTAAGCTCATAGTATCATTGATCTTTTCTATAGTTTTTTATTCTCTAATGTATTTATTTCTGCTCTGATCTTTGTGTTTTTCTTTTCCTTCTACTAACTTTGTGTCTTATTTGTTCTTTTTCTAGTCTATTTCACTGTAAATTTAGATTGTGTATTTGAGATTTTTCTTATTTCCTGACATAGTCTTGTATCCACTTCCCTCTTATAACTGCTTTTCTGCATCCCATGGATTTTGGATCATTCTATTTTAATTTCCAAGCATTTTGTTAAATTTCTTCCCTGTTTTCTTCAGTGATCCATTGGTTATTTAGTATTATATGGTTTATCCTTGAAGTGTTTGTGTTTTTTGCAACAATTTTTTATTGTTGATTTCTAGTCTCATAGTGTCAGTGTTGGAAAAAGATTCTTGATATGATTTCATTTTTTTTAAATTTACTGAGATTTGTTTTGTGGCCTAGCATGTTATCTGTACTGGAGAATTTTCCATGTGTACTTGAAAAAAAAGTGTATTCTTCTGCTTTGGGATGGAATATTCTGTATTTACCTATGAAGTCAATTTTGTCTAATGTGTCATTTAAGGCTTGTGTTTCCTTATTGCTTTCCTATTTGGATAATCTGTTCATCGATGTGGGTGAGGTGTTGAGGTCCACTACTATTATTGTGTTACTGACAATTTCTCCCTTTATGTCTATCAATATTTGCTTTATGTATTAAGGTGTTCCTATGTTGGGTGCATATATATTTACAATTATTATATCTTCTTCTTGGATGATTCCTTGATCATCATGTAATGTCCTCCTTTGTCCCTGTTACAGACTTTGTTTTAAAGTCTATTTCATCTAATATAAGTACTGCTACCTGGGCTTTCTTTTCAATTCCATTTACATTACTATTTTGCATTTTCTCACTTACAGTCTGTGTGTCTTTATATCTGAATTGATACTCTTGTAAGCAGCATATATATGGGCCATGTTTTTGTATCCATTCAGCTACTTAATGTCCTTGATTGGAGCAGTTAGTTCATTTACATTGAAAGTAAATTTTGATAGGTGTGTACTTATTGCCATTTTATTAATTATATGGGACTTTTTAGTTCTTTTTTTGGTCCTTTCTTTTTGTTCCCTACCCTTGTGATTTAATGACTATCCTTAGTATCATGTTTAGATTCCTTTCCCTTTTGTGCATGTGTATCTTTTATAGATTATTGGTTTGTAGTTACTATGAGGTTTATATGTAGCAATTTACCTATGTATATCTAAATCTACATATATATCTATAAATTTAAATTTACATATACATATAAGTATATATATATATACATATGTACATGTGTGTGTGTGTATATATATATATATATATACATATATATATAAGTTGATGATCTCTTAATTTCAAACACATTTTAAAAACCCTGCATTTTTACCCCCTTTGCCCATGGTTACAGTTTTTGACATCATATTTTACATCTGTTTGTTTTGTGTATCCATTAACTGCTTATTGTTGATATAGATGATTTTACTACTTTTATCTTTTAACCTTCTTACTAGCTTTATATGTGGCTGATTTACAACTTTTACTATATATTCTCTTTATCGGTGAGATTTTTCCTTTTGTAATCTTTATGTTTCTAGTTGTGACTTTTCTTTTTCACTTAGAGAAGTTTTTGTTTGTTTGTTTGTTTGTTTTAACATTTCTTGTAAAGCTAGTGTGTTGTGTTGAACTCTTTTAGCTCTCACTGGTATGTAAAGCTTTTAATCTCTCTGTCCATCAAATATGAATTATAGCCTTGTCAGGTAGGGTATTTATGTTTCAGATTTTCCCTTTTATAACTTTAAATATATTGTGCTACTCCTTTCTGGCTTGCAGAATTTCTACTGAAAGGTCAGCTGGTGAACAGGGCCTTGTCCTGGGGTGTCAGTGGGATCAAAGGGTAATAGAGGGGTAGGCAGCCTGCTGTTGTGTAGGGTTTTATCCCCTTCTGGCTAGTTGCTTGGTCTGAGGTTTCCTAGTACTGGTGCTGACAGGCTAATGAATGGAGCTGATTACTGGGTCCTCTGGCTACAAGGTCTTGGAGACCACAGGGCTAGTGTTGGTGCACTGGTATGTGGCTGGTCCTGGACTTTCCAGTGGACATAGCTGTGTCCTAGGCTGACTGTGGGCTTAGGGGCTTTTAAGACAGCCAGCCTGATAGTGGGGGTGTGTGTCTCTGCCCAGTCAGTTGCTTGACTTGAGGCATCCCAGTATTGGTGCTGACAGGCTGGTTTATTGAGTCAGGTCCCACCAATAATAAGCTAGAGGGAATATTCCAAAATGTCACTTGCCTGCTCGAGTATCTTGTGGTAAAATGAGCTTGCAAGAATGGTTGTCACCAGTGTCAATATCCCCAGGGTGAGCTCCCATTGCCTCCTGCCTTTCCAGGGGTCTTTCCACAATCAGCACATAGGTCTGACCCAGGATCCTTTCACGTTACCTCTTCTGCTTGCATTACAGTGTGTGAGCACCCTTTAAGAGTGGAGTCTCTATTTCCCACTGCCCCCTGGGTCTCCCAAAAATAAACCTTGCTGGACAAACATTCTGGGGGTTCATCCTCCTAGTGCAGGACCCTCAGACTGGGGAACACAATGTGAGGCTTGGACCCCTTTCTCCTTAAGGAGGACCTCTGCAATTGTAATTATTTGCCCACTTGTGGGTCATTCAACCTAGGGTACGGACTTTGATTATTCCGTGTCTCCATCCCTCTTACTCCACTTATTATGTTTCCTTCTTTTTATCTTTAGTTTTAGAAGGTCTTTTCTGATAGGTTTTGGTCTTTCTCATCAGTAGTTACCTTGTATATATTTGTAACTTGTTTTGCCTGTAGGAAGTGAGCTCAGAGATTTCTTAATTCTCCATTATGATCTCCTATCAGATTGTAATGAATCTATAAATGATTTTGGATATTACGGACATTTTAACAATATGAATTCTTCTGATTCATGAATACAGGCTATTTTTCTGTCTGTGACTTCTTCAGTTTCTTTCATCAAAGTCCTGTAGTTTTCAGAGTACAGATTTTACAACTCCTTGATTAAATTTATTACCAAATATTTTAGTTTTGGATTCTATTGTGAATGAAATTGTTTTCCTTATTTCTTTTTGAGATATTTTGTTAGTGTAAAAAACTCAAGTAATTTCTGTATGTTGATTTTGAATCCTGCAGATTTACTGAATCCATTTATTAGATTTAATAATTTTTGATGGAATCCTTATGATTTTCCATATTTACAATCCTATCATCTGCAAACAAAGATATTTTTACTTCTTTCTTTACAATTGGACTTTTTTTTTATTTCTTCATTTGCCTAATTTCTCAGGCTAGGACTTCCAATAGTATGTTGAATAACAGTAGCAAGAGAAGGCATTTTGGTTTTCTTTCCAATCTTACTGAATAGGTTTTTGACTTTTCAATATTGACTATGATGCTTGCTGTAGGCTTGTCATACAGGACCCTTATTATGTTGAGGTATGTTCCTTCTATAGTTAATTTCTTGAGAGTTTTTATTATGAAAATATGTTGTATTTTGTCAAATGTGTTTCCTGCATCTATTGAGATAATTGTAAGATTTTTCTCTGTCAGTTTATTAATGTGTGTCACATTTTTGATTTGTGTATGATGAACCATCCTTTAATCTCTGGGATAAACCCCACTTTATCATTGTATGTGATCCCTTTCATGTACTATTTAATTTGGTTTGCAATATTTTGTTGAGAATTATTTCATCTATATTCATCAGGGAAATTTGTCTATAAGTTTATTTTCTTGTAGTGTCTTTAGTTGGCTTTGGTATTAGGATAATGCTGGCATTGTAAAATGAGTTTGGAAGAATTTGAGAAGAACTGACTTGGGTTCTTCTTTAATTGTTTAGCATAATTCACCAGTGAAAACATGTGGTCCTGGGCTTTCTTTTTTGAAGTGTTTTTCATTACTAATTCAATCTCTTTATAATTTCCTATTTCTTGATGATTCAGTCTAAGTGGGTTTTATATTTCCAGGAATGTATCCATTTCTTTTAGGTTATCCATTTTGATGGTATATAATTATTCATGCGACCCTTATAATCATGTATTTCTGCGGTATCAGTTGTAATGTCTCCTTTTTCATTTTTATTTTATATGTCTTCTCTTTTTTCAAAGTTTTTCAATTGTGTTTCTCTTTTCAAAATACCAGTCCTTAATTTTCTGAATTTTTTGCGACATTTTTCTGCTGTATATTTTACTTATTTCTGCTCTGATCTATGTCATTTACTTATTTCTGCTACCTTTGGTGTTACTTTGCTCTTTTTCTAGATACTTGAGGGGTAAAGTTAGGCTATTTATCTAAGATATTTCTTTTTCCTTAAGTTAAGTGTTCATTCCTACAGTCTTTCCTCTTAGAATGATTTTTGCTGCATCCCGTAAGTTTTGGTATAGTGTGTTTCTTTATCAATTACTTCCAGATTTTTGTTGTTGTTGTTCTAATTTCCACCTGATACTTCTTTGATCCATCAGCTGTTTAGGACTATGTAATTTCCTTCTTTCTACCTGTGTTTGTTTTCTAGTTTCATACCACTGTGGTCAGAAAAAGGTCACATAGATTACCATGTGATCTATCCTGGAGAATGTTCTGTGTGTGCTTGAGAAGAATGTGTATTCTGCTGCTATTTGGTGGAATACTCTGTATATTTTGAATAGGTCCATTGGTCTAAAGTATAGTTCAAATCTAATGTTTCCTTGCTGAATTTCTGTCTGGGTGATCTATACATTATTGAAGATGGGTTATTGAAAACTATTAATATTGTATTGTCTATTTCTCCCTTCAGATCTCTTAGTGTTTGCTTAATATATTTAGGTGACTCAATGTTGGGTGTGTATATACTATAATTGCTATATCTTCTTGGTAAATTGACTCCTTTATGAAATATCTTTTTCCTTCCCTTTATTTTGTTATTTTCAATTATTGTTATTATTATTATTATTATTATTATTATTATTTATTATTATTGGCTGCGTTGGGGATAAGAGCTGCTTTCAGGGGACCAAACAGGTGAAAGTTCAATGGGGCAAGGTCAGGACAATAGGGAGAATGCTTTAACACCTCAAAATGAAATTTTTGCAGCGTGTCTACAGTGTGCACAGAAGTGTGTGGATATGCATTGTCATACAAGATCACAACACCCTTGGAGAGTGGTCCTCTGTGTTTAATCTGAAGTTAGGATTCAGCATAAACGTTTCAAAACCTGAGTCTGTCATGGATTATTTCATAGGCAGAGCCATGGATGATTTGCAGATGATTTTCCACATAATCCACTGTCACTCATCTATTCAACACAATCATTTCACATGTATGCTCATCAGCCATGGATGTGGATGGGTGTCCAGCTCCTTCTTGATGGCTAATACTTGGGCTACCTTCCTTGAACTTCACTATCCATTCATACACACTCTTCCCAACAAAACACTTTCTCCATACTGTACATGAAGTCTTCAATAGATAATGGCACCAGGTACACCCTCAGACCACAAAAAAATGAATCACTGCACACTGCTCTTTTTTCTTGCAAATCACAAGTGGGGCATCCACTTTTGTTCACACCGCAGTTACAAATGAACTGATGTAACATGTTCACACCTGCACAGCAACGACTGGGAAGACAGCAGCCTTGATGGAAAACACTGATAAGACAGTGCAGCCAATAGAAGTTTTAATACAACTGGAGTGTGGATAATTTTTGACTCACTCTTGTACGTTATCTGTTTCTCTCCCAATTTCCTCCCAACTCACATAAAGAACACCTGAATTAGTACTCTGGGTGCTGCAAGAGAGAAATTAGTTTCTTTGGCATCATCCTACAAGCTGGAGAAGCAGGGCACTCTCTGCTTTCCCTTTCCCCCACAGGACGAATCATGGGCTTGGGCTGAGAAGCTGTTGTGCCTTGGGTGAGGGGTAATATAGGCAAGCCCAAGCTATTTCTCATACCCACTCCAATGCATCCAGACTTGTATTTTTTTTCTTTGTTTTACTGGAGTGCTGGGATTTCTCTGAAAACCTGGACTTCCACAAAGTCTCTTGCATGTGTAGGTGACTGCCAAAGTCAACGTCCTCCAGGTGCTCCCAGACCACAGTTGAGGGGAACTGGAATGAGTTCATAGGCTACTGCAGGGTACACAGCTCAGACCAAGGCCTGTTTGCCTATTACCCAATGCACAGATGTGAAAGACTCCTCTTAGCCCCCTTGACATATGGTACCAAATCCCACAGTTTTCACAAAGGCACTTTGGTCCCTGGATGGATGCGAAGTTTTTGTTGTTGAGTGGGGAGACTAAAAAAAAAAGATGTCTTATGCCAACATTATGCTGATGTCACCCAAGTGAAATCTGAAATGTTTTGTTAATAGATTTCAATTGCAAGTATTTCAAAACCCATAATTTATCCATATAAATGTGATGTTCAAATAAAATAATTTTAATTTACCTCTCATAATAAAATCAGTTTAATTTTCATCAGAAGCCTTTTGAAATTTAGTGTACAACCCCATCCCACTTTTCCTAGATTTACTGTGACAATGAAGACCGAGAAGTATCTCTACAGTGCTTTTCTCCTTTTCTTCTTACCTTCTAAGTGTGTTTGGGAGGGCTGGGGTTTGAGGGAAGAAGGCAGGCCCAAAATAAATATTAGTTTATTGTATCAGCTTTTCAGTACACAAAGAAAGAGAGATGCAATATGTACTGAAAGTGTACTGCTTGATTTCAGATCTTAACTTCTTTCCTGTCATATGCATGCTTAGATGCTCCAGGACAGGGGCCATGTCTGTGGAAGATCACTTTGGCTGAAATGAGGACTATGAGACAAGTTGAGAACGACAGAATGTGGGAAAATCCTTTGGAAGATAAAGTCCAAGTGAGTGCTTATAGGACTTTGAATGGGATGATGACTTATAGATGAAAATAATTTGGAAGTTTTCAATGATATTTAAGAAGGAAATGAACAGTGTTTGGCAATGGATCAGATCTAGGTCAAAGGAGAAGAAAGTTTCAGTGATGACACTTTGTTTCTGATGTATACAATAATTTCAAATTTTTCATTTAAAATGAGAAGACCAATTATGGAGAAGCAAACTTGATTAAACTTGAGACAGCCTAGTAGGAATATTAATTATCAGTAAGAGAGTCAAGTCTGAAAGTTGAGTAAGATAAACATAGCCAAAGTGGGCCCAGGAACAGAGAGCAGCCAACAGCATCAAATGCTGCTGAGAACTTAAGTTAGATGAGTTATTTTAAATTCCTTTGGTTTTTAAAGGTCTTTCCTTTATGTGAAGACCTTGATGATCAGAAAAAGCCATTTCAAAAGAGGTACAAAAGATAGATTGGGAAGAGCTGAAAACAAAATTGGAGGAGGCAATTACATAAAAGGACATAACTCTGTTAAGAAGTTCGGATATATAGTTGATATAAGATGGAAGTAGGGATACAGGATATTTAGTTTTCATTAGTTTTATGATAATTATAGGCATTGTATTAAGAATTTAAATATTTTCTATATTTTGAAGCTATATTATATTTCTATAATTTCTTAAAATCCTAAATATTTCATTAATAGTTTATAATGAAACTTCAAACTTTTAATTGGTTACTTTCAAATATTTAAGTCTAGTAGTGACTGAGGGATATCATGGAAGAAAGAGACATGTAGCTCCCAAGTTTTTCTTTTCTTAAATAAAAACTGCATCCTTATAACAGTCACTAGATAACTGTTCAAAATCTGTGGGATGTTTAAATGCCATCTCTTATGCTGGGGTGGCAGTTCCATGTGCCCTCTAGTTTAAGGTCATTTATTTGGGTGACACCAAAAACTACAGTGCCTTGATATTATTATTCATGGAAAACTTTTTAACATTTGACACATTACATTAGCTTATGTTATTTATAAACAGAAGCTGCCTTTCCTTGGCAGATATACATAATATGCATATTGGAATTAACATCCCATCACACAAGAAATATAAGCTGTTCAAACACCCAAGCAAGTCCTCCACAGGCTGAAGGTATGAGGAATCTCATAAGAGATTTATACTCCCCCCCAAAAATGGCTGAGCTGAACTCATACAGTTTTGTCTTAGTTCTACACTATTTTTTTTTCTACTCAAATATTTAGGTTTCCCTTTGTTCTGTAACACTTCACTTAGCTTTTTTTCTATAGTTCTTGTGTTGGTGTGTGTGTGTTCATATGCATGTACCAGTGCTCACTAGGCATTAACCCATTCTTTCTTCTATCTTCATCAGGTCTATTCTGTGTTAAAAGAAGAGTGCTGTATCTGTCCAGTAACTTTTAGAAGCAAATATGCTCTTGTACGTCTAGTGAGAATGTATTTTTACAACCTGTCAATGGAGTACTGAAAGGTTATTGCTTGTAGCTGGGTGGGGAGAAAAGTATCTACACAGAGTCTTAATAGATTCATAAAAAAGTAAATTTATTATGGAGGGAAAGCTATGTTTTTTAAGAAGGAGTAGAGAGTGATGAAATATGTCTTCATTCTTTCATTTAACAGGGGTGTGTCTAAAGAAATATGATTGTTTATTATAACACACACTGGATAAAGTTAGTCAATTAAAAGTGAAGTTTTCTTTCCCTCACGTTTCCTACTTTCCGATAAAACTCCTTTACCATTTTGAAATATGTTTAAAGTTATGTAAGAAGTGAAATAGAATCCATCAGAATTATCAATTGATCTAAAATAGCAAGATTTTCCAGCCCTTGAGTTTCTATTAAATAGTATATAATTATTTAAGAATATTTCACAAGGTTTTTAAAGAGCATGTTAGCAATTTATGTAATGATTTTGACATCTATTATGTATAATATTGTTGAACTAAGATGACTATTCATTTAATTGTTAATTTTGCTCTTTATATAAGACAATAAGTGTAGTCTTTCAGTTGATCTGTTCTTATTAGAATTACAATAAATGGATTTAGATTTATTTTTCTAAGAAATTTTCTTTAAATTTGTAAAGCTTATTCAATTTACTTTTTTCTGAATTAGAGAAGACATAAAAACATTGAAACTAGGAGTCTAATGAAGAAATCAAAATCATCTTTAGATATATATGTATATGTACATATATATACTATTTATTTAACAAAATTATTTTTTATTGATTGACTGGTACTATGTATCTGCTATATTAAGCTTATTCCTTTGTTATTCAAATCCTCCATGCCTTTAATTTGGTCTACTTTATATGTAAATTGAACTAGATGTGTTAAACTCTTCCACTATATCCACTTATAACCACATATATCCTTTAATAATTATATTTTATAGATTCATTTATTCAACAAATATTTATTGGGCTTCAACAATTGACAGACAATATTCTCACTTCCAAGGGTATACCAGTGGAAAAAACTGACAAAACTCATTAAGCTTATATTTTATTAAGTATGAGAAAAGCAACAGATTCATGCAAATGGGTATGTTAGATGGTTATATATGCTGTGAAATAAAATAAAGCAATGGGAATGTATAGGGAGAGTGAGGAGGGGAGAAAGTTTACATAACATTCTCAAAGAAGTCCCAGTGCAGCTGAAGGATAACCTTCAAATAAGAAGAAGCAAGTGTGAAAGCCTATGCTAGGAGCAGAGCTAGCATGTTCAAGGAACAGCAGTGAGACCAATGTGACTAAAAAAAAATTACAAAAGATATTGACAAGAGATGAGGTCAAACAGGTAACAGATGTCAGATGGTTAGAACTTTGAGGTTTAATAAATTTTATTTTAAAAACTGAATCAGTGTAAAATAATTTTCATAAAACACAAACTTACTTTTTTAGGAGTATATTTCACTTTAACCACTACATTGTGGTGTAGTATTATAGTGTGCATATCAAGTGTATGCACAGCTTCTAGTATTACACATAAACACATCTCTGATCTAGTCCATGCCAACAAATTGTCCAATATGAATAACATTTTTGTATACAATGATGTAATATTGAAGGCATTTGAATATTTTAGGAAGACAGCATGAGTTACAGTGATACCTAGGTAAAATGTAACTGGCAATTACATTGAGACACATTTCTAAAATTATAGCATAATTATAGCATAATTAAATTATGTTTCTAGTTTCAAAAATAAATAGGACAATTATGTTTTACTTTAAAAATTTTATTATAATACTGGTGCAGAATCAAATGCAAAAGCTAGTACTGCAATTAAAACAGTAAAGAAAAAAAAAGGAACTAGGAAGAAATACCTTATAAATTTCAAAATAAGTGGCACTGTTATTTGCTACAGAGAAAAATGTAAAAGCTGTTTAGAAAAAAAATATGCTTGGAACATAGTTTGGTATGTGAATCTATTTTTTCAACAAGGAATTTTAAGAAATATAATCCTAAGTAATTCCAATGAAAATTCTGTATCCAAACTGAGATAATCTTTAAGTGTAAAATATACATTGGACTCCAAAAATTTAGGACAAATGAGTATATATAAGATAGTTCCTGAATAATTTGTATACTGATTATCTGCTGAAGTGACAATATTTTGTAAATATTTGGTCATATAAAATATATTATTAACTTTAATGTCATGATTTCTTTACATTTTAATGTGGCTAGAAAAATTAAAATTGTAAGTATGGCTTGCATTGTATTTCCACCAGAGAGTCCTAGTCTAGATCATTTGGGTGAAGATCATACTGCTTTGTGCAGGGCTGTCCTGTGTAACCAAGATATTTAGCATTCTAGGCACCTGGTTATTAAATACCAGTAGAAGCCCCCAGTCATTTCAACAACTAAAAATCATCTACCTCCAACTGAGAACCATGGTTTACACTGAAATATATGGGAATTCCCACAGCTAGAGCCTACAGGCAGAGCATTCAGATCTGTTATCAGAGGCTGAGAATGCTTTAAAATAAGAATAGCTTTGGTTGACCTAGTTCCTTAATCACACAAATAATTTTCCTGTGCTCCCCTGCTTGTGAATATTGACTTTAGGCTTGAATTTTTCTAGGAATTTGTGGGTTAAGATTTGCTTTTACTTCTCCTATAGCTTTCATCTATATGTTGCATGTGATTGCTTCTGCTGGATTTTTTTCTCCATCAATCAAATTCTATTTTTTATCATCAAAATTTTTCTCAAAATAATTTCTTAGAACTCCTCTACTAGATTGTATATTAAGTGTTTTTATGACATTATCCTTGTAATAGATTCTTCATAAGGGGGAAGGCCAATGAATGAGCTCTGTGTACTCTCTTATTCACTGTACCTCTAACTGCTAATTGGGGCATGCAGTAAAGTTGAAGTTTTGATATTATTTCATTTCAGCCACCTTCCTCTTACTTATGTTACTGGTTTGTAACTGATTATTTTGGATTTTCTTGAGAAATAATCATACCAACTACAGACAAAATTTTTTAATCTATTTCTAATAGAGCAATTTCCCCCATATTATTGTATTAGATAAAACTTGCCAAGCAGTAGTTGATAATAATGATGATAGAAGGCAAACTTACCTTCCTTCTAGCTTTTAGCAAAGGTTGCCTTCTGGATAGCTGAAGTCCAAATTCAACTTCACTATTTTCATTATTTATTCCTTGAATGAAGATACTGCATTTTTCTTAACTATTTTTTTCTTATATTAACCAGGAAGAATGATATTGGCTTGAGATTTATTTTACTTTATTGTAGTTTTGTTGTTTTATTAGAAAATAAAAGATATAAAATAAAACAATTTTTAATACAGACAAGTAAAATCAGGATAATTAAAACTGTTGTGAACTTGATCCCTGGTAATAACTGCTTTTAACATCTTGGTATTTATGGTCTAAAATCAATCTCACTCTCTCTCTCATCCTTGCACTCTCACTCTCTCATCTCTAAATTATTTTACGAACAGATATCTCCTCTCTTATTACTTTCATTATTCTTATAGTTATCTACCCACTCACTTATATTGTCAGTGAAAACATCTCAAGTCCTAGAAACCATTGTACATACAGAGGTAAATGGTGATGATCAGGGTAGACAAACAAGGTGGAACCTAAAGTTGGGAGACAAATATATTGAAGTAAACAGGCAATCACAATACATTGTGATAAGTGCTACAACACAGAGCAAAGACCTGCGATGTAGGTTGGCAAGTTAGTAAATATTATTTATAATGTATAATATCTACATTTAATCTTTATTCATAAAAAGGAAAGAGATGACAGCATCAAAAGAATATTCAATTGAAATACATTAGTGTATATTACCAAAATGCCTTCCAGAAAGATGACACTGTTTAAATTGCTGTAAAGAATGTGTAAAATGATTTATTCCCAACATCAATAATATTAACACCTGCCAGTTTGAGGATGAAAATGATATCTGTCTTGCTCTAATTTGAATTTTTTGGCTACTAAGTAACATTGAATTTATTTTCACTTCTTGAATTTTATATTGCTCTTCCATATCCTCTGTGTTTTCTAGACTACCTCTTTTGTGGTAAATGAAATTCTCTAAATAACTAATCTATTCTCAAAATAACTTTCTCCATTTCCTGGCTTTATCAGCCTTAAATATTTTCAAAGTTTGTGTAAAATTTACTCTGATTTCTAAATATGTTTTCAGACTCCCTTATTTCCATTCACTTATGAAACTCCTCTGTTCCTTGATGCTTGTTCCATTCAGAATCATCAACTCATCACTGCTTTTACTCACCAACTGTGCCATTTCCTTTTCTACTTTCATTTCCATCTCACATTCTTCCCCTACTACTGTACTTGGTAAATTGAATACCCTTGAGGGGAGAAAAGTTGGCGTCAAAGTAGAGGGACATGGAACACATCCCTCCCCACAGATGCATTAGGAACACATCAAAAGACATAATAATTCCCACAGAAAACCAACTAAACACAAGCAGACAACCTCAGACACCAGAAAGGACTGCAAGGATCCTGATATAACTGGTAGGGAGGCATCTACAATGGCTCAAAGAGAGTAAAGCAGCTGAGCTGTGGCAGACAGGAGGGAGAGAGAAACATACAGAGGGTCTGCAACACAGATCAGAGTTCCCAGACAGATAGCTATTCACAGCTGAACAGGGGGTCTGGGAGCTGGAGCATGGGAACAAGAGAACTGGGTCAGCGTGAGAAATATTGTTGCCAGTAAGAAAATGGACTGAGAGGACAGGAAGGAAGAGGCCCACAGTGAGGAGTGCCTGCCCCAGAGAGCTGCCTGGCCATGATGACAGCTGGATGCTCCTGGATCATGGATGGGGAGAGAGGAGCCATGGGCAAAGCCTCTCTCTGTTCCTGCAATGGGCAGAGGAGGGACACCTGTAGCCGAAGATAAGGCACTCAGGGATAACAAGGACCCTCAGGTCCTTGGGCAGGGCTAGCTGAAAACCCAGGAAGACAGCTGAGAGCAGTTTAGAGCACCAGCAGCAGGGAGGCAGCTGAGAACAAAAACAACCCAAAGAGATGCCCAACTCTGAGATATTCTGTTTACACCTGAGCCACTGGCATCCCTCTGCAACAAGCACCTCCTAGCCTGACTGAAATGACAGTGCTCCACTGCTCACTTACTCCCAGGGGAAGGAGCCACTACTGTACCCTCTCCCTCCCCACACACTAGCACTTACAGACAAACAGTAAAGGAAGCTCTGCTGGTCACAGAATATTATAAAAAGCCAAGGTGAGTAGAAGGACACTTACAGCTGAGACTCTAAGTAAACAGAAATATTAGTATAAATTCTATTGAACTGATCCATTCTGGGATCAGTTCTAGTTTTTTTGTTTTTGTTTTTCTTCTTTATTAACTACAATCTTAGGCCTAAGGGATTTAAAAGTTTTATAATATATCTTTAATTCTATTTTTTATTCTATTTTTAATTTTAGCCTTTTTATATATATCCATTTCTAGCTAAGTTTTTGGTAATATGGACTATATATCTCTCCTACCTTCTTTTCATCTGTATCTTATATATGTTTCTATTTATTTCTTTTTATTTGCATGTTTCCAGTCACACTAGGCTTCTCTGTTGCCCTGTCTTCCATCCTTTTTTAGTTTATTTTACCTTAACATACTTATAAGCAACACTATCGATCTGCTCAGACTCCTTGTTCTATTTGCCAGATGACACACCAACTTGGTATTTAATATTAGGTTTAGTCTTTATCTTAGTTCTTAGTACAATTGCCTAATTTCAATCTGAGAACCTCCATTCAGCCTAGTGGTACTCTAGCTCTTTTTTATATTTGATCCTAGCTTTCAATATCTCCCTAGATTTTTGTTTGTGTGTGTAAGATGTTATCTGTTTGTTTGCTTGTTTGTTTTTGCTTTTGTTTCTGTCTTGTTCTGTTTCAGATTTCAATCTCTGTTGGTATTCTCTTTGAATATCTGATAGCATACTGGGGTTCTTCTGTCAGGATTTTCTAGAGCCTTATGTTCTATTGGATTCAGTAATTGTGTGTCTTATACATGTATGTGTTTCCTAGACTTAGTATTTGTTTGACCCAACAATCTGCCATTAGTCTTGGGCTTCGACAGTCTTCTTTAAACCCCCCTATTGCTGGGACAAGCAACCTTTGAAGTTTGGACTACCATGAGGAAACAAAGAAATAACATGCAGGCAAAAGAACAGGAAAAAAACCCAACAAGACCAAATAAATGAAGAATAAATAGGAAAACTGCCTGAAAAAGAATTTGGAGTAATGATAGTAAAAAACAAATACAAAATCTCAATAACAAAATACAGAAAGTACAAGAAACAGTTCATAAGAACTCAGAAGAACTAAAGAACAACAACAACAAAAAAAGCAATGGACAACAAAATAACTAAAATTAAAAATAATCTAGATAGTATAAACAGCAGAATAACTGAGGAGGAAGAATGAATAAGTGAGTTGGAGATAGAATGGGAGAAATAACTGCCACAGAGTAGGAAAAAGAAAAAAAGAATAAAAAGAATACAAGACAGTCTCAGAGACCTCAGCGATGACATGAAGCATACCAACATTCGAATCATAGACATCACAGAAGAGGAAGAAAAAAAAGAAAGGGTCTGAGAAAATATTTGAAGAGGTTATAGTGGAAAACTTCCCCAACGTGGGAAAGGAAATAATGAACCAAGTCCAAGAAGCACAGAAAGTCCCATACAGAATAAATCTAAGGAGAAATACACCAAGGAACATATTAATCAAATGAATGACAATTAAACACAAAGAAAAAATATTAAAAGCAGCAAGAGAAAAGCAACAAATAACATATAAGGGAAAACCCATAAGGAAAATAGATGACCTTACTACAGAAACTCTGCAGGCCAGAAGGAAATGGCAGGATATACTGAAAGTCCTGAAAGAGAAAAAAATACAGCCAAGAATACTCTACCCAGAAAGAATCTCATTCAGATTCAATGGAGAAATCAAAAGTTTAACAGACAAGCAAAATTTGAGAGAATTCAGCACCACCACAAAAGCAACCTTACAACAATTGCTAAAGGAACTTCTCTAAGTAGGACACACAAGAAAAGGAAAACACCTACAAATACAAACCCAAAACAATTAAGAAAATGGTAATTGGAACACTCATGTCAATAACCAACTTAAATGCAAATGGATTAAATGCTCCAACCAAAAGACACAAACTGGCTGAATGAATACAAAACCAAGATCCTTCTATATGCTGCCTACAAAAAACCCACTTCAGACCAAGGGATACATATAGACTGAAAGTAAAAGGATGGAAAAAGATATTCCATGCAAATGGAAGTCAAAAGAAAGCTGGAGTAGCAATACTCATATCAGATAAATTAGACTTGAAAGTAAAGACTATTACAACAGACAAGGAAGGACACTCCATAATGATCAAGGGATCCATCCAAGAAGAACATATCACAATGGTAAATATCTATGCCCCCAACATAGGAGCACCTCAATACATGACTCAAATGCTAACAGCCACAAAAGGGGACATCGACAGTAACACCATAATAATGGGAGACGTGAACACCCCACTTACATCAATGGACAGATCATCTAAACAGAAAATAAATAAAGACAAATAAGCTTTAAGTGACACACTAGACCATCTCAACTTAATTGATATTTATAGGACATTCCATCAAAAAATGGCAGAATACACTTTCTTCTCAAGTGCCCATGGAATATTTTCCAGGATAGAAAATACCTTGGGCCACAAATAAAACCTCAGTAAATTCAAGAAAATTAAAATCATATCAAGCATCTTCTCAGATCACAACACCATGAGACTAGATATAAATTACAGAGAAAAAAAACTCCAAAAATACAAACAAATGGAGGCTAAACAATTCACTATTAAACAACCAATAAATCATTAAAGAAATCAAAGAAGAAATAAAAAAAACAAATCTAGAAACAAATGCCAATGAGAACAGAACAACCCAAAACTTATGGGACACAAAAAAAGCAGTTCCAAGAGGGAATTTTAGAGCAATACAGTCCGACCTTATGAAACAAGAAAATTATCAAATACACAACCTAAGTTTATACCTAAAACAATTAGAAAAATAAGAACAAAGAAACCCCAAAGTGAGCAGAAGGAAAGAAATCATAAAGATCAGAGCAGAAATAAATGAAAAAGAAAGGAAGGAAGCAATAGCAAACACTAATGAAACTAAAAGCTGGTTCTTTGAGAAGATAAACAAACCTGATAAACCATTAGCCAGACTCATCAAGAAAAAAGGGAGAGGATGCAAATCAACAGAATTAGAAATGAAAAAGGAGAAGTAACAGCAGACACCACAGAATTACAAAAGATATTGAGAAACAACTACAAGCAACTATATGCCAATAAATTGGATAAGCTGGAAGAAATGGATACATTCTTAGAAAAATACAATCTTCCAAGGTTGAAACACGAAGAAGTGGAAACTATGAACAGACCAATCACAAGTACGGAAATTGAGGCAGTGATTAAAAGTCTCTCAACACAGAAAAGCCAAAGGCAAGATGGATTCACAGGGGAATTCTATCACACATTTCGAGAAGAGCTAACACCTATCCTTCTCACACTCTTCCAAAATATTGCAGAAGGAGGAACATTCCCAAACTCATTCTATGACACCACCATCACCTTGATACCAAAATCAGGCAAAGATATTACAAAAAAAGAAAATTACAGACCAATATCACTGATAAATACAGCTGTAAAAATCCTCAACAAAATACTCACTAACAAAATCCAACAGCATGTTAAAAAAATCATACCCCATTATCAAGTGGGGTTTATCTCTGGGATGAAAGGATTCTTCATTATATGCAAAGCAATCAATGTGATACATGATATTAACAAACTGAAGGATAAAAAATATAATAATCTTAATAGATGCACAAAAAGCTCTTGACAAAATTCAACATCCATTTATCACAAAAATTCTCCAGAAAATGGGCATAGAAGGAAATTACCTCAACATAATAACAGCCATATATGAGAAACCAAAAGCCAACATCATTCTAAATGATGAAAAACTGAAAGAATTCCCTCTAAGAACAGGAACAAGACAACGGTGTCCACTCTCACCATTATTATTCAACATAGGTTTGGAAGTTTTAGCCACAGCAATCAGAGAAGAAAAAGAAATAAAAGGAATCCAAATTGGAAAAGAAGTAAAATTGTCACTCTTTGCAGATGACATGATATTATATATAGAAAACCCTAAAGACTCTACCAGAAAACTGCTAGCACTAATTAATGAATTTAGTAAAGTAGCAGGATACAAAATTAATGTACAGAAATCTCTTGCATTCCTATACAATAACAATGAAATATCAGAAAGAGAAATTAAGGAAACTCTCCCATTTACCATTGCAAAAAAAATGAATAAAAGCTTGCCTAATGAGGCAAATGATCTCTATGCAGAAAACTTTAAGAAACTGTTGGAAGAAATCAAAGATGACACAAACAGATGGAGGGACCTGCCAAGTTCTTGGACTGGAATTATCAACATAGTGAAAATGACAGTACTACCCAAAGCAATTTAAAGATTCAATGCAATCCTGATCAAATTACCAATGGCATTGTTCACAGATCTAGAGCAAGAAATCTTATGATTTGTATGCAAATGCAAAAGACCCCAAATAGCCAAAGCAATCTTGAGAAGGAAAAATGAAGTTGGTGGAATCAGGCTTCCTGACTTCAAACTATACTATAAGGCCACAGTGATCAAGACAGTATGGTACTGGCACAAAAATAGAAAGGAAGATCAAGGAACAGAATAGAGAACTCAGAGGTAAACCCATGCACATTAGGGCACCTTATCTTTGACAAAGCAGGTAAGAACATACAATGGAAAAAAGACAGCCTCTTCAATAAGTGCTGCTAGGAAAATTGGATAGCCACATGTAAAAGAATGAAATTAGAACACGTCTTAACACCATACACAGAAGTAAATTCAAAATGGATTAAAGAGCTAAATGTAAGGTCAGACACTATAAACCTCCTAGAGGAAAACATAGGCAGAACACTCTATGACATACATCAAAGCAAGATCTTTTTTGACCCACCTCCTAGAATCGTGGAAATAAAATCAAGAATATACAAATGGGACCTCACGAAACTTAAAAGCTTTTGCACAGTGAAGGAAACCATAAACACAAAAGGAAGGCAACCTTCAGAATGTGAAAAAAAAATAATTGCCAATGAAACAATGCACAAAGGATTAACCTCCCAAAATATACAAGCAGCTCATGCAGCTTAATACTCTAAAAGCAAATAACCCAATCCACAAATGGGTGCAAGATCTAAAAAGACATTTCTCCAAAGAAGACCTACAGATGGCCAACAAACACATGAAAAGATGCTCAACATCACTAATGATTACAGAAATGCAAGTCAAAGCCACAAAGAAGTATCACCTCACACCAATCAGAATGGCCATCATCACAAAATATAGAAAAAAATAAATGCTGGAGAGAGTGCAGAGAAAAGGGAACCCTCCTGCACTGTTGGTGGGAATGTAAGTTGGTACAACCACTATGGAAAACAATTTGGAGGTTCCTTAAAAAACTACAAATAGAACTGCCATATGATCCAGTAATCCCACTACTGGGCATATACCCAAAGAAAAACATAATCCCAAAAGAAACATGTACCATAATGTTTATTGCAGCACTATTTACAATAGGCAGGACATGGAAGCAAACTAAATGCCCATCAACAAATGAATGGATAAAGAAGATGTGGCATATATATACAATGTAATATTACTCAGCTATAAAAAGGAATGAGATGGAACTATATGTAATGAGATGGATAGACCTAGAGTCTGTCATACAGAGTGATGTAAGTCAGAAAGAGAAAGACAAATATTGTTTGCTAACTCATATATACGGAATCTAAAAATAATACTGATGAACTAAGTGACAAAACAAGAATAAGGACGCAGATGCAGAGAATGGACTGGAGAACTTGAGGTTTGGTGGGGCGGGGGGTGAAGAGGAAGCTGAGACGAAGTGAGAGAGTAGCATAGACATATACATACTACCAACCGTAAAATAGATAGTCAGTGGGAAGTTTCTGTATAACAAAGGGAGATCAACTCCAGGATGGATGATGCCTTAGAGGACTGGGATGGGGAGGGTGGGGGGGAGTTGGGAGAGGGAGGGAATATGGGGATATCTGTATAAATACAGATGATTGACCTTGATGTACCTCAAAACCTGGTTGGTACAAGAGGGTAAAGCAATTATATTCCAATAGAAAAAAAATTTGAATATCCTTTGGATAGTCAAAATGACACACTATCTTCTTAGAATTTAATTCCAATATCTTCTGTCTTTTCTTCTTCTCTCTTTTTGACTCACCATTTCTACCTCAAACTCTTATATTCATTCCTTGGATCTTGTTACTTCCTATAGGTGGTCCTTCTCAAAAATAAATAGCTCGCATGCCAATATATCGCTCTCGGACCAAAACTTCCCTTTAACTCATTATCCTCAAGTCAACTACATAATTTTATATCATCAAGAACCTCAGTCATTTAATCTCCATTTTCTCCTAATCACTTTATTCTCTCACATGCCACATTGTAGCTTCTAGTCCCTAGGCTATGATCCATTACATATTGGTATGTTTCCAACAGTAAAAATTATGTTAAATATGTATATGAAAAAGGTATCACATAAAATATATTTAATTATGGGTTGCAAGTGGGTTGCTTTTCTCCCTGAAATTTTTGTGTGTATTGCTGCAATGACATCCTGCCTTTAATGCTCTAGAACTTAGGACTGAATATATTTTATTTTTGGAAGAAATAATGCGTTCTACTTAAATTCTTAGAGGCTATCTTCTCTTTATCTTTAAAGATCTAAGTGTATTTTTCACAAAATATCTATGCCTGAATTTATTTTCATTGACTTTGTCTAGAATATATTGAGCTTTCTCAATCCACAAATACCAGTCAAAGAAGTCATTAATTTTTTCTTTCACTTAAATTCATTGAGTTATTTGTTCTGTCCTCCCCTTCTGGTGTAAGTATTATTTATGAATCATGTCGTCCATCTCAACTTTTCTTTTAGCTCATTGTTTTTCTACTTATCTTTTTCTCTTTAAGTTCTTGATTCTCTTCTGAAGTTACCCTAGACCTCCCTTACTGATTTTCCTGCAGTTTCAATTTTTTATAGGTGAAAATATCAATTTTATTTGTGTATTGGGTTTTTTTTTAAGTTTTACTTTAATTTATTTATTTTTTTGGGGGGTACACCAAGTTCAATCCTCTGTTTTTATACACATATCCCCATATTCCCTCCCTCCCTCGACTCCCACCCCACCCTCCCCCTCCAAGTCCTCTAAGGCTTCTTCCATCCTCGAGTTGAACACCCTTTGTTATATAACAACTTCCCACTGGCTATCTATTTTACAGTTGGTAGTATATATATGACTGTGCTAATCTCTAGCTTCATCTCAGATTCCCCTTCACCGCCCGCCCCCTCCCAAACTTCGAGTTCTCCAGTCTATTCTCTGCATCTGCATCCTTATTCTTGTCATTGAGTTCATCAGTATTATTTTTAGATTCCGTATATATGAGTTAGCAAACAATATTTGTCTTTCTCTTTCTGACATACTTCACTCTGTATGACAGACTCTAGGTCTATCCATCTCATTACATATAGCTCCATCTCATTCCTTTTTATAGCTGAATAATATTCCAATGTATATATATGCCACATCTTCTTTATCCATTCATTTGTTGATGGGCATTTAGGTTGCTTCCATGTCCTGGCTATTGTAAATAGTGTTGCAATAAACATTATGGTACATGTTTCTTTCGGGATTATGTTTTTCTTTGGGTATATGCCCAGGAATGGGATTACTGGATCATATGGTAGTTCTATCTGTAGCTTTTTAAGGAACCTCCAAATTGTTTTCCATAGTGGTTGTACCAACTTACATTCCCACCAACAGTACAGGAGAGTTCCCTTTTCTCCACACCCTCTCCAACATTTGTTGTTTCCAGATTTTGTGATGATGGCCATTCTGATTGGTGTGAGGTGATACCTCATTGTGGCTTTGACTTGCATTTCTGTAATAATTAGTGATGTTGAGCATCTTTTCATGTGTTTGTTGGCCATCTGTAGGTCTTCTTTGGAGAAATGTCTATTCAGGTCTTCCGTCCATTTGTGGATTAGGTTATTTGCTATTTTGGAATTAAGCTGCATGAGCTGCTTGTATATTTTGGAGGTTAATCCTTTGTCCGCTGTTTCATAGGCAACTATATTTTCCCATTCTGAAGGTTGCCTTCTACTCTTGTTTATGGTTTCTTTCGCTGTGCAAAAGCTTTTTAAGTTTTGTGAGGTCCCATTTGTTTATTCTTGACTTTATTTCCATGATTGTAGGAGGTCGGTCCAAAAGGATCTTGCTTTGATGTATGTCATAGAGTGTTCTGCCTATGTTTTCCTCTAGGAGTTTTATAGTGTCTGGCCTTACATGTAGGTCTTTAATCCATTTGGAGTTTCTTTTTGTGTATGGTGTTAGGAAGTGTTCTAATTTCATTATTTTACATGTGGCTATCCAATTTTCCCAGCACCACTTATTGAAGAGGCTGTCTTTTTTCCATTGTATATTCGTGCCTCCTTTGTCACAGATAAGGTGCCCATATGTGTTTGGGCTTATTTCTGAGTTCTCTATTCTATACCATTGATCTTCCTTTCTAATTCTGTGCCAGTACCATACTGTATTGATGACCGTGGCCTTGTAGTATAGTTTGAAGTCAGGAAGCCTAATTACACCAACTCCAGTTTTCCTTCTCAAGATTGCTTTGGCTATTCGGGATCTTTTGCGTTTCCATACAAATCGTAAGATTTCTTGCTCTAGTTCTGTGAACAATGACATTGGTAATTTCATAGGGATTGCATTGAATCTGTAAATTGCTTTTGGTAGTACACTCATTTTCACTATGTTGATTCTTCCAATCCAGGAACACGGTATGTCCCTCCATCTGTTTCTGTCATCTTTGATTACTTTCATCAATGTTCTAAAGTTTTCTGCATACAGATCTTTTGCCCCCTTAGGCAGGTTTATTCCTAGGTATTTTATTCTTATTGTTGCAATGGTGAATGGGAGAGTTTCCTTAATTTCTCTTTCTGCTCTTCCATTGTTAGTGTATAGGAATGCAAGAGATTTCTGTGCATTAATTTTGTATCCTGCTACTTGACTAAACTCATCAATGAGTGCTAGCAGTTTTCTGGTAGAGTCTTTAGGGTTTTCTATATATAATGTCATGTCATCTGCAAAGAGGGACAATTTTACTTCTTCTTTTCCAATTTGGATTCCTTTGATTTCTTTTTCTTCTCTGATTGCTGTGGCTAAAACTTCCAAAACTATGTTGAATAATAGTGGTGAGAGTGGACACCCTTGTCTTGTTCCTGTTCTTAGAGGGAATTCTTCCAGTTTTTCTCCATTGAGAACGATGTTGGCTTTTGGTTTGTCATATATGGCTTCTATTATGTTGAGGTAATTTCCTTCTATGCCCATTTTCTGGAGAGCTTTTATCATAAATGGATGTTGAACTTTGTCAAAAGCTTTTTCTGCATCTATTGAAATGATCATATGTTTTTTATCCTTCAATTTGTTGATATGATGTATCACATTGATTGATTTGCATATATTGAAGAATCCTTGCATCCCAGGGATAAACCCCACTTGATCACTGTGTATGATTTTTTTTAATGTGCTGTTGGAGTCTGTTAGCTCATATATTGTTGAGAATTTTTGCAACTATATTCATCAGTCATATTCGTCTGCAAATTTCTTTTTGTGCGACATGTTTGGCTGGTTTTGGTATCAGGCTGATGGTGGCCTCATAGAATGAGTTTGGGAGTGTTCCACCTTCTGCAATATTTTGGAAGAGTTTGAGAAGGATAGGTGTTAGCTCTTCTCGGAATGTTTGAAAGAATTCGCCTGTGAATCCATCTGGTCCTGGGCTTTTGTGTGTTGGGAGATATTTAACCACTGCCTCAATTTCCATACTTGTGTTTTGTCTCTTCATAGTTTCTATTTCTTCCTGGTTCAGTGTGGAAGATTGTATTTTTCTAAGAATGTATCCATTTCTTCCAGGTTATCCAATTTATTGGCATATAGTTGCTTGTAGTAGTCTCTCATGATGTTTTGTATTTCTGAGGTGTCCGTTGTTCCTTTTCCTTTTTCATTTCTAATTCTGTTGATTTGCATCTTCTCCCTTTTTTTCTTGATGAGTCTGGCTAATGGTTTATCAATTTTGTTAATCTTCTCAAAGAACCAGCTTTTAGTTTTATTTATATTTCTTATGGTTTCTTTCCTTTATTTTTCATTTATTTCTGCTCTGATCTTTATGATTTCTTTTCTTCTGCCCACTTTAGGGTTTCTTTGTTTTTCTTTTTCTAATTGTCTGCGGTGTGAGGTTAGGTTGTTTATTTGATAATTTTCTTGTTTCTTAATGTAGGACTGTATTGCTATAAACTTCCCTCTTAGAACTGCTTTTGCTGTGTCCCATAGGTTTTGGGTTGTTGTGTTTTCATTGTCATTTGTTTCTAGATATTTTTTATTTCTTCTTTGATTCCTTTAGTGTTTTCTTGGTTGTTTAAGAGTGAATTGTTTAGTCTCCATGTGTTTGTATTTTTTGCAGTTTTTTCCCTGTAATTGATATCTAGTCTCATGGTGTTGTGGTCTGAGAAGATGCTTGATATGATTTCAATTTTCTTGAATTTGCTGAGGTTTGATTTGTGACCCAAGATGTGATCTATCCTGGAAAATGTTCCATGTGCACTTTAGAAGAAAGTGTATTCTGTCGTTTTTGGGTAGAATCTCCTATAAATATCAATGAAGTCGAGATGGTCTAATGTTTCATTTATAGCTTGTGTGTCTTTATTTATTTTCTGTTTAGATGATCTGTCCATTGATGTAAGTGGGGTGTTCAAGTCTCCCACTATTATTGTGCTACTGTCGATGTCCCTTTTTATAGCTGTTAGCATTTGCCTTATGTATTGAGGTGCTCCTGTGTTGGGGGCATAGATATTTACCATTGTGATATGTTCTTTTTGGATGGATCCCTTGATCATTATGTAGTGTCCTTCCTTGTCTGTTGTAATAGTCTTTACTTTCAAGTCTAATTTGTCTGATATGAGTATTGCTACTCCAGCTTTCTTTTGACTTCCATTTGCATGGAATATCTTTTTCCATCCTTTTACTTTCAGTCTATATGCATCCCTTGGTCTGAAGGGGTTTCTTGTAGGCAGCATATAGAAGGGTCTTGTTTTTGTATCCATTCAGCCAGTCTGTGTCTTTTGGTTGGAGCATTTAATCCATTTACATTTAAGGTGATTATTGACATGAGTGTTCCTATTACCGTTTTCTTAATTGTTTTGGGTTTGTATTTGTAGGTGTTTTCCTTTTCTTGTGTTTCCTACTTAGAGAAGTTCCTTTAGCACTTGTTGTAAGGCTGGTTTGGTGGTGCTGAATTCTCTTAACTTTTGCTTCTCTGTAAAGCTTTTGATTTCTCCCTCAAATCTGAATGAGATTCTTTCTGGGTAGAGTATTCTTGGCTGTATTTTTTTCTCTTTCAGGACTTTCAGTATATCCTGCCACTCCTTTCTGGTCTGCAGAGTTTCTGTAGTAAGGTCAGCTGTTATCCTTATGGGTTTTCCCTTATATGTTATTTGTTGCTTTTCTCTTGCTGCTTTTAATATTTTTGTGTGTTTATTTGTTTTTAGTTTGATTAATATGTGCCTTGGTGTATTTCTCCTTGGGTTTATTCTGTATGGGACTCCTTGTGCTTCTTGGACATGATTAATTATTTCCTTTCCCATGTTGTGGAAGTTTTCCACTATAACTTCTTCAAATATTTTCTCAGACGCTTTCTTGTTTTCTTCTTCTTCTGGGATGCCTATAATTCGAATGTTGGTACGTTTAAGGTTATCACTGAGGTCTCTGAGACTGTCTTCTATTCTTTTTTTTCTTTTTTTCTTTTTCTGGCTCTGTGGTGGTTTTTTCTCCCATTCTATATTTCAACTCACTTTTTCGTTCTTCTGCCTCAGTCATTCTGCTGGTTATAGCATCCAGAGTATTTTTAATTTCAGTTATTTTGTTATCCATTGCTGTTTGTTTTTCTGAGTTCTTATGAACTGTTTCTTGTACTTTCTCTATTTTGTTATCTAGATTTTGTATCATTTTTACTATCATTACTCTGAATTCTTTTTCAGGCATTTTTCCTATTTCCTCCTCATTTATTTGGTGTTGTGGGTTTTTTTCCTGCTCCTTTGCCTGCATGGTGTTTCTTTGTTTCCTCATGGTTTTCCAAACCTTTGGGGTTGCTTGTCCTGGCGATAGAGGTGATTATCGAAGACCTTTCAAGCCTCAGACTAATGTCCAAGTGTTGGGTTATGCAAATACTAAGTCTAGGAAACACATGCATGTATAAGACACACAATTACTGAATCCATTAGGACATAAGGCTCTAGAAAGACCTGACAGAACCCAAGTGTGCTATCAGATATTCAAAGAGAAACCCAACAGAAATTGACAACTGAAACAGAACAGATCAGAGACAAATGCAGGAGCAGACTAACAAACAAATAACACCTTACACATACAAACACTAATCCAGGGAGATTTTGTAAGTGAGAATCAAATATAGAAAAAGCCAGAGTACCACCCAACAGAATGGAGATTCTCAGAATGAAATTAGACAACTGTACTATGAACTAAGATAAAGACAAAAACCTAATATTAAATACCAAGGCGGTGCGTCATCTGGAGAATAGAGCAAGGAGTCTGAGCAGATCGATAGTGTTGCTTATAAGTATGCTAAGATAAAATAAACTTAAAATGGCTGGAAGAAAGGGGAACAGAAGAGCATAGTGTGATTGGAAATATGCAAATAAAAAGAAAGGAATAGAAATGTATAAAAGATAGGAATGAAAGGAACGTATGAGAGATATATTGTCCGTACTACTAAAAACTTAGCTAGAAATAGAAGTATATAAAAAGGCACAAAAATAAAAATAGAATAAAAAATAGCATTAAAAATTTAGGTTATAAAACTTGTAGATTCCTTAGGACTAAGATCATAATTAATAAAGGAAAAAGAAAAAGAAAAAGAAAAAAAAAATCCAGAACAGATCCCAGAATGGACCAGTTCAATAGGATTGATACTAATATTTCTGTTTCCTTAGAGTCTCAGGTATAAGTGTCCTTCTACTCGCCTTGGGTTTTTTTGCATTGTTCTGTTGCCAGCAGGGCTTCCTTTATTGTTTGTCTGTAAGAGTAGGTGTGTGGGGAGGGAGAGGGTACAATAGTGGCTCCTTTCCCTGGGAGTGAGTGAGCCGTGGCGCACTGTTTCAGTCGGGCTTGGAGGTGCCTGTTGCAGAGGGATGCCGGTGGCTCAGGTGTAAACAGAAAGTCTCAGAGTTGGGCCTCTCTTGGGTTTTTTTTTTTCTCTTCAGCCTCCCTGATGCCTGCGTTTCAAGGGGTTTTAATCTAGCCCTGCCCGAGTGCCCGAGGGTCCTTGTTATCCCTGAGCACCTTAGGTGGCCCACAGGGAGTCTCTCCACTGCCCACTGCAGAGGCGCCGAAAGAGAGAGGCTATGCCTGTGGCTCCTCCCCCCCACCCATGAGCCTGCAGCCTCCAGCCACCATCATGGCCAGGCAGCTCTCTGGGGCTGGCACTCCCTGCCGCTGACCTCTTCCCTCCCATCCTCTCAGTCCATCACCTTACTTGCAACAATTTTCTTCACCCTGAACCAGCTCTCCGGTTCCCACACCCCCAATCCCGGACCCTCTGTTCAGCTGTGAATCAATACCTCGGTCCGGGAATGCTGAGCTGCAGTGTGGACCCTCCGTATGTTTCTCACTCCCTCCTGTCAGCCACAGCTCCTCTGCTTCACCCTCCCTGAGCCATTGTAGATGCCTCCCCACCGGTTATGTCGGGCTCCTTGTGGTCCTTTTTGGTGTCCAAGGTCATCTGCTGGTGCTCAGCTGGCTCTCTGTGGGAACCATTGCATCCTCCAGTGCATTCCCAACATATCTGTGGAGAGCGATGCACTCCATGTCCCTCTACTTTGCCGCCATCTTTTCTCCATGTATTGGGTTTTTATTTTCTCTGAGGTCTTTGTTTTATCATCACCCCTTTTTCTAATTGTACTGCTTTTCCATCACCCTATCATCTCTCCTAATGAGTGTCTATATCTGTTTTATAGAGATAATGCATTTGTTTACTCCAAATATGTTAAAGACATGCCTAAATACAACATCTAGTACTTTCAGTAGATCTATAACAAAAATAGGTTCTTCATATGAAGCTCCTGGATACTATTCCCTTTTCTCCATTTTCTCGTAGCTTTCTTCATGCACAAGAGGACGATTTTACTTACTTACTTTTTTCTTCTAGTTTCATTGAGATAGAATTGACATATAGCAGTGTATAAGTTTGAGGTGTACTGCATAATGATTTGACTTTCACACATCATGAAATGATTATCACAATAAGTTCAGTGAATATTCACCATCTCATATAGATACAAAATAATAGAAAATAAAAAGAAAGTATATGAATCTCTTAGAATTTACTCTAACAACTTATTTAGATGAGATACAGCAGTCTAATTATATTAGTCATGGTGTATATTACATTTCTAGTGCTTATTTGTTTTATAATTAAAAGTTTATACATTTTGACCACTTTCATCCAATTCTCCCTCCCCTCCCATGAAAGCCTTCTGTGGTAACCATAAATCTGACCTTTTTTCTACAATTGTGCTTATTTGGTTTTTATTTTTTTGAAGTATAATTGACCCACAACACTATGGTAGTTCCTGGTGTACAACATAGTCATTTGGTATTTCTACACATTGCAAATCATTACCACAATTAATCTAGTTACCATCTGTCATCATACAAAGATACTACATTATTATTGACTAACTATATTCCTCACTATATACATTTCATCCCCATTACTCATTTATTTTGTGATGGAAGTTTGTAGTTTTAATCTCCCTCACCTATTTCACTCATTCTTGTACCTCCCTCCCCTCTGGCAACCACTTGTTTGTTTTATGTGTTTATGACTCTGTTTCTGTTTTGTTATGTTTGTTCATTTGTTTAGTTATTTAGATTTTACATATAAGCAAAATCATACAGTATTTTTCTTTCCCTACCTGACTTATTTCCCTTGTTATATACCCTCTAGGTCCATCCATGTTGTCATAAATGGCAAGATTCCATTCATTTTTATGACTGAGTAATATTTCACTATATATACACACTACATATTCTTTATCCATTCAACTATTGATGGGTACTTATGTTGCTTCCATATCTTGGCTAGTGAATAATGCTGCAATAAACATAGGAGTTCCTATATCTTTTCCAATTAGTGATTTTGTTTTCTTTGTCCCCTGAGCCCTGCAGGATCCAAAACCAAATATCAGTGAGCCAATACCAGCCCCAGAGCCCCTAGGCCACAGCCAACAGAACCAATACATGGTTTTGCCTACCATCAGGATGGCACCAGCTCCAGTTCTCCTTGGGATGTGCAGCCAGCTGCAAGTGAACCTGGATCCACTTAACCAGCAACCAGCTGCCTCCATACTAGGCAGAGCCTGGAAGCCCACCAAACCAGGGCCCAGTACCACCTACAAGCGTGCCTACAGTAGTTGGCCCACCACAACATAAGGGCCCACTCAGCCCACATAAGGGGTGTCCCTAGATAATATAGCTCTGGTGACCAAAGGGAGTGTGCTGATGGGCACCATAGGACATCTCCATAGGCCACATTCCCAAGATCATGAAACATAAAAGACCTCCCTAAGATAAAGAAATAAAAAATATGCATCAGACAAATGAGGTGGAATGGCTGGTTGCAGGGCTCAGAGGTCCCAGGCATGGTGCCAGGGCACTGGTGAGTAATGCCAGGTCTCACTGTGCTGGTTGTGGTCCTTGGAGGTCCTGGGAGAGCTGCTGTGGAGCCTTTGTTTTCCAGGGGCTGGTTCTGGATCACTGATGGGTGAGGCCAGATCACCCTGTGGCTGGCTGTGGGCTCTAGGGGGTCCTTAGGCGTATAGCTTTAGGACATTAGGCGTGCTTGGGCTGGTCCTATTCTTCTGGTGGGCAGAGCTAGATCCTGGTATGTCTGGCTGTGGGACAGTGATCTACTTACTCTTTTTGAATAAAACAAAGCTCTATCTAGCAAATTGCCTATCTCACCTACCCACATCTGCAATCAGATTATGTCTATCTTTCTGAGGTTGCAGATGACTGGAAGCTTGATGTGCTTCACTCTAAATCCTAATAAAAGTTTCTAGCAGACTTTGGTTCAGTGAAACTCTGTAGGACTTTTAATTATTTAGATCACTGATGGTGGGAACTAATGAAAAATTTACAAAAAAAAGTAACTTAGAAGACAATGATATGCATAAAAATTACAAGAGGAAAGACTTCATTGGCAAAGGCAAATATACAATAAAGGTAATAGATCAAGCTACTTATAAATCTAGCAGGAAGATTAAAAGCCAAAGGTAGTAAAATCAACTATATGTATAATTATTATTTAAGGGAAAAACAAAACAAAAAGATGTAAAATATGATGTCAAAATCATAAACATTAGGTGGGGTTAGTAAAAATTCAGTGTTACTAGAATGCATTTGCACTGAAGAGATCATCAACTTTAAATAATCAGATACATATATGTGTATATAGACTTCAAATCATATATATTTAACTAATCATATAATGGTAATCACAAACTGACAATAGATAACAAATACATCCACAAAAAAAGGGAAAGGAGTCCATCCATAGAAACAGAGATAGTCATCAAATCACAATGGAAGAAAGACAAAGAAGAAAGGAACAAAAAAGATCTACCAAAACAACCCCAAAATAATTCACAAAATGACAATAAGTACATATAGCTATCAATCACTACTTTAAATGTAAATTCACTAAATGTTTCATTCAGTAACTGAATGGATAAAAAAATGAAACCCATATAATTGCTGCCAACAGGAGACTCACTTCAATCTAAAGACATACAGACTGAAAGTAAGGAAATGAAAAATATACACCAGGGAAGTGAAAGTAAAAGGAAAGTAGCAACGCTTACACAAAACAGAATTAAATCAAAGACTGTAATGAGAAATAAACAAACAAAAGGAATTATAATGATCGAGGGAATGATACTACAAGAATATATAACAATTGCAAAATTCTAAATATGCAATCACTCAACATAGGAGCACTGAAATATGTAAAGCAAACATTAAGAAATATTAAGAAAGAAATTGATGGTTACACAATAATAGTAGCTAACATTAACACACATTTGTATCAATGAATAGATCATCTAGACAGAAAATCAACAAGGAAATATGGGTATTTGATGACACTTTAGATCATATGGACTTAGCAGTTATATACAAACTATTTCCAACCAAAAGCAACAGAATGCACATTCTTTTCAAGTAAACATGGAACATTCTCCAGGATAGAGCATGTTAGGCCACAAAACAATTCTCAATAAATGTAAGATTGAAATCATATCAAGCACCTTTTATAATCACAATGGTTTGAGACTAGAAATCAACTACAAGAAAAAAAAAACTGCAAAAAACACAAACACATGCAGGGTAAAAAACATGCTACTAAACAACCAAGGGGTCATGGAGAAGTCAAAGAGGAATCCAAAAATACTTGGAGACAAATGAAAACAAAAGAAAAATTATCCAAAGTCTATGAGAGGCAGTAAAAGAAGTTCCAAGAGGAAAGTTTATAATGATGAAAACTTGTGCCAGGAAATAAGAAAAACCTCAAATAAATGACCTAACTCTATATCTAAAGGAATTAGAAAAAGAAGAAAAAACAAAATCCAAACTTAATAGAAGGAAAGAAATAATAAAAATCAGAATAGATATAAATGAAATAGATACTTTAAAAAACAGAAAAGATCAATGAAACTAAAATCTGGTTCTTTGATTTATACATACAACTGAATCACTTTGCTGTACAGTAAAAATTAACACTTCATAAATCAACTATAATTATATAAAATGTATTAAAAAACAGTGGCCATTGATAGTAATTAATAGTAGAACTTATTAAGAAAATAATACTTGTGAGAAAATATAATGGTATTATGATCATGTGTTTTTCTGTCCGCAGATATACCAGATTATTTTAACTCATTTTAAAAGTCTTTATTGGCTTTAAATATGTTAGGCTACAATCATGTGAATTTCTTAAATAATAAATATAAGAAATATGAACATGATTAAAACAGGACTAAAGAACAGATATGACCTATGTTTAATGAAAATTATCACACAAAAAAAATTCTGGTTCTTTGAAAAGATTAACAAAGTTGATAAACCTTTATCCAGACTAATCAAGAACAAAAACAACAACAACAACAACAAAAACAAAAAACAAAGGTGAGAGATAGGGTCCAAATCAATAAAATAATAAATGAAGGTGGAGAAGTTACAACCAACACCAAAGAAATGCAAATATTCACAAGGGATTGCTACAAAAAATTATATGTCAATAAAACAGACAACCTAGAACAAATGAGTAAATTCCTAGAAACATTCACTCTCCCAAGACTGAATCAGGATAAATAGAAAATATAAATAGAACATTTATCAGTAACAAATTTGAATCAATGGTTTTAAAGCTCCTAGCAAATAGAAAGTTCACCAACTTCACAGGTGAATTCTGCCAAGAGTTTAGAGAAGAGCTAATGCTTATCCTTCTCAGTCTATTTCAAAAAACAAAAATTCAAGAGAAGGAATGCTTCCAATCTCATTCAACCAGACAAGCATTATCTTGATACAAAATCCAGAAAAATACATGACACAACAATGAAAATTACTGGTCAATATGACTGATAAAACTACATACAAAAATTCTCTACATAATAGTAGCAATCCAAATTTACCAATACATAAGAAATATCATACACCATTTTCAAATGGGACTCATTCCAGGTATTCAATAGTGGTTTGATCTGCACAATTCAATCAATGTGGTATACCACATTAACAAATTGAAAAGTAAAAACTACACAGTCATCTCCATAGATGCAGAAAAAGGTTTTGACAAAGTTTAACATTCATTTATAATAAGACACTCAACAAAATGGATATAGAGGTGACATCCCTCAAGATAATAAAGGCAACCTATAGCAAACATACAGCCAACATTATACTCAACTGTAAAAGGCTGAAGCCTTTCCTCAAAGATCAGGAGCAAGACAAGGATGCCCACTCTTGCCTCTTTCATTCAACATAGTATTGGAAGTCCTTAGCCATAGCAATCAGATAAGAGAGAGGAATAAAGGAATCCAAATTGGAAAGGAAGAAGTAAAACTCATGTTTGGAAATGAAATGATACTATGTATAAAAAATCTTAAACATGCCCCAAAAAGAAACAAACAAACAAACAAAAAACAAACTTACTAACATGCATCAATAAATTCAGTCAAGTTGTCAAGTACAAAATTCACTTACAGAAGTGTGTTTGATTTCTAAAAGGTAATAAAAACTATAGGAAAGAAAATGAAGAAAATTCAACTTACAGTTGCATGAAATGGAATAAAATACCTGGAAGTCAATTTAGCTAAAGAGGTAAAAGACCTGTATTTGGAAAACTATAAGACTGGTGAAATTGAAGATGAAACAAAGAGATGGGAAGATGACCATGCTCATGGATCGGAAGAATTAGTATTGTTAAAATGGTTATGCTAAGGAAATCTACAGATATATATATGTAGATATATAATATACATTTATTATATATATCTATAATATAATATGGATATATATACAGATATATAGAGATATATAATAAATAATATTATATAACATAAATATATAATTATATTAATATATTAAATACATAAATTACATAATTAGCATATAATTTATATATTATAGTTATATAGTTATTATAGACATTATATATATAGCTATTATATATAACTATAATATATAGAATACATTATATAATATATATATTTACATTATATAATGTAAATATTTATAAATATATAAATAATATATATAAAATTTGGTTTGCTAGTATTACATAAATCTATATAAATAATATAGAGAATATAATATATACAATATAATATATAATTATATTATAATGTATTATATATTTTAAAATTATAACTTATAGTTATTTACATTATAATATATAGTATTATATGTAAATATTATATTAATATTTAATTATATATTAGTTATATGTTAATTATATATTAATATAATTAACATTATATTTTATATTATACATTGTATAATATTATATATTCTATATCTTATAGTTATATTATATATAATTATATATAAATTATATAGTAATTATATAATTAATGTATTATGTAGATAAATATGTATTAGAATTATAATATTATAATTATATATTATTTATATATTAATTATTTATTAATATATTAATATAATACATATTGTATTAACAATAATAAATAATATATCATATGACTACAATACAGTTATATTTATATATATTATATAGTATATCTTACATATTATATATAATATATAATATATAAGATATTATTTTTACATATTCTATATATTATACATTATTTATCTCTATATATTTATATATTATATCAATATAATAGATCTATATATCCATATAATATATAATATATATATAATATATCTGTTAATATATCAATTAATGTATAGATTATATATTATTTATATATTACTTATATATTAATATATATTGATATAATAATATAGTTTAACAATGATATATTAATAGAATATTATATTAATATAATAATATTATATTTATATATATTTTATAGAATGTATATAAATAATATAAATTTTAGATATAACATAAATAATATAATAATAAATATATTATTAATAAATAATATAAAGACATAATATAAATTATATCTTATATATTATATATATCATATATAATACATATAAATAATGTAAATATTTATTGTGTAAATAATATACAGATTATAGATTATAACATATACAGAATATGAATATATATTATATAGTATGGATATAATAATATATTAATAATATACATTAGAATATATTTTATATTACAATATAACATCTATATTATAAGATATATAATATATTATCTATTATATATAATAGATTATAGTTTATAACATATATACAGATTATAGATTATCATATACAGATTATATATTATCAAGGAAATCTACAGATTAATGCAATTTGTATCAAAATAACCATGGCATTTTTCACAGAGCAAGAAAAAATAATTCTAAAATTTGTATGGAAGTAAAAGATACCCCAGATAATCAAAATAATCTTGAGAAAGTAGACAAGGTTGGAGGTATCACACTGCCTGATTTCAAACTGTACTGTAAAGCTACAGTAATCAAAACCATGTGATACTGGCATAAACATGGACATAGATCAGTTGAACAGAGCAGAGGTTCCAGAAATGAACCCATGTTTATATGTTCAATTAATCTATGACAAACTATGTTAGAAAATACTATAGTGAAAAGACAGCCTCTTCATTAAATGGTGTTGGAAAAACTGGACAGCTACATGCAAAGGAGTCAAACTGGACTACTTTCTCACACCATATACAAAAATAAACTTGAAATCAATTAAGAACTTTAAGTCCTTAATTGAAACCATAAAACTCCTAGAAGAAAACATAAGCAATACACTCTTTGACATCTTAGCAATGCTTTTTTGTATATGTTTCCTCAGGCAGGGAAACAAAATAAAAAAGAAGCAAATATGGCTACATCAACCTAAAAAGCTTTGGCTTAGCAAAGTAAACTATCAACAAAGCAAAAAGGCTGGCTACTGACTGAGAGAAGATATTTGTAAATGATATATCTGATAAGGAGTTAATATCTAAAATATAAAAAGAACTCATACAACTCAACATCTAAAACAAACAACTCATTTAAAAAAATGGGCAGAAGCTATGAATAGACATTTGCCAGACAAGATATACAAATGGCCAACAGACATATGAAAACATACTCAACATCACTAATCATCAGGGAAATGCAAATTAAAACCACAATGACAATCACCTCACGGCTGTCAGAATGATTGGTATCAGAATGATAACAAGTGTTGTCAATGATGAGAAAAGAGAACTTGTGCACACTGTTGGAGGGAATGTAAATTGGTGCTTCCGCTATGGAAAACAGTATGGAGCTTCCTAAAAACAAACAAACAAGCAAACAAAAAAGCTAAAAATTGAACTCCCATATGTCCTAGCAATTCCACTCCTGGGTATTTAAAAAGTTTAACTTGAGAAGTTATATGAATCCATATGCTTATGGCAGCATTATTTACCTAAGTCTCCATCAATACTCAAGTGGATAGAGAAGATGTGATGTATATACATACAGAATGGAATATTACTCAGCCATAAAAAAGAATAAAATCTTACCATTTGTGACAATATGGGTGGACTTAGAGGGTATTATGCTAAGTGAAATGTCAGGCAAAGAAAGACAAATATTGTATGATTTCACTTATGTGAACAGCCATAACAAAACAGAGTGACATTGATATAGAAAATAAAAAGGTGATTGCCAGAGGAAAGGGAGTTTAGGGGATGAGTGAAGTGGAGAAATGTTAAGAGGTACATCTCCAGTTACAAAATAAATGAGTCATGGGGATAAATTGTACTTAGTGGGGAATATAATCTATAAAACATAATATCCAAAAAACTTAAATTCTAGTATAAACTGAGAACAAACATTCTCTGTCACTTCCTCTGCCCCTCTACACAGAGCATTTTTCCAAGATGAAATGAACACCTCCACAACAATTCATGATACCCTAACCTTTAGTTTATTTCTGTTGTTCTCTGAGTAGATGGTGAAAACTATAAATTAAAAGTTTCCATAAGCAGAAATTATGCAAAAATTAAAGGTTTTCTAAAAGCTATGTATTTTGTGGCTATTTTCACTTATATTAAAACCACAGAAATTGTTGATAAGCTCTGTACTCTAAAAGTTACTTTAATCAACTTTTTAGGATGACTGTTCTAAAATATTTTAAAGCCATCAATTTTCAAACCCCAACAGAATAGGCTTTCCTTTCTTCATTTGAGAACAGTCTGTAGTATATATGAGATTACATAAAAAATGCTTTATTTTCCATCCAATTTCAGAAATATTTTCTTGGGTCTACAATAATATTAGACATGAGCTTATTGCTCTTTCCCTTTAATTTTCTTTCAAATAAGTGTATGGAAAACTCTAAAATTTTGGACGTGAAAAGTGGCTTTCAAATGATCTGGCCCAATGCACTAAATGAGGAAAATGAGAAATAGGAAAAAATTATTTGTACAAATTTAGACACCAGCAGAACTGAGACAGAAACCCATTTTTCAGAGTCTCATTCAAGTTGTTTACCATGAAACCATTCTGACCCTTATCTACTTATTACTACAGGGGGTAGGACTTTCCCTACCTGGAAAGGAAAATCTTAACTGTCTTCATGGAGAAAGAAAAAACCCTCAGCACTGAGTGAACACTGGAAGAACAGGGCAACTGCTATCAATTCTGTCACTTCTTCAGATTATTATCTGAATACATTACCAAAGGCCTCCACATGTGCCTACCTCCAAATAAAATGAACTTTCTTCATATGTAGTAGAAATGTTAATTTATGCCATAGAAAAATGTATTGTTTTTTTCCTTTATCTCCAGATCTATTCTTGACTAACATTTTAAATATGTGATATCTGGGAGGTTTTAGCCTCTTATTTGGCTCATAGGTCAAGGCATAAACTACTAACATTTATGAATTGATGAATATTGTGAGTGCCAATAATTTAAAGCCAATTAAATTTCTAACTTTAAAATAATGGGCAGGATTATATACAAAATAAGGCTTTTCTGAGGATAAGAAGGATGAATTACTTCTATCTGTCCAAGAGGATAACTTAGCTTGTGGTATGTCTGTCCAAAATATGTGTCTGTGTAAAGAATTGTATTCATTTTCTGCCTTCTTTCCTTCCTCATAATAGAGTAGAAAAAGCAAGGGGACAGGCCACTGCAGCCAAGTTGATGTGAATTCAAATCTAAGTGTCACACCTCTAGTATTTTTGAGCAAATTACTTAAACATCCAATTGAGTCTTCTTACCTATAAATGAAAGTATAGCCCTACCTCGAGGGCACTATGATTTCTCTTCATGTGAAATCAAAACAGATATTGTATTTATAGCTCCTAGACCCTGCATAACTCCTGCCTTTAATATGAAAATTCAATAAATGTTTATTCTTTTCTCCTGTATGAAGAATTCACAAAACCCAGGCAGTGTTAAACACATAATTATGTCCCTTCTAATAAATCTTTTAATTGAATTGCTCCTTCCCTTTCAATCACATATGGATTTAATTTCTTGTACATTCATTTTCTTATTTTCATACATTCATTCTTTCAGCAATTAAAAAAAAATAATTAAGCATGTTTGTTTATTTTTATTAAAGTATAGTTGATTTATAATATTACATTAGTTTCAGGTGTACAATATAGTGATTTAATATTTTTAGAGATTATCCTATATTTAAAGTTATTACAAAATGAAGACTATATTTCCTTGTTCTATACAATATATCCTTGCTGTTTATTTATTTTATACATAGTAGTTTGTGTTTCTTAATCACATACTTTGTCCCAGGCCTGTTCTATGCATGTGGGATACGTCAATGAACTGAATAGAGAAAATCCCAGTTTACATGCTAGGAAGAAGAGAGATAATAATAAACATAATACCCATAATACACATGGTAGAGTCTGGCAAATGCTATGCAAACAAACAAACAAACAAAAATCCCTAGTACTGATAAAGGATATTTCAAGGGCATGGTGGCAGAGTCTTTTTCATTTTAAATGCAGAGGTAGCATTAGGCTTGGTTTTGAAGGAGGTAGGGGAATGAGCCAAGCAGATATGCAAATATTTGGGGAAAGAGCTGTGTAGTTTCAGTGAGATTCATTCCAACACCAGCCCCAAAGTGGAGCCTAATTAACTTAAGACAATTAATGTATTATCTCTTCTCCTTGACCACAGTGACAATTTTAGGAGGGCATGAGTCACAATTTCCATCAGCGATGCAATAGGAAACTCTTGATAAGGCCTTTAAAATATATATTTCTCCTGGCTCCTGTGGGAGACATCATGAGAGATTAGGCTCCTCAGACATTCTGGAAAAAGACTAGGAATTTTGGGAAAGCTCCAGCAATGTTGGTTCCATGAATCAAAGTCAGAGAAACCATAAGGGGGAGAGGGAGGCTCTGGAGGATTACAGAGAGCAGTACCTGGAGCCCCTTCAACCTGTAAATCTCTAAATATATTATTGGACATTTCCATTGTATGAATCAATTTTTTTTTTTCTTTAGGCCAATTGTGTTTGGGTTTCTGTCATTTGGAATCAAATTTTTAACTGTGGCATTATTACAGGCATAGAGAGTAAATAAGAAGAGTTATCCCACTAGTCCAGGTATAGATATTAATAATCACATTAATCTTAGCTGAGAGCTTAGCTAGCAAAAAGTAGAAAAATAAAGACCTAGCTTGGCACCCTGGGGACATTGGTCAGTCACAGATATACTGGAACTCCTTGTGTAGTTGGGTTCAATTTTACAGATCTCAGTGTTTTAAACTGTAAAGGAAAGGAATTGAATTTGATGATTTCTTAGGTCCTGCTCAGTTTTTTAATTATATGATTTTATTAATAATATAAACAATAACAACAAATCAAAGGACCATTTAGGGTAAGGGTAAATAGTTTCTGCTAGCCTGAATGTTTATTTGCCCACTGGTCTAAGTTTATGCCAGGGTAATTACTAATAGCTGACTTTTCATTCTCAACAGTGACTTTGAAAAATATATTATAGAGTCACACTAAGAAAATGAGGACTTTCTTTAATTCACTGCATAAATATAGTTTTAATATTTTATAGTGAAAAGATATTCATGTATTACCTTTTCAATAAAAAATGAAACTTCATGAGAATTATTTGTAACATCTAGAATAGTGGTTTTCAAACATTTGTAGGATTGTAGAAATCATGATTCAAAGGACAGTTTACTGAGAAGACAGATAGGTGACACTGTTCTGTATAAAGGGAGGGGAATATGATGATTTATGAATCCTCACACACTCACCTCACCTTTTCTCACCTTGACATGCCTTCATGACATGCTCCAGAGACCCCCTGAAATTCATTGTTCCTTAGATTATTTCAGTTAAGAGGAAAATGCATATAAATTTAGGAATAATTAGAGCCATTTCATAGAGAGTTTGAAATATGAGGAAGAACTAAAATTTATACTATATATGTATATATGTGATGAACTATAGATGATCCCTTCAAGATAGTAGCATAGGAAGCTCACCTCTCCTAATGAGCAGGTCAAAATTACAGAAATTTGCACAGCAATTATTCAAGAAAAATACCAGAATCTAGTAGAAAAGATCACTACAACTAAATTTATACTAAATATGTAAAGAAGCAACCACAGTGAAATAGATAGAAGGGGCAGAGTTGCAGTATAGCCATTACCCATATCCCTTGTATGTGACTCAAGAGCAGGAGGCAATTAGTGTTAACCCTGAGGACATAGACACTAGTAGAAGCTATTTTGGGGTGCTCACTCTACCACATGGACACTAGTGCTGGCAAGCACCATTATGGACTCCTTCTCTAGCTTAGTGACCTAAGGACCCAACCTTGTCCCCATCCACTAGACTTTAGGCACCAGTCCTGGAATCCCTCAGTCAAGCAACCAGCTGAGTTGGGACACAACCCCACCCACCCACAGGCAGGCTGCCTTAAGACCTCCTGAGCCCACGTTTGCCCCTGGACATGGCCCTGTCCAGAGAGGGCCCAGGACTTGGCTCCACATACAAGTGTGCAAGCATTAGATCCAAGACACCCAGGGCCTGGGAGCCACAAACACCAGGACACAGCTTCATACAACAGTGGACAAGCACAAATTGCAGGACTTCCTGGACACTGGATCTGCTCCCCAACAGTGTGTGGACACTAACCCCAAGAATACCACCCACCCACCATCAGGCCTGTCTGTGCCAGCTTTAAGAAAACTTAGGCCACCTCAGCCAGTGGCCCAGAGAGACAGCCTCAACCACCAGAAGAAAGACATAAAGCTTCAGAACCCTTACTGTAGCCAGGGTCCCTAGGACCTGGATCCACAAACCAGTGAGTAGGCACTAGCCCTGCAACCATCTGGGCTCCAGCCCTGACCACCAGCAGGACAACACTAGCTCTGAAATACCTTGGAGTCATCTGCCAGCTGCCCCAGGATCCAGCTCCACTCAGTAGGCCAGCAACAGTTTTGAGACACATTGGAAGCTGTCAGGTACTGGACACATGCACTATCAGCCCAAAACTATATCTGGGAACCCCAGCCTTGCAACTACCCATTCCTGAACCTGACACTGCCCACCAGTGAGCCAGCACCACCTCCAAGGCCTCTGAGGATTCCACACCCAGCAGCCTGTGGCCAGCATCATCAACCTGCTGGTGGATGCCTCCACACAAGGCAGGAAAATCAAACAGACCAGGGGCTAGCCACTTTCAACAGTCTGCCCACAGTAGTCAGCCTGCCACAGTAGAAGGACCCATGTAATCCACATATGAGACTGTGCTGCTGTGACAAATAGGAAGTCCACTTAGAAAAGGCCACTTCTCCAAGGTTGGGAAACATAGCCAACCTACCACATGAATAGAAATAAAAACAATGAATTAGGAAAAATCAGATGACAAGGCAACATTATCTAAAGTAAAGAATAAAATAAAACCCCAGAAAAAGAGCAAAGTGAAATGAAGATAGAAAATCAACCCAATAAAGCATTGAAAGTATTGATAGTAAAAATGATCAAAGAACTCAGGAGAAGAATGGCTGAAACACTAAGAAGCTTAACAAAGAGTTAGAAGATATTAAGAAGAGTCAAACAGAGATAAAAAAAAATACAATAACTGGACTGAAAATACACTACAATGAATCAGCAATAGATTAAATAATCAGAGGAATAAGAGATGAGCAATCTGGAAGGCAGAATACAGCAAATCACTGATGCTGAGCAGAAAAAAAAGAAAAGAATAAAAGAAATGAGGACAGTTTAAGAGACCGCTGGCACAACATCAAGCATACTAACAATCACAATAGAGGGTTCCCAAGGAATATCACACCAAGATATGTTGTAATAAATATAACAAAATTAAAGATAAAAGAAGACTATTAAAAGCAACAAGGGAAAACTAGAAATTTACATACACAGGAACTCCCATGAGGCCATCATCTGACATTTCAGCAGAAACACTAAACCAGAAGGGAGTGATACAACATATTTAAAGTGATGAAAAGGAAAATCTAAAACCAGGAATAATCTACCAAATAAGGCTTCCATTCATTTTTAATGGAAATATCAACGTTTTACAGAGAAAAAAACCTAAAAATGTTCAGCACCAAAAAACCAGCTTTATAAGAAATATTAAGGAAATTCTCCAAGTAAAAAAGAAAAAGCCACAAGTAGACACATAAAAATTAATAAAGGAAAAAGCTCATTGGTAAAGGCAAATATGCAGGAAGATTTTAAATTGTCTATGTACAAAGATAGTAGGATATTAAAAGACAAAAGAAGTAAAATCATCTATATTTGTGGTACGTAATTAAGGGATACCTAAAACTAAAAGATGTAAAATATGATATTAAAAACAGTAACTGGAGTTGAAGGTAATAAAATTGCAGTGTGCTGAAAATGCATTTGAATTAAAAAAAAGTTTATTATAACAATTATATATATTTTAAAAGGAGAGTATGTATACACACACACACACACACACACACACACACACCCCTTATGGTAACCGTAAATGAAATATCTGTGATAGATGCAAACATAAAAAAGGAGAAAGGAATCCAAACATAGCCATAAAGAGTGTAATCAAGTGACAGTGGAAGGGAAGAAAAGAAGGGACCAAAAAAGAACTACAAAAATAGCACCCCCCAAAACTAACAAAATGACAATAAGTGCATAACTATCAATAATGACTTTAAATATAGGTAGACTAAATACTCCCATCAATAGACAGAGTGGCTGAATGGATACAAAAATAAGAACCATATATATGCTGCCAACAAAAGACTCAAATCAGATCTAAAGACACACACAGGCTGAAAGTGTGGTTGTGGAAAAAGGTATTCCATACAAATAGAAATGAAAACAAACCTAGGGTAGCAATATTTATACTAGGTAAAGTAGACTTTAAAACAAAAATTGTAACAAGGAGCAAAGAAGGACATTATCTAATGATCAAGGAGTCAATCTAAAAAGATGATAAAACAATTATAAATGTAAACACTCCCTACTTAAGAGCACCTAGATATGTAAAGCAAATACTCACAGGCATAAAAAAAGAAATTGACAGTAACATGAAAATAGTAAGGAATTTAACACTCTACTTACATTGCTGAACAGATCATTGGTTCAAAAATATCGATAAGAAAACACTGGCCTTAAATGATACTTAAGACCAAATGGGCTTAATAGATACATATGTATATACAGAACATTCCATCCAAAAAAGGAGAGAATATACTTTTCTTCCAAGTGCACATGGAACATTCTCCAGGATAGATCATATGCTAGGCCACTAAAAATTATCAGTAATTCTTTAAAAAATTGAATCTTATTGAGCATCTTTTTTTTTTTTTTACCACAAAGACATGAGTTAGCAATCAACTACAAGAAAAAAAAAACTTAAAAAAATAAAAACACATGAAGGGTAAACAATATGCTTCTAAGCAACCAATAGATCACTGAAGAAATCAAAGAATAAGTACCTGGAGACAAAGGAAAACAAAAACACAATGATGGGAAAAAAATCTATGGGGTGCAGCAAAAACATTTCTAAGAGGGAAGTTATAATAATAAAAGTCTTCCTCAGGAAACAAGAAAAATCTCAAATAAGCAACCTAATCTTACACAAAAGGAACTTGAAAAGGATAAACAAATAAAATCCAAAGTTAGTAGAAGGAATAAGTCATAAATATCAGAACATAAATAAGTAAAATAGAGAATAAAATAATAGAAAAGATACATGAAACCAAGAGCTGCTTCTTTGAAAAGATAAATAAAATTGATAAACTTTTAACCTGACTCATCACAGAAAAATTAAGAGGCTCCAAATCAACAAAATCAGAAATGGATAAGGAGAAGTCACAACTGACATCACAGAATTACAAATCATAGAAATTCCTATTAACAGCAATATTCCAATAAAATGGACAACCTAGAAGAAATGGGCAAATTCCTAGAAATGTATAATCTCTGAAGAGTGAACCAGGAAGAAATAAAAAATATAAACAGATCAGTTATCAGTAATGAAATTGAATTAGTAATAAAACAACTCCCAACAAACAACAGTACAAGACCAAATGGCTTCACAGGTGAATTCAACCAGATATGTAAAGAAGATTTAATGCCTACCTTTGTCAAACTATTTCAAAAAAAATTAATAACAATCACAGAGGAAGGAGTCCTTCTGAACTCATTTTATTAGGCCAGCATCACCCTAATACAAAAACCAAACCAAGACATCACAAGAAAAGAAAGTTACAGGCTAATATAACCAATGAACATAGATGCAAAAATCCTCAACAAAATATTAGGAAACTAAATTCAATAATATATTAAAAGGACTGTGCACCACAATCAAGTGGTATTTATCCCAAGAATGTAATATCTACCTGCAAATCAGTCAAAGTAATACATGACATTAACAAATTGAAGAAAACACATATGATCATCTCAGCTGATGCAGAAAAAACTTTTGACAAAATTCAACACCCATTTAAAATAAAAAGTCTCCATAAAGTGGGTATAGATGAAACATGACTCAACATAATAAAGATCATACATGATAAGCCCATGGCTAGAATCAGACTCAAAGATGAAAAATTGAAAGAATTTCCTTTAATGAGGAACAGGACAAGGATGCCCACTCTTGTCACTTTTATGCAACATGTAATTCAAGTCCTATCCACAGTAATCACAAAAGAGAAAGAAATATAAGAAAATATAAGAAATCCAAACTGTGAAGGAAGAAGTAAAACTGTCACGGTTTGCAGATGAGATACTATAAGTAAAAAATCCTAAACAGATTTCCAAAAGACCACTAGAATTCATCAATAAATTTGATAAAGTTTCAGGATACAAAATTAATATACAGATATCTGTTGTATTCCTATACACTAACAATGACTAATAGAAAGAGAAATTAAGGAGACAATTTCCTATATTATCACATCAAAAAGAATAAAATACCTAGGAATACATCTATCTAAGAAGGTAAAAACTAGTACTCAGAAACTATGACATTGATGAAAGAAATTGAAGACAACACAAAACAGAATGAAAGATGTATCATATTCTTGGATTGGAAACATTAATATTGTTAAAATGACCATACAACTCAAAGTAATCTACAGATTCCATGCAACACTTTTTGACATTTTTCACAGAACTAGAGCAAATAACTTTAAAATTTGTATGGAAACACAAAAGACCCCAAATAGCCAAAAAAATCTTGAAAATCAGAGCTGGAGGAATCAGGCTCCCTGACTTCAGACTATACTACAAAGCTACTTTAATCAAAACAGTATAGTACTGGCACAAAAACAGACACATAGAACAATGGAACAGAATAGAGATCTCAGAAGTAAACCCATGCACATTCAGTCAATTAATCTATGGTGAATGAGGCAAGAATATGTAATGGAGAAAAGATAGTCTCTTCAAAAAATGGTGCTGGGAAAACTAGGCAGCTACATGTAAAGAATAAAATTAGAAAATTTTCTTACACCAAAAACAAAAATAAATTCAAAATTGACTAAAGACCTAAGTGTAAGGCCAAGTACCATAAAACTCCCATAGGAAAACATAAGCAGAATGCACTTTGATATAAATTGTAGCAATGTGTCTTTGGATTTGTCTCTTAAAGCATGGGAAGTAAAAGTGTAAACAAATGGGACCTAACTCAACTTAAAATATTTTACATAGCAAAAGAAACCATGGAAAAAACGGAAAGACAACCTACTGGGTGGGAGAAAAATATTTGCAAACAATATGATTGAGGAAGTGTTAATTTTCAAAATACATAAAAAGCTCATACAACTCAATATCAAAAAACAAAGAACCCAAAGCAAAATAACTGTAAGACATGAATAGACATTTTTTTCAAAGAAGACATGCAAATGGCTAACAGGCACATGAAAAGATGCTTAACATTGCTAATCATTAGAGAAATGCAAATCAAAACCACAATGAGATATTACCACATACATGTCAGAAAGGCTATCATAAAAGAAACCCAAATAACAAATGTTTATGAGAATGTGATGAATAGGGAAATCTTGTACACTGTTGGTGGGAAGGTACACTGGTGCTGCCAGTATGAAAAACAGTTCCTCACAAAACTAAAAATAGAACTATTATATGATCCAACAATTCCACTCTTGGGTATATACCCAAAGAAAAAGAAAACATTAATTCTAAAAGATAAATACATCCCAGTGTTTGCTTTAGAATTATTTACAGCAGTCAAGATAAAATAGCATCCTAAATGCCCATCATCAGATGAATGAAGAGAGAATAAATGGCACACACACACACACCAGCAAAAAATGAAATTTTGACATTTGAAACAACATGGATTGGCATGGAGGGAATTATGCTATTATACTTAGTAAAATAGGTCAGAGAAACAAAGACATACACTTTATATTATCACTTACATGCAGAATCTAAAAAATAAAACAAGTAAATATCACAGAACAGAAATAAACTCACATATATTTAGAGAAAAAAAACTAGTGGTTTCCAGTGGGAAGAGAGGAGGAGGGAGGGGCAAGATAGAAGTAGGAGATTAAGAGTTACTAACTACCAAGTATAAAATAAGTAAGTTACAAGAATGTATTGAGGAGAATAATCAAGATGGCAGAATAGGAGGACGTGCACTCACTCCCTATTGCAAGAGCACCAGAATTATAACTAACTGCTGAACAACCATCGACAGAAAGACACTGGAACTCACCAAAAAAAACCACCCCACATCCAGAGACAAAGGAGAAGCTGCAATGAGATGGAAGCACCCACGAGCCTCCTAGACAGCATCCTCCACAAGAGGGCAGACAGCAGAATCAAGCAGTATCAGCACTATTTCATCCTGTGGAACTGAAAATCACAGCCAGAGAAAGACAGAGAAAATGAAAAGGCAAAGACTTTGTACCAGATAAAGGGACAAGATAAAACACTAGAAAAACAACTAAATGAAGAGGAGATAGGCACTCTTCCAGAAAAAGAATTCAGAATAATAATGGTGAAGATGATCCAGGACTTTGAAAAAAGATTGGATGCAAAGATCGAAAAGTTGCAAGAAAAGTTTACCAAATACCTAGAAGAATTAAAGAACAAACAAACAGAGATATGCAACACAATAACTGAAATGAAAAATACACTGGAAGGAAAAAATAGCAGATTAACTGAGGCAGAAGGGCAAATAAGTGACCTGGAAGATAGAATGGTGATAATCACTGATGTGGAAAAAAATAAAGAAAAAAGAATGAAAAGAACTGAAGACAGCCTAAGAGACCTCTGGGACAATGTTACACACCCCAACATTCACATTATAGGGCTCTCAGAAGGAGAAGAGAGAGAGAAACACCTGAGAAAATACTGGAAGAGATTATAGTTGAAAACTTCCCTAACATGCAAAAGGAAATAGCTACCCAAGTCCAGGAAGCACAGAGAGTCCCAGGCAGGATAAACCCAAGAAGAAACAGGCCAAGACATATAGTCATCAAATTGACAAAAATGAAAGACAGAGAAAAGTTATTAAAAGCAACAAGGGAAAAATGACAATATACAAGGGAATTCCCATCAGGTTAGCAGCTGATTTCTCAGCAGTAATTCTACAAGCCAGAAGGGAGTGGCATGATATATTTAAAGTGATGAAAGGGAAGAAACTACAACCAAGAATACTCTACCCAGCAAGGATCTCATTCAGATTCGAGGGAGAAATCAAAAGCTTTATAGACAAGCAACAGCTAAGAGAATTCAGCACCACCAAACCAGCCTTACAACAAATGCTAAAGGAACTTCTCTAAGCAGGGAACATAAGAGAAGAAAAGGACATACAAAAACAAACCCAAAACAATTAAGAAAATGGTAATAGGAACATACATATCAACAATTACCTTGAATATAAATGGCTAAATGCACCAACCAAAAGACACAGACTGTCTGAATGGATACAAAAACAAGACCAATATATATGCTGTCTCCAAGAAACCCACTTCAGACCTAGGGACACAAACAGACTGAAAGTGAGGGGATAGAAAAAGATATTCCATGCAAATGGAAATCAAAAGAAAGCTGGAGTAGCAATACTCATATCAGATATAATAGACTTTAAAATAAAAAATGTTACAAGAGACAAGAAAGGACACTACATAATGATTGAGGGATCAATCCAAGAAGAAGAGATAACAATTTTAAATATATATGCACCCAGTATAGGAGCACCTCAATACATAAGGCAAATGCTAACAACTATGAAAGAAGAAATTGACAGGAACATAATCATAGTGGGGAACTTTAACACCCCACTTACACCAATAGACAGATCATCCACACAGAAAATTAATAAGGAAACACAAGCTTTAAATGACACAATAAATCAGCTTGATTTAATAGATATTTACAGGACATTACATCCAAAAACAGCAGATTACACATTCTTCTCAAGTGCACATGGAACATTCTCCAGGATAGATCACATTTTCGGTCATAAATCAAGCCTTGGTAAATTCAAGAAAATTAAAATTGTGTCAAGCATCTTTTCTGACCACAATGCTATGAGATTAGAAATCAATTACAGGGAAAAAAAAACTGTAAAAAACACAAACACATGGAGGCTAAACAATATGTTACTAAATAACCAACAGATCACTGAAGAAATCAAAGAGGAAATCAAAAAATACCTAGAGACAAATGACAATGAAAACACAATGATCCAGAACCTATGGGATGAAGCAAAGGCAGTTCTAAGAGGGAAGTTTATAGCGATACAATCCTACCTCAAGAAACAAGAGATATCTCAAATAAACAATCTAACCTTACACCTAAAGAAACTAGAGAAAGAAGAGCAAACAAAACCCAAAGTTAGTAGATGCAGAGAAATCATAAAGATCAGAGCAGAAATAAATGAAATAGAGACAAAGAAAACAATAGCAAAAATCAATAAAACTAAAAGCTGGTTCTTTAAGAAGATAAATAAAATCGATAAGCCTCTAGCAAGACTCATCAAGAAAAAGAGGGAGAGGATTCAAATCAATAAAATTAGAAATGAAACAGAAGTTACAATGGACACCACAGAAATAAAGAGCACCATAAGAGATTACTACAAGCAACTATATGCCAATAAAATGGACAACCTGGAGGAAATGGACAGATTCTTAGAAAAGTATAACCTTCCAAGACTGAATCAGGAAGAAACAGAAAATATGAACAGACCAATCATGAGTAATGAAATTGAAACTGTGATTAAAAATCTCCAACAAACAAAATTCCAGGACTAGATGGACTCACAGGTGAATTGTATGAAACTTTTAGAGAAGAGCTAACACCCATCCTTCTCAAACTCTTCCAAAAAATTGCAGAGGAAGGAACAATCCCAAACTCATTTTATGAAGCCATCATCACACTGATACCAAAACCAGACAAAGATACTACAAGAAAAGAAAACTATAGACCAATAACACTGATGAATTTAGATGCAAAAATCCTCAACAAAATACTAGCCAGCAGAATCCAACAATACATTAAAAGGATCATACACCATGATCAAGGGATTTATCCCTGGAATGCAAGGATTCTTCAATATATGCAAATCAATCAATGTGATACACCACACTAACAAACTGAAGGATAAAAGCCACATGATCATCTCAATAGATGCAGAAAATGCTTTTGACAAAATTCAACACCCAATTATGATAAAAACTCTCCAGAAGATGGGCATAGAGGTAACCTACTTCAACATAATAAAGGCCATATATGACAAACCCACAGCAAACATCATTCTCATTGGTGAAAAACTGCAAGCATTCCCTCTAAGATCAGGAACAAGACAAGGATGTCCACTCTCACCACTACTATTCAGCATCATTTTGGAAGTCCTTGCCACAGCAATCAGAGAAGAAAAAGAAATAAAAGGAATCCAATTTGAAAAGAAGTAAAACTGTCACTGTTTGCAGATGACATGTTACTATACATAGAAAATCCTAAAGATGCCACCAGAAAACTACTTGATCTAATCAATGAATTCGGTAAAGTTGCAGGATACAAAATTAACACACAGAAATCTCTTGTGTTTCTATACACCAACAATAAAAGATCAGAAAGAGAAATGAAGGAAACCATCCCATTCACCATTGCAACAAAAAGAAAAAAAAATACCTAGGAATAAACCTAACCAAGGAGGTAAAAGACCTGTACTCAGAAAAGTATAAGACACTAATGAAAGAAATGAAAGATGACACAAACAGATGGAGGGACATACCATGTTCTTGGACTGGAAGAATCAACATTGTGAAAATGACTATGCTACCCAAAGCAACTTACAGATTCAATGCAATCCCAATCAAATTAACGAAGGCATTTTTCACAGAACTAGAACAAGAAATTTTACAATTATTATGGAAATGCGAAAGACCCTGAATAGCCAAAACAATCTTGAGAAGGAAAGACAGAGTTGGTGGAATCAGGCTTCCTGACCTCAGGCTATACTATAAGGCTACAGTGATCAAGACAGTATGGTACTGGCACAAAAACAGAAATATAGATCCATGGAACAGGATAGAAAGCCCAGAGATAAACTATGGTCAACTAATCTATGACAAAGGAGATAAGGATATACAATGGAGAAAAGGCAGCCTCTTCAATAAGTGGTGCTGGGAAAACTGGACAGCTACATGTAAAAGAATGAAATTAGAACACTTCCTAACACCATACCCAAAAACAAACTCAAAATGGATAAAATACTTAAATGTAAGGCCAGACACTATAAAACTCCTGGAGGAAACCATAGGAAGAATACTCTTCAACGTAAATAAAAGCAAGTTCTTTTTTGATCCACCCCCTAGAATAGTGGAAATAAAAACAAAAATAAATGTGGGACCTAATGAAACGTCAAAACTTCTGCACAGCAAAGGAAACTATAAGCAAGACGAAGAGACAACCCTCAGAATGGGAAAAAATATTTGCAAATGAATCAACAGACAAAGGATTAATCTCCAAAATATATAAACACTTCATGCAGCTCAATATCAAGAAAACAACCCTTTCAAAAAATGGGCAGAAGACCTAAATAGGCATTTCTCCAAAGATGACATACGGATGGCCAAGAAGCACATGAAAAGCTGCTCAACATCACTAATTATTAGAGAAATGCGTATCAAAACTACAATGAGGTATCACCTCACACCCGTGAGAATGGACATCATCAGAAAAATCTACAAACAGTAAATGCTGGAGAGGGTGTGGAGGAAAAGGAACGCTCTTGCATTGCTGGTGGGAATGTAAATTGATACAGCCAGTATGGAAAACAGTATGGAGGTTCCTTGCAAAGCTAAAAATAGAACTACCATATAACTCAGCAATCCCACTACTGGGCACATACCCAGAGAACACCATAAATCAAAAAGACACATGCACTCCAATGTTCACTGCAGAATTATTTACAATAACCAGGACATGGAAGCAACCTAAATGTCCATCAACAGAGGAATGGATAAAGAAGATGTGGTTCATACATACAATGGAATATTACTCAGCTGTAAAAAGCAATGAAACTGGGACATTTTTAGAGACATGGATGGACCTAGAGACTGTCATACAGAGTGAAGTGAGTCAGAAAGAGAAAAACAAATATTGTATATTAATACATATATGCGGACTATAGAAAAATGGTACAAATCAACCAATTTGCAAGACAGAAATAGAGACACAGATGTAGAGAACAAACATATGGACACCAAAGCAGAAAGCAGGGAGGGTTGAGGGGGGAAAGAATTGGGAGACTGGGATACCAAATTGTACACTCTAAATATATGCAGTTTATTGTAAAAAATAAACAAATAAAAATAGAAAAAAAAGAGTGTATTGTACATCACAGGGAATATAGCAAATATTTTGTAATAACAATAAATGAAGCATAATCTATAAAAATATTAAATCACTATGCTGTACACCTAAAACTAATATAATACTGTAAATCAGCTATACCTCAATAATAATAAAGCATCTACATCTACCTAAAAAGGTTTTTTTGCAGCAAAAGTAACAATCAACAAAGTATCAAAGCTTCATAAAAAGAAGAATTTCAAAACCATATATTTGATAAGGAGATAATATCTAAAATATATATGAAACTCATACAATTCAATAGCAAAAAAAAATCCTTAAAAAATCCAATTAAAAATGGAGAGTGGAATTGAATACATATTTTTTTCAAAAAATACATTAGAGTTGCCAGCTGGTATAGAAAACATGATTGATATCACCAATCAGTATAGAAATGCTACTTAAAATCACCATGAGATTTCACCTCACTTCTGTAAGAACGATTATTATCAAGAAGACAACAAATGTTTTGGTGAGGATGTGGAGAAAAGGAAATCATGTGCATTGTTGATGGGCATGTAAACAGGTTCAGCCACTATGGAAAAACTATGGTTACTCAAAAAAAATTGGAAATAGAACTACCATATGCTTCTGCAATCCCACTTTCTGGTATATATCAAAAGCAAATGAAAAGAGTATATCAAAAAATTATCTGCATGCGTATGTTTGGTGCAGCATTAACCACAATAGCCAAGATGTGGAAAAAATATGTGTCTATCAATAAATAAAGATGTGGTATTTATTTACAGTGGAATATTATTCAGCCATGAGAAAGAAGGAAATCTTGCCATTTGGAAAATCACAGATGGAACTTGAGGGCATGACACTTAGTGAGATAAGCCAGACAAAGATAAATATGATATCACTTACATATGAACTCTAAGAAAGCTGAAGTCCTTAGAAACAAAGTATAGAATGGTGGTTACCTGGGGCTGGAAGGAGGCAGAATTGGGGAGATTTTGTTAAAGGGATGAACTTGAGAATAGAAAATAAACAAGTTGTGAAGATTTCATGCACAGCACAGTGATCCCAGCCAACTGCATTTAAAATGGCTAAGGTACTAAATTGTAAAGTCACTCATCACACACAAAAAATACAATTGTGTGACAATTACAAACATATGATAGAGGTTTAGGTAAAGATATGGTGGTAATCATTTTGCTGTATATAAATAGATCAAAATAATATATTATAGAACTTTAAACATTAAAAGTAGAACTGTATAATCTCTCTTATATGTGTAATCAAAAGATCCAAACTCACAGAAATAAGACAGGGACTATTTTCTGCGGTTCTGCAATGCTTCCACCTGGACAAATGTCTCCTCAGGTAACAAAATGCAAAGAAACTATAAGGGACTAAAAATAACTGTGTGATTGTGCAGTTGGGGCAAATTCTAGACAAAAGACAAAAAAGACCAAAGAGGACCAATTGACATTTCTGAAGAGCTGGGAATAAAAACAGGGAGTTTGGAGAAAAAGCAGGGTATTGCACATGCCCCCTACACAGAGCACCACAAAGGGGCAGGCAAACCACCTAAGCCATCCCTCCAGCCAGACCCTGGACACACGCCTACCCTCACTCCCACATAAGGAAACACTCCACCACACCTCAGGGAGCAAGCTATCAAGAGAACCTGTTACTTGTTCTAGCTCCCTCCTGATGCAGTAGGGGCCTCAATAAAGCCTTGCTTGAATTTCTTTTCTGGTCTCTGGTCAATTTCTCTTGATTAAGGAGGCCAAGAATCCTGGTCAGTAACAGAAACAGAGAATAGAATGGTGGTTGCCCTGGGATAGGTAGTGAGGGAAATGAGAAGACACTGATCAAAGAATACAAGTCTCCAGTTATAAGACGAATAAGTTCTGGCAAATCTAATAGTAGCATGGTGACTATAGTTAATATTAGTGTATTATGTACTTGAAAGTGGCTAAGAATATAGATCTCAAATGTTCTCATCACACACTAAAGAAGTGTAATTATGTGAGGTTATAGAAGTGTTAGCTAACTTTATTATGGTAATCATTTCACAATATATAGGTGTATCAAATCACCACATTGTACACCTTAAACTTATACAATGTTATATATTAATTATATCTCAACAAAGTTGGGAGAAAGGCAAAAGAAGACAAACTATAGACCAAGCAACAAGGAAAGAGAGTGAGAGACTGAATGAAAATTCGTTTGAAAAATGTCTTACCTGTCATCCCATGCTAACTTTCTACAATCAGAGATACTATCTAACATTGCAAGCTTAGCAAAAATAAAAATAAAAGCATGTTCCTGACAATGCACATCACAATCCCCCCCCTGGGGAGCTGTTTACAAATACAGAGTGTTTGTCTTCACTCAAGTGACTAAATCAGAACCTTTGAGAATAAGGCCCTAGAATTTGCTTTGTTAATTAACTCCCTAGGTGAAATAAGTGTTCCGTAAATTTTAGCTTACTAGTTGAATATTTCCTCCCCCAGGAGAGTGCAGCCCAACAACAAAGGGGGAGACTTTTTTTATGGAAAGATTCACCTTGTTATACTTTACCATAAAAATTATATGAACTGAATGAAACAGAGCAGCACTACCTACTGGGTTTTAAAGATGAATTGATATCCACAGAGAAATAACACATTGTAGCAGCTCGGAAATGCTACCAGTCAAATCATGTTTCCTAACACATAAAATCCATATGTTCAGCCTGATACAATGGCATAAATACCAGACGTGAGTGTTTTAAAAGAATTATATCATATTTAAGAGCTGCTCCAGGACTTTTGTCATTTTTTAAAGGCGTGTCATAAATCTTATACTATTCCAGAAAGCCAGCCCTCTTCTGCTATCCCTATTTACTTTAAATCTAACAACCATTTATTGACTGCTTTTTGCATGCTTGGCACTCTGCTAAAATGTAGAGAAGTGGGGGTGAACGGGGTTCACACTTATTAGGTGTCTACTTTGCATTAGGCAACTGGGCCTTTACTCTAAATAGGGTTATAATGCGTTTTGAGAACACTTTCTTAAAAGAAACAATTAGAAATGAAAGATCATCTTTACAAACATAATTAAAAGGGAAAATGTCCTTGCTATAATTTTATGGGAGGTAAAAATAACCTGAATTTAAAATTATGTATTAAATAGAAAAATATACTGAAAGTAAATATATCAGATATTAACCATAATTACCTATAAGTTGGGGGATTATGAATAAAGTTAAGTATCCATTTCACACTTTTTGTACTATCCAAATTTTGAACAATATTTTTTTTTTAATTTTAAGAATAAAAAATATAGTATGTGAAAAGTTAATGCAAAGCACTCCAGCTTTATACGGTAAATCAGCTAATATGTGAGATTTTATTTTTTTATTTTCTCCAACATTCTGGTCTTCTTGAAATCCAGCCCGATGATATATTAATCAGTGAGAGCTCTGCCAGAGGTCTCCATCCAAAGAATAAGACCTGGCTCCATCCAAGGGCCAGCAAGTTCCAGTCCTGGATGCTCACGCCAAACAATTAGCAAGAGAGGAACACAAACCACCCATAAACAGACAGCCTGCCTAAGGTTATACTAGGCTCACAGACATCACAAAACAAACCACCAAACATCGCCCAGACCATCATAGGGACATGATCCAGCCCCACCCACCAGAACACAGGCACCAGTCGCTCCCCACCAGAAAGCCTACACAAGCTCCTGGATCTACTTCACCCATGGGGAAGAGACAACAGAGGTAAGAGGAACTATGATACTTCAGCCTGCAGACAGGAGACTCCAAAGACAATAAGTTAAGCTAAATGAGAAGAAAGAAATATGCAGCAGATGAAGGAGCAAGATAAAAACCCACAAGGACAAACAAATGAGGGGGTGGGTAGTTGACCTGAAAAATAATTCGGAGTAATGATAGTAAATATGATCCAAAATCTCAGAAATAGAATGGAGAAAATGCAAGAAATATTTACTTAGAAGAATTAAAGAGCAAACAGTGATGAACAACACTATAACTGAAATTAAAAGTACTCTAGAAGGAACTGATAGCAGAAAAATTTGGCAGAAGAATGGAGAAGTTAGCTGGAAGACAGAATGAGAGAAATAACTGCCATGGAACAGAATAAAGTAAAAAGAATGAAAATAATAGAGGACAGTCACAGGGACCTCTGGAACAATGTTAAATTCACCAACATTTGAATTATAAAGGTCCCAAAAGAAGAAGAGAAAAAGAAAGGGTCAGAGAAAATATTTGAAGAGATTATAGTCAAAAAATTCCCTAACATGGGAAAGGAAATAGTCATTCAAGTCCCAGAATTGCAGAGTATCATACAGAATAAATCCAAGAAGAAACATATCAAGACATAATAATCAATCAAAAATTAAATACAAAGAAAAAATATTATAAGCAGTAATGGAAAGCAACAAATAACATACAAGGGAATCCCCAAAAGGTCAACAGTTGATATTTCAGTAGAAACTCTGCAGACCAGAAAGGAGTGGCAGGATATATTTAAGATGAAATGGAAAAACCTACAACAAAGATTACTCTACCCAGCAAGGATATCATTCAGATTTTATGGAGAAATCAAAAGCTTTACACACGAGAAATGTTAAAAGAATCCAGCACCACCAAACCAGCCCTACAACAAATGCAAAAGGAACTTCTCTAAGCGGGAAACACAAGAGAAGAAAAGGATCTACAAAAACAAACCCAAAACAATTAAGAAAATAGTAACAGGAATATATATATATATATTGATAATTACCTTAAATGTGAATGGATTTAATGCTCCAACCAAAAGACAAAGGTTTGGTGAATGGATACAAAAACAAGACCCATATATATATATATATATATATATATATATATATATATATATATATGCTCTACAAGAGGCCCACTTCAGACCTAGAGACACATGCAGGCTGAAAGTGAGGAGATGAAAAAAGATATTCCATGCAAATGGAAATCAAAAGAAAGCTTGAGTATCAATACTCATATCGGACAAAATAGACTTTAAAATAATGACCATTACAAGAGACAAGGAAGGGTACTGCATAATGATCAAAGGATCAAACCAAGAAGATATAGCAATTGTGAACACACCCAAAATAGGAGCACCTCAATACATAAGGCAAATGCTAACAGCCATGAAAGGCAAAATCAACAGTAACACAATAATTTTGGGGAACTTTAACACCCCACTTCCACCAATGGACACATCATCCAAACAGAAATTAAATAAACAAAAAGCTTTAAATGATACATTATACCAGCTGGACTTGATATTTATCAGACATGCCATCCAAAAACAACAGAATATACCTTCTTCCCAAGTGCACATGGAATGTTTCCCAGGATAGATCACATCTTGAGAAACAAATCAAGCCTCAGTAAATTTAAGAAAATTGAAATCATATCAAGCATCTTTTCTGACCACAATGCTATGAGACTAGATATCAATTACAGAGAAAAAGTAAACTGTAAAAAGTACAAATACATGGAGGCTAAACATGCTACTAAATAACCAAAAGATCACTGAAGAAATCAAAGAGGAAATCAAAAAAATACCTAAAGAGAAATGACAATGAAAACAGGATTATCCAAAACCTATGGGATGTAGTAAAAGCAGTTCTAAGAGGGAAGTTTATAGCAATATAATCCTACCTCAAGATAAAAGAAAAATCTCAAACAACCTAAACCTACACCTAAAGTACTTAGAGAAAGAAGAACAAAAAACTTCAAAGCCAGCAGAAGGAAAGAAATCATAAAGATCAGATCAGAAATAAATGAAAAAGAAATTAAAGAAACAATAGCAAAGATCAATAAAACTAAAGGCTGGTTCTTTGAGAAGATAAATAAAATTGATAAACAATTAACCAGACTCATCAGGAAAAAAAGGGAGAAGACTCAAATCAACAGAATTAGAAATGAAAAAGGAGAAGTAACAAGTGACACTGCAGAAATGCAAAGGATCATGACAGACTACCACAAAGAACTATATGCCAATAAAATGGAAAATCTAGAAGAAATGCACAAATCCTTAGAAATGTACAATCTTTCAAGACTTAACCAGAAAGAAATAGAAAATATGAACAGATTAATCACAAGCACTGAAATTGAAATGGTGATTAAAAATCTTCCAGAAAAACAAAAGCCCAGGACCAGATGGCTTCACAGGCAAATTCTATCAAACATTTAGAGAAGAGCTAACACCTACCATCCTCAAACTCTTCCAAAATATACCAGAGGGAGGAACACTCCCAAAGTCATTCTATGAGGCCACAATCCCCCTGATACTAAAGCCAGAAAAAGATATCACAGAAAAGAAAATTACAGGCCAATATAACTGATGAATATAGATACTCAACATAATACTAGCAAACAGAATCCAAGAGCACATTAAAAGGATCTGTATGATGGTGTATCCATGATAAAGTGGAATTTATCCCAGGAATGCAATGATACTTCAATATATGCAAGTCAATGTAATGCAGCATATTAAAAACTAAAGGATAAAAACTATATGATAATCTCAGTAGATATAGAAAAAGCTTTTGACAAAATTTATTGCCAATTTATGATAAAAACTCTCCAGAAAGTGTACATAGAATGAACCTACCTCAACATAATAAAGGTCATATATGACAAACCAACAGCCAACATCATTCTCAATAGGGAAAAACTGAAATCATTTCCTCTAAGATCAGGAAAAAGACAAAGATGCCCACTCTCACCACTATTATTCAACATAGTATTGGGAGTCCTAGCCATGACAATCAGAGAAGGAAAAGAAACAATAGGAGCCCAAATTGGAAAAGAAGAAGTAAAACTCTCATGTTTGCAGATGACATGATTCTATATATATATATATATATATATATATATATATATAATCCTAAAGATGCTACCAGAAAACTATTAGAGCTAATCAAAGAATTGGGTAAGGAAACAGGATACAAAATTAATACATAGAAATCTCTTGCATGCCTATACACTAACAATGAAAAATCAGAAATATAAATTAAGGAGGCAGTCCCACATACCATTGTAACAAAAAGAATAAAATACCTAGTAATATACCAAACTAAAGAGGCAAAAGACCTGTATGCAGAAAACTAAAACACGCTGATGAAAAATCAAAGACAATACAAAGAAATGGAGATATATACCATGTTCCTAGATTGGAAGAATCAACATTATCAACATGACTGTACTATCCAAAGCAATCTACAGATTCAATGCAATCCCTATCAAATTACTAATGGCATTTTCACAGAACTAGAATAAAAATTATACAATTTATATGGAAACAAAAAAGACACTGAGTAGTCAAAGTAATCTTGAGAAAGAAAAAACAGAACAGGATGAATCAGGCTGCTTGACTTCAGACTATGTTAAAAAGCTACAGTAATCAAGACAGTGTGGTACTGGCACAAAAACAGAAATGGAGATCAATGGAACATAATAGAAAGCCCAAAGATAAACCCATGCACATATGGTCACCTTATGTTTGTCAAAGGAGGCAAGGATATACAATGGAGAAAAGACAGCCTCTTCAATAAGTGGTGCTGGAAAAACTGGACAGCTAAGTGTAAAATAATGAAATTAGAACACTCCCTTAAACCATACACACAAATAAACTCAAAATAGATTAAAGACCTGAATGTGAGGCCAGACACTATAAAATTCTTAGAGGAAAACATAGGCAGAACACTCTATGACATAAATGACAGCAAGGTCCTTTTTGACCCACCTCCTAGAGTAGTGGAAATAAAAACAAAAGTATATAAATGGGACCTAATGAAGCTTAAAAGTTTTTGCACAGCAAATGAAACCATAAAATAAGATGAAATGACGTCCCTCAGAGTGGGAGAAAATATTTGCAAATGAAGAAACTGACAACAGATTAATCTCCAAAATACACAAGGAGCTCATGCACTTCAATATCAAAAAAAAAAAAAAAAAAAAAATCCAAAAATGGGCAGAAGACCTGACCTAAATAGATATTTCTGCAATGAAGACATACAGATAGTCAAGAGGCACATGAAAAGATGTTCAACATCACTAATCATTAGAGAAATGCAAATCAAAACCACAATAAGTTATCACCTCACACTGGCCAGAATGGCTATAATCAAAAAATCTAGGAACAATAAATACCGTAGAGGGTGTGGAGAAAAGGGAACCTTCCTGCACTGTTGATGCAAATGTAAATTCATAGTCAGTATAGAAAACAGTATGGAGATTCCTTTAAAAATTAAAAATAGAACTAACATATGATCCAGCAATTGTACTACCGGGCATACACCCTGAGAAAACCATTATTCAAAAAGATACATGTACTACAATGTTCTTTGTAGCACTGTTTACAATAGCCAGAACATGGAAACAACCTAAATATCCATCAACACATGAATGGATAAAGAAGATGTAGTACATATTTACAGTGGAATATTACTCAGCCATAAAAAAGGAATGAAATCGAATTATTTGTAGTGAGGTGGATGGACTTAGAGTGTCATACAGAGTGAAGTAAGTCAGAAAGAGAAAAACAAATACCAAATGCTAATGCATATATATGGAATCTAGGAAAATGGTACTGATGAACAGAGTGGCAGAGCAAGAATAAAGATGCAGATGTAGAGAACAGACTAGAGGACACAGGAGTAGGAGGAAACTGGGCTGACGTGAGAGCAGCATTGACATTTATACACCACCAAAGGTAAAACAGATAGCTAGTGGGAAGCTGCTGCATACACAGCAAGATAAGCTTGGTCCTTTGTGATGACCTAGAGGAGTGGGATAGGTGGGAGGGAAGCTCAAGAGGGAGGAGGTAAGGGGATATATGTATACATATACCTGATTCACTTTGTTGTACAGCAGAAGCTAGCACAACATTGTAAAACAATTTTACTCCAATAAAGATGTATTAAAAATAAATTAGAACACTATATAATACCATACACAAAAATAAACTCAAAATGGATTAAAGACCTAAATGTAGGACCAGAAACTCTAAATCTCTTAGAGTAAAACATAGGAGACACACTCTTTGACAGAAAACACAAGACTTTTTTGACCCACTTCCTAGCACAATGAAAATAAAACCAAGATTATATTTATGGGACCTAGTTAAACTTAGGAAAGGAAACCATAAAAAAGGTGAGAAGGCAACACTCAGGATGGGAGAAAATGTTTGCAAATGAAGCAACAGACAAAGGATGAATCTCCAAAATATACAAACAGCTCATGGAGCTCAATATCCAAAAAAAAAAAAAAAAAAAAAAAAAAAAAAGGACGCTAACGCAATCAAAAAATGGGCAGAGGATGTAAATAGACATTGCTCCAAACAAGACATACCAATGGCCAAGAGGCACATGAAAAGTTGCTCAACATCACTAATTGTTAGAGAAATGGAGATCAAAACTATACTGTTATCACTTCACACTTGTCAGAATGGCCATCATCAAAAAATCTACAAACAGTATATGTTGGAGAAAGTATGGAGAAAAAGGAACCCTTTTGTGCTCTTGGTGGGATTGTAAATTGATACAGCTGCTGTGGAAAAATGTATGGATGTTCCTTAAAAAACTAAAAATATAACTACCGTATGCCCCAGCAATCTCACTACTAGTCATATACCCTGAGAAATCCATAATTCAAAAACTCACATGCACCCCAATGTTCATCACTGCACTATTCACAATAGCAAGGACATGGAATCAACCAAAATCTCCAATGACAGATAAATGGATAAAGAAGAGGTGGTACATATATGCAATGGAATATTACTCAGCCATAAAAATGAATGAAATTGGGTCATTTGTAGAGATGCAGTTGGACATAGAGTCTATCATACAGAGTGAAGTAAGTCAGAAAAGGAAAAACAAATATTGTATATTAACTCATGTATGTGGAATCTATAAAAATGGTATAACTGAAGCTACTTTCAGGGCAAGAATAGAGATGCAAACAGAGAATGACATGAACACAAAGGCAAAGGGGAAGGTGGGATAAATTGGGAGATTAGAATTGACATATATATATACTACCATATATAAAATGGATAGCTAGTGGAAACTTGCTATAGAGCACAGGAAGCTCATCTTGGTGTTCTGTGATTACCTAGATGGGTGGGATGGGGAGAGAGAGGTCCAAGAGGGAGAGGATGTATGTATACTTCATTGTACAGCAGAAGCTAACACAACATTGTAAATCATCATACAGCAATAAAAGTGAATGAATGAATGAATAAAACCAATGATTAAATAAAAAAAGAATAAAGAAAAAAATTCTCCTTGTGATGAGAACTCAATATTTACTCTCAACAGCTTTGCTATAATCATACAGCAGTGTTAAATATAGTTATTATGTTGTACATTACATCCTTAGTACTTAGTTACTTTACTACTAGAAGTTTGTATCTTTTGACCACCTTCCTCTAATTTTGCCTCACCTCATCCCCATCTCTGGTAACCATTAATTTAATCTCTTTTACTAAGAGTGTGATATTCTTTAAGATTCCATAAATGAATAAGAGAATGCATTTTCTTTCTCTGACCAACTTATTTTCCTGAGCATAGGCCAACAGAATATTAACATGGGGAAAGCCTGCATCTGATAAAGAAGCAAAGGAAAAATGCAGCTGCAAACAGAAAACTCTGAAGACTGTGTTAAAGTGCAGATGAAACAGATTGAAGAAAATCAGTGAAGTACAATCTATAGTCTTTCCTCTTAAGAAAGTTGTGCAGTGTGGAGAATGATGTCAAGAAAATTGGAAGATCCCAACTACACCTTGTTAGTTTGGATGGTTGTGCATTGAGAAGAATGTTGACCATGGTAGAGAAGGGAATTGCTCAAATTAAGATTCAACTGTCCACAGCATAAAGCAAGTATGTAACAACATTTATTCAACAAAAGGAGCTCAAAAACTCCAAATTTGTAAAAACCACTCCTGCAAGCTGAAAGACAGCAGAAATTGGAAGGAAGAAGGCAACAAACTAGTATGGACAAACCCATGAACCCCAAGCTAGACAGAAAAAGAAAGGTGCTCCCTTATGCTGAGGTTTCTCAAAGAGAAAAACAAAATACACTGAAAAAAGTAGATTATTCAAAAATTGGTGATGAAATAGATGCTAGGAATCCAGAAGAAAAATGGTAGAGACTCCTACTTCATTTGTTACATAAAATATTAATTCTATATGGAATTACTGTTCATTGTTTTATATGTGACAATAGTCCTGTGGCAATATTATCTTAAAGAACTGTTACACAACTAAAGAAACATTTGCAAATGAATAAGATGTCTGGGATTCACTTCAAAATAATGAAGAGGAGAGGAGTGAGTAGGAGTATAAAAGAACCATGAATTTTTAGTTGTAAATCTGGGTTTTAATATACATGAGACTCCATCATACTACTGTTGGGACTCAGGGAAGGCAATACCCAAAATACTCCAAAGTGGCGTCTTGATTATTTTGAATGGAAATTACTTGAGAAACACCCTGTGGAAAATGATATAATAAAACACTCTGACCCCCCATTTTCCCCTTGAAAGTAGAAAATAAATTCCCATATGAAGGTAATCTCCTTATACCAGGAGGACAGAAAACACCCCTATCTCCAGAGTTTGATAATTCAAGACTGAGAAAGGTGTATAAATATATTTTGTTACTTTACATTGGTCTGCTACCCAAGCACAAGCCCCTTTGTTTTGATACATCTTCACAAATAACTGTTTCTTTGTCTAAAACTGATATATAAACAGTGTGCTTTGGTCACTTTCAGGGTCCTCTCTCTGTGAGACCACTGTAATTAACAGGAGAATTTTTTCTCCTGTTAATTTGACTTGTGTGAATTTACTTGATAGACCAACCAAAAGAACTAAGAAAGGTGGAAGGGAAATTTACCCCCTCCCAAGACTATATTTCTGCATTTTTATAATAAGAATTAAAAAAAAATTCTAGGAAAGTTAAAGTTAAATATAAAGAACCCATAAAATATTGGAGAAACATATCTGTGTTTCTTTTGTTTGTTTGTTTTGGTTTTAGTAGAATAGTATACTTTTTTTAATTTTTTAAATTTTTCTCATAGAGAGAAATTTTTAAGCTCTTTATTGGAGTATAATTTCTTTACACTCTTGTGCCAGTTTTTGCTGTACAACAAAGTGAATCAGTTGTATTTATACATATATCCCCATACCGCTTCCCTCCCATGACTCCTTCCCACACTCCCTATCCCACCCAAATCTCTAAATCATTTTCATTGGAGTATAGTTGCTTTGCAACATTGTGTTAGTTTCTGCTGTACAACAAAGTGAATCAGGCACATATATACATATATCCCCTCTTCCTTTGATTTCCTTCCCATATGGGTCACCATAAAGCATTGAGTAGAGTTCCCAGTGCTATACAGTCTGTTCTTATTAGTTATCTATTTTATACATAGAAGTGTACACATGTCAATCCCAATCACCCAATCTATCCCTCCCCATCAGCCTTCTTCCTGGTAACCAAAAGTTTATTCTCTAAGTCTGTGAATCTGCTTCTGTTTTGTAAATAAGTTCATTTATATCATTAATTTTTAGATTCCACATACAAGCAATATTTAATATTTGTCTTTCTCTGTCTCACTTACTTTACTTAGTATGATAATTTCCAGATCAATTATTGTTGCTGCAAATGGCATTATTTTATTCTTTTTAATAAATGAGTAATATTCCATTGTATATAAGTACCATATCTTTGTTATCTATTCTTTGTCAATGGACATTTAGGTTGCTTCCATATCTTGGCTATTGTAAATAGTGCTGCAATCAATGAACATTGGTGTACGGGTATCCTTTTGAACCACGTTTTTCTCCAGATATATGCCCAAGAGTGGGATTGCTGGATGATATGGTACCTCCATTTTTTTTTTGGTACCTCTATTTTTAGTTTTAAGGAACATCCATACGATTCTCCATAGTAGCTCTACCAATTTATATTCCCAACAATGTGCAAGAAGGATTGCTTTTCTACACACTCTCTCCAGCATTTATTGTTTGTAGGTTTTCTGATGATGACCATTCTGAGGTGATATCTCATTGGCGTTTTGATATGCATTTCTCAAATAATTAGCCATGTTGAGTATCTTTTCATGTGCCTTTTGGCCAACTGTATGTCTTCTTTGGAGAAATGTCTCTAGGTCTTCTCCCCATTTTTGGATTGGGTTGTTTGTTTGTTTTTCATATTGAGCTGTATGAGCTGTTTGTGAATTTTGGAGACTAATTTTTTGTTGATCGCATTGTTTTCAAATATTTTCTCCCATTCTGAGGTTTGTCTCTTTTTGTTTGTGTGCTTTCTTTTCTGTGCAAAAGTTTTTAAGTTTAATTAGGTGCCATTGCTTTATCTTTGTTTCTATTTCCATTATTCTGGGAAATGGAGCTAAAAACATTGCTGCAATTTATGTCAAAGAGTTTTCTGTCTCTATTTTTCTTTAACAGTTTATAGTTTCCAGCCTTAAATTTAGATCTTATAACCATTTTGAGTTTATTTTTGTGTATGGTGTTAGGAAGTGTTCTAATTTCATTCTTTTACATGTAGCTGTCCAGTTTTCCCAGTACCACTTATTGAAGAAGCTATATTTGCTCCATTGGATGTTCTGGCCTCCTTGGTGGTAGATTAGGTGACCATAGGTGCATGGGTTGATCTCTGGGCTTTCAATCCTGTTCCATTGATCCATTTATTTGTGTGCCAGTGCCATACTGTTTTGATTACAATAGCTTTGTAGTATAGGCTGGAGTCAAGCAGCCTGATTCCTCCAGCTCTGTTTTTCTTTCTCAAGATTGTTTTTGCTGTTTGGGGGTCTTTTGTGTTTCCATAAAAATTGTAAAATTTTTTGCACTAGTTCTGTGGAAAATGCCATTGTTAATTATACATATTGCATTGAATCCATAGATTTCTTTGGGTAGTATAATCATTTTGACACTATTGCTTCTTCCAATCCAAGAACATGATATAGCTCTCCATCTATGTCATCTTTGTTTCTTTCATCAGTGTCTTATTTTCTATGTACAGGTCTTTTGCCTCCTTAGGTAGATTTATTCCTAGGTATTTTATTATTTTTGTTGCAATGGTAAATGGGACTGTTTCTTTAATTTCTCTTTTTGACCTTTCATTGTTAGTGTATAGAAATGCAAGAGATTTCTGTGCATTAATTTTGTATCCTGAAAGTTGACCAAATTCATTGATCAACTCTGGGTAATAGTTTTCTGGTGACATCTTTAGGATTTTCTATGTATAGTATCACATCACCTGCAAACATGAAAATTTTACTACTTTGCCAATTTGGATTCATAGTTTTTCTTTTTCTTCTCTGATTTCCATAGCTAGGACTTCTAAAACTATTTTGAATAACAGTGGTGAGAGTGGGTACCCTTGTCATATTCCTGATTTCGGAGGAAATGCTTTCACTTTTTCACCATTGAGAATGATGTTGGCTGTGGGTTTGCCATATATGGCCTTTATTATGTTGAGGTAGGGTCCCTCTATGCCCAATTTCTGGAGAGTTTTTCTCATATGTGGGTGATGAATTTTTTCAAAAACGTTTCCTGCATCTATTGAGATGATCATATGTTTTTTATTATTCAATTTATTAATATGGTGTATCACATTGATTTCTTTGCATATATTGAAAAGTCCTTGCACCTCTAGGATAAATCCCACTTGATCATGGTGTATGATCTTTGTAATGTGTTGTCGGATTCAGTTTGCTAGTATTTCATTGAGGATTTTTGCACCTATTTTCATCAGTGATATTGGCCTGTAATTTTCCTTTTTTATGATATATTTGTCTGATTCTGTTATCAGCATGATGTTGGCTGCATAGAATGAGTTTGGGAGTGTTTCTCCCTCTGTATTTTTTTGGAAGAGTTTGAGAAGGATTGGTGCATCTATAAATGTTTGATAGAATTCTCTGGTGGAGCCATCTGGTCCTGAACTTTTGTTTGTTGGAAGATGTTTAATCACAGTTTCAATTTCATTACTTGTGACTGGTCTCTTCATATGTTGCATTTCTGCCTGGTTCAGTCTTAGAAGGTGGAACTTTTCTAAGAATTTGTCCATTTCTTCCAGATTGTTTCATTTATTTTTGCTCTGATTTTTATGATTCCTTACTTTCTAGTAATGTTGGGTTTTGTTTGTTTTTCTTTCTCTAGTTGCTTTATGTGAAAGTTTAGGTTGTTTATTTGAGATTTTTCTTGTTTTTCTTGAGGTAGAATTGAATTTCTATGAACTTCCCTCTTAGGTTTTTCTGCTTCCCATATATTTTGGCTGTTTATGTTTTCATTTTCATTTGTTTCTATGCATTTTTTTTAATTTGCTCTTTGATTTCTTCAATGATCTCTTGGTTATTTAATAGCAAATTGTTTAGCCTCCAGGTGTTTGTATTTTTTACAGTTTTATTTCCAGTAATTGATTTCTGACCTCATAGAGTTGTGGCTGCAAAAAATGCTGGATACGATCTCAATTTTCTTAAATTTACCATAGCTTGATTTGTGACTCAAGATGTGATCTATCCTAGAAAATGTTCTGTGTGCACTTGAGAAGGAGGTATATTCTGCTGCTTTTGGACAGAATGTCCTATAAATACCTATTAAGTCTATCTGGTCTAGTGTGTCATTTAAAGCTTCTTTTTTTAATTTATTTATTTTCTGTCTGGATGATCTGTTTATTGGTGTAAGTGGGGTATTAAAGTCCCCCACTATTATTGTGTTACTATGAATTTCCCCTTTATGGCTGTTAGCCTTTGTCTTATGTATTGAGGTGCTTCTATATTTGGTGTGTAAATATTTATGTGTTATATCTTCTTCTTGGATTGATACCTTTATCACTATATAATGTACTTTCTTGTGTCTTGTAACAGTCTTTATTTTAAAGTCTAGCTTATTTAATATGAGTGTTCCTATTCTAGTTTGCTTTTGATATCCATTTGCATGGAATATCTTTTCAAATCCCCTCAGTTTCAGTCTATATGTGTCTCTATGTCTGAAGTGGATCTCTAGTAGACATCAAATATACAGGTCTTGTCTGTATCCATTCAGTCAGTCTATGTCTTTTGGCTAGAGTATTTAATCTCTTTACATTTAAGGTCATTATGAAGATGTATGTTCCAATTACCATTTTTTTTCCTGAGGTTTGTTATTATAGGTCTTCTTCTTATTCTCTTTTGTTTCCCTCCTAGAGAAGTTCCTTTAGTATTTGTTGTAAAGCTGGTTTGGTGGTGCTGAATTATCTTAGCTTTTGCTTATCTGTAAAGCTTTTGATTTCTTTGTCAAATTTGAATGAGATCCTTGTTGAATAGAGCAATCTTGATTGTAGATTTTTCACTTTCATTACTTTAAATATATCCTGCCACTCCCTTCTGGCCTGCAGGGTTTCTGCTGAGAAATCAGCTGATAACCTTATTGTGATTCCCTTGTATGTTATTTTCTGCTTTTCCCTTGCTGCTTTTAATATATGTTTTTTGAATTTAATTTTGGATAGTTTGATTAATATGTGTTTCCATGTGTTTCTCCTTGAATTTATCCTATATAGGACTCTGCTATTCCTGGACTTGTGTGGCTATTTCCTTTCCCATGTTAGTGAAATTTTCAACTATACTATCTTCAAATATTTTCTCAGATCCTTTCTCTTTCTCTTCGTCTTCTGGGACCCCTATAATTTTTATGTTGATGCATTTAATGTTGTCCCAGATGTCTCTGAGACTGTCCTCATATCTTTACATTCTTTTTTCTTTATCCTGCTCTGTGGCTGTTATTTCTACCATTCTAATCTTCAGCTCACTTATTCATTCTTCTGTTTCAGTTGTTCTGTTATTGATTCCTTCTAGTGTGTGTTTCATTTCAGTTATTGTATTAGTCATCACTGTTTGTTCCTTAATTCTTCCAGGTCTTCATTAAACATTTATTGTATTTTCTCAATTTATGCCTCCATTCTACTTCTGACATTCTGGATCATCTTTACTATTATTAATCTGAATTATTTTTCAGGTAGATTGCCAATTTCCTCTTCATTTACTTGATCTTGTAGATTTTTACTTTGCTCCTTTGTCTGTAACATATTATTTTGTCATCTAATTTTTTTTTGATGGGTGGTGCTGTGTTTCTTTCTTGGCTTGAGGCACCCAACAGTGGAGTTTGCAGGTGGTCAGGGGGAGCCAGGTCTTCATGTTGAGATGAGAACCTGTGGGAGACTGCATACCAATTAATATCCCTAGGACATGAAGTTATTCTAGCAGTTTGGAATTTGTGCTCCCACCACAGGAGCTCAGGCCTGACCCCTGGCTTGGGAACCAAGACTCTGCAAGCTGTGCAGCATGGCAAAAAAAAGACAAAAATGCAGGACAATAACATAGAATAAAAAATAAATTAAATTCAAAGAATAAAAAACATATTAGAAAAAATAACAATAAAAATGAATCAAAGAAACAAAGCACAACCACCACCACAACAAATAAATAAATAAATAAAATTTAAAGATGAAGAAAAACTATTTAAAAATTAAAATTAAAATTAAAAAAAATCCCTGGTGCCTCCTCTATCAGTGTCCTTGCCCCCAAAGTGAGTTACAGCTGCCCCTCACCTCCCCAGTAGGCCTCCAAGATCTCTAGGTAGGTCTCTGGACCTGCTGTGTGATCCCCTCCTCTGTGTGTGTTCCTCTCACCAGAGTCTGTTTGTGGAGCTGGTCCAGAGCACACATGAGCATGCAGGCCAGCTGGGGTAGAGACCCAGACCAGCAACTGTAAGGGCGAGCACAGCCAGAGAAGACCTTGGAGGTGGGCAGTGCTCTAGCTATCAGAAGATGCAGGGGGCTTTGGCAGCAGTGGGGTTTGGGTCTGGGGACCCACTGCCAGAAGAGGCCTTGGTGGGGTGGGGAAATAGCCCAGACTCAGAGATCCAGGTAGCCAGAAATAGCCTTTGGGGTGCAGCTTAGGCCTGGAGACCCACCCAACTGCAAGAGGCCTTATAGGGACAACTCAAGCCTGCTGACCCATGCAGCTGGAAGAGGCCCTGATGGGACCCTCTCCATCCCCACTGGTCCTTCCACTGTGAGAGGCCCCCAAGGGGGTGGGGACTCAGACCCTGTGTGCTTGCTGGGGTCTGAGTGGGTGGAAAAGATGCTGGCCACATTCCCCTCTGATCTCCCAATCCCCTGAAGGTCCCCTTTTGTCTCCACCAATACCCCCACTCTATGTGGGCCATCTGAGCATGGGAACCTCTCCCCTCCCCAGCTCTTCTCTCAGGGGTTCTGGTCTCACCCCATATCCATTCTTCTTTCTTCCCTCTTCCCTCCCACATCTTTTCTTGTCACACAGGGGTTCCTCCTGTCCCCTTAGGTGTCTGTGGATCCCTTCCAGCATCCAGTAGGTACCCTAGCTGCAAGGAGATGTGAACTCCATGTCCTCCTATTCTGCCATCATGACTCCACCCCCATGTAGAATATTCTTTGTTGTAGGTTCTTCCCTTTATCACTTTAAATATATCATGCCACTCTCTTCTGGTCTGAAAAGTTTTTTTGTTGAGAAATCAGCTGATAACCTTATGGGAGTTCCCTTGTATGTTATTTTTTCGTTTTTCCCTTGTTGTTTCAATATTTTTTCTTTGTCTTTAACTTTGTCAATTATTACTTTGTGTCTCAGCATGTTCCCTCTTGGGTTTATCCTGCCTAGGATACTCTGAACTTTCTGGACTTGGGTGATTGTTTCCTTTCCCATGTTAGGAACATTTTCAGCTATTATCTCTTCAAATATTTTCTCAGGTCCTTTCTCTCTTTCTCCTTCTGGGACCCCTATAATACAAATGTTGGGACATTTAATGTTGTCCCAGAGGTCTCTTAACTGTCTTCATTTCTTTTCAGCCTTTTTTCTTTATTCCACTCCATAGCAGTGATTTCCACCATTCTGTCTCCAGGTCACTTATTCATTCTTTTGCTTTGGTTATTCTGGTATTGAGTCTGCCTAGTTCATTTTGCACTTTAGTTTTTGTATTATAAAACTCTGTCTGTTTTTTCTTTAGTTCTTGTAGGCCTTAAACATTTCTTGCATCTTCTCAATCCTTGCCTCCATTCTTTTTCCAAGATCTTGACTCATTATCACTATTATGAATGTTTCTTCTGGTAGATTGCCCTATCTCTACTTCACTTAGCTTTCTCTTCTGGTGTTTTATCTTTTTACTTCACCTGGGACATATTCCTCTGCCATCTCATTTTGTCTAACTTTCTGTGCCTGGGGTTTTGTTCTTCAGGATGCTGGATTTTAGTTTTTGCTTCTGCTCTCTGCCCTCTAGTGAATGAGGTTTTCTAAGTGGTTTGTGCAGCCTTCCAGATGGGAGGGGCTGCTTCCTGCTTACTGGTGAGTGGAGCTATGTCTTGCCCTTCTGGTGGGCAAGGCTGTGCTCAGGAAGACTTTTAGCAGCTTGGCTGCTGAAGGGTGGGGCTGGGTTCCCATCCTTTTAATTTCTTGGCCTGAGGCATCCCAGCACTGGATCCTACAGGCTGCATGGTGGGAGTAATGGCAGCCTCTCAAAGGGCTCACACCAATGAGTACTCCCTAGATCTGCTACTGCCAGTGTCTTTGTTCTCACAATGAGACACAACCACACACCCCACCTCTGCAGGAGACCCTTCAATACTAGCAGGATATCTATTCCAGTCTCTTATGAAATCACTGTTTGTTTGTTTGCTTGTTTTTCCCCTGGGTCCTGGTGTACACACAACCTATGTTCACTCTCTAAGAGTGGAGTTTCTGCTTCCCCCAGTCCTGTGGAATCCCTTCAATCAAACCCCACTGACCTTCAATGTTAGAGTCTCTGGGGCCTCCTCCTCCTATTTGCAGACTGAGGCTGGAAAGACTGATGTGAGGTTTAGTATTTTTATTCCTGTGACAGACCTTACGTGTTATAATTATTTTCCAGTTTGTAGTTTACCCAATTGGTGGTTATGGGATTTGATTTTATCATGATTGCACCCCTCCTACCATCTCATTGTGGCTTCTTCTTTGCCTTTGGATGTAAGGTATCTTTTTGATAGGTTCCAAAGTTTTTTTTAACCATGGTTGTTCAGCAGTTGGTTGTGATTTTGGTGGTAAGAAGGGGTGTGCTCATGTTCTTCAACTCTGCCATCCTGAGCTAATGATATGTTTTTCTAATGCATAATAATTTAAGTTGAATCCATCAAGGAAAAATTTCTTATATTTGACTATGTAAAATGGAAAACATCTACATCCACATCTACCTACAGTTACACATGTAAATATAGGTAAAACATATATATTTGTTTTATTTCCATGTTTGATAACATGAAAAATTGCTATGCCATGTTAATTTTTAAATAGATTATAAAACTAATGGAGTATCATTCAAAAATTTATATGCTTATATTTTTATTCCTTTTGGTAATAGCTAGGCCATCACATCAAACAACTCAGAGTCTGTGTCTCAGGTGGAGACAGATAATAAATAATACTTTACACCTAAAGTGTTTATGTACTATGAATGAGAAGAACAAAGAATTATGCAACTTATAATAGGAGACATAATCCAGTTGGGATAAGGAAAGGCAATGAGGAAGAACCCCTTGATTTTTTTAGATGACAACTCTGAAGGGTAACTGGGAACTAGCTAGAAGAAAGAAATAAACCCTAAGATACTAAGAGAGTAATTTTATCACTCATGGAATTGCAGCTAAAATGTTATCCAATATACTTTTTCATAATTTCAAATAACATATAAAATTACTCTTACAATCTGAAAATCAGGTGTTGTAAAGATAAAATATAATAATGAACAACTATAATACAGGGTTTTTTCATATTATAGCTTATTTCTGAGTAACACAAATGTATTTTGTTTGAGAAACCTTCTATCAAAAGTAAAATGCAAACTTTTTTTTTTAGTTTATCTTGAATGGTTCTGATATAATTAATAAACAATGTTAAGTAAATGAGGATTTTTGTTGAAATTAAGACATTATAAATGTATCTATTTTGCAAAGGTTTGACAAAGTGACTAAATATATATGTAGCTTAAAAGGATATGGTATTTGGAGTGAGCACAATGCACATCCAATATAGATGGGTAGTGATTTCCAAGTGTTGAGTGAGAAAACTAGAAATAGAATGAAGAGCCAGAGACAGAACTGAATGAGAAGGTAGTGGACAAGAAGAGAAAGGATGGAAAGAGAGGGGAGGGGTGGGGAGAAGAAAAATAGGTATTCTGGTGCACAAGTAGTAGGCACATATATGCCTGGTCATATATACTGCCAAGATTTACAAATTGCCAATGCTTCAAAATAATGGAACATTTAAAACCTTCCTACCTTATTTGTTTTTTTTTCCTTAAATTTGGTTGTGTAGCAGTGTTTGTATTCACCAAAATAGGAGGAAACCAACAAGCACTTGGGTTTGCCAATATAATTCTACAATATACCTCTTAGCACATAGAGTTTTAAGCTTACAAATTCTTCTAAGAAATATATTTTCTCATCACTATCTCCTTTGCAAGAAATGGAAAATATTTCATTTGCAAGGAATCAACTTTTGTTTTTGATGCATGGGGAAATCTAACAATAACTTTTTTTGTTAAAAACTAAGAAAATTTACATTTTCTGTTACCTTAACCTACTAGGTTGAGATTTATGCCAATATTTGGCTTCACCAAGGACCATAATTTCTGTACCTATTGTGATGACAGTCATAATAAGTAGGATGACAGAAAGGAAGAGGCATAATTTTAGAGTCAGATGGGTTGTTTCTAATAATAGAGAAATTTACTTGGCCTTCCAGAGTGCCCATTTATATATGTAAAATCACCTATGACAAAATGACATGACATATGTATGTAGAGTCAATTTTTGGTAAACAGTATATACATATAAACAGTATATATACCAATAAAATATAAGCCATTGATATGTTGATAAACACACAGGTAAATATAAAACTTTTTAACCAAACTAAATACTTATACTTTTACTATCTGTTTCATCACTTTGTTCTTTGATTAAAACTCAAAAAAAGTCAGATTTTTTCTGTGTTCAAATTTGTTATTTTCTCTTAATTCTAAGGAGATATTTCTTACATGTCCAGCTTCTATGTTTTGATATAAGATTACAATATTTCTTTTCAGAATTGTGAAAAATAGTCTTCAAGTGAAAAATATTTCTAACCTCTGTGCCTGCATATTAAATAAATCGTATCCCAAACAAAAAAACAAACACCAATCTAACCTTAAGCCAGGAAAACACAGGTATCTGTAAGTGACCATTTTTTCAGGCAATTTCTTTACAATGAAATATCCTATAACTGAATTACTGAAAAGCCTGGATGGATAAAAAACATTAATATTAACTGAGGAAGTCCAGATTGCTATTTATTTGTGAGACTCAAGTCTGAGCTGATTAAAGAGCACTTAATAGATCCACTTGGGCAAAGTTATGGCACTCAGGGGAGATCTGAAATATCACTATAATTGTAAAAAGTCCATGGGCTGCCAATTCATACCAGGGCTATAACAAAAAGTGGCTATATGTAATATGTCAGAGCCATGGTTCAGATAAGTTTTCCAAGGTAAAACAACACTCAAAATGCGTTATACACAAAGACAGAATTTTCTTTCATGATTCACAGCTGCAGAGGTTTTCAAGAAATAAACTATCAACCCAATGGATAATAAGACAATTCCTACTGGAGAGCAGAAGATATAAGGAGCTGAAAATGGGAGGCTCAGAATTAACTAGATAGGACTGAAATGTTATGTGCTTTGATATCCACCAAGCAAAATAAAAAGTTTAGACTGTGGGTGGAGACCTTAGAACTACAGAGAAAAAGTACCCTTTTCCACACTCTACTTGTTGTATTATGTTGAGCAATACAGCCATCTCAATGCCCAGTTTCTGAAGAGTTTTATCATAATTTGGTGTTGAATTTTGTCAAAGCTTTTTCTACATCTACTGTGATGATTATGTCATTTTTATTCTTCAATATGTTAATGTAGTGTATCACACTGATTGATTTGCTGATATTGAAAAATCCTTGCATCCCTGGGATAAGTCCCACTTATCTTGGTGTATTATCCTTATCTTGGTGTATTATCCTTTTAATGTATTGTCAGATTCTGTGTGCTAGTATTTTGTTGCATATTTTTGCATCTATATTCATCAGTGATAAGAGCCTACAATTTTCATTTTTTGTAACATCTTTGGTTTTGGTATCAGTTTGATAGTGACCTCATAGAATCAGTTTGGGAGTCTTCGTTCTTCTGAAATTTTTTTGAAAATTTTCAGAAGCATAGGTGTTAACTCTTCTCTAAATGTTTGATAGAATTTCCCTGTGAAGCCATCTGTTTCCAGACTTTTGTTTGTTCGGAGTTTTTTAATCACAGTTTCAATTTCTGTACTTGCAATTGATCTGTTCATATTTTCTATTTCTTCCTGGTTCAGTCTTGGAAGATTGTTCCTTTCTATGAATTTGTCCATTTCTTCCAAGTCGTCCATTTCATTGGCTTATAATTGCTTGTAGTATTCTCTTATGATCCTTTGTATTTCTGCGGTGTCTGTTGTAACTTTTCCTTTTTCATGTCTGACTTTATTGATTTGAGCCCTCTCCCTTTTTTTCTTGATGACTTTGGCAAAAGGTTTATCAGTTTTGTTTCCTTCCCTCTACTAACTTTGAGTTTTATTATTTTCTTCTTTCTCTAGTTGCTTTAGGTATAAGTTTAGGTGGTTTATTTGATATTTTTTTCATTTTTCCTGAGGTAAGACTGTATTGCTATAAACTTCCCTCATTGATATGCTTCTGCTGCATCCCATAGGCTTTGGATCATCATGCTTTCATTTTCATTAGTCACAAAGTTTTTTTTTTGTTTTTTCTTCTTCTTCCATTTCTTCAGTGATCGATTACTTGTTAAGTAGCATATTGTTTAGACTCCATGTGTTGGTGATTTTTACATGTTTTTCTTGTAGTTGATTTCTAATCTCATAGTGTTGTGCTTGCAAAAAGTGATTGATATGATTTCAATTTTCTTTAATTTACTGAGGCTTGCTTTGTGGCCCAGCATTTGAGAAATCCTGGAGAATGTTTCATGTGCACTTGAGAAGAATGTATATTCTGATGTTTTTGGATGGAATGCTCTATAAATATTAGTTAAGTCCATCTGGTATAATGTGTCACTTAAGGGCTGTGATTCATTATTGATTTTTTTTTCTGGATGATGTGCCCATTGGAGAAAATGAGATGTTAAAGTCCCTCACTATTACTATGCTACTGTAGATTTCACCTTTTATGGCTGTTAGTATTTGCCTTATATTTTGAGGTTCTCCTATGTTGGGTGCATATATACTTACAATGGTTATATCTTCTTCTTTGATTGATCCCTTGATAATTACATAGTATCCTTCTTTGTCTCTTGTAACAGTGTTTATTTTAAAATCTATTTTGTCTGATAGGGGTATAGCTACTCCAGCTTTCTTTTATTTCCATTTGCTTGGAATACCTTTTTTCATACCTTCACTTTCAAGTCTGTATGTTTCCCTAGATCTGATGTATGGCTCTCATAGCATATATACAGGTCTTGTTTTTGTATCCATTAAGTTAGTCTATGCCTTTGGAGCATTTAATCCATTTACATTTGAGGGAATTATCAATATGTGTGTTTTTATTACCATTTTAAAAATTGCTTATGATGTGTTTTTGTAGGTGTTTTTTTCTTCCCTTCCTCTTTTGTGCTTTTCTCTTGTGATTTGATGACTAACTTTAATGTTTTTTTGGATTCCTTTTTCTCTTGTGTGTGTGTATGTATTGTAGATTTTCAGTTTGCAGTTACCATTGAGTTTTTGATACAGCAGTCTATATATAGACAAGATTTATTTATGTTACTGGTCTTTTAATTTCAAATGCACTTCCAATATCATGCATTTGTGTTCTCCTCTTCTCACAATTGCTGGATTTGATATCATATTTGTGTGTAGGTGATTTCCTACCTTTACTGTATGTTTACATTTACCTGTGGGTTTTTCCATCTGTAATTATCTTGTTTCTCATTGTGGCCTTATCCTTTCTGCTTAGAGAATTTCCTTTAGTGTTTTTTGTTAAACTTGTTTGGTTGTGCTGAATTCTCTTAGCTTTTGCTTGTCTCTAAAGCTTTTGATTTCTACATTGAATCTGAATGAGATCTTTGCTGGGTAGAGTATTCTTGGCTGTAGGTTCTTCCTTTTCATCACTTTAAATAACCATGCCTCTCCCTTCTGGCCTGCAGAGTTTCTGCTGAGAAATTATCTGGTAACCTTATGGCATTTCCCTTGTATTTTTTTGTTTGTTTGTTTGTTTGTTTTTCCTTTATTACTTCTAATATTTTTTCCTTGTCTTTAATTTTTGTAAATTTGATTGCTATGTGTCTTGGTGTGTTCCTCCCTGGGTTTATCCTGCCTGGGACTCTTTGCATTTCCTGGATGTGGGTGATTGTTTCTTTTCCCATGTGAGGGAAATTTTCAGCTATTATCTCTTCAAATAATTTCTCAGGTCTTTTCTCTCTCTCTTCTCCTTAGTTCTTCCAGGTCTTTGTTAAATATTTCTTGTAACTTCTTGATCTGTGCCTCTGTTAGTTTTCTGAGATGTTGGACTATGTTTATTATAATTACTCTAAATACTTTTTCAGATGAATTGCCTATCTCCATTTTACTTATTTGTTCTTTGGGGGCTTTATCTTATTCCTTTATCTGGGACATTTTCTTCCAATGCTATATTTTGTTTAACTTTCTGTGATTGTGGTTTCATACCCTAGACTACAGGGTTGTAGTTCTTTTTTCTCCTGTTGTCTGCCCTCAGGTGTGTAGCTATCTAAGAGGCTTGTGCAGGCTTCATGTTGGAAGGGACTGTTTCCTTCCTACTGGTGGATGGAGCTGGTTCTTGTTGCTCTGACGGGTATGGCTATGTCAAGTTGTGTGTTTAGTGGGCAACCCTGTGCTCAGGAAGACTTAAAGCAGCCTGTCTGTTGATGGGTGTGTCTGTGCTCCTGCCCTGTTAGTTGTTTGGCCTGAGGCATCTCAGCACTGGAGCCTAAAGGATGTTCAGTGGAGCCAGGTCTTGGTGAGAAAATGGCAGGCTCCAGGAGGTCTCATGACAATGAGTACTCCCCAGAGCTACTGCTGCCAAAGTATTTGTCCTTACAGTGATCCATAGCCACCCATATCTCTGCAGGAGACTCCCCAATACTAGCAAGTAGATCTGGCCCAGGCTTTTATGAGGTCACTGCTTTATTTCCTGGGTCCTATTGTGCACAAGAACTTGTGTGTGCCCTCCACAAGTGGAGTTTCCTTTCCCCCAAGTCCTATGAAATTCCTGCGATCAAACCCCACTTGCCATCAAAGTCAGATTCTCTGGGGTTCCTTCTCCTATTACCAGACTTTCAGTCTGGTAAACCTGATGTGGTGTTCATAACTTTCACTTATGTGGGAGAATTTCTGTGGTATAATTATTTTTCCAGTTTGTGAGTTGCCTACCTGGGGGGCGGGGATATTTTATTTTATTGAGATTGCACGCCTCTTACCACTTTTTTGTGGCTTCTTTTTTGTCTTTGGAAGTAGAGTATCTTTTTGGTAGGGTTAAGCTTTTGTTGTTGTTATTGTTTATGGTTATTCAGCAGTAAGTTCTGATTTCAGTGTTTTCTCAAGAAGAGGTGGGCTTATGTCCTCATACTCTACCATCTTGTCTCTGTCTGACTTTACATTTTAGAAAAATGATCTATTTTGCAGTCACCCTTCCTCTGTGAATGGGGGACAAAAGAGAATATACTAAACTGGAGTACAACAAAGAAATGAAAACCAAATATGATGATATTAAAATTTCAGAATTCTATAAGTGTCTCCAGTGAAGTCACACTAAATACACAAACAACTGTGCTAAAATACTATCCATATTCGGAATCACCTATATTAGTTCATTTCAAGAAAATGAATAAAACTAAGCTTCACCCCCACTGAAAATATTACAATTGAATGTTTATTTTACATTGAAATCCAAAGTGCAAGAATAGCACTCATGTCTTCATTCTATTTTTTAAAAAAAAGGCTTAAGGGTTTGGGTTTCAAATCAAAGAAACAACACACTATGAAAGACACTAAATAATTATACTGTATTTGTATTTTTCATCTTTGAATATTAAAAACCCCTAGTTCACATATTTCTATGTTATCAATTTTCATCTTTTATCATTTATTTACCTACCTGACACCATTAATACTATATGTCATCTCAGCCACTTTTTTTTACTCTTTGATCTACCTCCTAGGCATCAACATTTTTAGGTGTCTACAGTATATCAAATTCAACACCTTTAAAACTGGACTTAGAAGACTTGCCTGAGGCATGCAGGCTTATTAGTCACTACTTTTTAGCAGCCATTCATACTGATTCCAAATCTGCAGACCACATAAAACATCTCCTTCTCCATTACCCAATGAATCCAACTTTCTTCACAATAGCCCTCTTATTGATCTTCTTCCTGGTCACATTGTCTTGGTTTAGTTCTCAGTCACTGTCACATCAAGCGTTTGCATTGTCTTCTTTGAAAAATGCCTTGCCTATAGATTCTCCAACCTCAATCCATCCTCTAAAATATTCTAGAGTAAATCTGTTTCAATACATGTATGATTAGGTCCTTCCTCTGCTTACATGCTGTTATTAACCTTGAAGAGCTTTTGACCACTCACAGTATAAAGGCTGAGTTCCCAGACTTTCAAAGAGTTCTTGTGGTCTGTTCCCACCCTAAATCTCAGAGTCCTGAAGCCAACTACTCCTCACCACCCATATTTTCAAATAGTTGACTGATTATACAATGAACAACAATGATATTTACCTTTTCCCCATATTATTTCCTTAGCTCATGATTAGAATGCCCTTCTGTTCCATTACATTTGTTGTAATATTAGCTTCCTTCAAGGTCCATCTCAAAATCTCTCCTCAGTTAAACTTACATTGAACCTCCCAATTTAAATAACTATCTTCCTTTTAGGTAATCCTATTATAACTAACCATAAATTTAACAGTTACTAGCCACTTTATTATACTAACTTGTATAAATTTCCTCTTGCCCATACAAGACCAGAAACTTTTTAGAGACAGGAATTGTGTTTGCTTTAACTTTAGTCATAGTTACTTGCTCTTCATAGATGTCCTGTGGCTTAATGGAATTGAGGTTATCTATTAGATGGATACAAAATAGACCTTTAAAAGATCCAGAACTGATAGGTGGAAGATGATGGAGTTCAAGGATGTGTGCTCCCTCCCTCTTGTGAGAGCACTGAATCACAGCTAACTGCTGAACAATGATGAATAGGAAGACACTGGAAATCACCAAAAAAGACACCAGACATTGAAAGACAAAGGAGAAGCCACGACAAGACAGTAGGAGGAGTGCAATCATGATAAATCAAATTCCATAACTGCTGGGTGGGTGACTCACAAAAATTGTTTTCCAAACAATTATACCACAGAAGTCTACTCACTGGAGTTAGGGTTTTGAGCACACACCAACCTGGGTGTCCAGCAACAGAAGGAAGAATCCCCAGAGAATCAAATTTTGAATGCCAGCAGGATTTAATTGCAGGACTTCCACAAAACTGGAGGAAACAGTGATTCTATCGTTGGAAGGCACACACAAAGTAGTGTTTGCACCAGGAACTAAGGGGAAGGAGCAGTGACACCATAGGGGACTGAACCAGACCTGCTATTGTTGAAGGGTCTCATGCAGAAGCAGGGAATAGCTGTGGCTCACCATGGGAACAAGGACACTGGCAGCAGAAGTTCTGGGAAGTGCTCAATGGTGCAAGCCCTCCCAGAGTTCACCATTAGCCCCACCAAAAAGCCTGTAGTCTCCAGTGTTGGATCACCTCAGGCCAAACAACCAACAGGGAGGGAACACAGCCCCACCCATCAGCAAACAGATTAAAGTTTTACTGAGCTCTGTCCCCCAGAGCAACATCCAACTCTACCTACCACCAGTCTCTCCCATCAGGAAGTATGCACAAGCCTCTTAGATAGCCTTATCCACCAGAAGGCAGAGAGAAGTAATAAGAAGAACTATAATCCTGCAGCCTGTAGAACAAAAACCACAGCCACAGAAATATTTACAAAATGAAAAGGCAGAGGACTTTGTGCCAGATGAAGGAACAAGATAAAACCCCAGAAAAACAAATAAATGATGTGAAGATAGGCATCATTCCAGAAAAAGAATCCAAAATAATGATAGTAAGGCTGATCCAGGACTTTGGAAAAAGACTGGATGCAAAGGAGAAAAAAAAAGCAAGAAACTTTTAACAAAGACCTAGAAGAATTAAAGAGCAAACCAACAGAGATAAGCAAAAAAATAATGGAAATGAAAAATATACTAGAGGAAATAATAGCAGAATAACTGAGGCAGAAGAATGAATAAGTGACTTGAAAGACAGAATGGTGGAAATCACTGCTGTGGAACATAATAAAGAAAAAAGAATGAAAAGAAATGAAGACAGCCTAAGAGATCTTTGAAACAACATTAAATGTACCAACATTAGTATTATAGGGGTCCCAAAAGGAGGAGAAAGAGAGAAAGGACCCAGGAAAATATTTGAAGAGATTATAGTTGAAAAATTCCCTAACAAGGGAAAGGAAATAGCCACTCAAGTCCAGGAAGCACACAGTCCCAGGCAGGATAAAACCGAGGAGAAACATACAAAAACACATAGTAATCAAATTGACAAAAATTAAAGACAGAAAAATTATTAAAAGCAACAAGGGAAAACGACAAATAATATACTAGGGAAATTTCATCAGATTAACAGTAGATTTCTCAGCAGAAGCTCTTCAAGCCTGAAGGGAGTGGCACAATATATTTCAAATGATGAAAGGGTAGAACTTACAACCAAGAACACACTACGCAGTAAGGATCTCATTCAGATTTGATGGAGAAATCAAAAGCTTTAGAGATGAGCAAAAGCTAAGAGAATTCAGCACCACCAAACCAGCCCTACAACAAATGCTAAAGGAACTTCTCTAAGTGAGAAACACAAGAGAAGAAAAAGGACTACAAATACAAATCCAAAACAATTAAGAAAATGGTAATAGGAACATATATATTGATAATTACCTTGAATGTAAATGGATTAAATGCCCAACCAAAAGGCACAGGCTGGCTGAATGAATACAAAATCAAGACGCAAATATGTGCTATGAGAGACCCAATTCAGACCTAGGGACCCATACAGTCTGAAAGTAAAGGGATGGAAAAAGATATTCAATGCAAATGGAAATCATCAAAAAGCTGGAGTAGCAATACTCATATCAGATAAAATAGACTTTAAAATAAAGAATGTTACAAGAGGCAAGGAAGGACACTACATAATGATCAAGGGATCAATTAAAGAAGAAGATGTAACAATTATAAATATATAGGAACCCAATATAGGAGCACCTCAATTCATAAAGCAAATGGTAACAACAATAAAAGAGGAAATAAATAGTAACACAACAATAGTGGGGGACTTTAACACCCAACTTACACCAGTGGACAGATCATCCAGACGGAAAATCAATAAGGAAACACAAGCTTAAATGACACAATAGATCAGCTAGATTTAATTAATATTTATAAGACACTCCATCTGAAAACAGCAGATCACACTTTTTTCTCAAGTGCATATGAAACATTCTCCAGGATAGATCATATCCTGGATCACAAATCAAGCCTCAGTAAATATAAGAAAATTGAAATCATATCAAGCATCTTGTCTGACCACAACATTATGAGGATAGAAATCAATTACAGAAAAAAAAATGTAAAAAACACAAACATATGGAGGCTAACAATACACTGATAAATAACCAAGAAATCACTGAAGAAATCAAAGAGGAAATTAAAAAATGCCAAGGCAAAAATGACAATGAAATCACAATGATTGAAAACCTATGGGGAGAAAAAAGATAGCGGTGAAGTAGAAGGCTGTGGAATGCATCCCCCTCCACAGATGCATCAGGAATACACCCAAAGACACAATTCCCACAGAGAACCAGCTGAACACTAGCAAACGACCTGGGACACCAGAAAGGACTGCAAAGATCCTGCCATAACTGGGTAGGACAGAGGGAAAAAAGAAAAGGAGGAAGAGTAGGAGAAGAAAGGAAAGGGATGGGCCACACACCCTAGGGTGGGGGGGATCTGAAATAGAGGGTAGATATTGCCAAATTCAGGGGAATGTCCCTTATCTGACACAGAAACCCCTTCTCCAACAGGGAATTTTCCTGTGTCAGAAGGAAGACATTTAGGACTGTTCAAAGAGGGTGAAGCGGCTGAGCTGTGGCAGATGGGAAAGAGTGAGAAACACATGGAGGACCTGCACCATGGCTCAGTGTGTGCGGACTGAGACATTGATTCACAGCTGAACAGGGGGTCTGGGAGATGGAATGTGGGAAGCAGAGAACTGGTTCAGGGTGAGAAACATTGTTGGCAGTGGGGAGATGGACTGAGAGGACAAGAGGGAAGAAATCTGCAGCAGAGAGTGCCTACAGTGGAAAGTGGTGCAGCCATAGTGGCAGCTGGATACTGCTGACTCACAAGCAATGGGGAGGGGCTGTGGGTATAGCCTCTCTCTCGGTGCCTGTGATGGACAAAGGAAGGACCCTTGTAGGCATAGCTAATGCCCTCAGGGATAAAAAAGGTCCCCAGGCAGGGCTGGCCTAGAGTGCCTGCCGACAAGAGTCAAAAGCCCACAGAGTGGCCCAGCTCTGGAGACATTCTGTTTACACCTGAGCTGCCAGCATCCCTCTGAAACAGGCACCACCACACCTGGCTAAGCTTCCATGACCCAGGCAGGGCACCCTGGCAGAGTTGTAGCAGGGGGGAGGAGCCACGGTTGGAGTCACTGTCTCAGCCTGAGCCACCCAAGCTGCCATGAGCCATGCAGGGCACCACTGCTCACTCACTCCCAGGGGAAGGAGCCACTATTGTACCCTAGCTCTCCCCACACACCAATGCTTACAGATGAACAATAAAGGAAACACTGCTGGTTGCAGAATAATACAAAAAGCCCAAGGTGGGTAGAAGGACACTTACAGTGGAGACTCCAAGGAAACAGAAATAGTATTAATTCTATTGATATGGTTCCATTCTGGGGTCAGTTCTAGGTTTTGTTTGTTTGTTTGTATTATTAATTACTATCTTAGTCCTAAGGGATCTACATGTTTTTTAACACATTTTTTATTCAATCTCTTATTTTATTTTTATTTTTAGCCTTTTTATATATTTATATTTCTAGCTAAGTTTTTTGTAGTACTATGTGTCTCCTACTTTCTTTTCATTTCTATCTTTTATACATTTCTATTTCTTTATTTTATTTTCATATTTCCAGTCACACTATTCTTCTGTTCCCTCTCTTCTATCCTTTTTTGTTTATTTTATCTCAATATAGTTATAAGCAATATTATCAGTCTGCTCTGTTTCCTTGCTTTATTCTCCAGATGACACACTGCTTTGATATTTATTATTAGGTTTTGTCTTTATCTTAATTCTAAGTATAATTGCTGATTTCATTCTGAGAATCCTCAGTCTATCTGGTGGTACTCTTGCTCTTTATTATATTTGATCCTAGCTTCCAAAATCTCCCTGGATTTTTGTTTGTGTTGTGTGGTATTTTTCTTTGTCTGTTTGTTTGTTTTGGTTTTGAATTTCTGTTGGTTTTCTCTTTGATTGTCTGAGAGCATACTGGGGTTCTTCTGTCAGCTCTTTCTAGCAACCTATGTTCTACTGGATTCAGTATTTGTGTATCTTATATACGTATTTGTTTCCTTGACTTACTATTTTGACTCAAGTTGATTTTGACTTAACATTGAGTTTGACTCAACATTCTGCCATTAGTCTGGGGCATGGACAGTCTTCTTTAAACCCCTTCATTGCCAGGACAAGCAACCTCTGAAGTTTGGACTACTATGAGAAAACAAAGAAACACCATGCAGGCAAAGGAGCAGAAAAAAAAAAAAAAAAAAAAAAACCCACAAGACCAAATAAATGAAGAGGAAATAGGAAAATTGCCTGAAATAGAATTTGGAGTAATGATAGTAAAGTTGATACAAAATATCAATACCAAAATACAGAAAATACAAGACACAGTTAATAAGGACTCAGAATAACAAAAGGACAACAAAATAACTGAAATTAAAAATACTGTAGATGGTATACATAGCAGAATAACTGAGGCAGAAGAATGAATAAGTGAGTTGGAAGATAGAATGGGGGAAATAACTGCCACAGAGCAGGAAAGAGAAAAAAGAATGGAAGACAGTCTCAGAGACCTTGGTGACAAGATTAAGAACACCAACATTCAAATCATAGGCATCCCAGAAGAAGAAGAGAAAAAGAAAGGGTCTGAGAAAATATTTAAAGAGATTATAGTGGAAAACTTCCCCAACATGGAAAAGGAAATACTTAACGAAGTCCAACAAGTGCAAAGAGTCCCATACAGAATAAACCTAAGGAGAAACACACATATTAATCAAACTAATGAAAATTATACACAAAGAAAAAATATTAAAAGCAGCAAGAGAAAAGCAACACATAACATATAAAGGAAAACCCATAAGGTTAACAGCTGCTCTTTCAGCAGAAATTTGGCAGGCCAGAAGGGAATGGCAGGATATACTGAAAGTCCTGAACATGAAAAACCTACAGCCAAGAATACTCTACTCAGCAAGAATTTTATTCAGATTCAGCAGAGAAATCAAAAGCTTTACAGACAAATAAAAGTTAAGAGAATTCAGCACCACCAAACCAGCCTTACAACAATTGCTAAAGGAACTTTTCTAAGTAGGAAACATAAGAAAAGGAAAAGACCTATAAAAACAAACACAAAACAATTAAGAAAATGGTAATAGGGACACACATGACAATAATCTCCTTAAATGTAAATGGACTAAATACTTCAACCAAAAGATACAGACTGGCTGAATGGATACAAAAACAAGTTGCTTCTATTTGCTGCCTACAAGAAACCCACTTCAGGCCAAGAGACACATATAGACTGAAAATAAAGGGGTGGAAAAAGATATTCCATGCAAATAAAAGACAATAAAAAGCTGGAGTAGCAATACTCATATCAGACACCTTAGACTTTAAAGCAAAGACTACTTTGGTGTATCTCAAAGACTGGTACAAGAGTGTAAAGCAAATATATTCCAATAAAGAGATTTTAAAAAAGTAACATAAAGACTATTAGAAGAGACAAGGAAGGACACTACATAATGATCAAGGGATCAATCCAAGAAGAACTTATAACAAATGTAAATATCTATACACCTAACATAGGAGTACCTCAATACATAAAGTAAATGCTAACAGCCATAAAAGGGGGAATTGGCAGTAGCACAATAAAAGTAGGAGACTTTAACACCTGACTTACATCAATGGACAGATCACCCAAACAAAATAAAAAAGGACACATAAGTTTTAAATGACACATTAGGCCATCTTGACTTAATTAATATTTATAGGACATTCCATCCAAAAACTACAGAATACACTTTCTTCTCAAGTGCACAAGCAACATTTTCTAGGATAGATCACATCTTGGGTCACAAATCAAACCTCGGCAAATTCAAGAAAATTTAAATCATATTAACCACATTCTCAGACCACAACACCATGAGACTAAATATCAATTACAGGAAAAAAAGTGTAAAAAATACAAACATATGGGGGCTAAACAATATGCTATTAAACAATGAAGAAAACACGAAAGAAATGAAAGAGGAAATCAAAAAATATTTAGAAAACAATGACAATGAAAACACAACAACCGCAAACTGATGGGACACAGCAAAAGCAGTTTTAAGAGGGAAGTTTATAACAATACAGTCCTACCTCAAGGAACATGAAAAATATCAAATAAACAACCTAAACTTACACCTAAAGCAATTAGATAAAGAAGAACAAAGAAACGCCAAAGTGAGCAGAAGGAAAGAAATCATAAAGATCAGATCAGAAATAAATGAATAAGAAAAGAAGGAAACAATAACAAAGATTTTTTTTTTATTTTTTTTATTTTTATTTTTTTATTTTATTTTTTTTGGGGGGGTACACCAGGTTCAATCATCTGTTTTTATACACATATCCCCATATTCCCTCCCTTCCTTGACTCCCCCCCTTCGAGTCCCCCCCACCCTCCCCGCCCCAGTCCGCTAAGGCATCTTCCATCCTCGAGTTGGACTCCCTTTGTTATACAACAACTTCCCACTAACGATTTTACAGTTGGTAGTATATATATGTCTGTGCTACTCTCTCACTTCATCTCAGTTTCCCCTTCACCCCCCGCCCCCTCCCATACCTCGAGTTCTCCAGTCCATTCTCTGTATCTGCATCCTTGTTCTTGTCACTGAGTTCATCAGCACCATTTTTAGATTCTGTATATGTGAGTTAGCATACAATATTTGTCCTTCTCTTTCTGACTTACTTCACTATGTATGACAGTCTGTAGTTCTATCCACCTCATTACATATAGCTCCATCTCATCCCTTTTTATAGCTGAGTAATATTCCATTGTATATATATGCCACATCTTCTGTATCCATTCATTTGTTGATGGGCATTTCGGTTGCTTCCATGTCCTGGCTATTGTAAATAGTGTTGCAATAAACATTATGGTACAAGTTTCTTTTGGGATTATGGTTTTCTTTGGGTATATGCCCAGGAGTGGGATTACTGGATCATATGGTAGTTCTATTTGTAGTTTTTTAAGGAACCTCCAAATTGTTTTCCATAGTGGCTGTACCAAATTACAGTCCCACCAACAGTGCAGGAGAGTTCCCTTTTCTCCACACCCTCTCCAACATTTGTGGTTTCCAGATTTTGTGATGATGGCCATTCTGACTGGAGTGAGGTGATACCTCATTGTGGCTTTGACTTGCATTTCTCTGATGATGAATGATGTTGAGCATCTTTTCATGTGTTGTTGGCCATCTGTATGTCTTCTTTGGAGAAATGTCTGTTTAGGTCTTCTGCCCATTTGTGGATTGGGTTATTTGCTTTTTTGGTATTAAGCTTCATGAGCTGCTTGTATATTTTGGAGATTAATCCTTTGTCCGTTGTTTCATAGGCAATTATTTTTTCCCATTCTGAGGGTTGCCTTTTAGCCTTCTTTATGGTTTCTTTCACTGTGCAAAAGCTTTTAAGTTTCATGAGGTCCCATTTGTTTATTCTTGATTTTATTTCCATGATTCTAGGAGGTGGGTCCAAAAGGATGTTGCTTTGATGGATGTCATAGAGTGTTCTGCCTATGTTTTCCTCTAGGAGTTTGATAGTGTCTGGCCTTACATGTAGGTCTTTAATCCATTTGGAGTTTATTTTTGTGTATGGTGTTAGGAAGTGTTCTAATTTCATTCTTTTACATGTTGCTGTCCAATTTTCCCAACACCACTTATTGAAGAGGCTGTCTTTTTTCCATTGTAATTAACAAAGATTAATGAAACTAAAAGCTGGTTCTTTGAGAAGATAAACAAAACCGATAAACCATTAGCCAGACTCATCAAGGAAAAAAGGGAGAAGATGCAAATCAACAGAATTAGAAATGAAAAAGAAGAAGTAACAACTGACACTACAGAAATACAAAAGATCATGAGAGATTACTACAAGCAACTACATGCCAATAAATTGGATAACCTAGAAGAAAAGGATAAATTCTTAGAAAATTCAATCTTCCAAGACTGAACCAGGAAGAAATAGAAACTATGAACAGTCCAATCATAAGCACTGAAATTGAGACTGTGATTAAAAATCACCCAACGAACAAAAGCCCAGGGCCAGATGGTTTCACAGGTGAATTCTATCAAACATTTAGAGGAGATCTAACACCTATCCCAAACACATTCTACAAGGCCACTGTCACCATGATACCAAAAAAAGGAAAATATGTCACAAAAAAGGAAAATTACAGGCCAATATCACTGCTGAATATGGATGAAAAAATCCTGAACAATATACTAGCAAACAGAAGCCTACAAGGAGTTAAAAAGATCATACACCATAATAAAGTAGGGTGTATCCCTGGAATGAAAGAATTCTTCAATAAAAGCAAATCAATCAATGTGATACATCATATCAACAAATGGAAATATAAAAACCATATGATAAACTCAATAGATTTGGGGAAAGCTTCTGACAAAATTCAACAACAATTTATGCTAGAAACTCACCAGAAAATGGGCATAGAAGGAAATTACCTAAACATAGTAAAAGCCATATATAAGAAATCAAAAGCCAACATGGTTCTAAATGATGGAAAACTGAAATAATTCCCTCTAAGAACAGGAACAAGACAAGGGTGTCCACTCTCACCATTATTATTCAACAAAGTTTAGGAAGTCTTAGCCACAGCAATCAGAGAAGAAAATGAAATAAAAGGAATCCAAATTGGAAAAGAAGAAGTAAAATTGTCACTCTTTGCAGATGACACGATATTATACATAGAAAACCCTAAGACTCTACCTGAAAACTGATAGCACTAATTGATGAATTTAGTGAAGTAGCAGGATAAAAATTAATGTGCAGAAATCTCTTGCATTCCTATACACTAACAAAGAAAAAGCAGAAAGAAAAATTAATGAAACTCTCCCATTTACCATTGCAAAAAAAAGAATAAAATACCTAGGCAAAAACCTGCCTAAGGAGGCAAAAGACCTATATGCAGAAAAATATAAGGCACTGATGAAAGAAATCAAAGATGATACAAACAGATGGTGGGATATACCATGTTCTTGGATTGGAAGAATCGACATTGTGAAAGTGACTGTATTACCCAAAGCAATTTAAGGATTCATTGCAATCCCTATCAAATTACCAACGGCATTGTTCACAGAAAAAGAGCAAGAAATCTTACCATTTGTATGGAAACACAAAAGACCCTGAATAGCCAAAGCAATCTTGAGAAGGAAAGATGGAGTTGGTGGAAGTAGGATTCCTGACTTCAAACTATACTACACGCCCACAGTGATCAAGACAGTATGGTACTAGCACAAAAATAGAAAGGAAGATCAATTGAACAGAATAGAGAATCCAGAGGTAAAGTCGAGCACATATGGGCAACTTATCTTTGACAAAGGAGGCAAGAATATACAATGGAAGAAAGACAGCCTCTTCTATAAGTGGTGCTGGGAGAATTGGACATATGTAAAAGAATGAAATTAGAACACTTCCTAACACCATACACAAAAATAAACTCCAAATGGATTAAAGACCTACATGTAAGGCCAGACACTATAAAACTCTTAGAGGGAAACATAGGCAGAACATTCTATGACATACATCAAAGCAACATCCTTTTGGACCCACCTCCTAGAAGCATGGAAATAAAATCAAGAATAAACAAATGGGACCTCACGAAACTTAAAAGCTTTTGCACAGTGAAAGAAACCATAAAGAAGGCTAAAAGGCAACCCTCAGAATGGGAGAAAATACTTGCCAATGAAGCATCAGACAAAGGATTAATCTCCAAAATATACAAGCAGCTCATGCAGCATAATACCATAAAAGCAAATAACCCAATCCACAAATGGGCAGAAGACCTAAATAGACATTTCTCCAAAGAAGACCTACAGATGGCCAACAAACACATGAAAAGATGCTCAACATCACTAGTCATTAGAGAAATGCAAATGAAAGCCACAGTGAGGTATCACCTCACACCAATCAGAATGGCCATCATCACAAAATATAGAAACAACAATTGTTGGAGAGGGTGTGGAGTAAAGGGAACTTTCCTGCACTCTTGGTGGGAATGTAAGTTGGTACAGCCACTATGGAAAACAATTTGGAGGTTCCTTAAAAAACTAAAAATAGAACTACCATATGATCCAGTAATCCCACTACTGGGCATACACCCAGAGAAAACCATAATCCAAGAAAAAACATGTAATGTTTATTGTAATGTTTATTGCAGCACTATTTACAATAGCCAGGACATGGAAACAACCTAAATGCCCATCAACAAATGAATGGATTAAGAAGATGTGGCATATATATATATGTATGTATATATATATATATATATATATATATATATATATATACACATTTGAATATTACTCAGTTATAAAAAGGAATGTGAAGGAATTATATGTAATGAGGTGGATAGACCTAGAGTCTGTCATACAGAGTGAAGTAAGCCAGAAAGAGAAAGACAAATATTGTATGCCAACTCGTGTATATGGAATCAAACACACACACACACACACACACACACACACACAAACACACACACACATAAGCAATGGTACTAATGAACCCAGTCACAGGACAAGAATAAGGATGCAGATGCAGAGAATGGACTGAAGGATATGTGGTTGGGGGGGTGGGCAGGCGAAGGGGAAGCTGGGATGAAGTGAGAGAGTAGCATAGACATATATATTACCAACTGTAAAATAGAGAGCTAGTGGGAAGTTTCTGTATAACAAAGGGAGATCAACTCAATGATGGTTGATGCCAGTGGTGCCGGGACAGGGAGAGCCAGGATGGGATATGGGGCTATGTGTATGAATACAGCTAATTCATTTTGGTGTACCTCATAAGCTGGTACATGAGTGTAAAGTAATTATATTCCAAAAAAGATCTTAAAAAAAGAAAGAAAACCTATGGGATGCTGCAAAAGCTGTTTAAAGAGGGAAGTTTATAACAGCACAATCCTACCTTAAGAAACAAGAAAAATCCCAAATAACCAATCTAAACTTACACCTACAGAACTAAAGAACAGATAAAACCAAAAGTTAGTAAAAGCAAAGAAATCATAAAGTTCAGAACAGAAGTAAATGAAATAGAACAAAGAAAACAATAGCAAATATCAATAAAACTAGAAGCTGATTCTTTCAGAAGGTAAACAAAATTGACATAACTTTAGCCAGATTCATCAAGAAAAAGAGTGAGAGGACTCAAATCAATAAAATTAGAAATGAAACAGGAGAAATTACACTGGAAACTGCAGAAATAAGGAGCATCATAAGAGACTGCTACAAGCAACAATAGGCTAATAAAATGGACAACCTGAAAAAATGGACAAATTCTTAGAAAAGTATAAACTTCCAAGACTGAATTAGGCAGAAACAGAGAATATGAAGAGATCAAACACATGTAAAGAAATTGAAACTGATTAAAAATCTCCCAGCAAACAAAAGTCCAGGACAAGATGGCTTCAAGGGTGAATTCTATCAAACACTTAAAGAAGAGCTAATATCCATCCTTCTCAAACACTTCCAAAAACATTACAGAGGAAGAAACACTCCCAAACTCGTTCTACGAGGCCACCATCACCCTGATATGAAAACCAGACAAAGATACAACAAGAAAAGAAAATTACAGACCAGTATCACTGATGAATATAGATGCAAAAATACTCAACAAAAAACTAGCAAACAGAATCCAAAAACACATTTAAAGGATTGTACACTATGATCAAGGGAGATTTATCCCAATGATGCAAGGATACTTCAATATATGCATATCAACCAATGTGATACACTATATTAACAAATTGAAGTATAAAAATCATTTGATCATCTCAATAGATGCAGAAAAAGCTTTTGATAAAATTCAACACCCATTTATGATAACAGCTCTCCATGAAATGGATATAGAGGGAACCTACCTCAATATAAAAAGGCCATATATTACAAGCCTACTGCAAACATTATTCTCAATGGTGAAAATCTGAAAGTATTTCCTGTAAGATCAGGAATAAGACAAGGATGCCCACTCTCACTACTACTATTCAACAAAGTTTTGGACGTTTTAGCCACAGCAATCAGAGAAGAAAAAGAAATAAAATGAATCCAAATTGGAAAAGAAGTAAAACTGTCATGTTTGCAGATGACATGACACCATACATAGAAAATCTTATAGATGCTGCCAGAAAAACACTAGAGCTGTTCAATGAATATGGTAAAGATACAGGATACAAAATTAACACACAGAAATCTCTTGTATTCCTATACACTAACAAGAAAAGATCAGAAAGAGAAATTAAGGAAACAATCTAATTCACCATTGCATCAAATAGAATAAAATACCTAGGAATAAACCTACCTAAGGAGGTAAAAGACCTGTACTCAAAAAATATAAGACACTAATGAAAGAAATGAAAGACAACAGAAACAGATGGAGAGATATACCATGTTCTTGGATTGGAAGAATCAATATTATGAAAATGACTGTCCTACCCAAAGCAATCTACAGATTCAATGCAATCCCTATCAAATTACCAATGGCAATTTCACAGAACTAGAACATAAAATTATACAATTTCTATGGAAACGCAAAAATCCCCAAATAGCCAGAGCAATCCTAAGTGAGAAAAATGGAACTGGGGGAAGCAGGCTCCCTGACTTCAGACAATACTGTAAGGCTACAGTAATCAAGAAAATATGGTCTTGCACAAATACAGGAGTATAGATAAATGAAACAAGAGAGAGAGTGCATAGATAAACCCAGGCACCTATGGTCAACTAATCTATATCTAAAGAGACAAGGATATACAATGGGGAAATGACAATTTCTTCAATAAGTGATGCTGGAGAAACTGGGCATCTACATATAAAAGAATGAAATTAGAACATTCCCTACACCATAAACAAAAATAAACTTAAGATGTACTGAAGATCTAAATGGAAGGCCAGACACTATAAAACTCTTCAAGGAAAACATAGGAAGAACACACTCTGACATAAATCACTGCAAGATCTTTTTTGACCCACCTCTTAGAGAAATGGAAATAAAAACAAATATAAACAAGTAAGATCCAATGAAACTTAAAAAGCTTTTGCACAGCAAAGGAAACTATAAACAAAACAAAAAGATAACCCTCAGAATGGGAGAAAATATTTGTAAATAAAGCAACTGACAAAGGCTTAATCTCCAAAACATATAAGCAGTTCATGCATCGCAATATCAAAAATCAAACAGCCCAATCCAAATATGGGCAGAAAACCTAAATAGGCATTTCTCCAAAGAAGACATACAGATAGGTAACAAACACATGAAAATATACTTAACATCAGTAATCATTAGAGAAATGAAAATGAAAGCCACAATGAGATATCACTTCACTTTGGTTAGAATGGGCATCATCAAAAAATCTACAAAAACTAAATGCTGGAGAGGGTGTGGAGAAAAGAGAACCATCTTGCACTGTTGGTGGGAATGTAAATTGATAAAGCCATTATGAAGAACAGTATGGAGGTTCCTTAAAAAACAAAAAATGGAATTACCATATAACCCAGCAATCCCACTACTTGGCACATACCCACAGAAAACAATGATTAAAAAGACACATGCACCCCCATGTTCATTGCAGCACTATTTACAATAGCCAAGTCATGAAAGCAAACTAAATGTCCATTAACAGAAGAGTGGGTAAAGATGTGGTACATATGTACTTTTTACTTAGCCATAAAAAGGAATAAAATTGGGTCATTTGTACAGACATGGGTAGTACTAGAGACTGTCATACAGAGTGAAGTAATTCAGAAAGAGAAAAACAAATATCATATATTAATGCATATATGTGGAATCTAGAAAAATGGTATAGATCAATAAGTTTGCATGCAGAAATAGAGACACAGATGTAGAGAATAAACATATGGACACCAAGAGGGGTAAGCATGGTGGGGTTGGGTGGGATGAATTGGGAGATTCAGATTGTCATATACACATTACTAATAAGAAAAAAAAATTAAATTGTATACTTTAAATATATGCAATTTTTCTATGTCGATTATATCTCAAAATTATTTCTATTGGTATTGTAGGTATGTAAATACAGAGGGCATTTATCGTTATTTTGTTATTCTGTAACTTCCCCTATCTATTGTCACCTTGATTCTGCCTGGGGTAATCACCTCCCCGCCCCCATTATATGCAGTCTTCAAAATTTTGGCTTCTCTGTTCCTTCTGGTAGTATCTGAGCAAAGGAAAATGGCCTAATATTAGCCAATTGGATTGCTTAAATCTTGATCCAGTGATGAAAGGATGGAGAGAAGAGTTTAAAGTTATTCACTGTGATGGTGGCAGCAGAAGCAATAAAGTAAAGGTGGTAACATTTGTATCATTTCAAGAGTGCAGCCCCAAGGTCACTGCTATGCTTCCAACACCCTTTTCAGCTCATCAGATTCACTGAAATTCATGCCTGCTTTGTCAGGTGTTCGTGGCTCCCACAATCCTGTCAATATCCTGCCAGTAAATCCCCTTTTTCTTATTTCATAGGGTTGGTGTCTATTGTTTACAACTAAGAGTTCTAATACATCACATATATTTATTTTCTGGGGAGAAATTTGCAGGTATTAGTCAAATTCTCAAAAGAATATATGCTTCCTTCCAAATATAAGGACTATTATGTTAAAGTTTCCAGGCTGTATCTTGCAAAGAAAAGAATCTGATGATGCCATAATTCCATGCACATGACAGCTATTCAGTAATTATTCTTTGTCATAATCTAAGTACTCATTAGACAAGCTTTGTAGAAAGCTGTCAGTAACAGCCAAGAAACCAAAGATAAATTTAAGTAAAATAAAGTCTCCATTTCTTAGTTATTTTATAGACTAACTCCCCGTTTACAGAATACATAGAAACTGCTGCTTAACTCTATCTGGTGAACTGAATCAGCAAAGACATATAAGAGCACCAAAATCTTTGCTTAATCTGTCCCTTTACCTCTGCTGATGACAAAAAAAAAGTGAAGAAATCACTCTTTACAACAGAAATCCTTTGGTTTCTCTTTGAATTTCTTATTTATTTCTCCTTATAGCATACTATGTCATGCTGCAACATTACCTCCTGCTTATAGAAGTCTAAAACTGTTGGGACGTTAAGTTCAAGGTGAATCTCTAAGAACCATATGAACTTAAAATTCCATTATTTTTAACATACTTTTATTTCAGGCTTAGAAAAATATTACATCTGGCCCATTTAAGTTTTTTCTCAAGCCTTTTTTTGGCAGGAGAAAGATAACTTAAAAATATACTATATGAACTGAACTTCACAACTGAAAAATATGTTTGATGGATCCTAAGAATTTGATTTCTTATAGATTTCTAGAAAATCTTGGGTTTTTCCCTAATGACAATAATTTGTTTCTCAGCTCCTCAGTATAAAGACTAACTTTTTTCCAAAGTGTAACACAAACTGGTCACTTATAAGTAAGCACTATTTGATTGATCAATTAATTGATCTATTGTCATTTTGATTGTGATATGAAGTTCCTGTACCTATGGCTTGAGGAAAGCCTTAAATTGGACATGAATACTTGCTTACAACTGTGATAAAATGAAAGAGTGTACCTAATTGAATGTTCCATATTTCCAGCCAGGTATTTTCCATGTCCTATCTTGTACCTAGAATAGGCAATATTAACCTTTAGCTCATAGGCTAAAACTGGCCTGCCATTTTCTTTTGTAAAGAAAGTTTATTGGAACACAGTTATACTTATTCATTTACATATTGTGTATGGCTGCTTTTGTGCTAAAATGGCAGGGTTGAGTAATTGCAACAGAGACCATGTGAATCAAAAATTCAAAAATATTTATTAACTGACCCTTTACAGGAAGTTTTGGCAGACTGTCGACAGTGTGGGCAGAAGTGTGTGGATGTGCATTTTCATGCAAGATCACAACACACTTCGAGAGCAGTCTGAAGTTTAGGCTTCAGTTTAGGCAGCCTGAAGTTTAGGCTTTAGCTCTTCAATAAGCACCTCATTGTAATGAGCACTGTTGATTGGTGAATGTTTTTCCTTATAATGTTCCAGTACTGGCCATTGAGAATCCCAGAAAACTGTAAGCATCAATTTTCCAGCTGATGGTTGACTTTTGAACTTTCTCTTAGTCAGTGATTGAGGATGTTTCCATTCCATACTCTGCTGTTTACTCTCAGGCTCATAGTGATGAATCCATGTTTCATCACCTGTAACAATTCTCTTTAAGAAACTTTCACCTTCCTTGGAGTATCCATCCAAATTTTGTTTAAAGATATCCAAATGCTTCTGTTTATGCTCTTCTGTGATTCATTTTGATACCCATCTAACACAAACTTTTCAAAACCTAGGTCTGTCATGGATTAGTTCATTTTGAGGTGTTAAATCTTCCTCCCTATAGTCCTGATCTTGCTCCATCAGACTTTTACCTGTTTGGTCCTCTGAGGATAAAGATTCATTTCTGATGAAGAAGTGAAGACAGCGGTGCATTCATGGTCCACAGCTCAGCCTAAAACATTTTCTAATGAGGGAATATGAAAGCCTGTTGACAGATGGACAAAGTGTATTGAAAAACAAGCAGATGATGTCAAAAAATGATGTATTTGTCTTTTCTAAAAGTTAATTAAAATATATTCTATGACAACCGTGTGAATACTTTTTGACTCATATTCATATATGGAATATATATATATATATATATATATATATATATATATATATATACACACACACACACACACACACACACATAACTGAGACCCTAAAAGGCTAAGTTGTTTCTATTTGACAAACACAATTTTGGTGTTAAACATACCTAGGATCTCAACACAAGCTGATTTGTTAATTAGAAAAACTTGCTCACAATTCCATTATTTTTCTTACATGAAGTGCAATATTTTAAGGCAGTCCTAAGGTGTGTGTGATCTTTCATGGCCTTAATTCCATGTAGATCATGTCATTACACTCCAACTCACAAAACTCATTCTCACCCAATCAAAGAATTCTTGAATAATGGCCCTGTCTGGGCATCCTTATTGAGATGGCATGCACATGCAGAAAGCTTTCACATCATACGTGATGAACAGTGAAAAAAATTCAACCTGATCTCAGATTTATACTGTAACCTTAACAATGAGGCTATTAGAGGGTAACACATCCAAAGAATACTTTGCCTCCTTGAACTTTAAGTATGCCTTTTAAAAAGCAATTTAATGAAAAAATGTATTGTCATTATTCTTTTGTTCTTCAGCAGAAGTCTACAGAAAAAAAATTAATGAAAATGTTTCTGGACTTTAATTACCAGCAGAAGTGGAAATTCTTGTATGACATACATTCTGCCACTTCTGGTGATCAGTTTTTGGTGGCAAGGATCCTTGTCAAAGATGACATAGATAGATAGATGATAGATAGTTGATAGATAGATGATAGATAGATAGATAGATAGATAGATAGATAGATAGATAGATATCTAAAGATAGATAAAGGGAGAAAGAAAGAGAAGAGAGAGAAGAAAAAAGAAGAACAGAGGGAGGAAGGGAAGACAGAATTAAAGGCAAAATATATCAGCTTTATTTAGAAGTCTCCAACTTGCGGTATGTAAATATAAATTTTATTTAAGTCAAAAATTTAACTGACTATGCTAGATAACATTCTTATTTTGTAATATTTTTGTTCCATATGTTTTCAATTATATTTAGTTATTAAGCATGTCCAATCATTTGAAAACTTTAGTCTCCTGTTTGTTCCAAAGTTCCATCCTCCAGTGCAGAGTAGGCAAGCATATGGCTGGTAAAGTCTGAGATGAGGAAAAGGATATGACACACTTCCATTCCCTTGTGTAAGCCACATCCCTCTGTTGTTAGATAGGGGCAGTGAGACAAAATGTGACAGAATAAGGTGGTCTTTTGTGACATGTGAGAGTTCAGAATGGTGCTGGCCTCCCTCTGGCTATACCTATTTCCACCTATTACTGCTGGCTCAAGATGGTGTGGTAGCCTCTGAATGATTTTATTAGGATGATATTTAGTATCACCCAGATTCCTCCTTCCTTAGGGATGTTTTTAGAGAAGGGCAACTACATTGTTCCATAAGTTCTGTCAGAGAGTACCACTACTTCCCTAAGCAACCATCCAGAATGTTCTATGCCTTAGGTCCCTTTTCAAACCTCCAGTCTCCTTAACATAGGCCCATTGGAACTGCCAGAATCCTCTCTTCCACCCTCTCAGAGACAAAGGGGTTGGCCACAGTACACAACCATCTTTATAAGTCTCGCTCTTTGAGCTACTCAGCACAAACCTTTACTTCAGAGCCATTAGGTCAACATGAATATCAGCATCAATCTTTATGATCACATTTATCCCAAACTTTAAGAAGACTCATGTAAGCCTCTCTTAGGAACTCTCCCACCTACCCTACTATGGCCAAGACAGCACTGAGTGAGTGGTAAACCACCCATACAAAAACATTTGGTTGGGGGTAGTTGCCAATCTCTGCATCTGGCAGCACCCTCAAACATTATTATGGCTAATTCTTTTAGAACCCCCTTTATTTGCTTCAGGTGGTAGAGAGGTCTCTCACTGCAGCACTGTACTCTACATAAGGCCAATGTCTCCACAATCTCACACACCCCCCCCCCCCATAACACCTTCTTCTTCGATTTCTCCTTATATGGATTAGGGACGGGTGGTGGCATGGTGGTCAATGATTATGGACTTAGATCTCACCTCTCAGCAAGTCCTACAAAGGAAGTGTTTGGTAGCTTGGCAGTGAAGTACTAGTGTCCTTTGCTGGGAGCTTTATGTTGTGGTAAAAGAGGTCTCCAAACCTCAGGTTCAATAATTCACTAGAAGGATTCACAGAACTCAACAAAGATGTTATACTCATCCTTATGGTTTATTACAGCAAAATGATATAGATTAAAATCAGCAATGAGAAAAGTCACAGAAGGCAGGGTCTAGGAGAGTTCTAGACACAAGCTTATAGCTTTCCTTTCCCATGGAGTTGTGCAGACAGCACTTTATTCTCCCAGCAATGATGTGTGTCAAGACACACAGAGTATTCCAACCCAGGGAAACACACTCAAGCCTTGGTGTTCAAGCATTTTATCAGGGGTTGGTCATGTACAATGATTTAGCCTTAGTCTCCAAACTTTCCAGAGGTCAAGTTGATACTCTGTGGCCCAAGGATTCCATCATAGCTCATATTGTTAGCAGAGACTATCTGGCATGCCCCATGGTCCCCAAGCAAATAAAGTCACTCTTATCAGGCAAGATACCTCAGGGGTTAGTGATTACTTCCAAGGAGCTGGGTGGAAGGGCCAAAACTTTCTTTGGGCAAAGTTAATTCTTTACTGTACAATGCTTTACCTGCAATTTTCAGATAATAGAAAAAGTTCACTTGAGGTCCTGCTACACATAGAATTCTTATAGTCAGACTGTGAGGAAATTTAAAGACCTTCAATTTCAGAGAACTCTTCAACACATTAGGAGCTTCTGCAGTCAAACTCAACCAATTTCTGTTTTAGATGCAAACTTCTGCCCACCAGTTTGCTGGGGTAAAAGGGGATTCTGTATCTACAGGTCTAAATTTGTATATAAAAATTGGTACAAAAAGGAAGCTTAGAGGGTTTTCAGTGCTGATTGGAGCAAAACAGGGAGTAGAACACAGATGTTCTGATACCAAGCTTATGCTTGCACTACCACAGAAAATTTTATACTTCCTCATAAGAAAGATGACTTGAGCACCTAAAATGTACCTAATATTGAAATAACTGATAAATCAGTACAAAGGGAAAGTATAAGTCAGGGATCCCCAACCCCCAGGCCACAGATAGGTACCAGTCCAAAGCCTGTTAGGAACTGGGCCACACAGCAGGAGGTGAGTGGTGAGCAAGCAAAGCTTAATCTGTGCTCCCTATTGCTCCCCATCACTTACCACCTGAACTATCCCCCTTCACCCCTCTCACTCCCACCCCCCCATCCGTGGAAAAAATGTCTTCTATAAAACTGGTCCCGGATGCCAAAAATCTTGTGGGCTGCTGATATAATTTATAATTTCTGCCCTTAGGGTGCCCTTGGGGTTACTAAGCACAAAACAGATAATGAGAATAAGAAAATACATGTTTTAGAAAAATACCAAAAGAAATTAGAGAAAGGAAACACCACCAAAGACAATAGTTTCTCAAAGGAAGTGATAACTTCATCTGCTATTTTTATCCCTCTGTAAAGAAGAATAGGCACTGAGACAAAGCAAGAGAGTAGCACAGACATATATATACTACCAACTGTAAAATAGTCAGTGGGAAGTTGTTGTATAACAAAGGGAGTCCAACTCGAGGATGGAAGATGCCTTAGAGGACTGGGGTGGGGAGGGTGGGGGGGACTCGAGGCAGGGGGAGTCAAGGAAGGGAGGGAATATGGGGATATGTGTATAAAAACAGATGATTGAACCTGGTGTACCCCCCAAAAAATAAAAAAATATTAAAAAGAAAGAAAGAAAGAAAGAAAGAATAGGCACAAGCCTTTTTCTCAATTTTTCAAAACTGACAAATGCACATAATCTTCAAATAACTAATCATTTTCTTATTTATAACTCACTTAACCCTAAAACATTTCTTTTTAAGCTTTTCATATTTTTTTCTGATTTCATATCTTCTGTGTGTCTCTTACAATTTTATGATAATATTTATTATTACTGACTTCTAATTATATTTGCTTCAGCTGGTATTTCTCATAGACTTCATCATAAGCTCCATTTAGCTCACTTTGGACCATCTACCTTCACCAAAAATATTAAATTTTCATCATTCCTATTCAGAAGACTCAACCTGGAACCTCAATATTTTAAATTGAACAGTTGAAGTTGTAAAGAGAACTATTAATCAAATGATATGTTAGGCTTTCAAATGGGGATCAATATTTGTTATTGATGATCCATAAGCTTCTTGCAGTAATCTAACCTTCATTGATTCAACAGATATTTATCATAGGCTCATTAGATTGAACTATTACTCTGAATTCTGGATGTACAGCAAAGTCATGACTAAGACATATTGAGTCTCAGCTCTCATAGAGCTTACTTTCTCTTTGAAGGAGTCAGAAAATAAATGCATAAGAAATAAATAAGCAAGATAATTTCAGATAAGAATAAATCCTGGGGGGGGGATAATTTAGGGGTTTGGAATTAACAGATACATACTGCTATATATAAAAAGGTAAATAAGGATTTACTGTATAGCACAAGAAACTATATTCAATATCTTGTAGTAACTCACAGTGGAAAATAATCTGAAAAAGAATAGGTAGCTAGCTAGCTAGCTAGATATACTGTATAGCTATACCATATATATGATGTACGATGTTATGGAAAAATCCCAAACAAACTTTTTGGCCAACCCATTATATATAAATATCTGAGATATATATATACATATATATATATATATATATATATATATATATATATATATATATATCTGAATCACTTTGCTGTACATCTGAAACTAACTCAACATTGTAAATCAATTAGACTTCAATTAAAAAAAAGTCCTAATAAACACCATAAATTAGACTGACTAAGAAGTAGGAGAGCTAATATAGATCAGACCAAAGAAACACTTCTTTTAGAAGGTAACATTGAACTCAGCCCTGAATGAAGATAAAACAAGCATCTGAAACATTTATAGAGACATAACATTTAAAGCAAAAGAAACAGCAGATGCAAGCCTGTAATGGAGAAAATTTTGTGAGTCTTGTGAGTCTGAAAACCAGAAAGTGTTAGTGTGTCTAGAATGCATTAAGCGAGGGAGGGAAAGTGTTAAGCTGAAGAGAAATCACAAAAGGAGGCAAAGATCAACTTAGTTAAGGCTTTGTAGACAATGCATAGGTGTTTAAATTTTACCCTTAGTGCAAAGGGTAGTCACTGGAGAGTTTTGTAATTAGATTTCCATTTTCAAAAGTAACCAACTTCCCTGTAGTGAATAAATTAAATGGAGGTAAATGTGGAAGCAAAAGTTAGTTGGAAGTCTACAGCAATAATCCAGGTGACTTAAGCTAGGGTGATAGCAATGGAGAGACAGTGGTGGGTTAAGAATAATCATGGGGGTAGGACAATAGAAGTAGCTGATAGATGGATTTTAAGGATGGGAGTAAAAGAGGAGTTGAGAATAACTTCTAGGTTTAGAGCTTGAACAACTTGGTAGGTGATGGTGACATTAACTGAGATGGAGAAGACTTGAGGGAAAATTAGGTTGAGCAAAAGTGAAAGCAGCAGCTTTGTGTGTTTGTTTTGTTTTGATGGTTTCATTTGATTTTTTGATCATTATAAATTTGAAAGGTAAATAGATATCAAATAAGTGTATCAATAGCCATATAAGTTGGAGTTGGAGTGTAGAGGAGAGCATTATCAACATAAAAATTACACTTAATGCCATAAGATTGGTAAAGGTAAGCTAATTTGTTGATAAATGGAGTAAATTCCCTTAAGTTAAACCAGGTGTTGTTTTTATCTTAGTGGATTTGCATTCATATATTCTTATCCCCTCTAAGTGCTTATTAAGATAATTGGTTCACAATCATAAGTCAACTCACCTGGGTTAAAAGTTTAATTGAGGCTGTATACTAGAGAAAAATTATTGGTGGATATTCACATCAAACCTGTGATTTTGGCTTCATTAACATTACCCTCTAGCCAGCTGGCAAATTATTATACTCAGACAAATTATGTGAGGGAAACATTTGTCCTCTTTAGCTTTTTAATATTCAAAACCTAACAGAATAAAAATTATTATTGGATAGGATTTTAAAATAAGCAGAGACAACAAGATATTGATTACTGAATTTATAGGGAGGTTCTACTTTTTATTAAATGTGACCTGATTTACAATAAAGTAAAAAAGTTCTCCAAACCTTGATCACAAGACCTAGACTTGCTTTAATCTATTTTTAAATCTTGGTTCACTGCTTTAAATTATAGATGATCTTTCAGTGATAAAATTCAACACAATCGGACCACTGTAGACTATGATGAATAAAAAATATTTAAAAGTGGCAGAACTAAAATATTTATTAGGAAACTAATAAACAGTGCACTAATAAACTAATCAGCATTTATTAGCAAATATTTTAACTCTGACTACTTTGAATCTTATTCATGAGGCTTTATCCATTAAAGCAGTGTTTGTATTTCAGGGACAAACTAAGCTGTGGATTAGTCTTGATGTTCAAGAGAACCTGCAAGTTACAGTTGTCTTCTACTCCCAAATTTATAACCAACTGAGAGACAGAAGGAATGGGTAGAGAGATTGGGTATGTTGTTCAAGAAATTCCACCATACCTAAACATGAGGCAAGGTAAACATTTCTTCATCTTGCAATAATAAGAAAAAGGTGGTAAATATAGAAGATGTATGGAAAATAATACAGATAAGCGAGTATGTACTTAAGAGACCAAAATAGTGTTTAGAATTAAAGTCTCTGATGTGAAAAGATATATGTAACATGTGTAGAAGAATATAAAAATATGAGTCATCATATCTGGCCAACAAGACTATGCACAGTTATTCCCAGGAGTATAATTCACTTAGAACAGTGTGAGTAGCACCCTGGGAGTTATGAATATGAATAGGGATATGGATATTCCAAAAGAATATCCTGAAGATCTTACACATCAGAAGAGAGAATGCCTTTTTCTAGAGATATTAAATAAAATGCATAGAGGAGGTAAAATTTGAACTGATTCTTGAGGATGGGTAGATGTTTCCTAGGCTAAAATATAAAATAAAAAACTAAGTGCTATTAGGAAGAAGATAACACAATTTAAAACTTGGTGGAAGCACGAGCGATTATGTGGTTTATAGCCAGTAAATCATAAGGTTTTAGAATACCCAAAGGATACGGAGATATGTAGAATAGAGATTTTTTTGAAAAAGTATAGATAATAGAAAGTGATATTCTAGTTCACAAGAGACCCTGTGTTTCAAATGCCAAGGGTACAAACTTTATCCCACAGGAGCAATGAAAAATGATGAAAAGATTTCAACTAATGTGTGAACAGAAGGACCACACAAGCAGTATATTTTGGCTTCAATTAACCTTCAAAACAAGGAGGGGGCATCCCTAGTGGCACACTGGTTAAGAATCAACCTGCCAATGCAGGAGCCACAGGTTCAATCACTGGTCTGGGAAGATCCCACATGCCACAGAGCAACTAAGCCTGTGCACCAAAAATACTGAACCTGTGCCCTAGAGCCCATGAGACACAACTACTGAGCCCACATGCCACAACTACTGAAGCTCATGCACCTAGAGCCTGTGCTCTGCAACAACAGAAACCACCACAATGAGAAGCCCACACACCACAATGAAGAGTAACCCCAGCTTTTGCAACTAGAGAAAGCCCACACAGCAGCAATGAAGACACAACACAGCCAATAAATAAAGTCAATTAATTAATTAACTAATTAATTTTTAAAAAGCAGGAAAAGGCCTCCTTGTTTAACAGTTAAGCCTGCTTTATGGATAAGCCTGCATCCTTCAAACTGCCAGCGGAACCAAGACAATAGGGTGAATGGAGCCTTAAAAGTTCAATCCCAATTAAACCCTGTGCTGCAAGCCTCCTGCACTGTTGATGTGAGTGTAAATTGATACAGCCACGATGGAGAACAGTATGGAGGTTCCTTAAAAAACTAAAAATAGAATTGCCATATGACCCAGCAATCCCATTACTGGGCGTAAACCCAGAGAAAAGCATAATTAAAAAAGATACATATACCACAATATTCACTGCAGCAGTATTTATAATAGCCAGGTCATGGAAGCAACCTAAATGTCCATCAACACATGAATGGATGAAGAAGATGTACATGTATACACTGGAATATTACTCAGTGATAAAAAGAAACAAAATTGAGTTATTTGTAGTGAGGTGGATGACCTAGTGTCTGTCATACAGAGTGAAGTAAGTCAGAAAGAGAAAAACAAATACTGTATGCTAACACATATATATGGAATCTAAAATAAATTGGTACTGAAGAACCCAGTGGCAGGGCAAGAATAAAGATGCAGGCAAAGAGTACAGACTTGAGAACACAGAGTGGGGGAAGGGGAAGCTGGGACGAAGTGAGAGAATAGCGTTGACATATATACCCTACCAAATGTAAAATGGACAGCTAGTGGGAAGATGCTGCATAGCACAGGGAGATCAACTCAATGTTTGGTGATGACCAAGAGGGGTGGGATAGGGAGGGCAGTAGGGAGGCTCAAGAGGGAGGGAATGTGGGGGTATGTGTATAAATACAGCTGATTCACTTTGTTGTACAGCAGAAACTAACACAACATTGCCAAGCAATTATACTCCAATAAAGATCTGAAAAGAAAAACAATGTGCAGCACTTGCACTGACATATATACACAAATGACATATATACACATGTATACTGACACATATACACAAAAGCTTGACACTCATCCTTTAGAGTTAAAGTTCTTGGATTTTTTTCCCACATAATTTTACTTACCTTATAGACAGAATTGGACATATGAAAAAGACATATATGAGGGTAGTAAGAATTTTCTCCCAAGCTATGTCGTCTGCACAGGCTTCCTCCATGATATGAAATTTGTGAAGATTTCTGAATGAGGGCAGAAAGGTGGCTTGGAAGATAGGAAGATGGAAATAGTCCTATGCCTATCACTTATTATAAAAAAAAAAGGAAAAAAGAAAGAATAAAAATGCTTTAAAAATTTAATATATTCAAAGGAGATTTGACATAGATTTCATTTGACCTTTACATAAATTTTATGTAGGCCTCTTTTCTCATTCATTATTCAATTCATTCATTTATAGATCCATCAACCAAGTGAAAAATGTAAGAAGAAAAACATCTTCCAGCCCATGAAGCATAGCTACTAAAGAGGAATCAATACACAAAATAGTTTAAGGGTCAATAAATAATTATAAAACAGTAGCTGTGACTCATGTGAAGAAAAAAGGAAATGCTGAGATGAAAATAGAGTGGGGATTAGGAGTACATTTTGTTTCAGATATTGTGGCTGGTAATATCCTTTGGGGATATTTGTTTAAGCTGAGATCCAAAGTAAGAGGAAAAATCTAGTTATACAATAAGGGACAGAAGGGATTCTAAACCAACAGAACATGCCAGAGTACTGAGGTAGGTAATAATTTAGCAGGACCCAGGAGGTGAAACTAGATCACATGACCGGGTCATAAACAGACCTGAGAAGAGTGTGTACAATTCAACTAGAGAGCAAAATCATGCTGATCCATGTAGACCGTGTTAAAGAGCTTGGGTTTACAGTGACAGGGCAAGAATAAAGATGCGGATGTAGAGAATGGACTTGGGGACATGGAGTGGGGGTGGAGGCTGAAAGGGAAGCTGGGATGAAGTGAGAGAGTGGCAATGCCATACATACACTACCAAGTGTAAAATAGATGGCTGGTGAGAAGTTGCTGCATAACATAGGGAGATCAGCTCAATGATGAATGATGACTTAGAGGGCCAGGATAGGGAGGGTGGGAGGGAGTCATGGGAGGGAGGGGATGTGGGGATATATGTATAAATACAGCTGATTCACTTTGGTGTACCTCAAAAACTGACACAAGTTTATAAAGCAATTATATTCCAATAAAGAGTTTAAAAAAAAAAAAGAGTTTGTGTTTAATGTAAGTGTAATGAAAATCAATGAGAGGTTTTCAGCAAGAGAATGGCATAGATTTACTGAAGGACTACATTCAATCAAATATGACACCTAGGTTTTTGTTTGAGAAACAGGTAAGATAGTGTTGCCATTTACTAGGAAGGGAACTTACAGAGTTATAGGATTGAGGAGATGGGAGGCAAGAGTTTAATTTTCCTTGTTAATATTTAGAGGTTGCAATTTATGTTAAACCAAGCGTATCTCTAAGACACCCAAGTTGGAGCAAAAAGCAGGAAATTGAATGTGTAAACCTAGAATTCCTGCTGATAATTTTGAATTTCTCAACATAGTATTAAGAAATACAAAGAAAGAAATAAAGGTCACCTGATGAAAAAAATAAAACTGAGGAAGAAGGATCAGGATGGAACTCCAAACTACTCCCCATATGGTCAGCTAGAGAAAAAGGAGCCAACAAAAGAGCCTGAGAAGGAATGGCCAGTGAGAAAGAAGCCAGATGGCAGCAGTGAAATAGAAGCCGAGTGAAGGGCATGTGTCTAGAAGAGTATAGTTAAATGTATTGAATTTGGGGAGAAATTGAGCAAGATAAAGACAGAAACATGTCAATTGAATTTAGCAATAAGGAAGTTGTAGAATACATGATCCATTTTAGAGAGAGAGAAAAAAAAAGAAAGAAAGAATTTGCTTTCAGTAGGAGAAGGGGGCAAAGAGAAGACGGAATTAAATTTAGGAAAGTTTGTAAAGTTCCTGATGGGAAGAGTTTGTTTCATATTATTTCAACTTTCTCCATAAATTTTGAGACAAGGTCTTCTGCTGAATGTGAGAGTTTTAGAAATAGGTTTTAGAGATTTGAACAGATAGATACTCCTTGAGGAATAGATAAATAAACATTTATTAGAGAAACAGAGTTGAATTTAGGGATTATGTTAGATGTCAAATTGAGAATTGGAATGGTTATTTTTATTTAATTGAAGCATAGTTGATTTGTAATATTAGTTTCAGGTGAACAATATTTTTATAGATTATGCTTAAAGTTATTATAAAATATTGTCTATATTCCCTGTGCTGTATAATATATCCCTGTAGATTATTATTTTATGCATAGTAGCTTGTGTCTCTTAATTCCGTATCTATGAGATGGTTAATTTAGAGTGAAGCAATACTTATGTGATTTTCCCCCCAGCAATATTCCACTTGCATAGGAGCAGGCATAAAGAAGATAATGCTTATCCAATGTTTGATTTTTTTTCAAAAAATAAAATAAAGGGAAAAGATACAAGAGAACTATGATGATCTGCAATGGGTAACTCTAATGGAATTTGGATTTTAACCTGAGTAAGAAGAAAAATGAGCCCAGGAAAGCATGGGTAGATAGTAAAACATGGTGTGATCAAAAGATTGGAAATCTTGCAGATCATAGAGGGGATGTAGGAGAAATTTGGGAGTACAGAGCACAGAGATTGGAGAAGGTTAAAAGTAACACAGGAATGAGGGGCAGAACAATAATGGATGAGAGGGGAGCCCTGGGCCCTGATAGTGACTGACTGAGGTAAGCACAGATATAATGCATGACAGAATTAGTCCTCATTTCTCCTCAAAAAGTTCCATAACCCCGTATATTTAATCCTAATTTTCTTCACCATCCTAAACTTTACTAAGTGAAGTACAGTTAGCCCTGAGCAGGAAAGGGAGATAAACTTTTGTTAATGAGAACAATACATTTAGATTATAAGTGGGGAAGGGTCTATTTGCTTCAATGTCTTTTTTTTTTAATTTTTGAAATTTATTGTCAACAATACATTTTGCCAAAAGGAAAACTGAGGCAATAAATGCTGGAGAGGGTGTGGAGAGCAGGGAAGCTTCCTACACTGTTGTTGAGAATGTAAGTTGGTACAGCCACTATGGAGAACAGTAAGGAGGTTCTTTAAGAAACTAAAAATAGAGCTACCATATGATCCTGCAATCCCACACCTGTGCATGTATCTGGAGAAAAACATGGTCCAAAATGATATCACAATGTTCATTGCAACACAGTTTACAATAGCCAGGACATGGAAGCAACCTAAATGTCCATCAACAGATGAATGGTAAAGAAGATATGGTACGTATATAAAATGGAATATTACTCAGCCATTAAAAGGAATGAAATAATGCCATTTGCAGCAAAGTGGATGGACCTAGAGATTTTCATACTGAGTGAAGTAAGTTAGACAAAAAAAAGAGAAATGTCATTTGATATAATCAGTATGTGGAATCTAAAAAGAAATGATACAAATGAACTTGTTTACAAAACAGAAATAGACTTACAGACTTAGAGAACAAATTTATGGTTAATGGGGGGGAGGGGTTAAGGGATAAATAGGATGTTTGGGATTGATACATACGCACTACTATATTTATAATGCATAACCAACAAGGATATACTGTACAACACAGGGAACTCTGCTCAATATTCTGTAACAACCTAAATGGGAAAATAATTTGAAAAAGAATAGATACATGTATTTGTATGGCTGAATCACTTTGCTGTACACCTGAAACTAACACAGCATTGTCAATCAACTACACTCTAATTTAAAATAGAAAGTTAAAAAAAAAGTTAAAAAGAAACTTAGGCATGGATCATAAAGTAATTTTCTCTCCATTGTTTAGAAAATTAATTATAGAATCAGAAATAATTGCTTTTTAGGCCTACATCAAAAGCACCTACTCCCAAATCAAGGAAGCTAAACCAAAGGCAAAGAAAATTAGTTTTTCTCTCTGTATGCTTGCCAGATAATAAATATTCAATTAAAAGAAACTATGAGCTTTTAAGGGTGATTGCTTTTGCACAAAATGAACTGGAATGGAAATTCATAAAAACAATTCTATGTATATCATATAGGACTATTAATTGTAACAATTTTCATACAAGCTTAGGATGAATATTCACATTAAGAAGGCATACTTTTGTGAAGCAGTGTGAAAATGTTCCAGAGCTCTCTGCCATTTGAGCCTCAGTATTCAGAATTCCTTTGGAGATGTCACTTAATATCAGTGTTTACTGCTGCAAAGAGCTGAGAAATTGTCCAGGCCTTGACAGGTAACATTTCCATGGTCTTGCCTGATACACAAACATTTTTTAAAGGCTTAAAGGAAAGAAATTAGGTGATGGGCATATACTTTATTTAAGAACATGTTATTTTTTGTAGAACTATATATTTGATGAAAATTCAATTAACAATCAAGTTAAGAAAAAAGGGAGACTTTAGAAAAGGGAGATCAAAATGGTGGAGTAAGAGCATGCGGACCTCATCTCTTTCCACAGATACATCAAAAATACATCTACTTGTGGAACACCTCTCAAGAAACACTAACTGGAAATTAGCAGAAGGACTCAGGTACAACTAACTTTGTAAAAAAATAAATACACTTGTAATCAGATAAGATTGGAATAAAAGTGATTGGGTCACTATCTATGCCACTGAAGGGGGACTCAGAGAAATAGGGAGACCACATGGGTGGACCATCGCTCTGGAGAGTGAGTGGAATGAGCCACAGACTGGGCATCCCAGTCCTGGGGTTCTACACATAGTAGACAACCCCTTTTGGATACTTGAAGAATCACTGGGATAGATAAAAAGGCTGAAGAAGTCTAGAATCCACTTGTGAGGAGTGTGTAGGTGCTGGTTTGCCCCCAGTCAGGGCAGAGAGAGTTCTGCCCTAGTGGCTGCCACCTCACCATGCTCCCCCAGCCTGAGCCAAGCAAACACTCTAGCCCTGCTCATTCAATGAAATAGCTTGGCAGTGGGTACAGGATGGCCAGGAACTTGTAAAAGTGACCTCTAGGTTCAAAGGAGAACCAGGGCCCCAAGGCATAGCTCAAGTGGGGCAGTGGTTCTTACCCAAGTAGCACTCCAGAAGCAGCCCAGACTTCTGATGGCAGCACAGCTGCTGGAATTCCCAAAACTGCCTCACTACACAACCAGCCCAAGTTGAGCAAAAGCCCAGCCCTGTTTATTATGCACAACAAGACAGCACTAGATTTGACATGGCCATGACCAGGGAAAAGAAGCAACCATCTTAGCAGTGCTGCAGACCCTTGCACAAACAGAGCATCAGATCTTTGTAAGTGGATAAGTTCCACTTGAATTAGCACTCCTCTCCTTTAGGGCAAAGTTCCCAGTGTGGGAAATATGAAAAGCATACACTTAGAGGAACAGAGTCAGCTCAAGCCTAATCCTCAGAGCTTATATCCCAGCAACTTGGAAGCGGACCCCAATCCTGACAAGGCAGTGGCAGCCACTGAGAATAGAGGAAGTCCCATCTCACACCATGCACAGGCTCTAGCTCCTTCATCACCAGCCAAAATAACTACAAAGGTGTTAGCTTCCAGTACCACATGAGGAAAGACTTAACTGGAATCTACCTCAAATCCAACCCTCCCACCAAAGACACTGGGCACACGCATTCTGCATAGGGATGCTCCCACATAAGAGCATCATTTCAAGACCAAAATAAGTAACTATTTCACCTAAATACATAGAGATAGAGAAAGTTAAGTTAAATGAAAAATCAAGGCACTATGCTTAATTAAAAGAGAAAGAGAAAGTGTCTGAAAAAAATTTAAAACTGAAAGAGAAATAAAGAATTTAAAAATTGGTAACAAAAATGTTAACACAATTAGGTAAGAGAATTCATCTAAACACAGATCATTTTAACAAGGAACTTAAAAATATAAATCAGACAAATCAAAAATAGATAATTCAATACCTGATATTAAAAAACACTCTAGAAGCAATGAATAGTAGATTAAATGTCACAGAACAATGCATAAGTGATACAGAAGATAGATTGATGGAAATCAAGAAATCAGAATAGCAGACAGACAAGTAAAATGAATGAAAGCAATGTACAAGATCTATAGCCTAACATGAAACATGCCAACATCCACATGATAGGCATTCCAGAAGTTTAAGGGACAGAGAGAAGGGAATAAAAAAATGAATGTGAAGAAATTATGGCTGAACACTCCACAAATATAAAGAAACAAACAAATATCCAGGTATAGGAAGCACATAGGGTCCCAAACAATATGAACCCAAACAGACCCACCATAAGACATATAATTAAAATTGCAAAAGTTAAAGATAAAGAGAAAATTCTCAAGGCAGCAAGAAAAAAAAAAAGTCATATCAAAGAAAACTCCTATAAGGCTAACATCTGATTTCTCTGCAGAAACTTTGCAGGATGAAAGGAAATGGCATGATATATTAAAATTGCTAAAAGAGAAAGCCCTGCAATGTAGGATACTCTACCTAGCAAGATTATCTTTTAGAATATAAGGAGAGAAAACAACTTCTTAGGCATGCAAAAACTAAAAGAATTCAGCAATACTAAACTTAAAAGAAATGTTAGAGTCTTCTCTAAATGGAAAAGAAGTGAGAATCTATGGTAAAGGTAAAATTCCAATAGGAAAGATAAATATGTACCAAGGATTAAAGATGACTTAAATAAGGCAGCATTTAGATAAAAGGCAAAAAAAAAAAAAAAAAAAAAAAAAAAAAAAAAAAAAAAGGAAAAGCAACTGTAACTGTAATAAACAATGAAGGGATAAACATAAAGATATAAAATATGATATCAAAAGCTCAAAATATGTGGGAAGGGAGTAAAATGTGTTTTAGAGTGTGTTTGAACTTTAATGAATGTCAGTTTAAATTAAGTATAATTAGGAGTCAATATATATAAGAACCACGGTAACCACAAATCAAAAATGTACAATACATACACAAAAATCAAAAAGAAAGAAGCAGAAAATAGCACCAAAAAAATGAGCAAACCACAATGGGTGGGAAGAAAAGAAGAAGAAATAAACTGAGGCGGAAAAGAAAAACAAATGGAAATAAGTAATAAAATGGTAAAAAGAACATACATATCAATAATTCCTTTAAATATCAATAAACTAAATTTTCAAATCAAAAGACATAGGGTGATTGATTGGGTAAAGAAGACAACATCCTTCCAAAAGCTGCCTACAAGAGATACACTTTAGGCATAAACACACACACAAAGTGAGCAGATGGAAAAAGATGTTTTATGCAAACTGAAATAACAAAAAATGTGTGGGAAACAATACTCATATCAGACAAAATAAGCTTTAAAACATATCAGACAAAATAAATTTTTAAAATTGACTTTAAAAGTTATGATAAAAGCCATAAAGGCATTATATAATGATAAAGGGATCAACACAAGAAGAGGATATTATACTCAGTAACATATATGCACCCAATATAGGAACACCTGAATATATTAAGCAAATACTAATGTAAAGGGGAATTGAGAACAATACAACAATAATAGGAGACATTAACACTCCACTGACATCATGGATAGATCATCCAGACAAAAAAATCTATAAGGAAACAGCAGTCTCAAATAACAAAATAGATCAGTTGGACTGAAGAGATATCTATAGGACACTTCATCCAAAAACAGAATACACATTCTCAAGTGTGCATGGAATGTTCTTCAGAATAGGACACATATTAGACTGCAAAACAAACCTCAACAAATTAAAAGAATAGAAATTATATCAAGGATTTTTCCAACCACAATGGTATGAAACTAGAAATCAATGAGAGAGAAAAATGAGAAAAGCTTAGAAGTGGAGACTAAACAACATGTTACTAAAAATCCAATGGGTCAGTGAGGAAATCAAAGAGGAAATCAGAAACTATCTCAAGACAAATGAAAATGTGACCACAGTTTTCCAAAATCTTTGGAAGCAGCAAAAGCGGTTTCAAGTCTTTCTCAAGAAACAAGTAAAATCTCAAGTAAACAACTTAATCTATCACTTAAAAGAATTAGAGAAAGAACAAAGTGAGCAGAAGGAAGGAAATAATAAAGATCAAAGAGGAAAAAAATACAATAGAGATTTTAAAAATACAAAAATATCATTGAAACCAAGAGCTCATTTTTTGTAAAGACAAACAAAACTGATAAACATTTAGCTAGGTTCACCAAGAAGGAAAAAAGAGACTCCAAATAAACAAAATAAGAAATGAGAGAGGAGAAATAACAATCAATAACACAGAGAATTAAAAATCATAAAAGAATATTATGAAGAGGTATATGGTAACAAATTGGAAAACCTAAAAGAAATAGACAAATTTCTAGAAACATACAGCCAGCTGAGACTGAATCAAGAAGACACAGACAAATTGAAAACAATGATCACAAGAAGTGAAATTAAAGTTGTAACTGAAAAATTCCAGCAAACAGAAGTCCAGGACCAGACAGCTTCACAGAAGGTTTCTATCAAGCTTACAAAGAAGAAATTATACATATCCTCTCAAACTATTCAAACAAAAATAATGAAGAGGAGGGGATACTCCCACCTTCATTCTATGAGGCCACCATTACCTTAATACTAAAGCTAGACAAAGAAACTACAAAAAAAAAAAAAAAAAAAAAGCGAGCGAGAGAGAAAATTACAGGTCAACATCTTTGAGGAATATAGAGGCAAAAATATTAACAAATCAAATGAAACAATGCATAAGTAGGATTATATGCCATGATCAATTTGGATTCAATTCCAGGTTCACAAGGATAGTTTATATGCAAATAAATCAAAGTGATACATGACATTACAAAAAAGAAAGATAAAAACCATATCATCATCTCAAAAGATACAGAAAAAGCATTTGACAAAATTCACCAACTGTTCATGATTAAAAAAAAAAAAAACTCTTGGCACAATAGGTATAGAAGAAATATATCTCAACATAATAAAAGTCACTTGCAACAAACCCAACATAGCACTCAACAGTGAAGTGCTGATAAATACTAAATTCAGGAAGAAGACAAGGATGACCATTCTCACCTCTTCTATTCAACATAGTATTTCAAATCCTAGCAATCAGACAAGAAAAAGAAATAAAATGTACCAAAATGGAAGGGAAAATATACAACTGTCACTATTTGCAGCTGACAGATACTCTATAGAGAGAACTCTAAATTCTCCACACAAAAACTTTAACAAATAAATACATTCAGCAAGTAGCTAATACAATATTAATACAAAAATAATATACAGAAACCTGTTGCATTTCATTACATTAACAATGAAATATCAGAAAGACAAAGAAAAAACAAAAACAAAAAACTTACAGAAAGAAAAAAACAATGAGGAATAAACTTAACCAGGAAGTGAAAGACCTATATGCTGAAAACTATAAAACATTCATAAAGGAAATTGTAGATGATTCAAAGAAATGAAAATATACCGTGCATCATTGTTTAAATGGCTATACTACTCAACACAATATAAAGATTTATGCAATCTGCAATAACCATAAAATTTTGACAGAATTAGAACAAATAATCTTAAAATTTGCATGGAACCACAAAATACCTAGAATTGCCAAAGCATTGTTGACAAACGAGCAAACAGAGCTGGAAGTATGACCCTTCCAGACTTTAGATTATACTATCTGTTATACTATATCTATAGTAATCAAAACAGATTGGCACTGGCACAAAAACAGGCACATAGATCAGTGGAACAGAATAGAAATACCAGAAATAAAAACCCACACATCTATGGTAATTAATCTCTGACAAAGTAGACAAGAATATACAATGGAGAAAATATATTCGCTTCAAATGTGGTTTTGGGGAAACTGGACAGCCACATATAAAAGAAAGAGGTTAGAATATTCTCTCTCACAATATACAAATAAACTCAGGATGGTTTAAAGACCTAAATATAGGACTGAAAACCATATAAGTCTTAAGGGAGAACAAAGAACACTCTGTGACATAAATCATAGCAATATTTCTTTGGATCAGCCTCCTAAGACAAAAGAAATAAAAGCAAAATAAGAAAATGGGGCCTAATTACACTAAAAGCTTTTGCACAGCAAAGGAAATCATCAACAAAAGGATAAGACTATGTGTGGTATGGGACAAAATATTTGTAAGTGATGTGACTGAAAAGCAGTTAATATCCAAAAATATACAAACATTTCATACAATTCAATATTGAAAAAGCAGCCCAATCAAAAAAATGGACAGAGAAACTGAATAGACATTTTTGCCAAAGAAGGCATAGAGATGGCTAACAGGAACAGGAAAAGATGCTAAACAGTAATAATTATTAGAGAATTGAAAATTAAATCAACAAAGAGATATTACCTCACTCCTGTCCAAATGGCTATCATCAAAAACTCTACAGGAGACAGTTCAAGGTGGCAGAGTAGAAGGACGTGCACTCACTGCTTCTTGCAAGAGTATCGGAATCACAACTAACTGCTGAACAATCATCAATACAAAGACATTGGAACTCACCAAAAAAGACACCACACATCCAGAGACAAAGGATAAGCTGTAATGAGATGGTAGGAGAGGTGCAATCATGATAAAATCAAATCCCATAACAACTGGGGGGTGACTCAAAAACTGGAGAACAGTTATAGGACAGAAGTCCACCCACTGGAGTGAGGGTTCTGAGCCCCACATCAGGCATCTTAACCTGGGGGTCCAGAAATGGGAGGAGGAATCACCAGAGAATCAGACTTTGAAGGCCAGCAGACTTGATTGCAGGAATTCCACAGGACTGGGTGAAACAGAGACTTGACCATTGGAGGGCACAAAAAAAGTAGTGTGTGCACCAGGACCCAGGGGGAAGGAGTTTTGACTCCATAAGAGACTGAACCAGACCTACCTGCTGGTGTTGAAGGGTCACCTGCAGAGGTGGGGGATGGCTTTGGCTCACTGCAGAGATGGGGACACTGGCAGTGAGTATTCTGGGAAGTGCTCATTGGCCTGAGCCCTCCCAGAGCCCACCATTAGCCCTGCAAAAAAGCCTGTAAGCTCCACTGTTGGATCACCTCAGACCAAACAACCAACAGGGTGGGAAAACAGCCCCACCCATTGGCAGACAATTGGATTAAAGTTTTACAGAGCTCCACTCACCAAAGCAACATGCAGCCCTACCCAACAGTCCCTCCCATCAGGAAGCATGCGCAAGCTTTTTAGATAACCTCATCCACCAGAGGGCAGACAGCAGTACCAAAAAGAACCATACTTCTGCAGCCTGGGGAATGAATACCACAGTCACAGAGAGTAGAGGAAAGGACAAGGCAGAGGACTTTGTAGTAGATGAAGGAAAAAGATAAAACTCCAGAAAAACAAGTAAATGAAGTGAAGATAGGCAACTTTCCAGAAAAAGAATTCAGAATAATTATAGTGAAGATGATCAGTACTTTGAAAAATGACTGGATGAAAAGATCAAAAAGATGCAAGAAAAGTTTAACAAAGATCTGGAAGAATTAGAGAACAAACAGAAATAAGCAATACAGTAATTGAAATGAAAAAATACACTAGAAAGAACAAATAGCAGAATAACTGAGGCAGAAGAATGGATAAGTGACCTGGAAGACAGAATGGTGAAAATCATTGTTGTGAAAAATAATAAGGAAAAAAGAATGAAAAGAAATGAAGACAGCCTAAGAGACCTCTGGGAGAACATTAAATGCACCAATATTCTCATCATATGGGTCCCAGAAGGAGAAGAGAGAAAGAAAGGGCCCAAGAAAACATTTGAAGAGATTATAATCAAAAAATTCCCTTATATGGGAAAGGAAATAGCCACTCAAGTCCAGGAAGCATGGAGAGTCCCAGGCAGGATAAATCCAAAGAGAAACATTCCAGGACACATAGTAGTCAAATTGACAAAAATAAAAGACCAAGAAAAATTATTAAAACAAACAAGGGGAAAACAACAAATAACATACAAGGGAACTCCCATAAGGTTAACAGCTGATTTCTCAGAAGAAACTCTGCAATCCAGAAGGGAATGGTACAGTATATTTAAAGTGATGAAAGGGAAGAAACTACAACCAAGAGTACTCTACAAAAACAAGACCCATATATATGCTATCTACAAGAGACCCACTTCAGACCTAGGGACACATACCAACTGAAAGTGAGGGCATGGAAAAAGATATTCCATTCAAATGAAAATCAAAGAAAGCTGGATTAGTGACACTCATATCAGATAAACTAGACTTTAAAAAAAATGTTGCAAGAGACAAGAAAGGACACTATATAATGATCAAGGGACCAATCCAAGAAGAGGATATAACAATTATAAATATATATGCCCCCAACATAGGAGCACCTCAATACATAAAGCAAATGCTAACAACTATAAAAGAAGAAATCAACAGTTACACAATAATATTGGGGGATAGTAACACCCCACTTAAACCAATGGACACATCATCCAGACACAAAATTAATAAGGAAACACAAGCTTTAAATGACAAAATAGACCAGAGAGATTTAATTGATATTTGTAGGACAACCCATCCCAAAATAGCAGATTACCCTTTTATCTCAACTGTACATGGAACATTCTGTAGGATAGATCATATTTTTGGGTTGCAAATCAAGCCTTGGTAAATTAAAGAAAATTTAAATCATATCGAGCATCTTTTCCAACCACAACACTATGAGATTAGAAATCAATTACAGGAAAAAAAACTGTAAGAAAACAAAAACACATGGAAGCCAAACAACATGCTACTAAATAACCAAGAGATCACTGAAGAAATCAAAGAGGAAATCAGAAAATACATAGATAGGACTTCCTAGGTGGCACAGTGAGTAAGAATCTGCCTGCCAATGCAGGGGACACGTGTTTGATCCCTGCCCCAGGAAGATACCACATGCCGCAGAGCAACTAAGCCCATGCACCAAAACAATTGAGGCTGTACTCTAGAGCCCGTGAGCCACGACTATTGAGTCCATGTGTTGCAACTACTGAAACCCACACATCTAGAGCCCATGCTCTGCAACAAGAGAGGCTACTACAATGAGAAGCCCATGCACCACAATGAAGAGTAGCCCCCGCTCACCACAACTAGAGAAAGCCTGTGTGCAGCAGTGAAGACCCAACACAGCCAGTAAAATAAATAAATAAATAATAAATAAATTTATAAAAAGAAAAACATAGATACAAATGACAATGAAAACACAAGGATCCAAAATTATGGGATGCAGCAAAAGCAGTTCTAAGAGGGAAGTTTAAAGCATTAAATTCTATCTCAAGAAACAAGAAAAACTGCAAATAAAAAAATTAACCTTACACCTAAAGAAACCAGAGAAAGAAGGACACAAACAAAACCTAAAGTTAGTAGAAAGAAACAAATCATAAAGATCAAAGCAGAAATAAATGAAATAGAAACAAAGAGAACAATAGCAAAGATAAATAAAAGTAAAAGCTGGTTATTTGAAAAGGTAAGCAAAACTGATAAATCTTTCATCAGACTCATCAAGAAAAAGAGGGAGAGAACTCAAATCCATAAAATTAAGAATGAAACAGGGGAAGTTACAATAGACACCCCAGAAATAAAAAGCACCATAAGAGACTACTACAAGCAACTACATGCCAATAAAATGGACAACCTGGAAGAAATGAACAGATTCTTAGAAAGGTATAACCTTCCAAGACTGAATCATGAAGAAATATAAAATATTAACAAATAAATCATAAGTAATGAAATTGAAACTGTGATTGAAATCTCCCACCAAACAAAAGGCCAGGACCAAATGGCTTCAAGGGTGAATTCTATCAAACATTTAGAGAATAACTAACACCCATCTTTCTCAAATTCTTCTACAAAAAAATACAGGAGAAGGAACACACCCAAACTCATTCTATAAGGCCACCATCACCCTGATACCAAAACCAGACAAAGATACTACAAAAAAAGAAAATTGCACACCAATATCACTGATGAATTTAGATGAAAAATCCTCAACAAAATACTAGCAAACAGAATCCAAAAACACATTTAAAGGACCATATACCATGATCAAGTGGGATTTTTTCCTGGAATACAAGGATTCTTCAATATATGCAAATCAATCAATGTGATACACCACATTAAGAAATTGGATAATAAAAACCACATCATCAGAAAAAGCTTTTGACAAAATTCAACATACATTTATGATAAAAATTCTCCAGAAAGTGAGCATAAAGGGAGCCTACCTCAAAATAATAAAGGCCATATATGATAAACCCAGAGCAAACATCATTCTCAATGGTGAAAAACTGAAAGCATTCCCTCTAAGATCAGGAATAAGACAAGGATGTCTGCTCTCACCACTGCTATTTAACATAGATTTGGAAGTCCTTGCCACAGCAATCAGAAAAGAAAAAGAAATAAAATGAATCCAAATTGGAAAAAAAAAAAGAAATAAAACTGTCACTGTTTGCAGATGACATGATACTATACATAGAAATCCTAAAGATGTCACCAGAAAACTACTTGAACTAATCAATTAATTTGATAAAGTTGCAGGATACAAAATTAATATCCAGAAATCTCTTGCCAATCAACAATGAAAGATCAGAAAGAGAAATTAAGGAAATAATCCCATTCACCATTGCAACAAAAAGAATAAAATGCATAGGAATAAACCTAAGGAGGTAAAAGACCTGTACTGAAAAGACTATAAGACACTAATGAAAGAAATCAAAGATGAAACAAACAGATGGAGAGATATACCATGTTCTTAGATTGGAAGAATCAGCATTGTGAAAATGACTATACTACCCAAAGAAATCTACAGTTTCAATGAAATCCCTATCAAATTACCAATGGCATTAACAGAATTAGAATAAAAAAATCCTAAAATTTGTATGGAGACACAGAAAATCCCAAATAGCCGAAGCAATCTTGTGGGGGGAAAAATGGAGCTGCAGGAATCAGAATCCCTGAGTTCAGACTATGCTACAAAGCTACAGTAACCAAGACAATATGGTACTGGCACAAACACAGAAATATAAATCAACAGAACAGGATAGAAAACCCACAGACAAACTATGGTTAACTAACCTATGACAAAGGAGGCAAGGATATATAATGCAGAAAAGGTAGCCTCTTCAATAACTGGTGCTGGGAAAACTGGACAGCTACATGAAAAAGAATGAAATTAGAACACTCTTTAATACCATACACAAAAATAAACTCAAAATGGATTAAAGACCTAAACGTAAGGCCAGGCAGTATAAAACTCTTACAGGAAAACATAGGCAGAACACTCTATGACATAAATCACAGCAAGATCTTTTTTGACCTACCTCCTAGAGTAATGGAAATAAAAACAAAAATAAATAAGTGGGACCTAATGAAACTTAAAAGCTTCTGCATAGCAAAGGAACCTATAAGTTAGACAGAAAGACAACCCTCAGAATGAGAAAAATATTTGCAAATGAATCTACAAAGGATTGATCTCCAAAATATATAAACACTCCATGCAGCTCAATATCAAGAAAACAAGAAAACTTATCAAAAAATGGGCAGAAGACCTAAATAGGCATTTCTCCAAAGAAGACATACAGATGGCCAGATGAAAAGATGCTCAACATCACTCATTATTAGAGAAATGCAAATCAAAACTATAATGAGGTATCACCTCACACCGGTTAGAATGGGCATCATCAGAAAATCTACACACAGTAAATGCTGGAGAGGATGTGGGGAAAAAGGAACCATCTTGCACTGTTGGTGGGAATGTAAATTGATAGAGCCACTATGGAGAACAGTATGGAGGGTCCTTGAAAACCTAAAAATAGAGTTACCATATGACCCAGCAGTCCCACTACTAAGCATATACCCAGAGAACACCATAATTCAAAAAGTTGCATGCACTCCAATGTTCAATGCAGCACTATTTACAATAGCTAGGACATGGAATCAACCTAAATGTCCATCAACAGAAGAATAGATAAAGAAGATGTTGTACATATATACAGTGGAATATTACTTAGCCATAAAAATAAATGATATTGGGACATTTGTAGAGACGTGGATGGACATAGAGACTGTCATACAGAGTGAAGTTAGAAAGAGAAAAACAAAATTGTATATTGACACATACATGCAGAATATAGAAAAAATGGTACAGATCAACTGGTTTGCAAGGCAGAAGTAGAGACACAGATGTAGAGAACAAACATATGGATAGCAAGGGAGGAAATCAGGGGAGGGGACTGTGTTGGTGTGGGATGAATTGGGAGATTGGGATTGCCATAAATACATTACTGATAAGAAAGAAAATATCAAATTGTACACTTTAAATGTATGCAGTTTATTGTATGTCTATTATAGCCCAATAAAAATTCTTAAAAATTAGTCTACGAATAGCAAATGCTGGAGCGGATGTGGAGAAAGGGTAGCACTTGTGCCCTCTTGGAAGAAGTGTAAATTGGTGCAACTACTATGGAAAACAATATGAAGGTTACTGAAAAAACTTAATATAGAACTACCAATTCCACTCCTGTGTATATATCTGGTAAAAAAAAAAAAAAAAAAAAAAAAAAAAAGAAGAAGAAAAAAGAAAGAAAGAAAAAAGAAAAAGAAAATATGTATCCCAATATCCACAACAGCACTACTTACAATAGCCAATATGTGGAAGCAGTGCAAGCCTCTACCAAAAAGATGATTGGATTAAGACACTTGGTGTGTAGAGACAGACAGACAGACAGACAGACAGACAGACAGACAGACAGACAATGGAATATTACTGAGCCATAAAAAAAGGAAATTCTGCTATTTGCTGCAATGTGCTTGGACACAGAATATTAGGCTGAGAGACATTAGTCAGACAAAGACAAATACTGCTTTACATCACTTATATGTGAAATCTAAAAATAAATAAAAAATAATGTATTTGTAAACAGAAACAAACTCACAGATACAGAATACAAAATGAATACCAAAGGGAAGAGGGAAGGAGAGGAGGAACCAATTAAGTTTATTGGATTAAAAGACACAAAATACTATATATAAAATAGATAAGCAACAGGGAAATAATGTATAACACAGGGAATTATGGTCATTATTTTGTAATAACTTACAATGAAGTACAATCTGCAGAAATACTGAGTCACTATACTGCCCACCTGAAACTAAGACAGTATTATAAATCAACTATACTTCAATTAAAAGAAAAAGAAAGAAGAAAGGAATTTTATTTGAGCCAAATTGAGGATTATAACCCAGACATAGACACCCAGAAGCTCTGAGAACTGTTCTACCTGTTAGAAGTCCAAGGTAGAGTTATATATATTTTGGAGACAAAGGATCATACATCAAAATGACATATTGATATTTTACATAAAGTTCACCAAAGAGCCAGAGTGCAGGTAAGTATACATACCAAGTGAGCAGCAAGTCACTATGACCCCTCTACAGAGATGGAAGTAATATAATCTTTTCAGAAGTTAAATTGCTAGCCCCAGAAGAAAGCTGGAAATTTATTTTTACATTTGAGCAAGCATCTGGTTAATGTGCAATGCAGATGCACATTATAGAGGGAGGGAGGAGGCCCAAACAGACAAAAAGAGAATTTCATGTTTAAATTTTCTTGTTCTGCCCTAAAATAGAAATTTTATTTCAACAATTTCCCCTTTTGTTTATTAAAATTTCAATAGAAAGAATTAAGTGATCAAATATGTGGTCCTCTGATGCCAGGGTGGTTGCTTCCCTGCCCTATATCCATTGTGTCCCTCCATGCTGGGCCTTAATAGCATGGCTATTTCTTTTTACACCAATTATACTAGTTGCATGTTTTGCAAGGACTGATAGTCAAATCCAGGAAGTCTAATAGAACTTCTTCCAATTTTACCATGTATGAACAATTTGCATACCCATTATCTTATTTAGAACTATAGATATGAGCAGTTTCAATTGTTTAGGCATCTTCATTTTAGTCAGTTATTTAAATATGCATCAAGGCACAAGAGATTACTACTCTGTAAACAATACAGGACATGATCAATATAGCCAAAAACAATAAGTTCATTAGCAGAAATTTAAACTATGAACCCCCAGAGCTCAACCATTTACCCAAGACTGCACTTAGACTGAAAAGGGGATCCTTTCTAGGAATTTAATTTGTCATGTGAATTTTTAAATGAGTTATATAAAGGATTCATCCAGTATGGAATCACAACACACAATCTGGATTACAGCACAAGTTTCTCCTTGTAAAACAATTTAAACAATCAAAAGCCATTTGGTTTTGCAACATTACTTTCCCATCATAGAATCTTCAGAACTGAGGAAATTAATCAAATGTACTAAACAAATATAGAGTGTATGTGGATGGAGAAACATTCTATTGATTATAAATTTTCTAAGCCAACTTTGCTATTTAATACTATGTGACCTAAGGAGTTTAGGGATGTCTGCTATGCTATAGTAATGTTTTACTTCTTTTTTTTTCTATTGAAGTATAGTTGATTTACCAAATTATATTAGTTTCAGGTGTACAGCATAGTGATTTAATATTTTTATAGATTATACTCATTTTAAGTTATTAAAAAATAATGGTTATATTTCCCTGCCCTGTGCAATATATCCTTGTTGCTTATTTATTTTATACATAGTAAGTTGAGTCTCTCAATCATATACCCTATCTCACTTCTGTGAAGCCCATATCCCTATTTCGCCCCACCTGCCTTCCCTCTGCTCACTGGAAGCCACTAGATTGTTTTCTATATCTGTGAGTCTGCTTCTGTTTTGGTATATACATTCATTTCTTCTATTTTTTAGATTCCACATATAAGTGATATTTTACAGTATTTGTCTTTGTCTGACTTATTTCACTAAGCTTAATACTCTCAAGGTCCATCCATGTTGTTGGGAATGAGAGAAATTCATCCTTTATATTCCATGATATATAAATACAAAATCTTCTTTATCCATTCATCTATTGATTAGCACATAGCTTGGCTATTAAAAATAATATTGCTATAGGGTTAGATGTATCTTTCTGAATTAGTGTTTTCACTTTCTTAGGATATATGTCCAGATGTGAAATTGCTAAATTGTAGGGTAATGCTAGTCTTAATTTTTTGAGGAACTTCCATACTGTTTTCCATATTGTCTGGGTCAATTTACAACTCCACCAACAGAATACTAGGCTTCCCTTTTCTCTACATCTTTGCCAACAATTGTTGTTTGTAGACTTCTTATAATAGCCATTCTTACAGATGGGAGGTAAAATATTGTAGCTTTGATTTGCAGTTACCTAATAATTAGCAATGCTGATCATTTTAACATATGGTCATTGGCATCTGCATGTCTTATTTGGCAAAATGCCTGCTCATGTCTTCTGCTCATTTATAAATTGGTTGTTTGTTCTTTAGCGTATTGAGTTGTATGAGCTCTTCATAAGTTTTGGATATTGACCCTTTGGCAGTCACATCATTTGCAAATATTTTCTCCAATTCAGTAGGTTCTCTTTTTGTCAATGGTTGCCTTCACTGTGGAAAATACTTTTTTAATTAGGTATCTTGTTTATTCTGCTTTCTTTTTTAAACTTAGGAGACAAGATACTACTACAATTTATGTAAAAGAGTGTTTCACATATGTTCTTTTCTAGGTGTTTTATGAATTCAGGTCTATATTTAAACCATTTTATTTGTGTATATGGTGTGAGGAAATGTTCTAATATTTTTTTTTTTTTTGCATGAAGCTGTCTAATTTTCTTAGCATCACATATTGAAGAGAGTATCTTTTCTTCACTGTATGTTCTTCCCTCCTTTTCCATAGATTAATTGATCATAACTGTGTAGGTTTATTTCTGGGCTCTCTATTCTGTTCCATTGTCTGTTTTAGTGCCAGTAGCATACTGCTTGATTTAGGTAGATTTGCAGTATAATCCGAAGTCAGGGAGCATGATGCCTCCAACTTTGTTCTTTTTCCTCAAGATTGCTTTGGCAATTTGCAGTCCTTTTTGGTTCCATACAAATTTTAGGATTTTTTGTTGTACTTCTGTGATAAAACTCATGAGTATTTTGATAGGGATTGTGTTAAATCTGTAGTTTGCTTTGGGTATTATGGCCATTTTAATAATATCAATTCTTCCAATCCAAGAGTGTATGATATATTTCCATTTCTTTGTATCATTTTCTATTTCTTTAAACAATGTTTTTCAGCTTTAAGAGTATAAATCTTTCATCTTCTTGATTAAGTTTATTCCCTAGGTATTTTATTCTTTTAGATGTGATTGTAAATGGGATTGTTTGCTTAATTTCTCTTTTTGTTGTTCATTATTAGTGTATAGAAAAGCAACCAATTTGTGTTTATTAATCTTGTGTCCTGAAACTGAACTGAATTCATTTATTAGTTCTAGTCATTTTGGAGTGGAGACTTTAGGGTTTTCTACATATAGCACCATGTCATCAGAATATAGTGACAGTTTTACCTCTTCCCTTCCAGTTTGGATGTCTTTTATTTCCTTTTCTTGTCTGTTTGCTGTAGTTAGAACTTCCAACACTATGTTAAATAAAAGTAATGAGAGTGGGCATCCTTGACTTTCTCTGATTTTACAGGAAAATCTATCAGCTTTTCAACTTTGTATACAATGTTACCTGTGGGCTTGTCACAAATGACCTTCATTATGTTGACATATGTTGCCTCTGTACCAACTGTAATTAGAGTATTTATCATGAGTAGATGTTGAATTTTGTCAAATGATTTTCTGTGTTATTGAGATGATCATGTGAGTTTTTATCCTCCCTCTTTTTAGTGTGGTGTATCATATTGATTAGTTTGTGAATTTTAATCCATTCCTGCACCTCAGGAATAAATACCACTCAATCATGGTGTATGAGCTTTTATATATATTGTTGAATACAATTTGTCAATATTTTATTTAGAAATTTGCATTGATATTCATCAAAGATATTGGCCTGCAATTTATTTTATTTTTATTTTTTTGCAGTGTCTTTGTCTGGTTTTGGTATAAAGGTAATGGTGGCCTCATAGAATAAACTTGAGAGTGTTCCCTCCTTTTATTTTTCTTTTTAATAGTTTGAGAAGTGTAGGTATTAGCTCTTCTTTATGTATTTAGTAGAATTCCCCTGTGAAGCTGACTGGTGCTGAACTATTTTTTGCTGGGATTTTTTTAATTACAAATTCAATTTCACTACTAGTGATCAATCATTTCAGATTGTTTGTTTCTTCCTGATTCAGTCTTGGAATGCGGTATGGTTCTAGAAATTCTGTTCTTTTAGATTGTCTAAATTGTTGGCTTATAATTGTGCATAGTTTTCTTTTGTGACTATTTGTGTCTCTGTGGTATTGTTTGTTATACCTTCTTTTGTTTTTTCTTTCATTTATTTGGATTCTCTCTCTTTTTTTCTTTACTTGCCTGGCTAAAGCTTTATCAATTTTTGTTCTTATGTTTGCAAAGAATCAGCTCTTGGATTCATTGAACTTTTCTGTTCTTTGTTTTGGTCCCTATCTTATTTATTCCCTCTCTGATCTTTATCATTTTCTTCATTCTGCTGATTTTTGGTGTTGTTTATTCTTATTTTTCTTGTTTCTTTAAATGGTAGGTTATGTTATTTATTTGACTTTTTCTTATGTCTTGAGATAAGCCTGTATCACTATAAACTTTCCTTGCTTTTGCTGCATCCCATAGCTTTTGGAAAGTTGTGTTTTTATTTTCATTTGTCTCAAGGTATTTTTCTGATTTCCTCTTTGATTTCTTCCTTGGCCAATTGTGTTTTAGTAGAATGTTGTTTAGTCTCCACATGTTAATTTTTTCACCATTTTTCTTACTGTAATTGATTTCTAGTTTCATAACATTGTGGTCAGAAACAAACTGCAAGGTATAATTTCTACCCTCTTACATTTGTTAATGTTTTATTTTGTGACCTATTATGTGATCTATCCTGGAGACTGTTTCATGTGCACTTGTAAAGAATGTGTATTTTGCTTTTTTTTGAATTTAATATCTTGCAGGTATCAATTAAGTCCAAATGATCTATTGTGTCATTTAAAACCTTTGTTCCCTTATTGATTTTCTATCTGGATGATCTGTCCATTGATGTCAGTAGAGTACTAAATTCTCCTACTATTATTGTATTATCATCAATTTCTTCTTTTATTTCTGTTATTTTTTGCTTTCTATATGGGTGCTCTTATATTGGGTGTATATACGCTAATGAGTGTAATATCTTTTTCTTGTATTGATTCCTTTATAATTATATAATGCCTTTCTTTGTCTTTTGTTACAGACTTTTGTTTTAAAGTCTATATTGTCTCATATGAGTATTGTTACACTAACTTTCCTCTCATTTCCATTTGCATGAAATATTTTTTCCACACCTCCACTTTCAGTCTGTGTATGTCTTTAGCTTTGAGTGTCTGTAAGCAGCATTTAGATTGGTGGGGTATTTTAATCCAATCAGACACCTTAGGCCTTTTGATTTGAACATTTACTCCATTGAAATTTAAAGCAATTATGGATAGGAATGTACTTATTCCCATTTATTTCATGTTTTCCAGTTGTTTTTATAATTCTTCCTTACTCTTTTCTTATTCTTTTAGTTTATTCCTTATAGTTTGATGATTTTCTTTAGTGGTATGCTTGTCTACCTTTCTCTTTTTTGTGTGTATCTATTGTTGGCTTTGATTTGTCATTGCTGTGGGATAGAAATAGACTGCATCTATTTGTTTTAAACAGGCAATCCTTCAAGATCAAACACATCCTAAAAGATCTATATTGTTTACCTCCTTTCCCCACATTTTGTGTTTTTAAAGTAATATTTTACACCTTCTTGCTTTTTCCTTTACTAATAATTGTAATCATAGTTAATTTTACATTTTTTTTTATCTTTTAACCTTTGTGCTAACTCAATTAAGTATTTGATCCTCAACATTTACTATATATTTGCCTTTCCTAGTGTGATTTTTCCTTTCATATGGATATTTACTTCTTATTTTAGTCTTTTTTTTCCACTAAGAAAAGGTCCTTTAAAATATTTTTAGGCTCTATTTAGTATTGGTGAAACCTTTTAGTTTTTACTTGTCTGAGAAGTTCTTTTTCTCTCCTCCTATTCTAAGTGTTAATCTTGATGGATAGAGTATCCTAGGTTGCAGGGTTTTCCAACACTTTGAATATATTATGCTACTCGCTTCTGGTCTGCAAAGTTTCTGCAAAGAAATCAGCTTATAGCTGTGTGGTGATTCCCTAGTATAAGACTCTTTGTTTTTATCATGCTGCCTTAGAATTTTCTTTCTCTCTCTCTCTTTTTTTTTTTTTTTTGCATTTTAATTATGATATATCTTGGCATGAGTCTATTTGGGTTTACCTTGTTTGGGATTATTTTTGCTTCCTGTACCTGGATATCTGTTTCATAGTTCAGCTTTGGGAATTTTTCAGCCATAATTTTATCAAACACATTTTTGACCCTTTTCTGTTTCTTTTCTGTTTCTGGGACCCATATAATGTAAATGTTGGTATGCTTAATGTTATCCTCAAGATCTCTTAAATTGCTTTAATTTTTTTAACATTTGATTTTCTTTTTGTTATTGTGATTGGTTGATTTGTACTCTTCTCTCTTCCAGATCACTTATGAATTCTTCTCTATTACTTAATCTGCTATTCATTCTTTCTAGTGTGTTTTATAGTTCAATTATTGAATTCTCCATTTCTGTTTTCATGCTTTTTACATTTTCTAGTCCCTTATTAAAGTGTCCTCTGTGTACATCAGTTCTTTTTCCTGACTCATTTAGCAGCTTTATTACTAATGCTTTGAATTATTTAGTGAATTGTTTATGTTTCATGGTTCTGTGTGCATTTTTATTACAGCTTGGTTGTACAGGAGACATTCTGCTCTTCTCCAGTTAGTTTTCAGTGAAAATTGTTCCAGACATAGATATGTTTTTTATGTGTTCATGAGGGAAGGAGTTCTGCATTCTTTTACTCTGCCATCTTGATTTGTGTCCTGTGCTGCAGTGCTTGTTGCAGTTTCTTTTAGGTATTTGGCTAACAGTGACTGATAGATTTCTGACCTGATCTCTGTTTATATAAACTCCTGCACTGGAAATCAACATTCCCAAAATACTTTGTTACTGGTTATCTTAGAATCCTTCTAATATGGATCTCATAACTCTGTAATGGAGAGAAAAGAAGGTTCATCTATTTCCTTATGTGTAGACACTGAGGTAACATAATGTCTTAATAAGTATAAGTGTTCTATCTGCCAGCTATTGAGGCATTCATGTGCTTATACTGGATTTGTGGGTCAATTCCAATACCACATATGAAGACAAAACATGGGGCATGCAAGTGATCCCTCCCAGAGTGCTCTCATTGATAGCTTCATCAATTGGAAGTTTTGTTAACACATTATTAAGCTACAGGTCACTTCTTCTGCAGCTATCTTCATGATATTTATTATGAGGGAGTTGCTGGCACACATGACTTCTATTTTTCTCTTTAAGGCATTTGTTAATCAAGACAAAAACAGAGTGAAGGGGTCCTAGGATTGGTTGTATCCAGTCTCCAAGGACTGCAGGTAGTGTCAGACAAGGAATGGAAACATTAATATATTGGAGAATTTGAACCTGGAAGGTTAGTCCAGGGGGAGGTTGATCAAAGTGCAGGAATTATGAGGGTCATATATTGGTATCATATTGTATTGACTAAGGAATTTGATGACAGATCCAACAATTGGTTAAATTGCCCTGAGTAGCTATTCACTGTGACAACTTTACTGAAGAATTTTGTTTTCATCCTTAACACTGGGACAAAAGCATGGCTAAAAGTAAAACAATAACTTCCCTTTTTGACAGAGATACAGACTTTTGGTAAAATAGTACAATTTGAACTAGTGGGGTGGGTATTATAGGCCTGGTCTGGACTCTTGGGATAGCTGTCTGCTGCAGTTGTTTTCCTCTTCTCAGCTTAGCTTGGTGATGCTTGTTTTAGTTAGTCAAAGTGGGGTGTCAGAAACAGGAGTTGAAGTCCATTCAGGTGGAGGAGGCTTTTCTAATAAGAGATGCAAATCCATGAAGTTATGTCTTTCAGTTTGGTTGTGCATGGATTAATCAATAATACCTGATAAGGTCCTTTCCACTGTGGCTGAAAATTATCTTTTATCAATATCTGAGATTATTTTCAATAAACAGAACCTCTAGGTTGTAATCCATAATCCTTGAAGATTTTGTCTCCTGAGCGCTTTCCTGTAAAAGTACTTAGCTACTATTTTTTTTATTTCTTTTAAGTGCCTCAATAAGACTCTGAAAATAATATCATGTATTTCCCTTGAACCACTGTGGATGAAAGTTTCCAAAAATATTGTATTCTCACAAAACTATTTCTCAGATGTCCAATGAGTTAAAGAATGTACATGCTGGAGTAACAGCAATTGTGATACAACAGATACTGTAGTTTTGTTTCGTTTCATATTTTTAAAAATCAGATCCAAACCACATTTTCATGGTGCGGTCAAAATTGCCCCTTTTTGTTACCATATATGTTTGTTTTCTTTAGTGGTAGTGTCTTGAGCCTGTAGAAGGAAATATCTTACTGGATTAGCAGGGTTAATGGAGAGAAGAAACATTCTCAAGGCTGGACATGATAAGTAAAGCTGCATGTTCAACTACAGCATCAGCAAGCTGATTTCCTTTAGCTTCCATAGTGTCGGATTTGAAATGCCCTGATATTTTAATAATTGCTGTTTTGGAATTTGTGTAGCAATTAATCACTCTGTAACCAGTTTCCCATTGTTTTATCATAGATAGTACTAAAGAGGTTAAAAACCTCATTGCTTTTATAACAGCCTAAATTCTTGTGCCACTTCAAAGGCATGGTGTCTCTCAATATAAATATTTGCTATCTGGTATTATCTAATTGATAAGTTTGGGTTAAAGCAATAGATTTGGCTTCTGCTGACTTTGTTTCTAACAAATCACAGCTTTCATTTATGTCCACTGTGGGCATTAAAACGTATCCAGTTTGGTAATGTCCTCACTCATCATTTAAGTAGAACCTATCTGAAAACTAAATTAAATTAGCCTTATTAGCAGGAGCTTTTGGTAAAACATTGCTGAGAGGAAGAAAATAATCTGTTAAGAAAATTCAGTCATGGTTGTTTTAGTCCCATAATGCTGGAAGAAGTTGCAAGGTTAAGGTTATTACATCAAACCAAAGTAGTATTGGGTGCTGAAAGAAACATTACTTCACAAGAAGTTAGTTAGTTTACAGAATAGTGCTAAGTGTTGTGAGAGTTTAGAAGAGACTCAACTGAGTTTGGGACACAAATAGTTAAAGGAGACACCATCATTATTTCTTCAGTAGCCTTACATAAGAGAGTCATTGCTGAAATAGCCCTCATAGAAGGTCAAAGTCATTCTGTTACTGAGTCTAACTATGTTTTGGAGTATAAAAGCAAACCATCCATGAGCATTTTTGTAAAAGCATCAGAGTAAGACAATGACTCTCTATAAATAACAAAGGACTTAAAGGCAAATACCTGATTACAATGTAATTGTCTAGGAAATTTGACAATTTCTGTGACATTCAGTATTTTAAAATAATAATGAGAATTATAACTGAAAACATATGAGCACATTTTAAATTTTAAGAGCTTCATATAATTTCTATAACATGTATATTAATATTTACTCATACAGTGTAAATTGAGAAGATTTATCATTACTCATTTGACAATGTTCCCCATGTTATTTAACATACCAAATGAGCCTAGTTAGTTTAATATTTCTCTTTGAGATGTTTAGGGGTTCTCTGAGGCATCCCAAAATTAGCTAGAGGCCAAAGGAACTTCATTTAGAATTTGATTTTAGGAATTTTGTCAAAGATATCAAAAGGTTTAAAATGTTTGGCTAAATAGCATTATAGGTTACTGTGAAACAATACTTATTTATTCAACCAGGGTGTCAATAAAAGATTTCAAAGGCAAATACAAAAAGTTTTTAACAAATTACTTAAAAGATAAAGAAACTATGCAATCTGCTATCAAAAGCAGAGCAATGTGTCAGGAAAGCTTTGTCTTCTTAATAAAAAGAAAAAAAATCTAGTTTTGCACCACCTAAGTTTAATATTAAAATTCACTCATTTAATGAAATTCAATCTATTCTGATTCAGTCCTTTTGTTTAGAATTCTGTACTTCAGGAATGACTCAGCTGGACAATTCATCTCTGATCTATGTGGCATTAATTGGGGTGGCTGGGGCTGAGGGATCTTCTGATCTGGCTTTTTCATTCACACGTCTAAGCCTCTGGAGCTGCTTGGGCACTCTGTCTCCATATGGTATCTCATCCTTCTAGTGCCTCTTCATTTGGGTCTGGCTGCTGGCACCCTGGTTGACCCAGGATAGTGACATTTCCTACAAGATACCTGGCTTCCAGGATTTCTGGGCAGAGCTGCAAAAATCCTCAAGACTCAGCCTCAGAAATCTCACAGTAGCATTTCTGACACATTCTGCTGGCCAAGCACATCACTAAGTCAGCCCACAATCAAGGGGAGTGAATTTCACCCCACTGCTCAGCTAGAGGAATAGAAAATCATTTACCAAAGTTATACTTTATAATAGTTACCATTTTACCTTTCAAAGTATTTACAGAGTGCTAAGCATATTTTTCCTAAAGCCCTCTAAGAAAATGGAGTCACGATAGAACTTTGTCTATTGACACAATATCCACAAGTAATTCCTCTGTCATTCATTTGATTTCTACTGTTGGTTAAATAAAAAGGGGAATCATTTTAAGGAATCCTCAGGGTCATCTCTTGATATTTTCCTTTCCATCCCACTGTGGTTCCTGCAAACTTCTATAGAAGAAACTGATCTGTATGCTTCTGAGGTATGGATTTTAACTTTTAGAGGATTCCTTTTTGCAAAGGACCAGATAGCCATGAAAAGAATAACACTTAATCCCAATACATGGGGCAGGGGGAATGCTATGTGCAGGAATAGACTAGCTCCATTAAATGCAGTTTGTTAAAAATAGAATTAAATGAGAAATGTTGAAAAAATCTCTAAGATTTCCAAAGAAGAAATAGGGTCAGTAACAGAATATCTTATGACAAAGGAGGGAGAAATGCCACAAGTGAAGAAAACAAAATGTAGAAGGCAAATGCAAGTTTCCAACAGGAAGGGCTTGGTATGTACAACTGTCAGCCCATATGAAAGAATAAGAGAAGGATTTTGGCAATTCACCAAAGTTAATATTTTCCTCTAAGCTATTTTGGGGGTTCTTGTGTCCTTGGAAATTTTATCATCTTCTTTGGGGAAAAGCTGAGATTTCTTTTATCTGGGGGGACTGCTATTTTGTGCTATTATATTTTCTGGGTGCTGCATGAACATTAACACCAATTGAATCAATACTGAGACACTTTGTAAAGTTTATTAAAAATTAATTCACAATCACCCAACAGTCCCCATGCTCAAGATATACCCTGGGATTCATTTGCACATTAATTCTCATTTGTAAACCACATTAGTCTTTCCTGCAAGCAAGAATAGATTGTGGAATATAATTGTTTATAAGTTAATGGACTTTAATACAAAGCGAAACTGTTTAAACTGTTGTAGCAACTCAGAACACACATTCCAAGAGAGGAGGAAGAAGTAGGAAGTTGGGATAATGGTGACTCTAAATCTAGCACTAAAAGCAAAGAAGAGTAGCAACATGATAAGTATACTCACCTACAGTGGAACTACACCCCATCCCACAGCACCCCTCAACAAAAAAAGAAAAAAGATTATCTGCCTTATGTATTTCTGCTAGGCTTCTGTTCAGATATATGTGATAAAATATGCATACCAAGTTCACAAGTGGATATTCCATCCACAGAGAGTATATAAGAAAATCAATGACTAGACCAGGTACCCATCTAAATGCATAATGGGGACTTCCCTGGTGGCACGGTGGTTAAGAATCCATCTGCCAATGCAGAGGACTTGGGTCTGAGTCCTGCTCCAGGAAGATCCCACATGCCGTGGAGCAACTAAGCCCATGCACCACAACTGCTGAAGCCTGTGTGCCTAGAGCTTGTGGTCCACAACAAGAGAAGCCACCCTAATGATGAGCCCTCACAACAGAATGAAGTATAACCCCCACTTGCTGCAACTGGAGAAAGCCCATGTGCAGCTAAGACATAAATAAATAAACAAATAAAGAAATAAATTTATTTATTTATTTAAAAATAGCACATAATGAAGAGCAACATATGGTGGAGCATATATTTGCTCCAACTCTGTGATTCACAGCAACCATGAGAGATTTACACCCATGACTTGGCCACATGAGAGTTGAAGAAATACCTTTGGTATCATATTTGAAGGATCCATGAATATCACAATATCATAAATGAAAATATTGTGATCAAATATTAGAAATTCTACATATACCTTTCAAGACAGTGCCTTGGAAGATATGAGCAGACAAAAGTGGACTTTAATTTGAAGCCTCAGAGGTCTTCCTTCAAAATGGACTTTACAGCAGTGTAGGCTCTCTGTTAGAATGACTTTTCACTTGAGCTCAGTGCATTTGTATATGAAAATAAATAAATTACCTAATGATTCCATTCCAGATTCAAGCACACATGATGTATTCTATATACTGCAAAATTGCTAATTCTGTGCTCACAAATGGAAATTGTATTTGATGCCTCTGGCTTAAGATGATGATGTAGACCCATGAGTTTACTGTCCCAAAAAAAATAAAACAGAGAAAAAAATGGAAAATAATCTGTATTATCCTTGAAAACAAAAGATCTGAACATTCTCAAAAAAAAAAAAAAAAAACCTTTAAAATATCTATAAAAATAAACAGGGACTAAAGTGATAAAAAGGGTGGTCAAACCACAATTCACTTCAGGAGAAGACAACTGCTTCGAAACCAAGTTCAGGTGATTTCCTAAAAGGGACTGAAAAGAAGAAAATGTTTGGTGGCCCTTGCTAGAGAGTCAAACTCAATTAATTAATATTTTCATATACATTCTAAAGAACTTTATATTTATGGAACAAGAACAAGCACTCATGGAGCCAGGAAACTTGAATATTGATTAAGATTGTTTGGAAATGAATAACATAAATGCAGAATTTAATATTTCTGTAAGTGAACAGAAGATTAAATATTACATGCATTGACTCAGCAAATTAGAAGATAAACGAAAGATATTTTCTGAGAATTTGGAAGAAAAGTTCTATTATGATATTTTAGATATTGAAAACATTGGGAGAAATTATAAAATATTCAGAAGAGAAAAGAGATGTAAATATAGGTATATAACTATACTATACACAAACATATGTGTCTATATAGACACAAATGTGTTTGTGGGGTGGGTGTGTGTGTGTGTGTGTGTGTGTGCACCCACACATATACTTGTTTCTCTACCTCCTCAATGATAGTATGATAGTAAATTGTGTTAATTTGATGGGTAAAAAAATGTTATTTTATCATTGGTGATCTGTTTTGCTTACACATTCATAAGATTTTTCAATATAACCTTGAAATTCAATTTTTATGAAATGTCTTTCTTATTGTTTTTACTCTATTAAATATAGAGTTAGAAATAGAGACAGAAATATAAACATTGGATATATAAATATCCAGTATGCATGTGTGTATATAAGTATGAATATATGGTTATGTAATTCTCTCTTTTCTTCTACTGATTTCACACACATTAACATATGTATGCATGCAATATTTGTATATATTAGGATTTCCAAAAAAAAGAGAATAAGATAAATAACAAAGATATTCTCCAAAAACTTTAAGTATCAGAGATAAATTTTAAAATCTTATGGCTACATAGGTAAAGAGCAATTAGATATGATTTTTCACCTGGTAATTCAATTCTAGAAATTTATCATAAGAAAAGAGTATTTGTTGCAACATTACTAAAAGTGACAAAAAAATTAGAAACCACTTAAGCATACAAAAATAGAACATTTCTTACATATATAATGGGCCATTCATATGATAGAACATTATGCAACCATTAAAAATGATGTAATAACAGATAGGATTAAGATGGTGGAGTAGGAGGATGTGCACTCACTCCCTCTTGCAAGAGCACTGGAATTACAACTAAATGCTGAAGAATCATCAACAGAAAGACACTGGAACTCACGAAAAAAGACACCCCACATCCAGGGACAAAGGAGAAATCACAATGAGATGGTAGGAGGGGCGCAATCACATTAAAATCAAATCCCATAAATGCTGGGTGGATGACTCACAGACTGGACAACAGTTATACTTGCAGAAGTGCACCCACTAAAATGAGGGTTCTGAGACCCACATTAGGCTTCCCAACCTGGGAGTCCAGCACCAGGAGAAGGAATCCCCAGAGAATCAGACTTTGAAAGCCAGTGGGATTTGATTGCGGGACCTCCACAGGACTGGGGGAAACATAGACTCCACTCTTGGAGGGCACACAAAACAGTATGCTCACAAGGACCCAGGGGGAAGAATCAGTGACCCCATAGGAGACTGAACCAGACCTACCTGCTGGTGTTGGAGGGTTGCCTGAAGCTTTGGGGGGCAGCTGTGGCTCACTGAGGAGACAGAGGCACTGGCAGCAGGGGTTCTGGGAAGTGCTCATTGGAATGATCCCTCCCAGAGTCCACCATTAGCTCCACCAAAGAGCCTGTAAGTTCCAGTTCTAAGTAGCCTCAGGCCAAACAACCAACAAGGTATGAACACAGCCCCACCCATTAGCAGACAAGCAGATTAAAGTTTTACTGAGCTCTGCCCACCCAGCGATACCCACCATCAGTCCCTCCCATCAGGAAGCATGCACAAGCCTCCTAGATAGCTTCCTCCACAAGAGGGCAGACAGCAGTATCAAGCAGTATCAGCAGTATTTCATCTGTGGAACTGAAAACCATAGCCACAGAAAGAGAGAGAAAATGAAAAAGCAGAGGACTTTGTACCAGGTGAAAGGATAGGATAAAATGCCAGAAAAACAGCTAAATGAAGAGGAGATAGGCACCCTTCCAGAAAAAGAATTCAGAATAATGCTGGTTAAGATGATCCAGGACTTTGAAAAAAGACTGGATGCAAAGATCGAAAAGTTTACCAAAGACCTAGAAGAATTAAAGAGCAAACAAAAAGAGATATGCAACACAATAACTGAAATGAAAAATACACTAGAAGGAACCAACAACAGGTTAACTGAGGCAGAAGGGCAAATAAGTGACCTGGAAGACAGAATGATGATAATCAGTGATGCAGAAAAGAATAAGGAAAAAAGAATGAAAAGAACTGAAGACAGCCTAAGACACCTCTGGGACAATGTTAAACATGCCAACATTCGCATTATAGGGGTCCCAGAAGGAGAAGAGAGAGAGAAAGGACCTGAGAAAATATTGGAAGAGATTATAGTGGAAAACTTCCCTAATATGGGAAAGGAAATAGCTCCCCAAGTCCAGGAAGCACAGACGGTCCCAGGCAGGATAAACCCAAGGAGAAACACACCAAGACATATAGTAGTCAAATTGACAAAAATTAAAGACAGAGAAATGTTATTAAAAGCAACAAGCAAAAAATGACAAATAACATACAAGGGAACTCCCATAAGGGTAACAACTGATTTCTCAGCAGAAACTCTGCAAGCCAGAAGGGAGTGACATGATATATTTCAAGTGATGAAAGGGAAGAACCTACAACCAAGAATACTCTACCCAGCAAGGATTTCTTTCAGATTCGATGGAGAAATCAAAAGATTTACAGACAGACAACAGCTAAGAGAATTCTGCATCATGAAACCAGCCCTACAACAAATGCTAAAGGAATTTCTCTAAGTGGGAAACATAAGAGAAGAAAAGGACCTACAAAAACAAAAACAAAACAATTAAGAAAATGGTAATAGGAACATACATATCAATAATTACCTTGAATGTAAATGGGCTAAATGCACCAACCAAAAGACACAGACTGGCTGAATGGATACAAAAACAAGACCCATATATATGCTGTCTACAAGAGACCCACTTCAGACCTAGGGACACATATAGATGGAAAGTGAGGGGATGGAAAAAGATATTCCATGCAAATGGAAATCAAAAGAAAGGTGGAGTAGCAATAGTCACATCAGTTAAAATAGACTTTAAAATAAAAAATGTTACAAGAGACAAGAAAGGACATTACATAAAGACCAAGGGATCCATCCAAGAAGAGCAGATAACAATTTTAAATATATATGCACCCAATATAGGAGCACCTCAATACATAAGGCAAATGCTAACAACTATGAAAGAGGAAATGCAAGGCAGAGATAGAGATACAGATGTAGAAAACAAACACATGGACACCAAGTGGTGAAAGCGGGTAGGGTTGGGAGGGGATGAACTGGGAGATTGGGTTACCAAATCATACACTCTAAATATATGCTGTTTATAGTCTGTTAACTGTATCTCAATAAAAGTTCTTAAAAAAAATGATGTAATAGACACATGACATAAAAATGAGTTTATAATATATTTTATAAACAGATTAAAGAAGAGCATAAATAGAATAATTATTTTATTTTATGGTATTTGTGCATATGTATTATACATGTATAAGTGTAAAATAAAATATTTAAAATATAGAACATTTTAACCATCCTTATCTCTTGAGAAGTAGAGCTACATGTGTCTGCATTTCTTTTTTCTTTCATCTATATTCTCTAATTTCACTGTGATAAATATATGTATTTGTCAATTAAAAACATATATGTGTATTTTCCATGAGAAAATATTTCAAAATATATCATCTGCAGAAGTACAGATATCTCCAGAATTCTGCTATGTTTGATCATTATAGTCAGATCCTACTTCCCCAGCCTAAAATTAAGGGGGAAAAATTGGATATTTTTATGTCCTTTTCAAAGCGTAACTTTTTATTTTCTTTTTGACATAGGTGTATTATGTTGCTAAGAGTAAGCAGATATTTTTGTTCTTACCATTTCATCTTTTCTTTCCACTTTGGGATTCATATGAACACTTAAAAGTTGCTGGGTATTTTTTTCTTTGTGCAAGCTTGACTATTTAGATCATATCTCAAAGAAGTCTAATATAATTCAAAATCCTTTGTGAATAAAATGTCAACACAGTTTATCTATAAATTCTCAGCAAACCAGTGTCAAACATGTTGCCGCTGTTGGATGGAGAGTAAATGATTTTTAGATGTTGTTTGTTTTTATTCTTTAACAAAGGCTAGGGAAGGAAACTGTTTTCTCCTTCTCCCATTTTTCCTTCCCCCAACATTTTTCTTTTGTCCTCTTCCAGTGTCCTTGAAAACTGTACTGAATCTAACAAAGAATAAAGTAGTAGGGAGTGGGAGAAACTAAAACTACCAAGGGGCTCCAACTGCCTGTCTAAAAATCTGTTTATATAGCACCTGGGTCACTCTCATCTGATTGATAGGCTTCTATGTGTTATTGTGTTTATAACAAGAAAAAATGCCAACATTCCTTGCTGCTGAGTGCTGCTCTATAGATAAATTCTACCAGCTTCATTTTCCACTTGCTACCTCATTTTCTCTGATAGAGTTTGCCTTTCAAGCTTCACCTGTGATCACCAAGAACATACAATCTCCTCTTTGTTCATTGAGTGACCTTTATATCTCACTAGAGGTGAAATGTGTCTTGAAACCTAAATCAATTTTAGCAAAGAGTTCTTTAGAAAAAATGTAACTGAGACTGCCACATACAAAAATAAATGCTGCTGGTTTCATTGTTATTCATCAAGTGTTTCTTAGTGCATTTTGTTTGGGAATTTTAAAGTGCAATCCCATTGTTCAGAAATGAATGCAACACCACAGACAGGAGTGTCTCTGGGGTATGGTGGACTGGTGACAGACCAAGTGATGTGGTGTTATTTTTACTTCTTGGAAGGGGAGGAGGGAGTGGGTTAGGAGGGAGTCACTCCTGCCAAAATCAAGTGGCTTCAGGAATCAGGCAGGTGAACAGTCATCCAGGGAGGTAAGAATTTTTAAAAGTTTGGCACAAAGACCTGATGCAGGAGATAGTTTGAAGCTTATATGTATATTTTATAACTAGTCCAGAAGCCCCAATCATCTCTGTTACCTAGGAATATCAAGCAGAATTGTCCTTTACATATACACTCTGCCTTGAAGGAGTGTATTTTAGAGCAGACCAAGCACCAAAGATTGAAAATAGGGCCTTCTTAAGCAATTGTCATTCTCTTTTCTCTTCCCCCTCACCTCCTCTGCCCTCCTCCTACACCCTATATGTTTATATGCAGGTAAAAACAAACAGAACATTGAGGAGGATAAAAGGTCAAAGGGGCACCCTTTTGAGGTGTTTGGGCTTAAAAAAGTGAAAGGAAAGGCACAAAGTCTAGCTTATTCTCATCCCATGCACCCTTCAGGGAAGATCTTAAACTTCATACTTTCCCTGGATTTGACCAGCAGATGGGCACCCTTCTTCTCAGGAGAATAGCAATGAAATTTGGTTAGTAACTAAATATTAGTAACAAAATAATGAACTAGAGCAATTTAAAACTTGCATTGTGTTACTCAAAGAAAAAAATCAAGATGTTGCTATAAAAACACACAGGAGTATGATAGATTAACATTTTGAATAATATCTAGAATATCAATTATTAACTTTTAATTTCTACTTTGTGAATTATACCCCATAAGGAAAAGTACATGTGAACAGTATAAATTTTTTTGTTTAAATTCTACTACCACATGTGAAAAATTATAGAAATGTGCTATGTTAAAGAGTGTTAAGAAGAGTTTCACTGATAAATCCCAAAATCTCACAGTGGAGGCCACAAGGCCAAGGGCACTGCTTAGGGATGCCCCCTGTTGCATTTAGAGCCCCAGACTGAAATCTCTATTCTCAATGCATGGCTCCTTAAGGCACCCTGGACATCAACATCTAGGCAACAGATGAGTGAAGAGGGTGTGGACGGTTGCAGGATGAGAGGTGTTGATTGCGGGCCAGGCCTGAGAATAGTATCCATCCCTCTTAGCCTACAAATCAGTGACCAGAATCTAGTCACAATGGCTAGTGAAACCTGAAGTCGCCATGTACTGAATTGGAGAAAATTGCAAGCAGACCAAGTTTAGGGGGTGAGATGTTAGAAGTACAGTTTAGACATGTTAAGTAGGAAGCACCTATCAGAGGTCTGCATAAGTCAGTTTGGGCTGCAATAACCAATATACCATATACTGAGTGGTTTAAACAAAACACATTTTATTTATCACAGTTCTTGAGTCTGGTAAGTCCAAGATCAAGGTTCTAGAAGATCTGGTGACTGGTGAGGGCCTTTTTCCTGGTTTGTAGGATCTTGAAATTGGTAGATTATCCTGAATTTTGCATGCATCAGTCAGGCCTCAGCCAAAGAATGGGGGTAATAGTTGATATTTATATGAAAGATTTATTTCCAGGAATTGGCTTACTTGATATCAGGAGCTAACAAAGAGTCCAAAATCCACAGGACAAAGGATGAGAAGGACATGTGACCATGAGGCAGAAATCAGAATGATGAGGCCACAAATCAAACAACATCTGGAGCCCCCAGAAGCCAGAAGAGGCAAGTAGGGAAATCCCTCCTACAGCCTTCAGAGGGAGTGCAGCCCTACAGACATCCTGATTTCTGCCTTCAGTCCTCCGAACTGTGAGAGAATACATTTCTGATGCCTTAAACCACCTAGTTTGTGGTCATTTATTACAGTAGCCCTAGAAAAGTAAGACAGTATGTTTCATCTTAATCTATTCCAGTATCCTTCTACAACATCTGGCAAAAGGTTTCTGAAGCCAAAACATTTGAGAAATGTTGTTTTAGGTACTGTTATTTTGTTTTGTTTTTACTGTCATATATAACCAGGCCCAATTCTAGAAAATTTTGATAAATCCCTTTAAATAATTCCTCCTTATTTATTTTTATTCTTTTTTTAAGATTATTTTATTTTACTTTAAAAATTTTTGTCCACATCGCACAGCATGTGGGATCTTAATTCTCTGATCAGGGATTGAACCCACACCCCTTGCAGCGAAAGTACATAGTCTTAATCAATGGACTGTCAGGGAAGTGCCTATTTTAAGTTTATTTTAAGTAATTTAAAATTTGCTATTGTAATTAGGATATTTTACATTCATTATACTTTCTAACTAGCTATTGCTTATAAAAAGTGATTAACTTTTGTATTTTTTATTTCTTTTTATTTTTTAGAACTTTTATTGAGATATAATTGACATACAATAAACTGCATACATTTAAAGTCTACAGTTTGATTTTTTTTTATTAGTTATGTATATATGGCAATCCCAATCTCCCAATTCATCCCACCCCACCCCACCTCAACTTCTGTATATTTTAAAACATACCATCTTAATAAGCTCTCTTAGAAATTTTAATAGCTTTTCAAATTATATTCATTTGTTTTCTGGGTAGACAAACATATCCCTTGCAGATAAAATAATTTACTATCTTCCCAATATTTACATCATTTATGTCTGTCTGTACCTTACTGTTTTGCTCAAAATGTCCAGAACAATAGAGATTATTGTAGCTACCTTTGCCTAATTTTAGGTATTTCTTTGAGTGTGTCATTGTTGAGGATGATGTTGAGTGTTATATAAGATGCTTTTGTCATATCAATGTAATATTATTTTCTTGATATACCAAGGTTTTCCTTTAATCAACAGTAGTGTTTAATTTTATCCAGTGTCTATTAAGAAGGGCCTGTGTACTTTTTTTCTTTTTCATAATCCTTCCTTGCTTCCTGGACTAAACTCAGCTTATCATTGTTTATTATCACTTTATAAATTATATTTGTTAATATTTTAATTAAGACTCAAATCCATAGCTGAGATTTATATGTAGTTTTCTATTTTGTATCATCATCTTAAGGTTTTAAGTAAGAGGTTTCCTTAATAAAATGATTTAGAAAGTTTTCCACCTTCTTCAATGCTCTAAAACTTTTTTTATTCATTTCCTTCTTTAAGTATGTTATCTTTACCAAATAATGCATTAAAATTTAGGAAAAAAGTATTGAAAGGCTTCTAATGAAATAAAGCAGTCCTCTGACCAACCATTTTGCTACACCTTAGTCCCAATCTTACTTTCAACTTTCTTAGATTTTTTCTTTTTTTTTTTTCAGCCCTTTATTGGAGTATAATTGCTTTACACCCTTTGCCAGTTTCTGCTCTACAACAAAGTGAATCAGCTGTATTTATACATATATCCCCATATCCCCTCCCTCTTGAGCCTCCCCCCTACACACTCTATCCCATCCCTCTAGGTCATCACCACTTAGATTTTTTTCTTTTGGCTATTTATCTCCACATTTGAATATAATTGTTTATACTATTGTTTCTTGATTTATAAAATGTAGACTTTATTTGTAAACTTCTAATTATGGGAATTATGCTTTACACAATCCACCAAGTTTCCCTTCTCCTAAATTCCCAACATAGTTATGGCAAAATTAGTTTTTAAAATAAATAGTCCATGGTGATATGTTATTTACAGCTGAGACAGAGAGGTCTATGATTATGTTTATTTTCTAATACAATTTTTCTTAGTATCAGTAATTGTTTTTGTTTGTTTTCTCTGGGATTTTCACATTTTAGAAAATATACCCATTGATCTGTCAATTATTTTTCCAAATGCTTAAATACAGTCTCATGACATTTCTTTGTAGGTCTGGTGCACAGCTGTCATCTGGGAATTTCCTTCATTACTCCTCTGGATTAATGCCGTATTTCTTATCTCCTGTCTTCATCTGTCTTGTTTATCCACATCATTTTACTAAAGAATAATTTAAACAGCTTCTGAAAAAGAGTACATGAGAAATAAAATTTTTAGTACTCTCATATTTTATGACTGGATTGGTAGATTGCCTGAGTATCCAATCATCCACTAAAAATGCTTTCACTCAAAGGTGAAGGCTTTGCTTGACAGGTGTCATCTGATTACCACTTATTTATAGGCTTTTTTTTTTTTTCTTTTCAGAAGAAGCCTACAGTTTTGCTCCTTACCACTGGTGTTCTAACATGCCACTATGATATGGGATGGTGAGCTTTCTTCATTCATTAAACTGGGCACATGGGTTCTTACTATCTAAAGATTTAGATTCTTCCCGTCTGGGAATTTTCACCCTTATTAATTTCTTTGATATTTTGCATTTCTCTGTTTTCTCAGTTGTCTCTTCTTAACCTAATATTTTGATATTGACTTTATGCATTAATTCACAGATTTTCTCTCTTCCACCTTTGTATTTGTTTTCTAATTTCTACAAGAGTCTCTAGGCTTTATCTTTCAGCCATTCCATTAAATTGGTGGGGTTGCTCTATTTGAAATATTTAAGAGCTGCTCTGCTCTAACAGTCCCTTTTGTATAACATCTTACGTTTTCTCATGAATGCAATGTTTAATCACATAATCTTTTCTGCTATCTATCTGACCATATTAATGACTCTTTTATAATTTGAGACTGGAGCAGAGCTTTATTCTACTCCCTGAATAATACTAATACTACTCAAATATTTGGTTGTCTCTTATTCCATAAGTGAGTAAACAAAATGTTGATTGGAAGCTCTGTGGTCAGGGATTAATTGAGTGGTGGGTCAGTATAATGCCATGAGGCAACATTCCAGATTTTTCACTGAGGAACTCTCAGGCCCTTTCTAGGGGGTTCTTCATTTTCCTCAAAGGATAATCTTCTAATCTCCTGTAAGAGGAGCAAAGCAGCTTTGCCTCTGATTGTGCACATCCTGGAGACTAGGGTCATGGAGGGGTGGGTGAGGAGTTGAGTAGAGGGAGGTGGGAGAACTCACCAGTGCACATCTGCTGTGCTTCCAGTCTAGCCTCTTTCTCCCTTTCTTCACCATTACCACTATTCTTGAGTCTATAGTGTCTCCTGAGGTAGTAATCAGGAAGTGATGAGTAGCCACTTGCTGCTATGTGGGCATGAAACTACTATAATCATAGAATGATCAATCAGCAGGTATTCAACATTAAACATTCTACAGGATGCTAAGTCTTTTTGCTTTCTGCTGGGCAAATCACTGAGCATCACTTCATTTTTCCTCTTTTGCCAAGTTTTAAGATTTCAACTATCCTCTGCTCTGCCAAGACAATTTCCACTTTGAAGCCATTCATTCTAAAGACAAGTTGACATTTCTCACCCATTCTACTACTGTCCTTCCTCCCATTCTCTTTATGTTCATAGATTTTCTATCTTTTTATTATTACTCCTTAATATCATTGTGTTGGATTTTGGAGAGGGTGCATGTGTTCAACAACTTAGTTTAACCTGAAATCTCCTTAGACATTTTTAAATACTATAAGAAACAACTTTTCTTTGAAAGTTTGCTAGAAATTGCCCATTATATCATTTAGATCAATTTGTTATGGCACTAGACACATTGATTATTCCTTCAGTCTATTCCATTTATGTTTTTACATTTTATGCTTTTGATTCAACTTTGTTCATTAATATTTGCCTAGAAAATTTTCAATTTTTTCAACAGTTTTGGACATATTTGTGTAACAATTTTTGAAATGTCACTATTTTTTGTATATTATATCCTTATTTTACATTCCTAGTGTACATGTATTCCCCCATTTTAAGTAGCTCCATCAGAGGTTTTTATTTTTACTGAATGTTTTATATAACTAAGTAATAGATTAAAAACATATAAAGATTTGTTTTTTGTTTCATTTCATTTACTGGTTATCTTTAGTTAAAATCAAGATAATTTTCTTATTCTTCCTAAAGTTATTGCCATTTGAATAACTTTTTAGTAAAAAGCCTGCTTTATTTATTTTCTTGTCCTCTTATTTAATAATTAAAGCTTTTAAGGCTATGTGTATTATTTGTATCATTTATTTCTGGTTTGTAAATGAAGTTTTGACTTTCTCTTGATCTAAGAATTATTTATGAAAAATTTTGTTTGTATTTTAAATTTCAAAAGCATTAAAATTCTTTATCTGACACTTTCCTAATTATCTGTAATTTAATTATATTCTGGTTAATAAATGTGATTTTTATGATTTCTGATTTGAGAATCCTTTTAAGACTTTGTATTTTTTCCTCTTTCTCCACAGAATAAAAGATGCAGAATAGTGCCCTTTTTAATAATGAAAGTACCTGAAAAAGTGTGGTTAATGAGTGCCTGATTCTCTACAGATCTTTTTAACTGGAAAATTACCAATGACATTTACCCAGCAACAGTTTAATCCTTTCCCACTGAAAATTATTAATTCATATCAAACATACTTTAAAATAAGTATACAGAGTATAATTTAACAATGTAAGAATATCATATAAAGCTAAAAGAATGTAGGGATATAGTATAACATGATAACAATAAATTGCTCTGATACTGGAGCTCTGTGAGATGTTTCTCTTTTTTAACATAATTATGAATTATCCAGTTTTTACATAGTACATAACACCCTTATTATAAGAAATTTGCATATACCATGTTGTAACAATTATGTTTGGTGCATTCAAATAATACTATAACTTTGAGGCAGAGTAAACATGAAGTTTCTTTATATAGTTTAAACTCAAACTAGCAATTGCTAGCTTTCTCTCACCCAAATTCCAACCTCTTGCTGGTAAATAGAAAAATTTTAAAGATAGCTTTGAATTGATTTCTGCTTCTGGCAGGGACGGAGTTCCTTGAGGCAAACTTACGTTCCTGTTGAGAAAAACCAAATAACATTCTAAATTTTTAAAATATAAAAAGTAAATCTTTTTGAAGGTATCAGAGAACTGTTGAGAAAAATCACACCATAAAAAGCCAAAATCACAAAGAAAGGGCTAACATATGGTTCAAGGACATACATTATAAATACCTTCCCACACCCTCACCTAATTTTAGATTTTTAGGTTTTTGCAGATTGCTGATAGGAAAAAAAAAGAGAGAGAGAGAATTGAGGGATAAGGTTGTGGCTACAAAGCATAGAATATTTCAGAACATTTGTCAGTTCCATAGAATTAAAGAGCAATTTAGATTCATAGCTGACAAGATAGCTAAGACTTTACTGACCAATATTCTGATGAAAAAGTCATCTCTGAGCATTCAGCCCAACACTTGGCTTTCTCTTCCAAAATTAGAAGAATTCTTAAAATGAACAGGGAAAGAGACTAAGAGAAAAGGTGTTAAAGAGCAGAGAAAATTTTAGAAGCCATATCACAGATCTGAGGAGATAAAAATGGAAGGTCAGAACCTAACAAAGAAGAAGCATCCAGCAGAAATTTCTGGATGAACAGAGAATAAGAACTGAAGAAAACTGATAATAAATGAAAACTTGCAGAAGCTTCAATCCAACATTGAGACAACTCAATGCCTGATTATATCTGTCCCCTATCTGTCTGCCTATGAGCAGAAAAGGTAAATTTCTCTGGAGAAAGAAATCATTCAGAGCCTCCAAAATTTTTCATACACAATGTTTAACAATCAACCAAAAATTACAAGGTCAGAAAGAAAAAATATATGATAGAAACATTAATGAATGGCAATTATTGGCATAACACAGATATTTAAAAGTAACTGTGATTAATATGTTCAATAATAGAGAAAATTTGACAAGATCAAGAATTTAAATTGAAAATTAAATTAAAATTTTAAAGTAAAAAATGAAATTGATTACATAATAGATAGGTTGACAGCAGATAAACACTGCCGGAGAACAAGATAAAAGGATATATAAATAAGAAAAAGCAATTTATATATAGTTATTTTCTCAATTATGTATATAATATGTATATAATCATCAAACTAAAGTACAGAGAGAAAAATACAAACAAATATATATACCACATGGAACATAGTGTAAAGGCCTGATGTTTAGAATTGGAGTCTCAGAAAGGAGAAGAGATAAAATGGGCAAGAAGAAATATGTGAAGAGAGAATGATTTAAAATTTTCCAAATCTGATGAAAAACAATAATCTGCTGTATATAATTTCATTGTTATTCTCAAGTGGTCTATTGAAACTCTGTGTTTATTTCCGGAGGTGCCTGGAGCCATGCCACTGATCCTTGGCCAAACCAGAAAGAACAGAATAGAATAGAATAGAAGAATAGAATAGAATAGAATAGAATAGAATAGAATAGAATAGAATAGAATAGAATAGAATAACTAGGGATTAATGTACTTTTGTGTTAATTTGGTTTTTCAAAACATAAAGAGGAAGAAATCTATTGTATGACATTCTAGAAAAGATACAAGTATAGGAACAGAAATAAAATCAGTGGTTGACAAAGACTGAAAGTGAGGGAAGGGGATTGGCTATTCATGGATATAAAGAAACTTTTTAAGATGATGGATATTTCTATTTCTTGATTGTGTTGGTGGTTACATAATATTCATTTGCCAAGAACTATACATATTTTTCTCATTTTTATTGAAGTATAGTTCATTTACAATGTCGTATTAGTTTCAATTGCACACCAAAGTGACTCAGTTTTCTTTCAGATTCTTTTCCATTACAAGTTATTACAAGATATTAAGTATAGTTCCCTGTGCTATGCAGTACGTCCTTGTTGTTTACATATTTCATATATAGTAGTATGCATATCTTAATCCCAAACTCCTCACTATCCCCTCTGGTAACTGTAAGTTTGTTTTCTATACCTGTGAGTCTATTTGTTTTGTAAATAATTTCATTTGTATCTTTTTTTTTTTAGATTCCACATATAAGTGAAATGACATGATATTTGTCTGACTTACTACACTTAGTATGATAATCTCTAGGTCCATCCATGTTGCTGCAATGGCATTATTTTATATATATATATATGCCACACCTTCTTTATCCATTGTTTTGTTGATGGACACTTAGGTTGCTTCCATGTCTTGGCTATTGTATATAGTGCTGTTATGAACGTTGGAGTGCATGTATCTTATCAAATTATGGTTTTCTCTGGATATATGCTCAGGAGTGCGATTGCTGGATCATATGGTAACCATATATTTAGTTTTAAGGACTCTCCATACTGTTCTATATAGTGGCAGCACAAATTTATGTTCCCACCAACAGTGTAGCAGGGTTCCCTTTTCTCCACACCCTCTCCAGCATTTATTAATTGTAGACATTTTCTTTTTTTTCTTTTTTAATACATCTTTATTGGAGTATAATTGCTTCACAATGCTGTACCAGGATCTGCTATACAAAAAAGTGACTCAGCCATATATATATACATATCCCCATATCTCCTCCCTCTTGAGCCTCCCTCCCACCCTCCCTAACCCACCCCTCTAGGTCTTCACCAATCACTGAGTTGATCTCTCTGTGCTATGCAGCAGCTTTTTGTAGACATTTTAATGATGGCCATTCTGACTGGTGTGAGGTGATACCTCATTATAGCTTTGATTCAATTTCTCTAATAGCAATATTGAGCATCTTTCTATGTGCCTGTTGGCCCTCTGTATGTCTTCTTTGGAGAAATCTCTATTTAAGTCTTGTGATCATTTTTTGTTTGTTTGTTTTATTTTTTCCATAGAAAGCGGCATGAGCTGTTTGTATATTTTGGAAATTAATCCCTTGTTTGTGCCATTGTTTGCAAATATTTTCTCCCAGTCCATAAGTTGTCTTTTTATTTTGTTTATAATTTCCTTTGCTCTGCAAAAGTGTGTAAGTTTAAGTCCCATTAGTTTATTTTTGTTTTTACTTCCATTACTCAAGGAGTGGGTCAAAAAATATTGCTGCGGTTTGTGTACAAGAGTTTTCTGCCTATGTTTCCCTCTAGAAGTTTCATAGTATCCTGTCTTACATGTAGTTTATTTGTGTATATGGTGTTAGAGTATGTTCTAATTTCATTCTTTTACATATAGCTGTCTAGTTTTCCCACCATCACTTATTGAAAAGACTGTCTTCTCTCCATTGTATATTCTTACCTCTTTCATTGTAGCTTAATTGACCATAAGTGTGTGGCTTATTTCTGTCTTACTTTTCCTGCTCCATTGATCTATATGTCTGTTTTTGTGCCAGTACCATACCATTTTGATGACTGTAGTTTGGAGTATAGTGTGAAGTCAGGGAGTCACTTTCCTCCAATGCCATTCTTCTTTCTCAAGATTGTTTTGGCTATTTGGGGTCTTTTGTGTCTCCATACAAATTTTAGGATTTCTTGTTCTAGAAAAATGCCATTGGTTATTTGATATGGATTGCATTAAATCTGTAGATTTCCTTGGGTAGTATGGTCATTTTAAGCATATTGGAGGCTGCCAAAAAGATGGCAGAGGAGTAGGATGTGGTGATCACCTTCCTCCACACAAATACATCAAAAATACATCTACTTGGGATTGGCTCATTCAGGACACCTTCTGAATGCCAGAAAGAGACCTCAGACCACCAAAAAGGCAAGTTAATTTCCATGTAATTGGATAGAGCAAAGGAAAGAAGAGAAAAAGAGAGACAAGGAATTCTGAGGAGACCAGCCCCTCTGGGAGGGAGCTGTGAGGGGGTAAGGCTCCCACATACATGGGAGCCCCCTCACTGGTGGGAAAGGAGAGCAGGAGCCTTGGAGCCTTCAAAAGAGAGAGCATTGGCAGGTCTGCAGAGGGCAGGGTGGAGAGATCCCTGCACAGAAGAGTCAGGCAGCACTCCCCAGCCAGAGAGGCTAATCTGCTCACCCATGGTGGTGATGGGGGCTGGGCACCAAGGCTTGGGCTTTAGAGAACAGACAACAGGGAGATAGCAGGGGCTGGCTGCATTAGAAAAGCCTGGGGGGAAGGTATACCAGAAAGATAAAGTGTTTGGGGGAAATCCTGGGCCAGAAGGAGAGGCAGGGGACTTTTGTTTCAGAGTGCTTGGGAGGAAATTCCCACCCTGCAAACTCACGAGCTGTGAAGCAGCATGACTCATGGCTGCTGGATCAAAAAGCCTGCCATCTCATGTCCCCACCCACCCCATGCACTGCTGGGTCCTGCCAAATGCCCATTCACCTGTCTGCCACACTGCTCCCCTGCACCTGCTGCTGTGTCATGGCCTGTGGTCCACCCACCCACAGCTGTCAAGGGTCCTGTGTGTAAGGCAAGCTATTGGCCACACCCTCCCAGCAGCAGGGGAAGCCCACCAACAGCAAGGGTCCCGTGATAAGGACCAACTTCCCTGGGAGAACACACAGCACATCTCAGGCTCACACTGACCTCTGCTGCTGCAAGCAATCCTGCAGATTTCAGTTAGACTGCCATATCCCTCCCTATCCCCAACCTGAAGTTGCAAGTGAGCCCCAATCACCCTCTTTCACCCCCTCTTGCCTGGGTGGGGAATTGACTTCTGAGAGCAACCAACACACAAAACAGGGAACAAATCAAAACTGATCCCCAAGGACTGCAGGACCAAAGAAAAAAAAGAGAAACAGCCACAGGAGGAGCAGATTTAATGTCCACAATAGGCTTGAGAGAACCTGCATCTGTGGATCACCTGAATAAATGAGTGTTTCCACAATAGAGAATGTAGACATAGGTGACAAGTGGGGACTGTGGCGACAAATACACACAGGACTAATACCAGATCACAGTCTGAGTTCCCCACAGCAGGGGAGAGCCATACCTAGAAGTATTGGAAGACTTTTTGGTATACTTATCCTGTTTCTGGTTTTAGGTATTTGTTAGTTAAATTTTTACTGCATTTATGTATATGTGGATTTGCTTGTAATTCATATGAGTATCTCTTCTTTCTTTTCTTTGCTCTCTCATTTTCTCTTCTCATTGGTTTCTTTTCCTCTTCTCTTTCTACAAGTGCAAGTGTGCACACCTCCTTGTGTGATTTTGACTGATTAGAGGTGTTTTTACCACCATTCTTGGGGATCTGTCTGTCCTTTCCCTTTCTTCCCTTTTTTCTTTGCTTTATTTCTTTATTTCTTTGCTCTCCTTTGACCTGCTTTTTCTCCATGTTGTGCAGCTTCCACGGTCTTGGTGCCCCAGCCAGGGGTCAAACCTGGACCTCTGAGAAAGCAGAGAACAGTCCAGGATTTTGGACCACCAGAGAACTCTTGACTCCTTGGAATATTAATCAGTAAGTGCTCCCCCAGAGTTCTCATTCTTAACACCAAGCTCCAAATCCAATCAAAGGCCAGCAAGCTACAGTGCTTGACACCTCAAGCCAAACAGAAGAGAAATAATAGGAATTTCTACTAGGCAGCATAGGGAAAGGAGACAGAAAATCCTATAAATTAGACAAAATGAGAAAACAAAGAAACACCTTGCAGGCAAAGGAGCAAGATAAAAATCCAAAAGACCAAATAAATGAAGAACAAATTGTAAAATTGCCTGTTAAGGAATTAAGAGTAATGATAGTAAATATGATCCAAAATCTCAAAAACAAAAGAGAGAACATACAAGAAACATTTCATAAGGACCTAGAACTAATGAGCAAACAAAGAGTAATGAACAACACAATAACTGAAATTAAAAATACCCTAGGTGGTATAAACAGCAGAAAAGCTGACACAGAAGAATGAGTAAGTGAGTTGGAAGATAGAATGGGGGAAATAATTGCCACAGAGCAGGAAAAAGAAAAAAGAATAAAAAGAATGGAAGACAGCCTCAGAGACCTTGAGGATAATATTAAGCATACCAACATTCAAATCATAGGCATCCCAGAAGAAGAAGAAAAAAAGAAAGGGTGTGAGAAAATATTTAAGGAGATTATGGTGGAAAATTTCCCCAAAATGGGAAAGGAAATACTAAAGCAAGTCAAAGAAGTGCAGAGAGTCCCATACAGAATAAACCCAAGGAGAAACACACCGAAGCACATATTAACCAAACTAACAAAAATTAAATACAAAGAAAAAATATTAAAAGAAGCAAGAGAGAAGCAACAAATAACATATATGGGAAAACCCATAAAAGCTGATCTCTCTGCAGAAACTCTGCAGGCCAGAAAGGAGTGGCAGTATATACTGAAAGTCCTTAGAAAGAAAAACCTACAGCCAAAAATACTCTACCCAGCAAGAATTTATTCAGATTTGATGGAGAAATCAAGAGCTTTACAGACAAGAAAAAGTTAAGAGAATTCAGCACCACCAAACCAACCTTACAACAACTGCTAAAAGAACTCCTCTAGGCAGTAAACACAAGAGAAGGAAAAGACCTACAAAAACACAGCAAAAACAGTTAAGAAAATAGTAATAGGAACATACATGTCAATAATTACCTTAAATGTAAATGGATTAAATGCTCCAACAAAAAGACACAGACTGGCTGAATGGTAAAAAAAAACAAGAATCTTCTATATGCTGTCTACAAGAAACCCACTTCAGGCCTCAGAACACATACAGACTGAAAGTAAAGAGATGAAAAAATATATTTGATGCAAATGGAAGTCAAAAGAAAGCTGGAGTAGCAATATTCATATCAGACAAATTAGACCTTAAAGTAAAAACTATTACAAGAGACAAGGAAGGACACTATATAATGATCAAGTCACTGCAGAAATCATAGAGGAAATTAAAAAATACCTAGAAACAGATGACAACAAAAACAAGATGACCAAAACCTATGGGATGCAGCAAAAGCAGTTCTAAGAGGGAAGTTTAGAGCAATACAGTCCTACCTTAAGAAACAAGAAAAATTTCAAATAAACAACCTAATAGTACACCTAAAACAATTAGAGAAAGAACAACAACAACAACAAAAACCCCACAGTGAGCAGAAGGACATAAATCATAAATACCAGATCAGAAATTAATGACAAAGAAATAAAAAAACAATAGCAAAGATCAATAAAACTAAAAGCTGGTTCTTTGAGAAGATAAAATTGACAAACCATTAGCCAGACTCATCAGGAAAAAAAGGGAGAAGATGCAAATCAACAGAATTAGAAATGAAAAAGAAGTAACAACTGACATTGTAGAAATACAAAAGATCATGAGAGACTACTACAAGCAACTATATGCCAGTAAATTGGATAACCTGGAAGAAATGAATAAATTCTTAGAAAAATACAATCTTCCAAGACTGAACCAGGAAGAAATAGAAAATATGAACAGACAAATCACAAGCACTAAAATTGAGGCTGTGATTAAAAGTCTTCCAACAAACAAAATCCCAGGGCCAGATGGCTTCACAGGCAAATTCTATCAAACATTTAGAGAAGAGCTAACATCTATCGTTCTCAAACTCTTTCAAAATATAGCAGAAGGAGGAACACTCTCGAACTCATTCTATGAGGCCACCATCACCCTGATAGCAAAAACCAGGAAAGATGCCACAAAAAAAGAAAATTACAAGCCAATATCCCTGATAAATATAGATGCAAAAATCCTCAACAAAATACTCACAAACATAAGCCAACAACACATTCAAAAGATTGTACACCATGATCAAGAGGGGTTTATCCCTGGAATGCAAGAATTCTTCAATACACACAAACCAATCAATATGATACACCATATTAACAAATTGAAGAATAAAAACCATATAATCAGCTCAATAGATGCGGAAAAGGCATTTGATAAATTTCAACATCCATTTATGATAAAATCTCTCCAGAAAGTGAGCATAGATGGAAGTTACCTCAACATGATAAAAGCCATAAATAACAAACCAACAGCCAACATCATTCTCAATGGTGAAAAGCTGAATGCATTCCCTCTAAGGACAGGAACAAGACAAGGGTTCCCACTCTCACCACTATTATTCAACATAGTTTTGGAAGTTTTAACCACAGCAATCACATAAGAAAACAAAATAAAAGGAAGCCAAATTGGCATAGAAGAAGTAAAATGGTAATTCTTTGCAGATGACATGATATTATACATAGAAAATGCTAAAGATTCTACCAGAAAACTGCTAGCATGAATTGATGAATTTAGTAAAGTACCAGGATACAAAACTAATGCACAAAAATATCTTGCATTCCTATACACTAACAATGAAAGACCAGAAAGAGAAGTTAAGGAAACACTCTTATTCATCATTGCATCAAATGAAAAAAAAAAAAAAAAAAAAAAAAAACCTAGGAATAAACCTACCTAAGGAGACAAAAGACATATACACAGAAAACTACAAGACACTGATGAAAAAAATCAAAGATGATACAAACAGATGGAGAGATATACAATGTTCTTTGATTGGAAGAATCAACATTGTGAAAATGACTATACTACCCAAAGCAATGTACAGATTCAATGAAATCTCTATCAAATTATCAATGGCATATTTCACAGAACTACAACATGAAATTTTATGATTTTTATGGAAGTTCAAAAGACCCCCCAATACCCATAGCAATCTTGAGAAGGAAAGACAGAGCTGAGGAAATCAGGTCCCCTGACTTCAAACTATACTACAAGGCTACAGTGATCAAGAGAGTTTCATACTGGCAAAAAAACAAAAATATAGATCAATGGAACACAACAGAGAGCCTAGAGACAAATCCATGCACATATGGGCACCTTATCTTTGATAAAGTAGGCAAGAATATACAATGGAAAAAAGAGAGCCTCTTTAATAAGTGGTGCTAGGAAAATTGGACAGCTACATGTAAAAGAATGAAATTAGAACATTTCCTAATACCATACACAAAAATAAACTCAAAATGGATTAAAGACCTAAATGTAAGGCCAGACAGTATAAAACTCTTACAGGAAAACATAGGCAGAATACTCTATGACATAAATCAAAGTAACATCCTTTTTGAACCACCTCCTAGAGTAATGGAAATAAAAACAAAAATAAATAAGTGGGGCCTAATGAAATGTAAAAGTTTCTTCACAGCAAAGGAAACTATAAGCAAGACAAAAAGACAACCCTCAGAATGGGAAAAATATTTGCAAATAAATCTACAGACAAAGGATTAATCTCCAAAATATATAAATACTTCATGCAGCTCAATATCAAGAAAACAAACAACCCTTTCAAAAAATGGGCAGAAGACCTAAATAGGCATTTCTCCAAAGAAAACATATGGATGGCCAAGAGGCACATGAAAAGCTGCTCAACATCACTAATTATTAGAGAAATGTAAATCAAAACTACAATGAGGTATCATGTCACACCAGTTAGAATGGGCATCATCAGAAAATCTACAAACCATAAATGCTGGAGAGGATGTGAGGAAAAGGGAACCCTCTTGCACTGCTGGTGGAAATGTAAATTGATACAGCTACTATGGAGAATAGTATGGAGGTTACTTGCAAAACTAAAAATAGAGTTACCATATGACCCAACAATTCCACTACTGGGCCTATACCCGGAAAACACCATAATTCAAAAAGACGCATGCACTCCAATGTTCATTGCAGCACTATTTACAATAGCCAGGACATGGAATCAACCTAAATGTCCATCAACAGAAGAATGGATAAAGAAGATGTGGTACATATATACAGTGGAATATTACTCAGCCATAAAAAGGAATGGAATTGGGACATTTGTAGAGACATGGATGGACCTAGAGACTGTCATACAATATGAAGCAAGTTAGAAAGGGAAAAACAAATATCCTATATTAACACATATATGCAGAATATAGAAAAATGGTACAGATCAACCAGTTTGCAAGGCAGAAATAGAGACACAGATGTAGAGAACAAACATATATAGACACTAAGTGGGAAAAGCGGGTCGGGGGGTTGGAGCATGATGAATTGGAGATTGGGATTACCATATATACATTACTAATAAGAAAAAAAATCAAATTGTACACTTTAAATATATGCAGTTTAGTGTATATCAATTGTATCTCAATAAAATTTCTTAAAAAGTAAAATAAAATAGGTAACCAACATGGACCTTCTGTATAGCAATGAGAACTCTGCTCAATACTCTGTAATAAGCTAAATGGGAAAATAATTTGAAAAAGAATAGAAACATGAATATGTATAACTGAATCACATTGATGTATACCTGAAACTAATTCAACATTGTTAAACAATTGTACTCCAATATAAATAAAAATTAAAAAAAATAAAAATGCCCAACTTATAGCTGCAAAAAATATATATTTATCAGACTATAATGACAGATAATTCAACAAAGGTATCCAATTTCTCCATGAAGGATTGAAATTTCAATATGTTACTATGTAAGAGAAATCAAGGCACACTGGCATTTCCCCAGATCATATAATGAATTACTCCTGGGTTTATGATCATCCTCCAAATTAGGCAAGACTTTCAAATAACATTTTGCCAGCATCTATCTTTGCTAGATGCCAATGAAATATCAGAATCCCACTACTCTCAAGAAAGGAAGATATGTTTTAAGGCCATACTGTTGATAGGGTTTCATTACATGAAAATCTGAACTTCAGTGAATATTTTCATGTAGAATTTCTTCTCTGCTCAGAAGTCATGTGGAATTACCTACTGAAGGAAGAATTTACTTCTTAAGAGACACATAGGAAGCTGTAATCTTGCCCTGAAGATAATTCCTTCTCAAACAGTTAAGAATCATTCCTTAGTTCTTGGATAAACAGTTATGATCACACTTGGGAAAAATAATGAAGACTGGAGAACAATTAAAAAAAAGAAGAAAGAGGTATCTGTTCCAAATGAAAAAAAAAAAATAAGATAAAACTCCAGAAAAAAAAAAAAAAACCTAAATAATTGGTGATAAATAACTTACCTGATGTAGACTTCAAAGCAATAGTTATAAGAAAGCTCAGTAAATGCATGAAAATAATAGAGGAACACAGTGAAAATTTCAACAAAGCACTGGAAGATATAGAAAATAACCAATCAGAACTGACATGTAGGGAATTCCCTGGTGGTCCAGTGGTTAAAACTCGGTGCTCTCAGGTTCAATATCTGGTTGGGCCTGGGTTCAGCCCCTGGTTAGAGAACTAAAGTCCCACAAGATGAGGTACAGCCCCCTAAAGAAACAAAAAACAAAAACAAAACAAAACAAAAAACAAACAAACAAACAAACAAAACTAGGACACTTTTCCCTAGAAATAGAATTGAAGAATGAAATAATGAAATAAAAAATACACTGCTAAAGATTAACAGAAGATTAGATGATATAGAAGAAAGCATATGCTACCTGGAAGATATAATAATGAAAATCATTCAATTCAAACAGAAGGGAAAAAAAAGTGTTTTTAATGAGGATAGTTCAAGCAATCTCTAAAACAAAATCAAGCATACTAACATTTGTATTATAAGAGTTAATATTATTAAGAAGAGAGATAAGGGAGCAGAAAACATGTTTAATGAAATTATAGCTGAAAGCTTCACTAAACTGGAAAAGGAAACAGATATCCAGGCACAGAAAGCACAGAGTCCCAAACAAGATGAACCCAGAGACCCACAGCAATACATATTATTTAAATTACAAAAGTTAAAGAGTTCATTTTAAAGGCTGCAAGAGTAAAAAAGTAAAGCAAAGGATTATGTAAAAGGGAATCCCCATAAGGCTAGCAGCTGATCTTCCAGCAGAAATACTATAGGCCAAAGGGAGAATCATGATATATTTTAAAGTGCTGAAAATAAAAACCTGTAACCTATAACCAAGGATATTCCATACACCAAGTTAATCATTCAGAATTGAGGGAGGGATAAAGAGAAGCAAAAATTAAGAGTGAATTTAACCACTAAACCAGACTTACAAGAAATGTTAAAATGTCTTCTTTAAGCAAAAAAGAAAAGTCTATAAAATGATATAAGAAAATATACAAAGGAAAAAATCACTGAAAAAGTTAAATATATAGTAAAGGCACTATATCAACCACTTAAGGTTAAAAGATAAAAATTGTTAAATTAACTATAAATATAGTAAGTAGTTAAAGGATAAACATAAAGGTGTAAAATATGATATTGAAATGAAAAAAGTTGGGGAGTATGAAAGATGTAGAGTTTTAATATTTTTTGAACTTATATGTCTATACGTGTGTATTTGTTTATATTTCATGTGAATGGAAATAAAAAGAAGCTTGGGTAACAAAACTCATATCATAGAAAAGGGAATTTTTTTAAATCTATAACAAAATAAAAAGAAGGATATTATAACATTCTTAAATACATGTGACCTAATATAAGAACGTCTAAATAAATAAAAATACTTAATATGCATAAAGAAAGAAATTGACAGTAACACAATAATAATAGAAATTTTAATACCACAATTACATCAATGGATAGAAGATCCAGACAGGAAAAAAAAGAAAAAAAAAGAAATCAGTGGCCTTACATGACACATTACACCAGATGGGCTTAATAAACATGTACATGACAATTTATCCAAAAACAGCATGATATGCATTCTTTTCAAATGCACATGAAAATTTCTCCAAGACAGATCACAAGGTAGCCCATAAAATAAGTCTAAATAAATTTTAAAAGATTAAAATTTTCTCAATAGACAATGAAAATGCATTTGACAAAACTCAGACTGCATTCATGATAAAAATTTCTATCTAACTTCTGATAGAGGGAGCATATATCAACATAATAAAGGCCATTTATGACAAAACCACAGATAATCTCAAACTAAATGGTGAAAAGCTGAAGGCCTTTTGCCTAAGTATTGAAAGTCCTAGCAAGAGCATTAAGACAAGAAAAGAAACGAAAGGCATCTAAATTGAAAGAGAAGATGTAAAACTGTCACTACTTGCATGATACTATATATAGAAAACCCTAAAGTCTACCCCAGAACCCTGATTAGAACTAATAAATGAATTCAGTAAAGTTGTGGGTACAACATTAACATACAGAAATGTGTTGCTTTTCTATACACTAATAATGAAATATCCAAAAGAGAAAGCAAAAAAGATTTTTTTTCCATTTAAAGTAACATGTAAAAGAATAAAATACCTAGGAATAAACTTAACAAAGAAGATGAAAGACCTAACCTCTGAAAACTATAAAATATTGATGAACAAAACTGAAGATAATTCAAAGAAATGAAAATATATCTTGCATTGTTGGATTGGAGGAATTAATATTGTTAAAATGGCCACACTAGCCAAAGGAATCTACTGGTTAAATGCAATCTCTATCAAAATAATCATGACATTTTTCACACAACTAGGACAAATAATCCCAAAACTCATATGGAACCACAAAAGACAGAATTGCCAAACAAATCTCGAGGAAAAGAACAAAGCTGGAAATATCACACTCCCTGACTCCAGGCTATAGTGCAAAGCTAGAGTAATTGAAACAGTATGTTACTGGCACAGAAACAGAAATATAAATCAACAGAACAGAATAAAGAGTCAATTAATCTGTGGCAAAGAGTCAAGAATACACAGTGGAGAAAAAACCGTCTCTTCAACAAGTGGAACTGGGAAAAGTGGATGCCTAAATATAAATAAATAAGATTAGAACTTTTCTTCACACCATGTACAAAACAACTCAAAATGGATTAAAGACCTAAGTGTAACATCTGATAGCATAAAACTCTTAGAAGAGAACACTCTTTGACATAAATTATAGCAAAAATTTTTGGATCTCTCTCTTAAGAAAGAAAAAAAGACCTAATTAAACTTAAAAGCTTTTGCACAACAAAGGAAATCTTCAGCAAAATGAAAAAACAACCTACTGAATGGAATAAAATATTTCCAAATGACATGACCAATGAGGGTTAATATACAAAATATGTAAATAGTTCATACAACTCCATGTCAAAAACACAAAAAAAGGACATATTTTTAAAATGGTCAGAAGATCTGAACTGACATTTTTCCAAAGAAGATATGTGGAGGGCTTAACAAGACATGAAAAGAAGCTGAATATCACTAATCATCAGAGAAATGCAAATCAAAACCACGAGTAGTATCACCTCACACCTGTAAGAATGGATATCATCAAAGAGTCTACAAATAACAAATGCTAGCAAGGATGTGGGGAAGAGGGAAATTTTGTACACTGTTTGTGGAAGTGTATATTGGTGCAGCCACTTTGGAAAACAGCATGGAGTTTCCTCACAAAATTAAAAATATTATCCAGCAATTTCACTCCTGTGTATTTATACAAAGGGAACAAAGACATTAGTTTAAAAAGATATATGCACCCCAGTGATCATAGCAGCATTGTTTACAATAGCCAATATATGGAACCAACCTAAGTGTCTGTTAACAGAGGAATGGATAAAGAATAGTGATATGTGTGTGTGTGTGTGTGTGTGTGTGTGTATAATATGTGTGTATATATATACTATATATTACATGCATATATATGTAATATATGTGTATATGTATATATTTACATTATATACAATATATGTATTATATATACATATATTGTGTATATGTATATATGTACATTATATACAATATATGTATAATATATAATATATATATATTGTGTATATGTATATATGTAATATATAAAAATATAGAGTATATATTACATATAATATGTATATATTATGTATATATTATATATGTATTACATATGTGTTACATAATATTATGTATTATGTATATAGTGTGTATATATATGGTATGTATATGTATAACATATGTATATATATAATATATACAAATGGATATAATGAATAAATAATAATGATATATATATGTATATATATGCATACATATATTATATACATATACAGTGCAATATTATTCAGCCTTAAAAATTGAATGAACTTTTGCCATTTGCGAAGGCATGGATGTACTTAGAGGATATTAAGCTTAGGGAAATATCAGACATAGAATGACAAGTACCATTGTTTTCACATATATATGGAAATTGAAAATAAAACAAATGAACCAATATAACAAAACAGAACAAGACTCGCAGGTTAGAGAATAAACTAGTAGTTATTTGAGGGGAGAGAGTTAAGGGAGGAGAAAAATAGATGAAGAGAATTTAGGGGTACAAAATGCTAGGTATAAAATGAACAACAACATTTTAAGGTATAGCACAGGGCATATAGTCAGTATTTTATAATAATTCTTTATAAAATATAATTTATAAAATATCAAAATACTATGTTGTACATCCAAAACAAATATAATATTGTAACTACTGTAAGTCACCTATACTTCATTTTTTTTAAAAAAAACTTTATAGTATAGCAGCCTCAACTGGACTCAGTCATGTATACTGTCCAGATGGTCTCAACAACACATTAGTATCTCAAGCCTGTGTCCTTGAGCTACTTTCTAGTGTTAGGAAGGGAAGCAGAACAAAAATATTCTGAGGACAGAGGAGGGTAGATCCTGATGCCCAGATCCATCTCAATGTTCAGCCAGTGGTAATAACTCTTGATGAACTCCTCCAACATCCATTTTCATGAAATTTGCAAGATAATAACATAAATCAATGAAGACAGAAAGTAGACTGATGGATGTCAGGGTTTGTAGAGCATGGGGAATGGAGGGTGACTGCTAATGTGATGGAGTTTCTATTGGGGGTAAAGAAAATGTTCTACAATTATATAGAAATGATGTGCAGCCATTTGAATATGCTAACAAAATATTGAATTATACACTTTACAAGAGTGAATTTTATGGTATAGTAATTGCAGCTTAGTTCAAAAATAAAACAAAAATAAACTGGGTGTACATTATACTTTCTAGGCATGGTTACAGGTAAATCCTTCAATACACTTTACTATTCTTTGTGGACCTTGTGATAATATTTATTTGTGATTATTCTTATATGATTTTTCTTTGAAACCATATAAGGCACCACTTTTACAGGTAGTTGGTGAGATAATGGAATTATCCTTCATAAAGTGTTAATTACTTTAGGAAGAGAAAAAGCCTGGGACAAAAAAAAATCTTTAAAGCACACTTGGGATGAAAGGAGATGGAACATCTATTTCTACAAGTGTCTTACTGCTACTGCCTTGATCTGGTACTTCACGAAGTCTAGACAAGTCTGAAAGAACACCAAGAAGTCATGGAAGACTGCTAACTCACTGCGAAGTTTTGGAAGCCAAGTGGAGTGGCACCTTGTAGTTAGGCATGAAAGCAGCCCTCTCAGGGATATGGTGAGAATGAGTCAGGATCCAGCTGAATCACACAGCATTTTTTTTTATTGAATATTACTTTCTATGTTGAATCTCTTGTTTTATATTTCCCTGACATTAAGTAAAGACATCATAGAAGGGACGATCAAGATGGTGGAGTAGGAGGACATGGAGCTTACCTTTCTTTACAAATATATAAAAAGAAATCATCTATATCTGGAACAATTCTCACAGAATACCAGCTGAAAACAAGCAAAAGATCTTATACAACTAAAGCTACAAGAAAGAGCCCCACGTAACTGTAAAGGACTAAAGAACAAAAGGGACTCAAGACAGGACCTGAACCCCTGGGAGGAAACCATGAAAGAGGAAAGATTCCCTCACCTTGGGAACATGTTTCAATGGTTAGAAGGTCCATCAGGAAAAATAGTGAGCTGCAGAGGCATGAAATTTTCCTGAGAGAAGTGTGCATGGGCTGACTTGCTACCAAGCAGGCTAGAGAAGAATCTGTGCTGATAGCTGCCACATTGCTGCATTTCTCAGCCTGAGATGTACACCTACTGGTATGTGCAGTAGCTTGGTGCTGAAACTTGGGCTTCAGCAGACAGACATGGGGACAGTACTTGGTTTTGATGTGACAGGGAGGCTGAAGGGCCTGGAGTGTGATCTGGGCCACAATTGGGTGTGTGTGCAGGAAAGAGCATGGGTCTGTACACCTCTTTATCAAGGGGTAGGGTATGGGAGGGCCCACCTTAGAGACCTTATTGTCAGTGTGCTCAGCACAGGGCATGACTTCCATGGGCTTTGGGGGCTTGTGTTTTGTGAGCATGTACACCCTGAAGGCAGGTAGGGCTGATGTATAAGCTGATTATCACTACCCTTGCAGTGGAAACAAGTCTGATTTTGTGGGCACACACACCAGGTTGCAGGCAGTATCACAGAGTCACACATTCCAGGGGACAGCTCCTGAGGAGGAATACACAGTGGGTCCTTTCCCAGAGGAAGAGCTCTAGTACCATCTACCACACCAAGGCAGCTTAGAATTGGATCTGAGGGTTTCTACTCCAACAACTGGGGAAAAGACCTTGCCCCCAACAGGGCTGTGACAACCACAGAGCAAAGAGGAACCCCCACCCAACATCCCATGCAGGCTCTGGACACTGCAACACCAAACACACTTCCTAAAAAAGGGACAATAGCCAGCACACATTGAGGAAGACATAGAAAGCATCCACACCAAATACAGTCCTGGCACCAAAAATATTGGACTCACGACATCTACACAGGGATGCTCCCATATAAAAACAATTTTTCAAGATCACAGTAGATGACTGTTTCTCCTAAATTCATAGAGTCATAGAAATACAAGTAAAATGAAAAAGCAGAGGAACTACTACGAATCAAAGGAATAAGACGAATCCCCTGAAAGAACAAACAATGAAAGAGACCTTGCCTTTCTACCAGACCCTGAATTGAAAAAGGAGGCAATAAAAGTGCTGAAGGAATTAAAAAAGACTACCAATAGAAATACAGTTTATTGTAATAAGGAACTAGAAAACATAAAGGGGAACTAAATAAAATTAGACAACTCAATTGCTGAAATAAAAACTGAACTAAAGGAAATAAATAGCAAACTAAATAATTTAGAAGAACAAATAAATGATCTGGAAGATAGAACGACAGAAACATCCAATCAGAACAGCAAACAGATGGAATTTGTTTTTTAAAAAAAGCAACATACAATATCTATGAAATAATATAAATCATGACAACCTATGCATAATAGGGAGTACAGGAGGAGAAGAGAGAGAAAAGGAGATAGAGATTAAAAATGTATTTCATATACACACTACTATAAATATAATAGATAACTAATAAGGACCTACTGTATAGCACAGGGAACTCTACTCAGTAATGACCTATATGGAAAAGAACCTAAAAAGAGGGGGTATATGTACATGTATATGTATAACTGAGGCATTTTGCTGTACAGCAGAAACAAACACAACATTCTTAATCAACTATATTCCAATAAAAAAATTAAGAAAATGTATTTGAGGAAATTATGGCTGAAAACTTCCCAAACCTAAAGAAGGAAAAAGGTACCCAGGTACAGGAAGCACAGATGGAACCAAACAGGATGAACCCAAACAGACCCACAGCAAGACATATCATAATTAAAATTGCAAATGTTAAAGAAATAATTCTAAAGGCACCAAGAGAAAAACAAAGTCAGTTATAAGAAGACACTCATAAGGCTATCAGATGATTTCTCTACAAAACTTTGCAGGCCAGAAAGGAGTGGCAATCTAGAGTCAAGTCACAAAAGGGAAAAGTCTTCAACCTAGGATACTCCACCTAACAAGATTATCATTTAGAATAAAAGAATAGATAAAGAATTTCAAAGGCAGGCAAAAACTAAAAGAATACAGCAATAATAAAACTATCCTAAAGAAATGTTGAAAGATCTTCTCTAAACAGAAAAGAAACAAGAATATATAAGAAAGGAAATGCCAAAATAGGAAAGACAAATATATAAAATGATTGAAGATCACTTAAATAAGGCAGCATACATATTTAAAAAAAAATTAAATAGTTCTGAAAGTGATGATAACCAAAATGAATAGCACGGATAAACATGAAGATGTAAAATTGTACATAAAAATCAAAAACTGTGGGGGCAGTAAGAAAACATATCTTTGAGAATATGGTCATGTTTACATGACTGTCCATCTAAAGCAAGTAGATAAATTCAAGGGTTAACATACTTCAAAACCAAGGTAAACACAAATCAAAATATAAATGTAAAAACATACAAGAAACTCAAAAAAATGAAAAAGAATTCAAATATAGTACAAAAGAAAGCCATCAAACCGCAAAATGAAAAACAAAAAGAAGAAAGAGCAAAGAAGACATAAATTCAACTGGAAAACAGATTTAAAATGGCAATAAATGCATACATGTCAATAATTAATTTAAAAGTCAATGGACTAAGCACTCCAATCAAAAGATATTGACTGGGCAGACGGGAGGGAGTGAGAAACATACGGAGGGTCCGCAGCGCAGCTCAGCGTTCCTGGACCGAGACATCGATCCGCGGCTGAACGGAGGGTCCAGGAGCGGGAGCGTGGGAACCGGAGAGCTGGTTCAGGGTGAGAAACATTGTTGCCGGTAGGGTGATGGACCGAGAGGACAGGAGGGAGGAGGTCCCCGGAGAGGAGTGCCCATCCCTGAGAGCTGCCCGGCCATGATGGCGGCTGGAGGCTGCAGGCTCCCAGGCGGGGGGGGGGGGGGGGCGGGGGGGGGCGGGGCGGGGGAGGAGCCTCGCGCATAGCCTCTCCCTCTCTTTCGGTGCCTCTGCAACAGGCAGTGGAGAGACGCCCTGCGGGCCACCTAAGGCGCTCAGGGATAACAACCACCCTCAGGCACTCGGGCGGGGCTAGATTAAAACTCCTTGCAATGCCAGCAGCAGGGAGGCTGCCGAGAGAAAAAAAAAAAAAACCAACATCAAAAAGAAAAAACCCCGAGAGAGGCCCAACTCTAAGACTTTCTGTTTACGCCTGAGCCACCAGCGCCCTCTACAACAGGCACCTCCAAGCCTGACTGAAACAACAGTGCGCCACTGCTCACTCACTCCCAGGAGAAGGAGCCACTATTGTACCCTCTCCCTCCCCACACACCGACGCTTACAGACGAACAATAAAGGAACAAAATAAAGGTCACAGAATAACGCAAAAAAAAAAAAAAAAAACACCCAAGGCAAGGAGAAGGACACTTACAGCTGAGACGCTAAGGAAACAGAAATAGTAGTATCAATACCTATTGAACTGGTCCATTCTGGGATCAGTTCTGGATTTTTTTTTTTTTTTTTCTTTCTCTCTCTCTCTTTTTTTTTTTTTTTTTTTTTTTTTTTGATTTATTAAATACGATCTTAGCCCTAAGGGGTCTACAAGTTTTACAACATAATTTTTTAAGGATATTTTTTATTCTTTTTTTTTTTTTTTGGCCTTTTTATATACTTCTATATCTAGCTAAGTTTTTGGTAGTACGGAGAAAATATCTTTCATACTTTCCTTTCATCCCTTTCTTTTATACACTTCTATTCCTTTCTTTTTCTTTGCATATTTCCAACCACATTACGCTCTTCTGTTCCCCTTTCTTCCAGCCATTTTAAGTGTATTTTATCTTAACATACTTATAAGCAACACTATCGGACTGCTCAGACTCCTTGCTCTATTCTCCAGATGATGCACTGCCTTGGTATTAATATTAGGCTTTTGTCTTTATCTTAGCTCTTAGTACAGTTGTCTAATTACATTCTGAGAATCTCCATTCTCTCTGGTGGTACTCCAGCTCATTTCTATATTTGATCCTAGCTTACAAAATCTCCCTGGATTGATGTTTGTATGTGTAGGGTGTTATTTGTTGTTTGTTTGCTTTTGCTTTTGTCTCTGATTTGTTCTGTTTCAGTTGTCAATTTCTTCTGGGTTTCTCTTTGAATATCTGATAGCACACTGGGGTTCTGTCAGGTCTTTCTAGACCCTTATGTCCTAACGGATTCAATAATTGTGTGTCTTATACATGTATCTGTTTCCTAGACTGAATATTCGTTTAATCCAATACTTGGACATTAGTCTCAGGCTTGGACAGTATTCTATAAACACCTCTATCACCAGGACAAGCAACCCCAAAAGCTTGGACAACCATGAGGAAACAAAGAAACCCCATGCAGGCAAAGGAGCAGGAAAAAAACCCACAAGACCAAATAAATGAGGAGGAAATAGGAAAAATGCCTGAAAAAGAATTTAGAGTAATGATAGTAAAAATGATACAAAATCTCAATAACAAAATAGAGAAAGTACAAGAAACAGTTCATAAGAACTCAGAAAAACAAACAGCAATGGATAACAAAATAACTGAAATTAAAAATACTCTAGATGCTATAACCAGCAGAATGACTGAGGCAGAAGAACGAATAAGTGAGTTGGAAGATAGAATGGGAGAAATAAATGCCACAGAGCAGGAAAAAGAAAAAAAAATAAAAAGACTAGAAGACAGCCTCAGAGACCTCAGTGATAACCTTAAACGTACCAACATTCGAATTATAGGCATCCCAGAAGAAGAAGAAAACAAGAAAGGGTCTGAGAAAATATTTGAAGAGGTTCTAGTGGAAAACTTCCCCAACATGGGAAAGGAAATAATTCACCAAGTCCAAGAAGCACAGAGAGTCCCATACAGAATAAACCCAAGGAGAAATACACCTAGACACATATTAATCAAACTAATGACAATTAAACACAAAGAAAAAATAGTAAAAGCAGCAAGAGAAAAGCAACAAACAACATATAAGGGAAAACCCATAAGGATAACAGCTGACCTTTCTACAGAAACTCTGCAGGCCAGAAGGGAATGGCAGGATATCCTGAAAGTCCTGAAAGAGAGAAACCTACAGCCAAGAATACTCTACCCAGCAAGAATCTCATTCAGATTTGAGGGAGAAATCAAAAGCTTTCCAGACAAGCAAAAGTTAAGAGAATTCAGCACCACCAAACCAGCCTTACAACACATGCTAAAGGAACTTCTCTAAGTAGGACACACAAGAAAAGGAAAACACCTACAAATACAAACCCGAAACAATTCAGAAAATGGTAATTGGAACACACGTCAATAATCACTTTAAATGTAAATGGATTAAATGCTCCAACCAAAAGACACAGACTGGCTGAATGGATACAAAAACAAGACCCTTCTATATGCTGCCTACAAGAAACCCACTTCAGACCAAGGGATACATATAGACTGAAAGTGAAGGGATGGAAAAAGATATTCCATGCAAATGGAAGTCAAAAGAAAGCTGGAGTAGCAATACTCATATCAGACAAATTAGACTTGAAAGTAAAGACTATTAAAAGAGACAAGGAAGGGCACTACATAATGATCAAGGGATCCATCCAAGAAGAACATATCACAATGGTAAATATCTATGCCCCCAATATAGGAGCACCTCAATACATAAGGCAAATGCTAACAGCTATAAGAGGGGACATCGACAGTAACACAATAATAGTGGGAGACTTGAACACCCCACTTACATCAATGGACAGATCATCCAAACAGAAAATAAATAAAGACACACAAGCTTTAAATGACACATTAGACCATCTCGACTTCATTGATATTTATAGGACATTCCATCCAAAAACGACAGACTACACTTTCTTCTCAAGTGCACACGGAACATTTTCCAGGATAGATCACATCTTAGGTCACAAATCAAACCTCAGCAAATTCAAGAAAATTGAAATCATATCAAGCATCTTCTCAGACCACAATGCCATGAGACTAGATATCAATTACAGGAAAAAAACTGCAAAAAATACAAACACATGGAGGCTAAACAATTCACTCTTAAACAACCAAGGAATCACTAAAGAAATCAAAGAGGAAATCAAAAAATATCTAGAAACAAATGACAACGAAAACACAACAACCCAAAACCTATGGGATGCAGCAAAAGCAGTTCTAAGAGGGAAGTTTATAGCAATACAGTCCTACTTTAAGAAACAAGAAATGATCGAATAAACAACCTAACCTTACACCTCAAACAACTAGAGAAAGAAGAACAAAGAAACCCCAAAGTGAGCAGAAGGAAAGAAATCATAAAGATCAGAGCAGAAATAAATGAAAAAGAAAGGAAAGAAACTATAAGAAAAATAAATGAAACTAAAAGCTGGTTCTTTGAGAAGATTAACAAAATTGATAAACCATTAGCCAGACTCATCAAGAAAAAAAGGAGAAGATGCAAATCAACAGAATTAGAAATGAAAAAGGAGAAGTCACAACGGACACCTCAGAAATACAAAACATCATGAGAGACTACTACAAGCAACTATATGCCAATCAATTGGATAACCTGGAAGAAATGGATACATTCTTAGAAAAATACAATCTTCCAAGACTGAACCAGGAAGAAATAGAAACCATGAACAGACCAATCACAAGTATGGAAATTGAGGCAGTGATTAAAAATCTCCCAACACACAAAAGCCCAGGACCCGATGGATTCACAGGCGAATTCTATCAAACATTTCGAGAAGAGTTAACACCTATCCTTCTCAAACTCTTCCAAAATATTGCAGAAGGCGGAGCACTCCCAAACTCATTCTACGAGGCTACCATCACCCTGATACCAAAACCAGGCAAAGAAGTCACAAAAAAAGAAAACTATAGACCAATATCACTGATGAATATAGATGCAAAAATCCTCAACAAAATACTAGCTAACAGACTGCAACAGCACATTAAAAGAATCATACACCACGATCAAGTGGGGTTTATCCCTGGGATGCAAGGATTCTTCAATATATGCTAATCAATCAACGTGATACATCATATCAACAAATTGAAGGATAAAAACCATATGATCATTTCAATAGATGCAGAAAAAGCTTTTGACAAAGTTCAACATCCATTTATGATAAAAGCTCTCCAGAAAATGGGCATAGAAGGAAATTACCTCAACATAATAAAAGCCATATATGACAAACCAAAAGCCAACATTGTTCTCAATGGGGAAAAACTGGAAGAATTCCCTCTAAGAACAGGAACAAGACAAGGGTGTCCACTCTCACCACTGTTATTCAACATAGTTTTGGAAGTTCTATCCACAGCAATCAGAGAAGAAAAAGAAATAAAAGGAATCCAAATTGGAAAAGAAGAAGTAAAATTGTCCCTCTTTGCAGATGACATGATATTATATATAGAAAACCCTAAAGACTCTACCAGAAAACTGCTAGCACTAATTGATGAGTTTAGTCAAGTAGCAGGATACAAAATGAATGCACAGAAATCTCTTGCATTCCTATACACTAACAATGGAAGAGCAGAAAGAGAAATTAAGGAAACTCTCCCATTCACCATTGCAACAAAAAGAATCAAATACCTAGGAATAAACCTGCCTAAGGAGGCAAAAGATCTGTATGCAGAAAACTTTAAGACATTGATGAAAGAAATCAAAGACGACACAAACAGATGGAGGGACATACCATGTTCCTGGATTGGAAGAATCAACATTGTGAAAATGACTGTACTACCCAAAGCAATTTACAGATTCAATGCAATCCCGATCAAATTACCAATGGCATTTTTCACAGAACTAGAGCAAGAAATCTTACGCTTTGTATGGAAACGCAAAAGACCCCGAATAGCCAAAGCAATCTTGAGAAGGAAAAATGGAGTTGGTGGAATCAGGCTTCCTGACTTCAAACTATACTACAAGGCCATAGTGATCAAGACAGTATGGTACTGGCACAAAAACAGAAAGGAAGATCAATGGAATAGAATAGAGAACTCAGAAGTAAGCCCAAACATGTATGGGCACATTATCTTTGTCAAAGGAGGCATGAGTATACAATGGAAAAAAGACAGCCTCTTCAATAAGTGGTGCTGGGAAAATTGGACAGCAACATGTAAAAGAATGAAATTAGAACACTTCCTAACACCATACACAAAAATAAACTCCAAATGGATTAAAGACCTACATGTAAGGCCAGACACTATCAAACTCCTAGAGGAAAACATAGGCAGAACACTCTATGACATCCATCAAAGCAACATCCTTTTGGACCCACCTCCTAGAATCATGGAAATAAAATTAAGAATAAACACATGGGACCTCATGAAACTTAAAAGCTTTTGCACAGCAAAAGAAACCATAAACAAGTCTAAAAGGCAACCCTCAGAATGGGAAAAAATAATTGCCTATGAAACAATGGACAAAGGATTAACCTCCAAAATATACAAGCAGCTCATGAAGCTTAATACCAAAAAAGCAAATAACCCAATCCACAAATGGGTGGAAGACCTAAATAGACATTTCTCCAAAGAAGACATACAGATGGCCAACAAACACATGAAAAGATGCTCAACATCACTCATCATCAGAGAAATGCAAGTCAAAGCCACAATGAGGTATCACCTCACACCAATCAGAATGGCCATCATCACAAAGTCTGGAAACAACAAATGTTGGAGAGGGTGTGGAGAAAAGGGAACTCTCCTGCACTGTTGGTGGGACTGTAAGTTGGTACAGCCACTATGGAAAACAGTTTGGAGGTTCCTTAAAAAACTACAAGTAGAACTACCATATGATCCAGTAATCCCACTCCTGGGCATATACCCAAAGAAAACCATAATCCAAAAAGAAACTTGTACCATAATGTTTATTGCAGCACTATTTACAATAGCCAGGACATGGAAGCAACCTAAATGCCCATCAACAAATGAATGGATACAGAAGATGTGGCATATATATACAATGGAATATTACTCAGCTATAAAAAGGGATGAGATGGAGCTATATGTAATGAGGTGGATAGAACTACAATCTGTCATACATAGTGAAGTAAGTCAGAAAGAGAAGGACAAATATTGTATGCTAACTCACATATACGGAATCTAAAAATGGTACTGATGAACTCAGTGACAAGTACAAGGAAGCAGATACAGAGAATGGACTGGAGAACTCGAGGTATGGGAGGGGGTGGGCGGTGAAGGGGAAACTGAGAAGAAGCGAGAGAGTAGCACAGACATATATATACTACCAACTGTAAAATAGTCAGTGGGAAGTTGTTGTATAACAAAGGGAGTCCAACTCGAGGATGGAAGATGCCTTAGAGGACTGGGGCAGGGAGGGTGGGGGGGACTCGAGGGGGGGGCGTCAAGGAAGGGAGGGAATATGGGGATATGTGTATAAAAACAGTTGATTGAACCTGGTGTACCCCCCCCAAAAAAAAAGAATAAAAAAGAAAAAAAGAATCTGCCTGCCAGTGCAGGAGACACAGGTTCGAGCCTTGGTCCGGAAGATCCTACATGCTGCGGAGCAGCTAAGCCCATGCGCCACAACTACTGAGCCTGCACTCTAGAGCTTGTGAGTCACAACTATTGAGCCCACGTGCCACAACTACTGAAGCCCATGCACCGAGAGCCCGTGCTCCACAACAAGAGAAGCCACTGCAATGAGAAGCCTGCGCACTACAACGAAGAGTAGCCCCCACTTGCCAAAACCACAGAAAGCCTGCACACAGCAATGAAGACCCAATGCAGACAAAAATAAATAAATAAATTTATATTTAAAAAAAAAAGATATTGACTGATCTATTGGTGTAAGTGGGGTTTTAAAATCCCCCAATATTATTGCATTACTGTTGATTTCCCCTTTTATGCCTATTAGCACTTGCCTTACATACAGAAGTGCTCCTATGTTGGATGCATAAATATTTATAATTGTTATGTTTTCTTCTTGGATTGATCCCTTGATTATTATGTAGTGTTGTTTCTTATCTCTTGTAAAAGTCTTTATTTTAAAGTTTATTTTATCTGATATGAGTATTGCTACCCAGCTTTCTTGTGATTTCCATTTGCATGGAATATATTTTTCCATTACTTCACTTTCAGTCTGTATGTGTCACTAGGTCTGAAGTGGATTTCTTGTAGACAGCATATATACAGGTCCTATTTTTGTATCCATTCAGCCAGACTGTCTTTTAGTTGGAGCATTTAATTCATTTAAATTCAAGAAGATAATCAATATGTATGTTCCTATTACCATTTTTTTTAACTAATTTGGTTTTCTTCACGTGTGGGTCTTTTTCTTCTCTTGTGTTTCCTGCTTAGAGAAGTTTCTTTAGCATTTGTTGTAAAGTTGGTTTGATAGTACTGAACTATCATAGCTTTTATTTGTCTGCAAAAATTTTACATCTCCATTGAATCTGAATGAAATCCATGCTGGGTAGAGTCATCTTGGTTTAGGTTTTTCCCTTTCATCACTTTAAATATATCCTTCTACTCCCTTCTGGATTGCAAAGTTTCTGCTAAGTAATCAGCTGATAACCTTATGAGGTTCTCTTCTATGTTGTTTGTTGCTTTTCCCATGCTCCTTTTAATATATTATCTTTGAATTTATTTTTATTAGCTTGATTAATATGTGTTTTGGTGTGTTTCTCCTAGGGTTTATCTTGTATGGGACTCTCTGTGCTTCCTGGACTTGGGTGGCTATTTCCTTTGCCACATTAGGGACGTTTTTGACTATAACATGTTCAAATAGTTTCTCAGATATTGTCCCTTTCTCTTCTTCTTATGGGTCCCCTATAATAAGAATGTTGGTGTGTTTAATGTTGTCCCAGAAGTCTCTGAGACTGTCCTCAATTCTTTTCATTTTTTTTCTTTATTCTGCTCCTCAGCAGTTATTTCCACCATTCTATAGTCCAGCTCACTTATTTGCTTTTCTTCCTCAGTTATTCTGCTATTGATCCCTTCCAGTGTACTTTTCATTTCAGTTATTGTTTTTCATATCTGTTTGTTTGTGCTTTAATTCTTCCTAGGTCTTTGTTAAACATTTCTTGTATTTTCTCAATCCATGCTTCCATTCTATTTCCTAGATTTTGGATCATCCTTACTGTTATTACTCTGAACTCTTTTTCAGGTAGGTTGCCTATTTCCTCTTAATTTATTTGGTTGTAGGTTTTACCTTCTCCTTCATCTGTAACATACTTTTGGTTATCTCATTTTTTTTGATGGATGGGGCTGTATTCCTGTCTTACTGGTTGTTTGGCCTCAGGCATCCAGCACTTGAGTTTGCAGGCATTTGGGTAGAGCAGAGTCTTAGTGCTGAAATGAGAATCTTCAGGATGCCTCACTCTGACACGCACTCCCTGCAGTCTGAGTTTCTCTGTTACACCAGTGGTTTGGACTCAACGCTCCCACCACAGGAGCTCAGGCCTGACACCTGGCCTGGGAACCTAGATTCCACAAGCGCACACATGGCAAAATAAAAGAGAAAAATGGAGCAGTACAATAATAAAAAATAAAAAATTACATAAAATTAGAAAGATAAAAAATATATTAGGAAAAATAAAAATATAATTGAAACAATTACAACAAGGTAAAACAGAACCACATCAGAAAAACAAATTGGAACTGGACAACTACATGTAAAAAATGAAATTAGAAACACTCCCTAACACCAGACACAAAAATAAATTCAAAATGAATTAAAGATCTAAGTGTGAGACCAGTCACTAAAAAACTCTTAGGGGAAAACATAGGAAAAACTTTATTTGGCATACATCACAGCAAGATCTTTTATGATGCACCTCCTACAGTAATAAAAATCAAAACAAAACTAAGCAAATAGGACTTCATTCAACTTAAAAGCTGTTACACAGCAAATGAAATCATAAACAAGATGAAAAGACAACCCACAGAATGGGAGAAAATACTTGCAAAGAAAGCAACTGACAAAGGATTAATCTCCAAAATATACAAACAGCTCATGCAGCTCAATATCAAAAAACAAACAATCCAATCAAAAAATGGGCAGAAGATCTAAATAGACATTTCAGTAAAGAAGACATACAGATGGCCAAAAGGCACATGAAAAGATGCTCAACATCACTAATTATTAGAAAAATGCAAATCAAAACTATGAGATATCACCTTACACTGGTCAGAATGGCCATCATCAAAAAATCTACAAACAATAAATGTTAGTGTGTGGAGAAAAGGGAACTCTCTTGCACTGTTACTGGGAATGTAAATCGATACATCCACTATGCAGAAAAATATGAAGGTTCCTTAAAAACAAAAAATAGAACTACCATATGACCTAGCAATCCCACTACTGGGCATATACCTGGAGAAAACCATAATCCAAAATTAAACATGTATCACAATGTTCATTGCAGCACTATTTAAGTAGCCAGGACATGGAAGCAACTAAATGTCCATCAACAGATGAATGGATACAGAAGATGTGGCACATATATACAATGGAATATTACTCAGCCATAAAAAGGCATGAAATTGAGTTATTTGTAGTGAGGTGGATGGACCTAGAGTCTGTTATACAGAGTGAAGTAAGTCAGAAAGAGAAAAACAAATATTGTGACCTAACTCATATGTATGGAATATTAAAGAAAATGGTACTGATGAGCCCAGTGGCAGGGCAAGAATAAAGATGCAGATGTAGAGAGTGGACTTGAGGACATGGGGGGGGGGTGAAGGGGAAGCTGGGATGAAGTAAGAGAGTAGCACTGACATATATACACTATCAAATGTAAAAGAGATAGCTAGTGGGAAGCTGCTGCATAAAACAGGGAGATCAACTCAAGGATTGGTGATGACTCTGAAGGGGTAGGATAGGGAGGGTGGGAAGGAGTCATGGGAGGGAGGGGATATGGGGACATATGTATAAATACAGCTGATTTTACTTTGTTGTACAGCAGAAACTGGCACAATAGTGTAAACCAATTATACTCCAATAAAGAGCTAGAAAGAAAGAAAGAAAGAAAGAAAGAAAGAAAGAAAGAAAGAAAGAAAGAAAGAAAGAAAGAAAGAAAGAAAGAAAACCCATTTAAAATTGTGTAAAAAAAAAAAAAAACCTAGCAATAAACGTGAAAGACCTATATGCTAAAAACTATAAAACATTGACAAAGGAAATTGTATATGATACAAAAAATGGAAAGATATCCCCTGATCTTGGATTGAAAGAATCAGTATTGTTAAAATGTCCATACTACCCAAATGATCTACAGATTTAATGAAATGCCTATCAAATTACCCATGCCAATTTCAAGAGAGGTAGAACAAATAATCCCCAAATTCATATGGAATCACAAAAGACTGATAATTTCCAAAGCAATTCTGCAGAAAAAGAACAAAGTTGGAGGCATAACTCTCCCAGACTTTAGAAAATACTGCAATGCTACAGTAATTAATACAGCATGGCATTGGCACAAACACAAACATAAAGATCAATGAGACACAATAGAGAGCCCAGAAAAAAACCCACACACCTATGGCCAATTAATATTCTACAAAGGAAGCAAGAATATACAAAGGAGAAAAGACAGTCTTTTCAGCAAGTGGTGTTGGGAAAGCAGGAGAGCCACATGTAAATCATTGAATTTATAACACTTCCTTACACCAGACACAAAAATAAACTCAAAATGGCTTAAAGACTTACATTTAAGAGATAACACCATAAAATTCCTAGAAAAGGACATAGGCAAACATTCTTGGACATAAGTCATACTAATATATTCTTAGATTGGTCTCCTTACATTTTGCTCTAAGGAAGAAGATATAAATAAAAACAAACAAGTGGGACCTAATCAAACTTATCAGCTTTTGCACAGCAAGAGAAACCATAAACAAATGAAAAGGCAACCTATGGACTGGGAAAAAATATTTCAAGTGACAAGAGTTTAATTTCCAAAGTATACAGACAGTTCATACAACTTAATTTCAAAAGAACAAGCAACCCAATCAAAAAAATGGACAGATGACCTAAATAGACATTTCTCCAAAGAATAAATACAGATGGTCAACAGGCACATGAAAAGAGGCTCAACATCACTAATTATTAGAAAAATGCAAATCAAAACTACAATGAGGTATCACCTCACACCAGTAAGAATGGCCATCACCATAAAGCCTATAAATAATAAATGCTGGAGAGGTTGTGGAGAGAAGGGAACCCTCTTACACTGTTGGTGGGAATGTAAATTGGTGCAGCCACTGTGGAGAACAGTATCGAGGTTCCTTAAAAAACTAAAAAAGACAATTACCATATGATCCTGCAATCCCACTCCTGGGCATATATTTAGAAAATAATAAAACTCTAATTCAAAAAGACATATGCATTCCAATGTTTATAGCAGCACTATTTACACTAGCCAAGACATGGAAGCAACCTAAAAGGCTGTAGACAAATGAATGGATAAAGAAGATGTGATATATAATATTGCTGAGCCATAAAAAAATAATGAAATAATGCCATTTTCAGCAACATGGTTGGACCTAGAGACGTTCACACTAAGTGAAGTAAATCAGACAAAGATAAAGTAATACAAGTGACCTTATTTACAAAACAGAAATAGAGTCACGGACATAGCAAACCAACTTATGGTTACCAAAGGGGAAAGTGGGGGTGGGGGGCGGGGTGAGGGATAAATTAAGAGTTTGGGATTAACATATACACACTACTATATATAAAATAGATAACAAACAAGGACCTACTACACAGCACAGGAAGCTAAATTCAGTATCTTGTAATAATTTGTAATGGAAAAGAATCTGATAAAGATATATATGAGTCAAAAATTATCTGCACTCTGCATGTAGAATGCATTTTAATTAAGTTTAGAAAAGACAAATATATCATTTTTCGACACCATATCCTTGCTTTTCAATACACTTTGTCCATCTGTCAACAAGCTTTCATATTCTCTCATTTAAAAATGTTTTAGGCTGAGCTGTGAGCCATGAACACACTGCTGTCTTCACTTCTGCATCAGAAGTAATTCTTTATCCTTGTAGGGCTGCTTTCAGGGGACCAAACAGGTGAAAGTCTGATGGAGAAAGATCACTACTATAGGGAGGATGCTTTAACACCTCAAAATGAAGTAATCCACAAGAGACTTAGGTCTTGAAAATTTTGTGCAAGATGGGTACCAAAACAACTCACAGAAAAGCATAAACAGAAGCACTTGGATATCTGCAAACAAAATTTGGATGGATACTCTAAGGAAGGTGAAAATTTCTTAAAGAGAATCGTTACTGGTGACAAGACATGGATTCATCACTATACGCCTGAGAGTAAACAGCAGAGTATGGAATGGAAACATCCCCAATCACTGACCAAGGAAAAGTTCAAAAGTCAACCATCAGCTGGAAAATTGATGCTTACAGTTTTGTGGGATTCTCAATGGCCAGTATTGGAACATTATCAGGGAAAAGATTCAACAATCAACAGTGCTTGTTACAGTGAGATGCTTATTGAAGAGCTGAAGCCTAAATTTCAGACTAAACATGCAGGACTGCTATCCAAGGGCACTGTGATCTTGCATGATAGTGCACGTCTGCACACTTCTGCCCACACTGTCAACACTCTGCAAAAACTTCGTTTTGAGGTGTTAAAGCATCCACCCTATAGTCCTGAATTTTGCTCCATCAGACTTTCACTTATTTGGTCCCCTGAAAGCAGCCCTACAAGGATGAAGTTTCATTTCTGATGAAGGAATGAAGAGAGCTGTCCATTCATCACTTGCAGCTCAGCCTAAAACATTTTTTAATGAGACAATATGAAAGCTTGTTGACAGATGGACAAAGTGTATTGAAAAGCAAGGAGATGGTGTCGAAAAATGATGTATTTGTCTTTTCTAAAAGTTAATTAAAATACATTCTACAACCAGAGTGCAGATAATTTTTGACTTATTGAGATGTGTGTGTGCTTGTGTGTGTGTATTTGATAACATATATATATATATATATATATATATATATATAGTTGATAACTTAAAAAAAAACTACTAGAATAAGACATACATGATAAACTCCTTGACATCAATCTTGCCAATATATATATTTTTGCAAAGCAAAAATAAGCAAATGAGACTATATCAAACTAAAAAATTTCTGCACAGAATCAACAAAATGAAAATGCAATCTATTAAATAGGAGGAAATATTTGCAAATCTTTTGTCTCATAAGGGGCTACACTCCAATATTTTTGGACTCATACAACCCTCATACTAAGTGAAGTAAGTCAGGCAGAGAAAGACAAATAGTCCATGATATCAATTGTATGTGGAATCTAAAAAATAATAAAAAATCAACTTACTTACAAAACATAAAGAGACTCACAGACAAAGAAAACAAACTTATGGTTTCCAGAGGTGAAAGGGCTGGGGGAGGGATAAATTAGGAGCATGGGATTAAGATATACACACCACTACAATTTAAACACATAAACAAGTATTTACTGTATAGTACAGGGAACTATATTTAATATGAAAAGGAATGACCTATAATGGAAAGAAAACTGAAACTGTACATATGAAACTAACACAATATTTTAAATCAACCATAATTAAATAAGTTTTTAAAAAAGAGACAGGTTTCGTAAACATTAATCCATGGTCTTTGCATCTGCTCAAAAAGAAACGAAGTATTAATATTTATCCCTACACTTTCCAGAATTTTGAAAGGGAAATCAGTATACCCCCAAAATCAGTATCATAGAGAATTCCTTATAAAGGACATGATTAAGCTATAGAGTTGCCCTTTCCCATGAGGAGATTCACCCATCATTACAAAAACTACACATTCATGCTATTGATTTACTAAAGTTGCTGGTGGGTCTCCCTAAAGAATACATCAAAAGGAACAAGTCTAAGAGTTTAGAGATAAATGTTAATCTTAGAAAGTAAAAATTTTCCCTTGAAAAATATCCTCTAGCTCTCCTGACTTCACTCTTCCCATCACATATTTTTTAAAAATATATATTTAGATTCTGGTCATTTTGCTATTTTTCTTCCAGTTTTATTGAGATGTAATTGGCATACAGCACTGTATAAGTTTAAGGTATACAGCATAAAGTATTTGACTTCAACACATCATAAAATGATTACAATAAGTTCAGTAAATATTGATATCATATGGATTCAAAATTAAAAAAACAGAAAGAAATCATTTCTCATTGTCAATTCTTAGGATTTACTCTCAACAACTTTCTTATATAACATACAGCAGCGTTAAATATATTTATCATTTGTGCATTATATCCATAGCACTTATTTATCTTACAACTGGAAGTTTGGACCTTCTGACTACCTTCATTCATTTCCCCTCTTTGCACTGGTAATCAAAAATTTTATCTCTTTTCTGATCAATTTGTTTGTTTACTCTTTTGTTTATTTGTTTGGGGTATAGTTGACTTACAACACTGTTAATTTCTAGTGCACAACATAGTGATTCAATATTTCTATACATGTCAAAATGTTAATTCTAGTCATCATCTGTCACCATACAAAGACATTATATTATCATTGACTATATTCCCCACTTTACACATTTCACATCCCTGATTTACTTGTTTTGTAACTGGAAGTTTTAACTCTTACTTGTCAATCACCTACTTCTCTCATCTTCCCACTCTCCTATTCTTTGGCTACCACTTTTTAGTTCTTTGTATCTATCTGTTTTGTTATGTTTGTTCATTTGTTTTGTTTTTTAGTTTCCACAAATAAGTGAAATCATACCATGTTTGTCTTTTGTTGCCTGACATTTCATTTAGTATAATACCTCTAGATCCATCTATGTTGTTGCAAATGGCAAGATTTCCTTCTTCTTTATGGCTAAGTAGTATGCCAGTGTGTGTGTGTGTGTGTGTGTGTGTGTGTGTGTGTGTGTGTGTGTGTACCATTTCTTTATTCATTCATCTATTGATAGGCACTTAGTTTCTTCCATATCTTGACTATTGTAAATGATGCTGCAATGAACACTGGTGTACATATATCTTTTTGAACTAGTGTTTTTGTTTTCTTTGGATAAATACCCAGAAGTGGAATTGCTGGATTGTATTATAGTTCTATTTTTAAATTTTTTGATGATCCCTCATACAGTTTTCCATAGTGGCTGCACCAATTTACAATGCCACCAACAGTGCACTGGGGTTCCTTCTCTCCAAATCCTCACCAGCAATTGTTACTTGTTATCTTTTTGATAATAGCCAATGTGACAGATGTCAGGTGACATCTTGTGGTTTTGATTTGTATTTCTCTGATGATTAGTTATGTTGAACATCTTTTCATGTGCCTGTTGGTCTTCTGAATGTCTGCTGTGGAAAAACATCTATTTAGGTCTTCTTCCCATTTTTGATTATATATATATATAGAGAGAGAGAGTTGTATGTGCTGCTTGTATATTTTGGATATTAACCTCTTATCAAATATATCATTTGCATATATCTTATCCCATTCAGGAGGCTGTCTTTTCATTTTGTTGACAGTTTCATTACCTGTAAAAAAAGCTTTTTAGTTTGGTGTAGTTCTATTTGTTTATTTTTACTTTTATTTTCCTTGCCTGAAAAGATATATTAAAAAAAAAAATTACTAAGGACGATATCAAAGAACTTGTTGTTTAAGTTCTCTTTGTCAACTAGAAACAAAATGCACAACCTAAAACTTGGGTATTATGTTCTTTTGGTGGACATGCCCAGGAGACAGGCTCTCAGATAGCTCTGCGGGACCATTCCAAAAGGGCAAATGAGGATTCAGGATATATAGAAGTTTTGGGGGAAAAACGTTGTCAAAGATCAGAAGGTTACTGTTAAAAAAAAAAGATATCCCAAGTTAATGAATTTAGTGCTTTTCTGTGTATGGGAAGATGCAAGAGTCTGTGCTCACTGAAATCATTCATTTGATATGCACCTTAACCATTTATAGCCAGTATCCCATTTTTCTCCATCCTAAATCCACTCAGCATGCACTGTTGTTGCTGGCTAATGGCTTATTGGCTGAAATATTTTTTACCTACTGACTTGGCAGGAGACAGTCTTGTTCACATCTTCTAAGAGTTAACTTCAGGTCTTACATTTAAGTCTTTAATCCATTTTGAGATTGTTTTTGTACATGGTGTGAGGAAGTACTCTAGTTTTATTCTATTACGAATGACTGTTGAATTTTTTCAGCATCAGTTACTGAAGAAGCTGTCTTTTCCCCACTGTATATTCTTGCTTCCTTATTGTAGATTAATTGACCATGTATGTGTGGGTTCATTTCTCAGTGATATACTTTGAAATCAGAGAGCATGATACCTTTAGTTTTATTAGACATTCTCAGTATTGCTTTAGCTATTCAGGGTTCTGAATTGCCACAAAAATTTTAGAAAATTTTGTTTTAGTTTATGAAAAATATAATGGGTATTTTTATAGTAATTGCATTAAATCTGTAGATTGTCTTGAGTAGTGTGGTCATTTTAACAATATTAATTCTTCCAATCCATTAAAGTATATCTTTCCATTCTTGTCATCTTTAAATTCTTTCATCAGTATCTTACAGTCTTCCAAGTATAGACCTTTTACCTCTTTAGTTAGGTTTATTCCTAGGTATTTTATTCTGTTGATGCAATTTTTTAAATTTCTTTTTCTGATACTTTTTGTTAGTGTATAGAAATGCAACAGACAAGTGTATTCATTTTGTATCCTGCAACTTTACTGAATTTATTTATTAGGTCTAATAGTTTTTTGGTGATGTCTTTAGGATTTGCTGTATATAATATCATATCATCTGCAAAAAGTTAGTTTTACTTATTTCTTTGCAATTTGGATTCCTTTCATTTCTTTTCTTTCTTTTTTTTTTTTTTTGTCTGAATTCTGTGGCTAGGAATTCCAACACTGTGTGAAATGAAAGTGTGGAGAGTGACCATCCTTGCCCTATTTCTGACATTAGTGTAAATGCTTTCAGCTTTTCACCACTGAGTATGATGTTAGTTGTGAGCTTGTCATATATGACCTTTATTTTGTTGAGGTATATTTCCTATATACCCCCTATTTGAGTTTTAATCATAAATGGGGTTGAATTTTGTTAAAAGCTTATTCTGCATATATTCAGATGATCATGTGGTTTTATTCTTCAATTTGTTAATATGGTGTATCACATTGATTGATAAAAGAATATTGAACCCATCATTGCATCCCTGGGATAAATCCCACTTTATCATGCTGTATGATGCTTTTAATGTATTGTTGAATTCGGTTTGTTGATATTTTGTTTGTATTTTTTTAATTGGTAATAATAGCCTGTATTTTTTTGTAGTATCTTTGTCTGCCTTGGTGTCAGGGTGACATTGTCCTTGCAGAATGCACCCAGAAGCATTTCTTTCCCTGAAAATTTTTGAAATATTTTGAGGATAGGTGTTAACTCTCTTTAAATGTTTGGTAGAATTCAACTGTGAAGTTGTCTGGTCCTGGACTTTTGTTTGTTGGGAGTCTTTCCTTATTAGTTATTTAATTCCATTACCTATTAATTGGTCTGTTAATATTTTGTATTTCTTCCTTATTCAGTCTTGGGAGATTATATATTGCTAGGAATTTGTCCATTTGTTCTAGGTTGTCCACTTTATTGGCATATAACTGTTCATAATAGGAACCAGCTCTTAGTTATCTGAACATTTCTATTACTTTTTGAAATTTCTATTTGATGTATTTCTGCTGTGATATTTGTTATTTCTTTCTTTCTGCTAATTTTGGGTTTTGTTTGTTTTTATTTTTCTATTTCCTTTTGGCATAAGTTTAGGTTACTTGTTTGAAATTTTTCTTGTTTCCTGAGGTAGGCTTGTATCACTATAAACTTCCTCTTAGAACTGCTTTTGCTATGTCCCATATGTGATTTTGTTTTAATTTGTTTCCAAGTACTTTTGGGTTTATTCTTTGATTTCTCACTGATCTGTTGTTGTTTAGCAGAAGGTTTTTTACTCTCCATGTGTTTGTGGGTTTGTTTGTTTATTTGTTTTTTCGTGGATTTGACTTCTAGTGTCATAAAATTTCAATTTTCTTAAATTATTGAGAATTGTTTTGTGACCTAGCAGATGATCTATCCTGGAGAATATTCCTGTATATTTGAAAATAATGTGTCAGGACTTCCCTGGTGGCACAGTGGTTAAGAATCAGCCTACTAGTGCAGGGGACATGGATTTGATCCCTGGTCCAGGAAGATCCCATGGGCATCTAAGCCCATGGGCCACAACTAGTGAGCCTGTGCTCTAGAGCCCATGAACCACAACTATTGAGCCTGCATGCTGCAACTACTGAAACCTGTGAGCCTAGAGCCCATGCTCCACAACAAGAGAAGCCACTGCACTGAGAAATCCATGCACTGCAACAAAGAGTAGCCTGTACTCTCCTCAATGAGAGAAAGCTCACATGCAGCAATGAAGAGCCAACACAACCAAAAATAAATAAAATTAAAAAAATAATAATGTGCCATCTGATGATTTTTGGAAGGAATATTATATACATATATAACCAGTGTTTAGTGTTTCCTTATTGATTTTCTGTCTGAATGGCTTGTCCATTGATGTAAATGGAGTATTAAAGTCTACTAGTACTGTGTTACTGTCAATTTCTCCTTTTATGTCTATGAATATTTGCTTTATATATTTTGGTTCTCCTGCTTTGGGAACATACATATTTACAATAGTTATAGCTTCTCCTTGGATTGATCTATTTATTATTAATGCTTTTCTTTGTCTCTTTTTTACAGTTTTTGCTCTAAAATATATTTTGTCTGATATAAGTATGGCTACCCCTGCTTTCTTCACATTTTCTTTTGCATGAAATGTTTATTTTTATCCCTTCAATTTCAATCTAAGTGTGTCTTTAGATCTGAAGCTAGTCTCTTGCATACAGCACATAGATGGATCTTGTTTTTTGTATTCTTTCAGTTATTCTATATCTTTTGATTAGAGCATTTAGGCTATTTTCATTTAAAATAGTTGTTGATAGGTATGTACTCATTGCCAATTTGTTAGTTGCCTTGAAGTTGTTTTTGTAGTTTTTTGTTAATTTCTTCCTTTGCTCTCTTCCTTTGTAATTTGATGACTACCTTTAGTTTATGTTTGAATTCCTTTCTTTTTAGTTTGTATCTACTATAGGTTTTGTTTGTTTGCTTGTGGCTACCATGATGATTATATATTACAATGTGTGTATACACATGACTATTTTTATTGCTAACCCCTTAAATTCAAACTCATTTTAACAACCCTACATTTTTACTCCCTCCCATATTTAATGTTTTTGGGCAATGTACTTTACATCACTTTTGCTTTGTTTATCCCTTATCTACTTATTGTGGATATAAATAATTTTACTACTTTTGTCTTATAACCTTCCTATTAGCTTTATAAGTGGTTGATCTACTACCTTTACTGTATATCTGCTATTACCAATGAGATTTTTCCTTTCATAATTTTCATATTTATAGTTGTGGCCTTTTATTTTCCTCTTATAGAAGTCCCTTTAACATTTTGTAAAGCTGGTTTCATGGTGCTGAACTCTTTTAGCTCTTGCTTGTCTGTAAAGCACTTGACCTTGCCTTTAAATCTGAAGATAGCCTTGCTGGGTGGAGTATTCTTAGTTATGGATATTTTCCTTTCATCTCTTTATATTATGCCACTCCCTTCTGGCCTGCAGAGTTTCTGCTGAGAAGTCATCTAATAGGCTTATATTAGTTCCCATCTATGTAACTAGTTGTTTTCTGCTGATGCCTTTAGTATTTTCTCTTTAGAATTATTTTTTGCCATTTTAATTGCAGTATATCATGGTATGGTCCTCGTTGAGTTGATCCTGTTTGGGACTATCTCTGCTTCCTGGACCTTTCCCAGATTAGGGAAGTTTTCAGCTATTTTGTCTTTAAATATGTTCTCTGTTCCTTTCTCTTTCTCTTCTCCTTCTGTGAGCCCTATAATGAGAATTTAATATACTTGATGTTGTCCCAGAAGTCTCTTAAACTGTCCTCACTTTTTACTTTTATTTTTATTTTTGATTATTTCTCTTTTTAAAATTCCTTTAAAGTTTGGATGATAGACACAAATTCTTGTTATGAACAAGAGAATAGGCAAGGAAACAGAAATTAGTTGGCATGAGTTCATTTCCATTTTTTTTAAGATCAAAGCATCTGTCTTTTTGTTTTGTTTTGTTTTAAATAAAAATAATCTTATATTATCTTTTACAATTTTGGAGTGTCCAAAATTAAGGCATAACATAGGAGAGATGGTTCCATGATGACTGGAGCCCCAGAAGGAAGGCTTGAAAGCTGATGGCTGGAAGCTTCTAAAGCCTCATTCATGCACATGTCTAGTGCTTGACATTGGGGTCACCAAAGTGGCTGTTCTGTGTGGCCTGAGCTTCTTCCCAACATGGTAGCTGAGTTACAAGGGTAAGCATTCTTTACTCTGTGTTTGATATTACCACTGAGCTTTTCCATTAGTAATTTTCTTGTTTCTAGTCATGGCCTTTTCCTTTCTTCTTAGAGAAATTCCTTTAGCATTTGTTGCAAAGGTGATCTCATGGTTCTGAATTCTTTTAGCTTTTGCTTATCTGTAAAGCTTTTGATTTCTCTGTTGAATCTGAATGAGAGCCTTGCTGGATAGTGTATTCTTGGTTGTAGGTTCTTCCCTTTCATCACCTTAAATATACCATACCACTCCCTTCTGGCCTGAAATATCAGCTGATAACCTTATGGGAGTTCTCTTGTATGTTACTTGTCCATTTTCCCTCATTGCTTTTAAAATTTTTTCTTTGTCTTTAATTTTTGTCAATTTGATTACTATGTGTCTCAGCATGTTCCTCCTTGGCTTTATCCTGTCTGACACTCTCTGCACTTCCTGAACTTGGGTGACTATTTCCTTTCCCACGTTAGGGAACTTTTCAGCTATTATCTCTCCAAATATTTTCTCAGGTTCTTTCTCTATCTCTCTCCTCCTTCTGGAACCCTTGCAATGTGAATATTGGTTCATTTAATGTTGTCCCAGAAGTGTCTTAGACTGTCTTCATTTCTTTCCATTATTTTTTTCTTTATTCTGTTCCATAGCAGTGATTTCCACCATTCTGCCTTCCAGGTCACTTATCCATTCTTCTGTCTCAGTCATTCTGTTATTGATTTCTTCTAGTGTATTTTTTTCCTTTCAGTTATTGTATTGTTCATCTCTGTATTTTTCTTCTTTAGTTTTTCTAGGTATTTGTTAAACATTCCTTGCATCTTCTCAATCCTTGCCCCCATTCTTTTTCCAAGATCCAAGATTATCTTCACTATCATTATTCTGAATTATTTTTCCAGAAGGTTGCCCATTTCCACTTCACTTAGTTGTTCTTCTGGGCTTTTATCTTGTTCCTTCATCTGGGACATATGCCTCTGCTGTTTCATTTTGTCTAACTTTATGTGATTGTGGTTTCCGTTCCACAGGCTGCAGGCTTGTAGTTTTTCTTGCTTCTGCTGTCTGCCCTCTGGTAAATGAGGCTATCTAAGAGGCTTATGCAGGATTCCTGATTGGAGGGACAGGTGGTGGGTGGAGCTGGTGGTGACCTCTGGTGGTCAGGGCATACTCAGTAAGCCTTTAAGCTGCTTGTCTGCTGGTGTGTGGGTCTGTGTTCCTGCCCTGTTGGTTGTTCAGCCTGAGGCTTCCCAGCACTGGAGGCTACAGACTCTTGAGTGGGGCTAATGGTGGTCTCCAGGAGGGCACACTAATAAGTACTGTCTGTCCCTGTGGTGAGCCCCAGCTGCCCCCTGCCTCCACAATACCAGCTGGTAGTTTTGGCCTAGTCTTTTATGAGGTCATTATTTTTTCCCCCTGGGTCCTGGTGCTCATAGATCCTTGTTCAAGCCCTCTAAGAGTGGAGTCTTTTTTCCCCCAAGTCCTGTATAATTCCTGTGATCAAACCCTACTGGCCTTCAAAGCCAGATTCTTTAGGGCCTCCTCCCCCCACGGCCAGACCCCCAGGCTAGGAAGCCTGATATGGGGCTCAGAACTTTCACTCCAGTGGGAGAAGTTCTGTGGTATAATTGGTTTCCAGTTAGTGGATCACCCACCTGGCAGATATGAGATTTAATTTTATCATGATTGTACCCCTCCTACCATCTTGTTTTGGCTTTTTTTTTTTTTTTTTTGTCTTTGGATGTACAGTATGTTTTTTGGTAAGTTCCAGTGGTTTTTGTCAATGGTTGTTGAACAGCTAGTTGTAACTCCAGTGTTCTCAAAAGAAGGGGTGAGCACATGTCCTTCTACTCTGCCATCTTGAGCTCTGACCTCACTTTTTAAATTTTTGTTTCTTTCTTTTGTTCAGCTTCAGTGATTTTCACTATTCTGTCTTCCAGCTCACTGATCTATTGCTTTTTAATTATGTAATCTACTGCTGTATTTTTTCATTTCAGTTATTGTATTATTCATCTCTGTTTGGTTCTTTTTTCTTTTTTTGTATTTTCTGACTCTTTATTAGAAACATCTGTCTTCATTCTTCTCCTAAGTTCTTTATGATCATTACCTTCAACGTTTTATCAGGTAGTTCACTTAGCTCCACTTCACTTCATTCCTCTTCTGGGGTTTTATCTTGTTCTTTGATTTTGAACATATTCTTTGTCACTTCATTTTGTATAATTTTCTGGTTTTATTTCCAAATATTTAGTAAGTTGGTTATGTTTTCTAATCTTGGAGAATTGGCCATATATGAGATGTCCTATGGTGTCCAGGTGCAGACTCTCTTCTGGTAACCAGAAAAGAGCTATATGCTCCAGGGGTGCCCTCTATGTGGGCTGTACATGCCCCTCTATTGTGGGAGGCTGACTACTGTGGTAACAATGGTAGGCATGGATGGCCCTCAGCCTAGTTGGTTGTGAGACTCTGTCTAGTATGAAGACTACTGGCTGCTGGGGTGTGGGATCAGATCATGAGGCAGCTGGCTACAGAGCTCAGAGAGGATGAAGATTCCTGGGCTAATACCAGCCCACTGTTGGGTGGAGCCATGTCCCAGGGTAGCTGTCAGTGGGGCTGTGTGTCCCAGGGCTAGAATCAGCCTCTTGGCAGTTTGGTCATGGCCCCAAGGGGATCTTGGGCTGGTGTTGGTCCCCTAGTGGGGGCCGGCAATTCCTGATATTGCTGGTTCCAGGAGCCAAGGTTTTCCAAGGTGATAATGACCCACCAGTGGTCTGGCCCAGGGCCCATTGTGTCCTGGGGTGGGTCCCCATCCAATGATGGGTTAGGCCAGATCTTGTGGTTAGTGCCAACCTATTGGTGGGAAGAACTAAGCCCTGTGGCCTCTTACTATGGTGCACAAGCAGTCCTAGAACTGATGTTGACCTGCTGGTGGGCAGGACCAGGACCCATGGGGTACCAGGGCTAGTGCCAGCCCACTAATGGGATGAGCTAGGTCCTAATATCTCTGACTGCAGGGCCCTGGTGGTCCCAGTGTTGGCATCAGCCATTGGTGAGAGGGGTTGTGGCCCAGAGGGTCCTGAGGCTGGTGCCTGCACACTGGTTGTTGATGCTGTGTTCTGGGGTCTTTGGAAGTGGGCCCAAGATCCTGTAGTTGGTCAGCCTACTGGTGGGTGTGGCCAGGTACTGACACTGACTTCAGGGCCCCAGATATCCCAGGACTAGTGACAACCCACTTGTGCATGGGGCCAGGTACTGGGGATTCTGGTGTGTGGGGCCAAGTCCTTGGGCAGCTAGAGGTTCAAGGGGGCTGATGTTAACCAGATTGTTATCGGGTGGAATTTTATCCCCAACTGGCTGACTCCTTGGCCTGGGCTTTCCAGGCCTAATAATAAACTAGGTCCAGTGCCAATAAGTGGAGGGAGAATTCCAAAATAGAATTTGCCAGCACCAGTGTCTCATTGTAGAAGGAGCTCCACAAAACAGCTGCTGCCATCCTCTAGGTCCCCAGGGTGAGTCCCAGTTGCCCCTTGTCTCTCCAAGAGACTGTTTAAGATCAGCAAGTGGGTCTGACCTGGGGTCCTTTCTAATTGTTGCTTCTGCCCTGGGTCTTGGAGCATGTAAGATTTTGTGTGTGCCCTTTAAGAAATGGAGTCTCTGTTTCCTACAATCCTCTGGCTTCCCTGAAGGTAATCCCCTCTGGCCTTCAAAGTCAAACATCCAGGTAGCACTTCTTCCCAGTGCATGACCCCCAGGCTGGGGATCCCAATGTGAGATTTAGACTTCTTTCTCCTTGAGGAGAATCTCTGCAATTGTGATTATTCTCTCACTTTGGGTTGCCTACTTGGGGGCATGGGACTTAACTATATGGGGTTTCTTCCCCTCCTACCTGTGTCATTGTGGTTCCTTCTTTATATCTTTAGTTGTACAGGTATTTTCTGCTAGTCTTCAGGCTGTTCTCATTGATAGTTTCCCTGTAAATGGTTGTAATTTTGGTGTGCCTGTGGGATGAGGTGAGCTCATGGTCCTCCTACTTTACCATTTTGACCACTCTCCCATTTTGTTATTATTGAAATCAAGTTTATATTAGACTGATCTCTGCCAACCCCCATCACATTGTAGCGCACCATCCTGTTTCACTTTCTTTATGGCACTTGTCAATATCTGGATCTATCTTTGCAATTGATTTGTTTACCACTTCACCTCTATAGACTATTTGCTCACTGAGATGGGAACTTCTTTTTCTTCTTCATCTTGTATCTGCTGCACCTAGCACATAGTAGCATAAACGATTGTGGAATAAATGAATGTCTTTTTGTCTTGTATTTTTAGAGTGACACTGACCTTAAAAATATGTAAAGTCCTACAGATCAATAAGATCTGATCTTTATGTTGTGCAGATCTTTTTTGTACCACTTTGTTGCTGGTAGAGCATTTTATAATGTAACCTATTACTCTCTACGACTAAATCATCACTATTATTGTTAAGAAATAAGGTTGAATGTATCTACCTGCTCTCATCAGTGCCAAACATCTGAGACAGCATATTAATAGTGTCATTTCTTCCGATAAGCCTTCTCTGATTCCCTTTAGGTAGGTAGGTATGGGCTTTTTTATCTTCAGTGTCCTTTTTTATGTGATATTGGCAGTAAGAGTATAAGACTGTTATTAGTTTTTTTTGTTTTGTTTTGTTTTTTGTTTTCTTTGCCATATATTGGATCTTTTTTTCTGCATTCCTCATATTGAACATATGGGAAGAAATCAATTAATATAAGTGGAATAATTGACTATATTACTAAAATTGGAATAATATTTTTATAAGTATATTGCATTGCTTTTCTTTCACTTTTCCTGGATTTTACCATCTGCATTGTTATGCCAGAAGCCCAAGAGAAATAAGAATCATCACAGCAGGAATTTAAAGGGAAAAAAATTAGGTTTAAATTTTTGACATATAGAATAGGATTATTTTTAAACATAGGATATGCTGCAATAGAAAGCATTTGCTATAGTGAAAGGGAGCTAGCTTAGACTCCCATACCAGGAAATGTACAAAGGAGAAAATGAAACAGCAAAGAATTGTGATAGACTACAAACCCTCATGGGATTTATCCTAAAAGTGTACAGAGGGTTATAATTAAGGCACTTAAGTGTGAAAAATTCAGGCACAGCAGCCAACTTCTCTGGGTGTAGCTTGGAGTAGCTACAACACTTCAGAGGAAGTGCTATATGCAGTTTGTTTCCTCATCCCATGGCATGACTTGAGGGAAGAGGCCTACATAGATCACCTGAGACAACCCTCCTGTCCCCCATGGTTTTTGAGGGGGCTGCAATGGATCAATGTGCTCTGGTGCAAAGACACAAAGGTAATGAGAAGGCAGTGGGAGTTGGGCCAAACTGCTTCTGTGACAGGAGGCAAATGGCTGAGAATCATGGGCTGCAGTAGCTGGTATACAAGTAATACCTGCAAAGGTCAGAGGGTAACAGTGGAATCCAGGCAGATCTCGAAAGAGGAACAAGAACAGAACTGCCTCTGCTATGAAGGTAGCAACATAAGGGCTCCTGCACACAACTCCAAGGCACCCTGTCCCAGCCACCTAAGAACATGCAAGTCCATCTTCCAGCTGCACTAAAATGCAAATGCTTTACTGGTGAGAAACAAGGAGAGGAAGAAGAAATCTAAAAGGTTTAAGATTTACCTGAAAGATATTGGAGTTGCTTTAAGAGACTAAATCATAAGATGGACTTATTTCAATCATTTGGCAAATGTAAGTTTTCCTTCTTTATCCAACAGAGTCAAGTCTCTTAGAGTAGACTTCATTCAACAATTACAAATAAAGCATTTTTAAAAATTGAGAAAGCAGCAGTGTGCAATTCACCCTATGAATAAAGGAATCAGAAGAGAAGGCACTTGAGTTTTACTCCCAAATTAAGCAGACTAATCTGTGTAACCTGGGTCAAGGGAGTATTTAGTACCTCGAGGTACTGTGTCTCTTTGTTATCAATAAAATGAACAATGATGAGAAGGTAGGATAAGGGAATCTGTAAGAAACCAACCAGTTCTAACATCTTAAGATTCATGTGAACCCTCGAATTAGTGAAACACCATGTTCATGAAGACCATTAGTGAGAGAAGTGGTTGCTTGTTTGTATGGCATAATGACACTCTTCGTGTTTTGCAAATAGGTTAAACCTCAGATCTCAACCATATTAATATGCTACCTAATGAAATTAATGATATGTTTACCTAACTTAAGGAGTTAATTTACCATCCTCCATCTGTTAAAAAAATTCATCAGCATTTGATCTCAATAATAGCCTCTAGTCCAACATGATAACACGGAAAAGCCAAATCTGACTACATGTTGTACCTGTTTCTTTTACTTTAACCTTTGCTTCCTATTGCTTTCATTCACTAAAAGGATACTATCTATACATAATGGCCTGCCTCTGGGAACCCTGCCTCTCTGCCTGAATGTTAACCCAAAGTGCCTTTGTTCGGGGAAATATCCTGACCCTGTCCACCCACAAATAGCTGCAAGAAAGAATAAATTAACATACCCCCTACCCAAAACTAGCCATTCCAGGGGACATTTACAAATGTTATGACCTTTTTACTTTACTTCCTCATCTCCTCCCCCTCTCTGTGTTATAAAAGAAACTGGCATAAAAGCCATGAGAACATGGTTTTTCAGAGACACTAGTCTGCCACCATCTTAGTCTGCTGGCTTTCCGAATAAAGTCACATTCCTTACCTCAACACATCATCTCTGATTTATTGGCCTACTATGCAGCAAGCAGAGTGAGCTTAGACTCAGTAACAACACCATAGGAAACATATCCTAGAATGTGTTCAAACAGCATGGAATTCTGTTTAAATTATATGGTTATCATCTTATGCTACACAAGTGACATAAGTGAATTACTTTATTTCCTAAGAAGGTGCTTCCCATATAATGAATGACACCTTGGGTCAAAAATGTGATTTTTACCTCATGTTAATTTCCAAACTTTCTCTTAATAATGAAAATGTCATTGACTACCATAATGTGTAAACAAGTTTAAAAAGGAAGAAATAAGAAGGCAAGATAGAAAGAGGGGAGAAAGAGAGAGAGGGAGAGAGAATAAGAATATGAACTCATTCTAGAAGAAGTGTTTGCCACAGATGGGACATATTAGAATGGAAATCCACAGACACATATTAAATGGAAATTTAGAAGAAAAAAATTCTACAAGGGAAGATGAAATGAGAATGCACACCTTCTACAAGCAGGCCACTAACCATATTCTTTGCTTTAGAGTATGTCAACACCTCTTTAGAACTTTCTCCCTCAAAATCAAAGAGTACCAGCATTGAGGGGCAGAGTCAAGATGGCAAACTAGGAGGATGTGGAGTCCGTGTCTCCATAAAACTAGGGCATCTACCAGGCACTGGTGGGGGACCACAGACACCTAAGGGGATGGGAGGAATCCCTGAGCAATGGGTAGGATATTGGGGGAAGTGAGAGGGGAGGAGAAGTGGAAGCTGGACAGGACTGGTACCCCTGAGGAGTGATTAGGGGAGGGGAAGTGTTCCTATGCCCAGAGGAAGAACAGGGGAGACCATTGGGAAGGGCAGAGTATCAGAAGGGAAAGAGGTCAGCATTCCCCTTGCCCACTTGGGCCCCAGGGATCCTTTTGAGGTCCGGGCATGATCCTCTGCCCATCAAGGGCCCCTTCAGCTGTGTGGGTTCTGAAGGGGTGAGAGAGAGGGAGGGGAAAGGAAATGTAATGGCCCAACTTAAGGGTCTAGCACCCTGGGGGGGTGGGTGGCTGGGGGCAGGGTTCAAACACCTGGTGGGGCCTACCCACAGTTAGGGGATTGATGGGGATGGGGGAGACCCTTGGGAGAAAGGAGGAACAAAAGGGAGTGCAGCCAGAATTTCTCCTGCTCATTTTAGCCCTGGGGAGCCTGCTGGGGTCCAGGGCATAATACTCGGCCATCAGAGGCTCCTTCCAGCTCTGCAGAGCCTAAGCCCCAGCTTCACACTCCCACTCAGGGACTTACCTACAAACTCACAAACTGTTCACTCCAAGGGCCCCGTCAGGTCATGCTGTCTTTCCCTACCACTTAGGCCCTAAGTTTAGGCCCTGCCCCAGGTGCCTCTTGCCCTCCCTCCCCTTGACCTGCCCCCAAGACATTTTTGGGCCTAGACCCCATCCTACCTTAAACTTGACCCCACCTAGGCCCCACCACTGCCCTGAGTTCCACATCCCTCCTAAGCTCTGCTCCCCACAGTCAAGGTCTTTTCTGGCTTTTTTTTTCTCTTCAAGTTGTGGTTCTGTTTTACCTTGTTGTTGATTCATTTGTATTTTTATTTTTACAATAAATTTTTTACTTTTCTAATTTATTTCTTTTTTTGTTTGTCTTTTATTATTGTTCTGCTCCTTTTTTCTTTTCTTTTCTTTTGCCATGACTTGTGGCTTGTGGGATCTTGGTTCCCAGGTCAGCGGTTGGGCCTGAGCCACTCTGGGGGAGCATGAAGTCCAAACTGCAGGACTAATGGAGGATCTCAGACCCCAGGAAATATTAATCACAGTAAGACCTACCAGAGTTCCTCCTCTAGGCACCAAGACCCAGTTCTACTCAACTGCCTGCAAACTCAAGTGCTGGAGGCCTCAGGCCAAACAACCAGTAAGACAGGAACATAGCCCTCCCCCATCAAAAAAAAAAATGAAATGACAACAATAAAAGCTACTCACAAACCAGTATGGTTAAAAACCTACAAGACAAAATTAATGAAGAGAAAATAGGCAACCTGACTGAAAAGAATTCAGAGTAATGATAGTAAGGATGATCCAAAATCTGGGAAATAGAATGGAGGCATAGATTGAGAAAATACAAGAAATGTCTAAGAAAGACCTAGAAGAACTACAAAGAAGCAGAGATTATAAACACAATAACTGAAATTAAAAATACACTAGAAGAGATCAATATCAGAATAACTGAGGCAGAAAAGCAAATAAGTGAGCTGGAAGATAGAATGGTGGAAATCATTGCCAAGGATCAGAATAAAGAAAAAAGAATGAAAAGAATTGAGGACAGTCTCAGAGACCTCTGGGACAACACTAAACACAAAAGCATTCTAATTATAGAGGCCCTAGAAGAAGAAGAGAAAGAGAAAGGGCCTGAGAAAATATTTGAAGGTATTATATTTGAAAATGTCACTAACATGGGAAAGGAATTAGCCACCCAAGTCCAGGAAGCACAGAGAGTCCTATACAGGAGAGACCCAAGGAGAAACACACCAAGACACATATTAATCAAACTAACAAAAATTAAATTCAAAGAAAATATATTAACAACAGCAAGGGAAAGTCAACAAAAAGCATACAAGGGGATCCCCATAATGTCATGAGCTGATTATTCAGGAGAAACTTTGCAGGCCAGAAGGAAGTGGCAGGATATATTTAAAGTGATGGAAAGGAGAAACCTACAACCAAGGTGACTCTAACAGCAAGGATCTCATTCAGATTCAACAGAGAAATTAAAAGCTTTAGAGATAAGCAAAGGCTAAGAGAATTCAGCACCACCAAACCATACCTACAGCAAATGTTAAAGGAACTTCTCTAGGAGAGAAATATAAGAAAAGAAAAAGACCCACAATAACAAACCCAAATCAATTAAGAAAATTGTAATAGAAACATAGATATTGATGATCACCATGAATGTAAATGGGTTAAATGCTCCAACTGAAAGACACAGACTGGTTCAATGGATAAAATAAACAAGATCCATATATGTCCTGTCTAAAAGAGACCCACTTCAGGGGCTTCCCTGGTGGCACAGTGGTTAAGAATCTGCCTGCTAATGGAGGAGACACAAGTTTGATCCCTGGTCCAGGAAGACCTCACATGCCACAGATCAACTAAGCCTGTGCACTACAACTACTGAGCCTGTGCTCTAGAGCCTGTGAGCCACAACTATTCATCCCACATACCACAACTACTGAAGCCCATGCATCTAGAGCCCATGCTAGGCAACAAGAGAAGCCACCACAATGAGAAGCCCACACACCACAATGAAGAGTAGGTCTCACTCACCACAACTAGAGAAAACCCATGTGCAACAATGAAGACACAATTGCAGCCAATAAATAAATAAATAAATATAAATAAATAAATAAATAAATAAATAAATAAATAAATAAATAAAGTGAGACCCATTTCAGCCCTAGGGACACATATGGAATGAAAGGGGATGGAAAAAGATTATCCATGCAAATGAAAATCACAAGAAAGCTGGAGTAGCAATACTTATATCAGATAAAATAGACTTTAAAACAAAGATTGTTACAAGAGACAGAGAAGTGCACTATATAATGATCCAGGAATCAATCCAAGAAGAAAACATAAAAATTATAAATATTTATGCATGAAACATAGGAGCACCTCAATATATAAGGCAAATACTAATAGCCATTAAAGGAGAAACTGACAGTAACACAGTAAAAGTGGGGGACTTTAACACCCCACTTACACCAAAAGACAGATCATCCAGACAGAAAATAAGTGAGGAAACATAAGTTTTAAATGACACAATAGATCAGATAGAATTAATTGACATTTATAGGACATTCCACTCAAAAGTGGTAGCATGCATTTTCTTCTCAAGTGCACATGGAACATTTTCCAGGATAGATCACATCTTCAGTCACAAATCAAACCTTGGAAAATTTAAGAAATTTGAAATTGTATCAATCAACTTTTCCAATCACAACATTATGAGCATAGAAATTAATTACAGGAAAAAAATACACAACCACATGGAGATTAAAGAGTGCACTGATAAATAACCAAGAGATCACTGAAGAAATCAGAGGAAATCAAAAAATACCTAGAAACAAATGACAATGAAAACATGACAATCCAAAACCTAGGGGACACAGCAAATGTAGTTCCAAGAGGGAAGATTATAGCAATTCAAGCTCACTGTAAGAAGTAAGAAAAATCTCAAATAAAAAATCTAACCTTACAACTAAAGCAGCTAGAAAAAGAAGAACAAAGAAAACCCAAAGTCAGTAGAAGGAAATAACTCCTAAAGAATCAAGCAGAAATAAATGAAATAGGAATGAAGAAAACAATAGCAAAGATCAATAAAACAAAAACCTGGTTCTTTGAGAAGATCAAATTGACAACATTTAGCCAGACTCATCAACAAATAAAGGGAGATGACTCAAATCAATAAAATTAAAAATGAAAAAGGAAAAGTTACAACAGACACTTCAGAAATACAGAGGATCATAAGAGACTACTGCAAGCAACTATATGCCAATAAAATGGACAACTGCAAGCAATGGATAAAATTCCTGGAAAGGTACAACTTTATAAGCCTGAACCAGGAAGAATTAGAAAATATAAACAGAAAAATTACAAGTACTGAAATTTAAACTGTAATTAAAAATCTTCCATCATACAAAAGTACAGAACCAGATAGCTTCACAGATGAATTCTATCAAATATTTAGAGAAGATTAACCCCTATCCTTCTCAAACTCTTCCAAAAAATTGCAGGGGAGGAACACTCCAAAACACATCCTATGAGGGCATCATCAACCTGATATCGAAACCAAAGATATCACAAAAAAGAAAGAGACCAATATCACTGATGAACATAGATGCAAAAATCCTCAACAAAATACTAGTGAACAGAATCCAACAACACATTAAAAAGATCATACACCATGATTAAGTGGAATTTGATCCCAGGGATGCAAAGATTCTTCAATATACAAAAATCAATCAATGTGATAAAACATATTAATAATTAAAGAATAATATGGTGATAACCCATGTTAACAATTAAAGAATAAAAACCTTATGACCATCTCAAAAGGTGCAGAAAAAGCTTTTGACAAAATTCAACACCCATTTATAATAAAAACTCTCCAGAAACTGGACTTAGAGGAACATAATACAAGCCATAAACAAAAAACTCACACAAACATTACTCTCAATAGTGAAAAACTGAAAGCATTTCCTCTAAGATAAGGAACAAGACAAGGATGTCCACTCTTGCCACTATTATTAAACATAGTATTGGAAGTCCTAACCACAACAATCAGAGAATAAAAAGAAATAAAAAGAATGCAAATTGGAAAAGAAAAAGTAAAACTGTCACTGTTTGCAGATGACATGATGTTATACATAGACAATTCTAAGAATGCCAGAAGAAAACTAGTAGAACTAATCAATGAATTTGATAAGGTAGCAGGATACAAAATTAATGCACAGAAATCTCTTCCATTCCTATTCACTAACAATGAAAGATCAGAAAGAGAATTTAAGGAAATAATTCAATTTACCATCACAATAAAAAGAATAAAATATCTAGGAATAAAGAGGCAAAACCTGTACTCAGAAAACTATAAAACATTGATGAAGGAAATCAAAGATGACAGAAATACATGGAAAGATATACTATGCTCCTAGATTAGACGAATCAAAGTTGTGAAAATGTCTATACTACTCAAAGAAATCTACAGGTTCAATTCAATCCCTATCAAATTACCAATGGCATTTATCACAGAATTAGAACAAAAAGTTATACAATTTGTATAGAAACACAAACAACCCTAAATAGCCCAATCAATCTTGAGAAAGAAAAACAGAACTGGAGGAATCAGGTTTCCTGACTTCAGACTATTTTACAAAGCTACAGTAATCAAGATAGTATGATACTGGCACAAAAACAGAAATAGAGATCAATGGAACAGGATAGAAAACGCAGAGATAAACCCACACACATATTGTCAACAAATTTATGACAAATGGGGCAAGAACATACAATGGAGAAAAGACAGCCTCTTCAGTAAATGGTGCTGGGAAAACTGGAAAACTACATGTAAAAAAATGAAATTAGAACACTACATAACATCATACACACACACACACACACACACACACACACACACACACACACAAACTCAAAATGGATTAAAGACCTATATGTAAGGCCAGACACTATAAAACTCTTAGAGAAAAACATAGGAAAAACACTCTTTGTCATAAATCACAGCAAGATCTTTTATGACCCACCTCCTACAGTAATGAAAATAAAAACAAAATAAGCAAATGAGACTTAACTAAACTTAAAAGCTTTTTCACAGCAAAGGAAACTATAAATAAGATGAAAAGACAACCCACAGAATGGGAGAAAATATTTGCAAAAAATACAACTGACAAAGGATTAATCTCCAAAATATACAAACAGCTTTTGCAGATCAATATCAAAAAAACAAACAACCCAAACAAAAAATGGGCAGAAAACCTAAATAGACATTTCAGTAAAGAAGACATACAGATGGCCAAAAGGCACATGAAAAGCTGCTCAACATCACTAATTATTGGAGAAATGCAAATCAAAACTATAATGAGGTATCACCTCACACCAGTAAGAATGGCCATCACCATAAAGCCTATAAATAAAAAATACTGGAGAGGTTGTGGAGAAAAGGGAACTCTTTTGCACTGTTGCTGGAAATGTAAATTGGTACAGCCACTATGGAAAACAGTATGGAGGTTCTTTAAAAAACTAAAAATAGAACTACCATATGCCCCAGCAATCCCACTACTGGTTTTATACCCCAAGAAGACCATAATTCAAAAAGATTCATGCACCCCAATGTTCATTGCAGCATTATTTACAATAATCAGGTCATGGAAGCAACTTAAATGTCTGTCAACAGATGAATAGATAAAGAAGATGTTGTACACATATACAATGGAATATTACTCAGCCATAAAAAGGAACAAAATTGGGACATTTGTAGATAAATGGATGGACCTAGAGTCATACAGAGTAAAATGAGTCAGAAAGACAAAAACAAATATTGTATATTAACATGTATATGTGGAATATAGAAAAATGGTACAAATCAACTGGTTTTCAAGGCAGAAATATAGATACAGTTACAGAGAACAAACATATGGACACCAAGTGGGGAAAGTGGTGGGTGGGGGAATAAATTGGGAGGTTGGGATTGCCATATGTATATTACTAATAAGAAAAAAATATCAAATTGTACACTTTAAATATATGCAGTTTATTGCATGTCAATTGTATCTCAATCAAAGTTCTTAAAAAAAAAAGAAAGACACATGCACCCCAATGTTCACTACAACACTACTAGGACATGTATACAACCTAAATGCCCATTAACAGATGAATGGATAAAGAAGATGTGGCACATGTATATAATGAAATATTACTCAGCCACAAAAAGAAATGACACTGAGTCATTTATAGAGATGTGGATGGACCTAAAGTCTGCCATACAAAGTAAAGTAAGTCAGGAAGAAAAACAAATTGCTTTTGGTAATATAGTCATTTTCACAATGTTGATTCTTCCCATCCAAGAACATGGCATGTCCCTCTGTCTGTTTGTATCATCTTTGATTTCTTTCATCAGTATCTTACAGTTTTCTTCATGTGATTCTTTTGCCTCCTTAGGCAGGTTCATTCCTAGGTATTTTATTCTTTTTGTTGCAATGGTAAATGGGAGTGTTTCCTTAATGCCAATCAACAGATGAATGAATACAGAAGATGTGGCATATTATACAATGGAATATTATTCAGCCTTAAAAAAGAATGAAATTCAGTTATTTGTAGTAAGGTGGATAGACTTAGATTTTGTCATACAGAGCAAAGTAAGCCAGAAAGAGAAAAACAAATACTGTATGCTAACTCATATATATGGGATCTAAAAAAAATGGCACTGATGAATTCAGTGACAGGGCAAGAATAAAGATGCAGTTGTAGAGAACTAACTTGAGGACATGGGGTGGGGGGTTGAAGGGGAAGTTCGGATGAAGTAAGAGAGTAGCATTGACATATACACATTATCAAATGAAAAATAGACAGGTAGTAAGAAGCTGCTGCATACCACAGGGAGATCAACTCTATGATTGGTATTAGCTTAGAGGGGTGGAATAGGGATGGTAGAAAGGTATCATGGGAGGGAGGGGATATGGGGATATATGTATAAATACACCTGACTCACTTTGTTGTACAGCAGAAACTGGCACAAGAGTGTAAAGCAATCATACTCCGATAAAGAGCTTAAAAAAAAAAAAAAAAAAAAGGAACCAACCCTACAGATACCTTGATCTTGGACTTCTAGCCTCCAGAATCATGAGACAATAAAGTTCTGTTATTTAAAGAAAAAGCAAACAAACAGAAAAACAGAACAATGTCATAAAGAAAGACAAAAAGCATACTATATAATGAAAAAAGGATCAATACATCTAAAGGATATTACTCTCATTAACATTTATGCACCTGATATAGGTTCAACTAAATAAAAAATAAATACTATCAGACATAAAAGGAGAGGCTTATGGGAACACAATAATATTAGTAGATTTTTTTTCTTTATTTTTTTGGGGGGTACACCAGGTTCAATCATCTGTTTTTATACACATATCCCCATATTCCCTAATTTCCTTGATCCCCCCCCCTCGAGTGCCCCCCACCCTCCCCGCCCCAGTCCTCTAAGGCATCTTCCATCCTCGAGTTGGACTCCCTTTGTTATACAACAACTTCCCACTGACTATTTTACAGTTGGTAGTATATATATGTCTGTGCTACTCTCTCGCTTCGTCTCCGTTTCCCCTTCACCCCCTGCCCAATCCCATACCTCGAGTTCTCCAGTCCATTCTCTGTATCTGCGTCCTTGTTAATGTCACTGAGTTCATCAGTACCATTTTTAGATTCCATATATGTGAGTTAGCAAACAATATTTGTCTTTCTCTTTCTGACTTACCTCACTCTGTATAACAGATTGTAGTTCTATCCACCTCATGACATATAGCTCCATCTCATCTCTTTTTATAGCTGAGTAATATTCCATTGTATATATATGCCACATCTTCTGTATCCATTCATTTGTTGATGGGCATTTAGGTTGCTTCCATGTCCTGGCTATTGTAAATAGTGCTGCAATAAACATTATGGTACAAGTTTCTTTTGGGATTATGGTTTTCTTTGGGTATATGCCCAGGAGTGGGATTACTGGATCATATGGAAGTTCTAGTTGTAGTTTTTGAAGGAACCTCCAAATTGTTTTCCATAGTGGCTGTACCAATTTACAGTCCCACCAACAGTGCAGGAGAGTTCCCTTTTCTCCACACCCTCTCCAACATTTGTGGTTTCCAGACTTTGTGATGATGGCCATTCTGATTGGTGTGAGGTGATACCATATTGTGGCTTTAACTTGCATTTCTCTGATGATTAGTGATGTTGAGCATCTTTTCATGTGTTTGTTGGCCATCTTTATGTCTTCTTTGGAGAAATGTCTATTTAGGTCTCCCGCCCATTTGTGGATTGGGTTATTTGCTTTTTTGGTATTAAGCTTCATGAGCTGCTTGTATATTTTGGAGGTTAATCCTTTGTCCGTTGTTTCATAGGCAATTATTTTTTCCCATTCTGAGGGTTGCCTTTTAGTCTTGTTTATGGTTTCCTTTACTGTGCAAAAGCTTTTAATTTTCATGAGGTCCCATTTGTTTTTTCTTGATTTTATTTCCATGATTCTAGGAGGTGGGTCCAAAAGAATGTTGCTTTGATGCATGTCATAGAGTGTTCTGCCTATGTTTTCCTCTAGGAGTTTTATAGTGTCTGGCCTTACATGTAGGTCTTCAATCCATTTGGAGTTTATTTTTATGTATGGTGTTAGGAAGTGTCCTAATTTCATTCTTTTACATGTTGCTGTCCAATTTTCCCAGCACCACTTATTGAAGAGGCTGTCTTTTTTCCATTATATACTCGTGCCTCCTTTGTCAAAGATAAGGTGCCCATATGTGTTTGGGCTTACTTCTGAGTTCTCTATTCTATTCCATTGATCGTCCTTTCTATTTTTGTGCCAGTACCATACTGTCTTGATCACTATGGCCTTGTAGTATAGTTGAAGTTAGGAAGCCTGATTTCACCAACTCCATTTTTCCTTCTCAAGATTGCTTTGGCTATTCGGGGTCTTTTGCATTTCCATACAAATTGTAAGATTTCTCGTTCTAGTTCTGTGAAAAATGCCATTGGTAATTTGATCGGGATTGCATTGAATCTGTAAATTGCTTTGGGTAGTACAGACATTTTCACAATGTTGATTCTTCCAATCCAGGAACATGGTATGTCTCTCCATCTGTTTGTGTCATCTTTGATTTCTTTCATCAATGTCTTAAAGGTTTCTGCATACAGATCATTTGCCCCCTTAGGCAGGTTTATTCCTAGGTATTTGATTCTTTTTGTTGCAATGGTGAATGGGAGAGTTTCCTTAATTTCTCTTTCTGCTCTTCCGTTGTTAGTGTATAAGAATGCAAGAGATTTCTGTGCATTCATTTTGTATCCTGCTACTTGACTAAACTCATCAATTAGTGCTAGCAGTTTTCTGGTAGAGTCTTTAGGGTTTTCTATATATAATATCATGTCATCTGCAAAGAGGGACAATTTTACTTCTTCTTTTCCAATTTGGATTCCTTTTATTTCTTTTTCTTCTCTGATTGCTGTGGATAGAACTTCCAAAACTATGTTGAATAACAGTGGTGAGAGTGGACACCCTTGTCTTGTTCCTGTTCTTAGAGGGAATTCTTCCACTTCTTCCCCATTGAGAACGATGTTGGCTTTTGGTTTGTCATATATGGCTTTTATTATGTTGAGGTAATTTCCTTCTATGCCCATTTTCTGGAGAGCTTTTATCATAAATGGATGTTGAACTTTGTCAAAAGCTTTTTCTGCATCTATTGAGATGATCATATGGGTTTTATCCTCCAATTTGTTGATATGATGTATCCTGTTGATTGATTTGCATATATTGAAGAATCCTTGCATCCCAGGGATAAACCCCACTTGATCATGGTGTATGATTTTTTTAATGTGCTGTTGCAGTCTGTTAGCTAGTATTTTGTTGAGGATTTTTGCATCTATATTCATCAGTGATATTGGTCTGTAGTTTTCTTTTTTTGTGACTTCTTTGCCTGGTTTTGATATCAAGGTGATGGTAGCCTCATAGAATGAGTTTGGGAGTGCTCCGCCTTCTGCAATATTTTGGAAGAGTTTGAGAAGGATACGTGTTAGCTCTTCTCGAAATGTTTGATAGAATTCGCCCGTGAACCCATCTGGTCCTGGGCTTTTGTGTGTTGGGAGATTTTTAACCACTGCCTCAATTTCCGTACTTGTGATTGGTCTGTTCATGGTTTCTATTTCTTCCTGGTTCAGTCTTGAAAGATTGTATTTTTCTAAGAATGTATCCATTTCTTCCAGGTTATCCAATTTATTGGCATATAGTTGCTTGTAGTAGTCTCTCATGATGTTTTGTATTTCTGAGGTGTCCGTTGTGACTTCTCCTTTTTCATTTCTAATTCTGTTGATTTGCATCTTCTCCCTTTTTTTCTTGATGAGTCTGGCTAATGGTTTATCCATTTTGTTAATCTTCTCAAAGAACCAGATTTTAATTTTATTTGTTTTTCTTATGGTTTCTTTCCTTTCTCTTTCATTATTTCTGCTCTGATCTTTATGATTTCTTTCCTTCTGCTCACTTTGGGGTTTCTTTGTTCTTCTTTCTCTAGTTGTTTGAGGTTTAAGGTTAGGTTGTTTATTCGATCATTTTTTTGTTTCTTAAGGTAGGACTGTATTGCTATAAACTTCCCTCTTAGAACTGCTTTTGCTGCATCCCATAGGTTTTGGGTTGTTGTGTTTCATTGTCATTTGTTTCTAGATATTTTTTGATTTCCTCTTTGATTTCTTTAGTGATTCCTTGGTTGTTTAAGAGTGAATTGTTTAGCCTCCATGTGTTTGTATTTTTTGCAGTTTTTTTCCTGTAATTGATATCTAGTCTCATGGCGTTGTGGTCTGAGAAGATGGTTGATATGATTTCAATTTTCTTGAATTTGCCGAGGTTTGATTTGTGACCCAAGGTGTGATCTATCCTGGAAAATGTTCCGTGTGCACTTGAGAAGAAAGTGTAGTGTGTCGTTTTTGGATGGAATGTCCTATAAATATCAATGAAGTCGAGATGGTCTAATGTGTCATTTAAAGCTTGTGTGTCTTTATTTATTTTCTGTTTGGATGATCTGTCCATTGATGTAAGTGGGGTGTTCACGTCTCCCACTATTATTGTGTTACTGTCGATGTCCCCTTTTATAGCTGTTAGCATTTGCCTTATGTATTGAGGTGCTCCTATGTTGGGGGCATAGATATTTACCATTGTGATATGTTCTTCTTGAATGGATCCCTTGATCATTATGTAGTGCCCTTCCTTGTCTCTTTTAATAGTCTTTACTTTCAAGTCTAATTTGTCTGATATGAGTATTGCTACTCCGGCTTTCTTTTGACTTCCATTTGCATGGAATATCTTTTTCCATCCCTTGACTTTCAGTCTATATGTATCCCTTGGTCTGAAGTGGGTTTCTTGTAGGCAGCATATAGAAGGGTCTTGTTTTTGTATCCATTCAGCCAGCCTGTATCTTTTGGTTGGAGCATTTAATCCATTTACATTTAAAGTGATTATTGACATGTGTGTTCCAATTACCATTTTCTTAATTGTTTTGGGTTTGTATTTGTAGGTGTCTTCCTTTTCTTGTGTTTCCTACTTAGAGAAGTTCCTTTAGCACTTGTTGTAAGGCTGGTTTGGTGGTGCTGAATTCTCTTAACTTTTGCTTGTCTGGAAAGCTTTTGATTTCTCCCTCAAATCTGAATGAGGTTCTTGCTGGGTAGAGTATTCTTGGCTGTAGGTTTCTCTCTCTCAGGACTTGCAGTATATCCTGCCATTCCCTTCTGGCCTGCAGAGTTTCTGAAGAAATGTCAGCTGTTATCCTGATGGGTTTTCCCTTATATGTTGTTTGTTGCTTTTCTCTTGCTGCTTTTACTATTTTTTCTTTGTGTTTAATTGTCATTAGTTTGATTAATATGTGTCTTGGTGTATTTCTCTTTGGGTTTATTCTGTATGGGACTCTCTGTGCTTCTTGGACTTGGTTAATTATTTCCTTTCCCATGTTGGGGAAGTTTTCCACTATAACCTCTTCAAATATTTTCTCAGACCCTTTCTTGTTTTCTTCTTCTTCTGGGATGCCTATCATTTGAATGTTGGTACGCTTAATGTTATCACTGAGGTCTCTGAGACTGTCTTCTATTCTTTTTATTATTTTTTCTTTTTCCTGCTCTGTGGTGTTTATTTCCCCCATTCTATCTTCCAACTCACTTATTCATTCTTCTGCCTCAGTCATTCTGCTGGTTATAGCACCTAGAGTATTTTTAATTTCAGTTATTTTGTTATCCATTGCTGTTTGTTTTTCTGAGTTTTTATGAACTGTTTCTTGTACTTTCTCTATTTTGTTATCGAGAGTTTGTATCATTTTTACTATCATTACTCTAAATTTTTTTTCACGCATTTTTGCTATTTCCTCCTCATTTATTTGGTCTTGTGGGTTTTTTTCCTGCTCCTTTGCCTGCATGGTGTTTCTTTGTTTCCTCATGGTTGTCCAAACTTTTGGGGTTGCTTGTTCTGGTGATAGAGGTGTTTATTGAAGACCTTTCAAGCCTCAGACTAAAGTCTGAGTGTTGGGTTATGCAAATACTAAGTCTAGGAAACACATACATGTATAAGACACACAATTACTGAATCCATTAGGACATAAGTCTCTAGAAAGACCTGACAGAACCCCAGTGTGCTATCAGATATTCAAAGAGAAACCGAACAGAAATTGACAGCTGAAACAGAACAAATCAGAGACAAAAGCAAAAGCAAACAAACAAACAAATAACACCCTACACATACAAACATTAATCCAGGGAGATTTTGTAAGCTAGGATCAAATATAGAAAAGAGCTAGTGTACAATGAGAGAGAATGGAGATTCTCAGAATGTAATTAGACAACTGTACTAAGAACTAAGATAAAGACAAAAGCCTAATATTAAATACCAAGGCAGTGCATCATCTAGAGAATAGAGCAAGGAGTCTGAGCAGACTGATAGTGTTGCTTATAAGTATGTTAAGATAAAATAAACTTAAAATGTTTGGAAGAAAGGGGAACAGAAGAGCATACTGTGATTTGAAATATGCAAATAAAAAGAAAGGAATAGAAATGTATAAAAGATAAGGATGAAAGGAAAGTATGAGAGATATATTGTCCGTACTACCAAAAACTTAGCTAGATATAGAAGTATATAAAAAGGCAAAAAAAAAAAAAAAGAATAAAAATATCATTAAAAAATTATGTTGTAAAACTTGTAGATCCCTTAGGGCTAAGTTCATATTTAATAAAGAAAAAAAAAAAAAGAAGAGAGCGAGAAAAAGAAAAAAAAAAAATCCAGAACTGATCCCAGAATGGACCAGTTCAATAGGTATTGATACTACTATTTCTGTTTCCTTAGCGTCTCAGCTGTAAGTGTCCTTCTCCTTGCCTTGGTTTTTTTTGCATTATTCTGTGACCAGCAGAGGTTCCTTTATTGTTCGTCTGTAAGCGTCGGTGTGTGGGGAGGGAGAGGGTACAATAGTGGCTCCTTCTCCTGGGAGTGAGTGAGCAGCGGCACACTGTTGTTTCAGTCAGGCTTGGAGGTGCCTGTTGCAGAGGGACGCTGGTGGCTCAGGCGTAAACAGAAAGTCTTAGAGTTGGGCCTCTCTCGGGGTTTTTTTCTTTTTGATGCTGTTGTTGTTTTTTTTTTTTTTTTTTTTTCTCTTGGCAGCCTCCCTGCTGCTGGCGTTGCAAGGAGTTTTAATCTATCCCCGCCCGGGTGCCTGAGGGTGCTTTTTATCCCTGAGCACTGTAGGTGGCCCACGGGCGTCTCTCCACTGCCTGTTGCAGAGGAGTCGAAAGAGAGAGAGAGACTACGTGCGTGGCTCCTCCCCCCAGCCCGTGAGCCTGAAGCCTCCAGCCATCATCATGGCCGGGCAGCTCTCAGGGACGGGCACTCCTCTCCGCGGACCTCCTCCCTCCTGTCCTCTCGGTCCGTCACCCTACCGGCAACAATATTTCTCACCCTGAACCAGCTCTCTGGTTCCCATGCTCCGGCTCCTGGACCTGCCGTTCAGCTGCAGATCAATGTCTTGGTCCAGGAACGCTGAGCTGCGCTGCGGACCCTCCGTATGTTTCTCACTCCCTCCCGTCTGCCACAGCTCTGCCGCTTCACCCTCTTTGAGCCTTCATAGATGCCTCCCTACTGGCTATGTCGGGCTCCCCGCAGCCCTTTCTGGTGTCCGAGGCCGTCTGCTGGCATTCAGCTGGTTCTCCGTGGGAATCACTGTGTTCCTCCATGCATTCTCAATGCATCTGTGGAGAGGGATGCACTCTACGTCTCTCTACTTTGCCGCCATCTTTTCTCTCATATTAGTAGATTTTAAACAATTATATTCCAATTTAGTAAAAGAGTACCAGCATTGGAAAATAGAAAAGATAATGGTGGTTGAGGAGAGAGTGCAGCCAGTCATTCGTTGTTACAGAAGTCATTTGAAAGGTAATCAGATAGGACTTCCCTGGTGGTTCAGCGGTTAAGAATCCACCTGCCAATGCAGGGGATGTTGGTTTGATCCCTAGTCTGGGAAGATCCCACAAGCCGTGGAGCATCTAAGCCCTTGTGCCACAACTACTGAGCCTGTGCTCTAGACCCCACTAGCCACAAGTACTGAGACTATGTGCCACAACTACTGAGGCCTGCATGCCCTAAGGCCTTCATGCTACAACTGCTGAGCCTGTGTGCTGCAGCTACTGAAACCCAGGGGCCTAGAGCCCATGCTTCTCAACAAGAAAAGCTACTGAACTGAGAAACCTGTTCATCACAATGAAGAGTAGTCTCTGCTTGTCACAGGTAGAGAAAGACCATGTGCAGCAAAAAGGCCCATTGCAGGGAATACGGGGTTATGTGTATAAAAACAGATGATTGAACTTGGTGTACCCCCCAAAAAATAATAAATAAATAAAATTTAAAAAAAAAGAAAAAAAAATCTAATAAGATAAAAAGCCAAATGGATGAAAAAGCTGTGATATATTGATTAAATTTGATTGCAATTTAATGTACATTATCTAAGAGATCGTGCTTCAGTCTTAAAATATATTATGTTGCAGCATCAACCTAATAAGATTAAAACAACTTAGTGCATTTCTGTGTGTGTGTGTGTGTAAGAAAGAGAGAGAGGAGAGAGAAAGAGAGTGAGAATGGAGAAGTCATAGATGGTGTGGGAAAGCAAAGCTCTTGCAGCTGAACTTTCTAACCAAAGGTAAAGTTAGTTGCTTTAAGTTTTACTACTGCCTAATTCCAACAAAAATAAATAGTAACAGCTCTCTCCAAAAAACACAAGCTGTCTCCAAATAACATATTTCTCAGTATCTCTACTTAGCATTTATCTTATATGTTTCTTTTGAGGAATTCAGATATAATTAGCAATGCCTGGAAACTTACATAACTATCAAAAGATCTTACTTTTTTTCTTTTAGGGCTGTTTAAGCCAGACTCTTTTTCTCTTTTTTAAATAACTAATATTGTTTTATGTACTTGTTCCAAAAATAATCCACATGTCCTTATCTACTGGTGCTCCATAAAAAAAATTATATTGGATGGCTTAAACAACAGAAATTTACTTTCTCACAGTTCTGGAGGCTGGAAAGTTTACGATCAAGGTTCCTGCAGTGTTCAGTTTCTAGTGAGAGCACTTTTCCTGGCTTGCAGAGAGCCACCTTCACACTATGTCCTCATATGGCAGAAAGAAAGAAAGCAAGTTCCCTGGTGTCTTTTTTTTTTTCAATCAGGACACTAATCTTGTCAGGTCAGAGCCCCCACCTTATAACCTCATTTAATATTAACTAATTCCTTAGAGGCCCATCAGCAAATACATTAACATTGAAGTTTAGGGCTTTAACATATGAATTTGAAGATGACATAAACATGTAGTTCATAACACCATGTTTCTTAAAGAAAATTTGGAAAGTACCAATAAGCAAAGAGACAAAATAGCTCACCTATAATCACAGCACCCAGTTATGTCCACTATCAATAGTATATTTACTTTGGGGTTTCTTTTTAACCTATACACATTAAAAAAATATTCTCATAGCATGATATTAAAAGTAATGCTTCCCAAATCCTTACTTCCTCTAATAACATTATGAAATTTTAACATGGGAAATAGTAGAGATATGGCCTAAGTTTAAGAGGCCAATAGACTGAAACCAGTAGCCATTATACAGATTTGAGCACATCAGGTACACTCCAGAATGCAGTTATGAGGTATGTTAGAAAACACACCAATAATTGAAATTGCCTTTCCTGATAACTTTGTAAATCTGCTCAAGAGCGAATTGCTCTCCTTGATGGCTCATGTAACCCATGTTACCCAAGGGATTAAGGCTTTGTCTCATAGGCCATCTGCAATTGTAATTTTTGACAAAAGTGAAAAAGAAATTTAATGGATAAAGGATAACTATATTATTGAGGGTTTGTCCAGAGAAGCAGAACCAGTAGGAGATCTATTATTGCTCTTTCTATCTATCTGTCTATCTACCTATCATTTGTCTATGTAGGGCTTTATTACAAAATATGTCTTATGCAATGTTTGAGGTTGCATAAGCAACCCTGCAGTCCACAGCCACACAGGATGAACAGATCACACGCTCTTTAGAACACCATTAGCATGAATACAAACCCTACAAGGATGGGCTGAAGCTAGCATCCATTCCTATTGCTTTTGACCTCTGTGATGAGAGTACCCTGCAAAGACCAGAGCTCTTTGATCATGAATCTGAGCACATACACCTGGCTCAAGAGTCATAAAAACTTAAGAAGAGGCCAGGAGGAAGGGAAAACAATTGCAGCCTCAGCTGCTGCTTCATACCAACAAGGTAAATCATCATATTAGTAATATAAAGTGATTGTGGGAGTATCAGAATGCAGAAAAATTCTACAGTTTTCTTTTCCCTCTGTTTTCTGGACTCCCTGAATCTCTTGTGAAGGGCCTTAAGTCTCTCTTTAAAAGGATTCCAATTCATTATGTCAAGTCCACCCAAGATATTCTCCCATTGATTAATTCAAAATTAACTGATTAGGAATTTTAATTATATCTACAAAATCCTTTCAAGTTTCATCTAGATTACTCTATGATTGAATAACTAGGGAAAGGTCTGCATATGTTCACAGTTTATACAAAAGTTGACTCAAAATGGGTCACACATAGAGAACAGACTTCTGGTTGTCAAGGGGGCTAGGGGAGGGATGGAGTGGGAGGTTGGGGTTAGCAGATGTAAGCTTTTATATATAGACTGGGTAAACCACGGAGTCCTACTGTATAGCACAGAGAATTATATTCAATATCCTATGATAAACCATAATGGAAAAGAATATATTAAAAATGTACATATATGCATTACTGAATCACTGCTGTATAGCAGTAATTAACACAACATTGTAAATCAACTATGCTTCAAGAAAATTTTTTTAATGGGTCAAAGATCTAAAAGTGAAATGGAAAGCTATAAAATTTTTAGAAGAATACATAGGAGAAAATCTTTGTGACATAGCATTAAGCAAAGAGTTCTTCCATAACACCAAAAAAAAAAAAAAAATCCATACAAGACAAAATTTATAAATAGGACTTCATCAAAACTAAAACATTTTGTGCTTCAAAAGACCCTATTAAGAGGGTGAAAATAAGCTACAGACTGGGATAAAATATTTGTAAATCATATATCTGACAAAAGGCTTATATCTGTAATATACAAGTAAAATAATAGAGTAATACAATACCCAACAATACAAAAACAACTTAATTCAAAAATTGGGGAAAAACCTGAACAGACACTTTACCAAGGAAGATATAAGGATAAACACATAAAAGGATATTAGCCATGCAATTTAAAACCATGATGAGATACCACAACATATCTACTAGAATGGTTAAATGTGAAAAAAATATATTGACAACACCAAGTGCTAGCAAGAAAACAGAGCAACTGGAATTCTCACACAATACTGGTGGGAAAGGAAAATGCTATTGTACAACCACTCTGAAAAACATCTTGTTGGCTTCTTACAAAGTAAAACATGCTCTTAGCATTATGACCCATCAATGACACTGTTGGGTATTTATCTTAGAGTAACAGAAATTTACTGCATTAGTTTGCTAGGGCTGACATGGCGAAATACAACATATTGGATGGCTTTAACAACAGAAATTTATTTTCTCACAATTCTGGTGGTGAAAAGTCTGAGATCGAGGTGCTGGTAGGGTTGGTTTCTTCTGAAGCCTCTATCCTTGGCTTATAGGTGGCCATCTTCTCCCTGGGCCTTCACATGTTTTTCTCTCTATACGTTGTGTCCAAATTGTCTCTTCTTAAGAGGACTCCAGCCATATTGGGTTAAGGACCAACCTAGTGATCTCATTTTATTTCTTTAAAGACCCTATCTCCAAATACAGTCATATTCTGAGGTACTGGGAGTTAGGACTTCAACACATGAATTTGGGAGGACATAATTCAGCCTATAACACTTCACCTTCTGTCCACCCATAACTCATGTCTTTCTCACATGTGAAATGCAGTCACCTCATTCCAATAACCACAAAAGTCAACCCATTCCAGCCTCAATCCTAAGTCAAAAATACCATTTAAATCAATTGTGAATGAGACTCTGAGGTATAATTCATCCTGAGGCAAAATTCCTTTCCAGCTTTAAACCTGTGAATCCAGAAAACAAAGTATCTGCTTCTAATATATAGTGATGAGACAAGGATAGGATAGACATCCCATTCCAGAAGGGAGAAATCTAAAAAGAAAGGGAGCATAGGTCTCAAGCAAGTCTTAAATCTAGCAGGGCAAATCCTATTAGATTTTTTTTTTTTTTTAATGTCTGCCTAGTGTTCCCTTTATAAATGGGCCATGATGTGTTTTTTTTTTTTTTTTTTTTTTTGGCACACGGGCTTAGTTGCTCCGTGGCATGTGGGATCTTCCTGGAGCTGGGATCGAACCCGTGACCTCTGCATTGTCAGGCGGATTCTTAACCACTGTGCCACCTAGGAAGTCCAATCCTATTAGATTTTAAGGCTTGAGAATCATTGTTTTGGCCCAATGCTCTGTCCTTCTGACCACAACTGAGTTGGCCCTGACTTTCAGGAGCACAAGTGTGGCAACCTTGCCCCCTCATCCCAGGGTAGGAGCAGCCTAGTCTGATTACTTTGGGGAGGTGACCCTACCCTCTGAAACCTAGGAGGTGCCCCTGCCCTCAGGAGCTGAGGAGAAGCTTCACCCCCTGGCCTGTGCTCTCTGTGTCTGTGATAGCAGTGAATACCTTGATGACCTCTAAACCACCTTCAGGGTCATTTTTCCCTTTGCTTGGTAATAATGTATGTTCATAGCCAAATAGTGCTCTTGGTCAGTCCTGTAGAATGCCAGAAATCCAGCATCCTTCCTTTATTTCATCCTGTCTCATCCTCTTCAGTCTAAACTGGCAGCATTTCTCCTGGTATAAAATTCTCAGAAAGCTCTTATTTGTCTCTAATTCAAGTCACAGGAATCCAAATCATCAGAAAAGAAGGTCCTCCACAGATCTTTCCTGGACAACCACATCTCTACTTCTTGCTTCTGGTAGGATGATTGATTGGATACATGAGTCACGCCTGTAATCTCTTTAACAAATATTTGCTATCATACTCTTGATGCTCTCCCTAGAACATGCTTTCTTATATTTGCAATATAGATAGGCTGAGAATGTTCAAAATCTTCAAGTTCTGATTCCTTTTTGCTTAACAATATCTTCTTCATTTTATCTCTCTTCTCTTACATTTTACTATAAGCAGCAAAAAGAAACCAAGACATACCTTCAACACTTTGCTTAGAAATCTCAACTAAATATCCAAGTTTATGATTTACAATTTCTATTTTCCACAAAACACAAGAACACGATTCAGCCAAGGTTTTTGTCACTTTATAACAGAGATAGCCTTTCCTCCAGTCTCTGATAACACAAACACCTGTACATAAATTCATATAGCAACTCTATTCATAACTGCCTCAAACTGGACAAAATCCAAATATCCTTCAATAGGTGAATGGGTAAACAAACATCCCTACCATGGAATGCTACTCAGCAATAAAAAGGAATGGACTATTGACACACAACTTCAATAGATCTCAAAGGTATTATGCTAAGTTAGACAAGGCAATTTAAAAGGTTATATATTGTTTGATTCTGTTTATATGACATTCTCAAAAAGTCAGAATTACAGTGGTTTCCAGGGGTTGGGTGGTATGTGACCATAAAGAGACACCATGAGATGATTTTGTGGAGTTGTGGAACTGTTCTGCATCCTGATTGTGGTGGTGGTTATATGAATCTATACATGTGTTGCAGTTCATGGAATTAAGAATGACAAGAAGAAAAGTCAAATTTACTGAATAATAATTTTTAAATAAAATAAAACTTACAAAATTTTCAAAAGAAATTAAACTTATCTTGGCCTAAAGTTCTAACTACCCTAAAGAAACTATGATTTACATGACAAAATTACCTTACCATATGAAATTATTACTGAGAAAAAAACCTATGAAACCCAAACTGACTCAATCTCTGACAGATTCTGCCTGCCTTACTCAATTCTGACTTTTAAAGGTTCTAACAAAAATTAATATCACAAGCATGATCCCAGTAAGTATAAACTTCACTTGCATGCACACCCAGACATACCCATGTGTGATACCAAAAAAGGAGGGAGGATAAATTGAAAATGAAATAAAAGTCCACCTTAAAGGAACCATTTCAGGTGTTTTTAATTACAACTCCTATTCTTCAAATACAGGTGGTACTACCATGGATCCTTTTTTCAAATGTAAACACTGCTCAGGATCCTACAGCCTGTGTATCTATTCCCTCTGGAGGTCAAACTCTCAGCTCACTAACAGAAGAAGAAATAGCTACCACAAGAGTGGATTGTAGACAGTTTAATCCAATGCAAGTCATTGGATTCACACTTAATTTGTCTTCTCCTACTGCTTGCCTCTTTCCTTTATGTTGAATCAGTGTTATGATTCCTCTCACCCAGTTTTTTTGACTGCTTTCTTGGTTGTCTTTATTCCAATAAAGACTCTGAACTCCCTAATTCACCTTTCCCATTCAGAGTGGCTGCCAGCTTTTCCAAGTGCTGGATCTGTCATCCAGACTCAGATCTTTCTAGTAAGGATTTTATAGCCATACCCCAAAATCGAAATGACACTACATTTTACCCCAGGACTCACTTATGTATTCTTCACAGGAACATTTTTAGCCCTGACACATCTTAATTGGACCTTAGTCCCCTAAATTAACTGCTGATATTCATATTGTCCAGAGCCTACAAAGAAACTCAAGAAACATCAGGGTTAAGAATGATTATAGTCCAGTTATTTTATCAAGAAGCTTTATAGAAATCAGTACATGATCTATTTAGTTTCATCTAAGGAGTTGGTCTTCCACAATGAGACTAATTAAATCCAGAGAACAATTGGCACTCTCCTATTATAAACAATTGGCATGTATGTTCCTTCAATGTGTACCACCAGGAATATTCTTCTTGTGGAATCCGAGGGCCCTCTCATGCTTAGCATACACAATTGAATTATCATCAACACTCCCCCACCACCTACCCCTTTTACTCATTTTTCTTTGAGCCCAATAGATGAATTCAATAGGTGAGATCTGAGATTTTTAATTTCTCCAGATTATGAAAGAATTTATATTACGGATACTAATTTATGTACAAAAATGCAAAGGCTCAAACTTTGAAGTTCAGACAAGCATAAACTCATTGATAAGAGAAAACCTATATAATAGATTTGTACTTAACTATTTAATAACCAGCCAATGCCAAGTCTGTGTAATTAGTAATATATGTTATTGTGACCACATGAACACTTGAAGGAAAGAAATTCAAACTGAAACCAAAAGAAAGTGCCACCTAGTTTTCTAAGACTGGTCAAACTAACCCATGGAAACTGATTTTGGTTAGGCCTAGTCCAAGTAGAATTCTGGATATGAAGTGGGTTCCAGCATTTTTATTGTTGTTGTCCTTACACTTCTTACTTCCCTACTTCCTGATACTTTGATACTTAAGTGTTAGTAAATAGTGTTATCCCAACACAACATCCCTCTGATAATGGTGCACTGAAAAAGACTGAAGTTCTCACAGTAAACTCAGTATCCCTGGGAGCAGAGATTTACTAAAAGGGGAGACTGAGAAATCATAACACTAAGAGTGGTATAGACCTGGCTGAACTAAATAAGGTGGTGGTATCAATGAACAGATACTTGCAGCCAACAAATACAAATAAATATTTTATGCCCCATATCTAAATTATAGGGTTTCTTAGAAAAGTCAAAGATAATTGAAATTGTCTTTCCTTATAACTCTTTCACTTTGCTCAAGGACAAACATTCCTCTTTGATGGTTTTCAGTCTTTCAACTTACCCAAGCGGGGGAAAGATTCTGTTCCAGAGACATGGGTAAATTTGCCTTTTTAAATCTTTCCTTATTTTAGTCCATGAGAAATCTGTATATCTTGTTTCTTATTCACATATGAGTAAACCTCATGGCAATCTGACTAAGTATACAATGATAAGGTTATCATGGTGTGGAGATATATATATATATATATATATATATATATATATATATATATATACCACTGTACATATGTAACAAATTTTATTCAACCATGTATAATGTAAAATTAGGTTACCTTCATTATTATAAAGCAATAATGTGGGAGATATTTTTACAACTCATATTTTCCATGGTTATTTCTTTTGAGGAATCTTTAGAAGTGGATATACTTGATAAATGACTATTCAAAATGTTGAGAATTAAAGAGAATTTACCAATTAGTTTTCCAAAAAGATTCTACCAAAGAAAATAAATTTAAAAAGATTCTACAAAATTTACTTTTCTGCCAACAATATTTGAGACAATTTTTCACTACATTCTTGCCAGAGACAGGTGTTATTGCCCATTTTAATCTTTCCATATGAAAAACAAAGACTATCACTAACTCTTTTTACTTTAATTTGTATTTTTATTAATTATTCTTTAGCTTGAAATTTATCATATAGGTTTTGTATGCCATTGGTGTTCTGATTTCTCATCTCTAACTTGCCTGTTCATGTACTTTGCATATTTTTTTATTATTGATTATAATAGCTTTGTACATATGAGAGATAAGTACATTAATTCAATGCAGTAAAATTTTATAAATTTTATAAATCTATATTTACATATATAATCTCAATCAAAATAACAATTGGAATTTCCTTGGAATTTGAGCAGAATATAAAATTAATTTGGAAGAAGAAATACATGAGAAGAGTTAAAGCATTTTTGAAAAAAGAGTGCACTTCTCTTATAGAATATATATTATATAGCAGCATTTCAAAACAGAACAACTGATTATCCATAAGGGAAAAAGAAAAAGGTGTTCTATTTCACACAATATGATAACAACAAAAACAAAGTCATTCCAGTGTGGTCTTAAAACCTAAAAGTAAAATCAAAACTATAAACATGATCAGAGAAAAGATACATTTTTTTAGAATAATTTTAAGTTTACAAAAAAGTTAAAAACATAATACAGAGGAATCCTATAAACAGTAACCACCTCACCCAATTTCCATTATTGTTAACCTCTTATGTTACCATGGTACATTTGTCAAAACATTGGTTCATTACTATTAACTAATTACCAGACTTCATTTAGATTTTACCAGTTTTCCCACTATTGCCATTTTTAAAAATTTATTTTATTGAAGTATAGCTGATTTACAATGTCATGTTAATTTCTGCTGTATAGCAAAGTAATTCAGTTATACACACAGTATTTTTCAAATTCTTTTCCATTATGGTTTATCACAAGATATTGAACATAATTTCCTGTGCTATATAGTAAGACCTTGTTTATCCATTTTATATATAATAGTTTTCATCTGCTAATCCCAAACTCCCAATCCACCCCTTCCACTTTCCCCCCTCTTGGCAACAGCAAGTGTGTTCTCTGGGTCTGTGAGTCTGTTTCCTTTCTTTTTTCCTATGATATAAATCTTATGATGTTAGGAATACTTTTCTAAGGAAGACTTGACACACAAAAACCACAAAAGAAAAAAATGATAGGTTTGGCTACATAAAAATTATTTTTTTTTATTTCTATATGAGAACCCTGTATGCATAATGAGAAACCAATGAAAATATCAAAGAAAAAATAATTTCTTTCATTTATTCCAAAAATATTACTGGGGTCTTACTCAGCCCTGAAGACAGAGCTGTGAACAGAATATATAAAATATTATGGAGGAGACAATGAACAAAATAAATAGTAAATAATAGTGATAAGTGCCACAGATAAAAATAAAGCAAGGAGGAGAATGATGAATTCTAGGTGGAAATGGTGAGGCCAGGGTGAATATATCATTTAAACAGAGTGGTCAAGATAATCTTCAATAAGAAAGTGGCATTTAGGAAAAAACTTAAGAGGTGAGAAGGAAGAACACTGTGTACACTTCTGGAATACAGTGGTCCAGGCAGAGATAAAAGCCAAAACAAAATTCTGATGCATGTTCCCTGTAGCTTGAAAGGAATACATGGGACAGAGTCATCCCAGGTGAGATCTGAGTGGTAACAGGGGCCAGATTGGAAAAGACCTGAAAGGCCAGTGTTAGGATTTGTTTTGTTTGGTTTCTGTTTTGTTTCATTTCCTGTTTACTAAGTATATAGTAAACTGAAATGTAATATTCCTAATCTATAAAGCACATACAAATAATATTAACAACAACTATAAGCACAAATACAAATTAAAACTAAGAAGCTGAATTCACCCTTTTGAAAACAAAGGAAGAGACTTTCCTCCTCTCCTTTTTCTCTGCATTTACTGTAGAATACTTGTAATTGTAAGATACTTTGTCATCTCTTTGAAAAACATATAAATCCTTTGAAAACTACATAGGTCTTTTGTCAACTTTATAATCCAAAACTCTCTTTCTCAAGGATCTGGGAGCCATCTCTTCAAAATACAGTCATCAACGGAGACAGTACCCCTATCTCCCAGTTTCCTTTGGACCCTAGGCACCTAGCTTTGGTGGGCAGCTTCACTGAAGCTGCAAAACTACCTCTTGTCATAAAGATATGGACAATTTGTGTTTCCTCTGAACAAAGCCAATTAGCTAACACAGATGGTCACCATAATTACTAGATGAATCTAGGATGAACTGTGTGTAACAAACAATGCAGTTCAGTCCTCTCTCTTCAAGACCTGAGAGCATGTATGTAACAGGTTGTAATGACTTGGCTACAAAGGGGGTGAGGTTCCATTGTAGTCTCTTAGTGGGACCTTAGGATGCTTCACATTATGGTCTAATGCTTCTTCAATAATGAAGCCATTTTCTTTCCCTACTGTTTCTTTAGAGAGGTTTTCTGGGGTGGGAGAAGATGTTGTTTTTAATTCCATTCCCCCAACACAGCCCATAGTGAGCTCTTACTGTGTTAGGCACTGCCCTGAGTGCTTAACACATCACAAAATCAAGAAGAAATTTAAATCTATGTAAAAGTGAAGAAACTTAGTAGGAAATAGGAAAGGATATTTACATGCAACTAAGAAAAGAAAGAAATATAAATGGCAAATAAAAATAAAATATGCACAGTCTTTCTGGTGTTAAGAAATGAAAACTAAAACAAATTAGATAATTTTTCTCTATCAGATTGACAAAAAGTTTAAAAAAATAGTAATGCCCATGATTTGACAAGAGCATGGAAAAGAGATACACTCACATAGTGTTGAAGGAACTCTAAAGTAGAAAACAAACTTTAGACTACATTGACAGGAACTTCAAAATGAAATCAGAGGTATACACACATACACATATTTTATATAGACATAGATAATTTTTTTAATGTTTCCATTTCTCTTCTTTTTCCTTCCTAAGCATCTATCTGTCTGAGAGAACATTTGACTTTTTTTTTTAAAAGAGAGACTAAGGAAATATAAAGCTTATCAAATTAAAAACATGCAGCAGAAAATAGTTTGGAAAGTCAGGATATTGTCTTCCTAAGTGTTTTCCAAATTCCTTCATCTCCCTGTTTAGTATAATAACAATTAAGATTGGGGAACTTAGTTCATAAAGTTCTTTGGGAATCTACCTGACTTCTGATAGCTTTAGGAGGAGTCAGGAAGAGGGAAGCTATTACACAGGGAAAAGGAAAGGAAACTTGCCCCCCCCCACCGCCAGGGAGGAGTTCCTTTGAAAGACAGGGGAGTAGGGAATGTCAAGGGTTAAAATGGTCAGACCAGTGGCCTGCATTGCCATTTCTGGGCTTTAACTCAGAGAGGGGTAGGCATATTCTGTAATTTATTATTAAATGTAGTCTAAAGGGGGGCTGTTGCCCCACACCAGTTTAGAAACTATAGTGGTTCACTATTATCCAGCAGGAGGTTTAGCCTTCTTAATCCACTCCCAAGTTCCAGCTGGTGTGGACACTAACAGGCTTGCCTTGGAGGCCAACCCTACAACTACAACAAGAGGAAGTAATC